>NC_044248.1:31480252-32114002 GCF_003957555.1 Calypte anna | reverse complement strand
GAGAGAGAACACTATTGGTAGAAGTTGATAAATAGCAAGCAGTAAAATAGTTTGAAATATTTTTTTTAAGTATGAAACAAATGCAGATCTCAAATTGTTCCTTTAAGGAAGCAGTTTTCCAAAAAAGTTAATTCTAAGCAGTAGCTAATAAGTTCTTTGTTACAAAAAAACAAACACCCAAAACCTTGGCAATGTCTTTTTAAATGAAGATTGATGATAACTCGAATTAGATGCAAGTCTGTACTGATAAGAAAAAGAAAGAAGCAAAAAAAAAGCAAAAAAAAAAAGCTTTCCTGAATCTTAATCATTATGAATATTCTTTGCAACCTGAAGTTATCATAGATTTTAATTATGTGTACTTTAAAATGATAACTCTACTTACAAAGCAAAACAGAATCCTAGGAAAGGTGCAATAACATTAATTTAAATGCTAATGCAAATCAAAGCAACATGATGTTTCTCTAGCTTTCCCTGTAGATAAAATTCCATGCATTCAGTTGAAAACCTGAAGTTTTTCTGCATTGTGGATGTATTGCCTAATGCAGTATCGATAAATCTCTGTTTTACCTTGGACTTAAATAAAATTTGAAATATGACTTGCACTTTTAGTTGCAATCCATTTCTTGGGCTTAAGTAAAATATTTACTGAACATTGGAGAAGACAGAGCATTTATCAGAAACTGGAAATCTCTTCCTGTGATACAAGCTCTGAGCCTCTTCCTGCAAGCATGTGAACACAGTGTATACTCTTAGTGCAGTCAGCAGAGGAGGTATATACAGTGTTTGCAATATCAAACTTTCCAGTCACTTCCACCTAATTAAACTCGCCCATTTCTTGACACGTCTGTAATCTGTAGGTGTTCTGTGCATTACTCCTCATCAGGAATGTTGGGGAATGCATTCTGATTTTTAATGTTCAATGCTAGAATGACCAAACTAAAATAATATTCATATGATAATCTAAACTTTTTGAAAAAGTAGAATTGCATTATTGTATACAGTGGAAAGCTATTTATTGTACCTCTGGGCTTATTCCTCTAAAAAATCGTAGCTTAAAAAAATCTTTGTCAAGCCTGAACTGATGTATATAACTGAAATAATGTAAAGTTATATTTTCATGTTTTTATACTTAACAACATGATGGGAATACGTAACGTATAAGTATTTCAATTACAGATGATAATGATTGGATAATACACATCTCAGCTAAAAAACAGTAATCATAGTTTAATATCCATGTTACAGTACATCAATATATTGCTATATAAAGTATGTCTGTGTGCATTTAAGTGAAAAGTAGTCAAGAGTGATGAAAGCTGTCCAAGGGTTTTTTTATTCATTTTATATGAAAACTGTTATGGATCAACCAAAATGTTTATGAACTCAAACTTGTGTAAATTTCAAACTGTCCTTTACTGTAGCTTTTTGTTTACAGTACAATATCTTATTTTCTGCTTTGTTAAATGAGTAACAGTACAAAGCTGGACATACACTTTCTAAGACATTAACTTTTCCATTTTTTCATGTATACTTGTATGACAGAAAATGCTTCTGATCTTATTTTTCAATCTAACACATGATGGCTTTTCTGGAGTGTTGTATAAACTTCAATCATACATAAAAGATCTTCTTAAAAAAGGCAAAATACCTTTAATGTCTGTTTAGTATTATTGAAATCTGGTTTCTTATTTATTATAAATGTATTTTCCTAAGACTTTACATAGCATAAACCTGTTTGTCCCCAGTGGCATGAAATTTCCTTGAAGAAATTTGCAAGGAGAACATCAATTTTCACCCAGAACATTTTGCTACTTAAGGATGGATTTACTGTAGTCCATATTATTGCTAAAGGAAGTCATGTAATGGTCTTGCAAACAATATAATTGTATTTCTGGAATGTAACCCTCTTTATCATGTTATAATGCCAGCGCGATAGTGCTAGTAAGTTCAATATCTAACTTCTTACTAACTCTACTTAAAATATTGCCAGCTTGAATGAGTAGTTTTTTACTTCAACAGATTGTTGGTATGCCCAAAGCAGAGAAAGAACCTGAGAACTGGCAAGTATTTTAGGTATATATTATTAGTGTTGCTGCTAGATAGCTAGAACAATGAAGAGTTTGCTATTACAGCAAACAAATTGACTTTGAAGAGGTTTCCAATGTCAAAAGTTCAATCTTTTTATTTAAATCTGTTTCACATTTTAACAGAGTGTGTCTTCGGGTGTCAGCCTCCTCTTTGGCTGATAGGCAGGGAAAATATATTTACACAAAGTACAGAGCACAAATAATTGTGTTTTAACATATAAGTACATTTCAGCTATCATTTGGTACAGTTAGTTATATGAAAACAGTGGTGACCAACAGAATAGCAACTGTTCTGCATGACATCCCTAGAGGCTACTCAGACCTCCTTCTTAGTACCAGAGTTTATTGTTTATTAAATCTTTTTGCTTACTCTGTTGTGGGATCACAAAATTTGCTGTGAGACATCTGTCGGATCCAAATTATCTTAGGAATTCATATTGGGTAAAGCACTTAGAATGACATCTTTAAAGTAGGATTTTTATAAATGAGTGGCAAAGTAGAAAATAGTAAGGTACAATACAAAAATTCTGATGATTACCCATCTAATTGACCTGCAGCTTTTACATGTCATGAGGCCTTTCTATAGTCCCTAACCTTAACTTTAGAGAGTGTTCTGTGATGTGCTTTCTTTTTCTTTTGCCCCACCACATGCACTTAATTGTAATGTATACTTTCTTTAGCTTAGTAGGCAGATGGAAAACATAATTAATCTATATAATATACTTGCCATTATTTTTTAAATTGTGTGGAAGTCAATGTCAGTTTCAACGTCAAAGTATTTAGTATTACTTGTTGCAAATATCTCTGTATTAAAGAAGCAGTGATGATAAAGGTGAGAGAGAGAGAGAGAGGTCGTCTAAGCTAAACCCTTAATTCAGGTGGCATCATCCACTGCACTGTTCTGTCATTCTTCTTTGTAAATCTCTTGCTAATGAAACTGAAAACATGGCTACCTTTGCAGACATCTCAGTACTTGTCTCAATGGTAAGAAAATTCTTTACAGCTAAAACAAAGGCATGATCTCATTTAATTCCACAAAGTTTTCCAGTGAATGTCTTCAAAGCATTCTTTCAGAGTTCTCCCTCACAATATGCTTACAACTCTCTCTCAACAAGAAAGGACCATTACTGCATGCTGTAGACATAGAGGAAAAGATTGTATTTCATTTCTCATTATTTTTAACAAATGGTAACTTCTGAAGACTCACTTCTGTCTTCAAGCATTTACACCTACTAGTCTTCCTACTCTAGATTGTAATTTAAAATATACATTGAACTTAAACCAGGTTTTATTTATTTGCTTTAAAAATACCAAATTTAACTTTGAAAATTTATCCAGTGTGGGTTAAATGCAACAAAGAATGGGGTTCAGATGGATCCCATGAGCCATGCAGGACAGCACTGCCTCCATTGCATCTTTCCATACACAGAAGGGAAGCAGGTGGGCAAAGCTGAAACCAGAGTTGGAGAAGGAGTTTCATGTCATCAGTCTTAAAAGCTGAGGAAGCATCCAAAGAGAACCCCACTGAGGATTTATCCCTGTTTTCTAAGGATAGAAAATATACTCACATTTAATTTTTTTTCTTATATGTTAGTGCAAGTTTGAGAGTATAGTTCTGTTTTGATTTATGATAAACAATTCTTAAAATTGGAAACTAAAATTTTCCATAATCATTTACTGCCAGAAATGCAGACATGTACTAGAGCTTAGAGATGGAAAGCCCAGCATCCTCCTAGCATGTGCTTACTGAAGTACCAAGAACATTTTTACTTGAAGGCTTTTATATGACAACTTTTTACCCAATTTTCAAGTTGTGTTACTACTGACTGTCAGCACTGTGTTTTCTGAACTAAGAGAATAAAAAAGTAATTTAATTACAAGAGATCAAGTTATAGCTCTCCTACCTAATACTATGTTTTACAAACGAGGTAATATTATTCAGTAGTTGATTTCCTTATGAGTTTTACGTACACATTTTGGGTTAACTCATACTTCTAAATAGCAGAATATTCACAGAATATTTTTTCTGGTTTTAAATGAGTAAATATTTTTTATACTGTCACATTTACTAAAGGTACAATAATACAAACTAGATGATTTTTACTCAGGTGCTTGCTTTTATATTTGTTAGTGTTCTTTTTAATAATATCACAAAACTCTTGGAAGAATATTTAGGTAAATTTGGAGCTAGTGACTTGGCAGCTAGTAGAAGTTCTCTGTAGCTGGAATTCATCATTCTATTTCAGCTACTGTGTGCTAATAAATAAGTGGACTTATTGGTATGTGAAAATTAAGATTAAGATGTGGGTCTTCCAGTATATATATGTATGCATATACATATACAAATAAAGAAATGCAATAGTGTAACTGGTGCTGAGTCTGATAAGGCCACCAGTAGTGAGAGGTGGGTTCACAAGCGAGTGCCTTACCACCCTTAGTTTGAATAAATATGGGATCTTCCATTTCCATTGGGCACTATGATGGGTCCCGTGGGATTCAGTCAAGAGTGAATCCCATTCCTTTGAAGCCTGATGCAACTCTGGTGATCATCTTTGTTCTCACTGACAGGATTAAGTTCTACAGAACTTGTGTGAGAATAATGGGGCTCTTTCACTCTGCCTTTGGCCTACACAAAAAGGTCACCTCAAGGCTATTGCATGTGTCATTGCCTCTCTTCATCAGCAGGGTGGTGGGTTTATGTATATGCTTAATTTTTCAAATTACACTGTCTTACCTGTTTAAAAAATACCCCACACAATTGATGGGAGAGGCTCAGGTTCAGCTAAATCCACTGTTACATGAACAAGGACAAGTGAAACATTACTATTTGTGAGCTATTACTTGATTTTCTGAACCAAAACTGCTGTAAGATGTCAGTGTCTACATAACAAAATACTGAGCATTGACAGGGATGGGTACAACATTTCCCTACTTCCAACGCTGTGCAATAATCTATACTCCTATGGTGCTATGGCAGAATTCTGTCCACATTTTGTATTATTTTTTACTGATATAGACAAGTAAGTAGTGTAAGCTATAGGAAATCACTCTGCTCTGGCTTGGCAGACAATTTTAAGGCAATTTCTATTGATTGGTTGTGTTGGTGGCATTGCCATGTTCTTTAAATCTGATTATTAAAAAGCATATGATAAACTGCTTTTATAAAGCCATTATCTTCAGTGAGAGCTGGACTTGGCACATTTTCTTCATCCTGATGGCTGTACTTACCTAAAGTACTTGTTTTCCACAGGAATAGTTTCCACTCTTTTCCACTGTGTGCTCTTGCTTATTACAAAAAGATATATTAAAGACATACAAAAATATTTTTTTAGCATTACAGATCCACAACTAGATGTGGGAGATGTTTATCAGTTCCACTTAGTCCACCTTATAAGCCACTTTCTGTACTATATCTTTTGTCTTTTTATGTTCTTTATTTATTTCTTTGATTGTTGGGAGACATACTAGGACATTGAGGGCAAAAAGTACCACTGCAGATCTGACATGCTGATTTGAGTGTTGCCCAAGTCTCACAGCTCCTAAAGGATCTTTCTCAAACAGGGCCAGAGACTGCACTGAGGAGAGGAAGGTCACACGTGTTGCTCAGATCCTGCCCGGGGAGCTGGGGCATCAGGACCAAGCCTGAGCTTCCCAGTTGTCTGCATGCAGTCAAGCAGGGAGCTTCGCTGGGGAGCTCTGCACTTGCACCCCTGCCAAAAACAGTGAATTGTTGGCACGTTGAAGATACAAAACCCATTTCTCCATTCTGAATGTGATGCCAAGGGGGAGAGCTGTCCCTTTCTTCCCCTGTCTGCACTTGCTTAAAAGACTTTTTCCTTCCCTGAATTGCAGCCATCTGCACTCAGCAAATTCAGGATGAAAGTTTAGAAAAAAATGTGTTAATGTAAAATAATCGATTTTCACATCATTTCTCATCAACTCAGCATTTACCTTCATTTAAGAAGGCTAAGCACAGCCTTATTGGCTGGCTGGACAATTTTGTGAGATTTTTCTCATGGCATAAAAAGTCACAGTTTTAGGAATTATGATCTCATCTATCATTATAAAATAAAATATGTAAGCTTTCCGGTAGACAGGATCATGATAATGTAAATGTTACTTTCTTTGTAAAATGCTAGTTAAGATGATAGTATGTGTGCACCCTTTATGCATGTTGGAATATGCTGTGTAAATCAGAGGATTATTGGCTTGCTGAGGGATTTTTCAGTGGTGTCAGAGTTGTATATATACATATATGTGCCATATAAAAATAATACAATTACTTTGGGTTTTTACTTTTTTAAAGGGCATCCTTTGATCACTCACACAAACCTAAGAATTGAAGTGTGAGGCAGAACTGCTCAATGTGACAGTATCACCTGATCTGTGCTGTTTCCTTTTTTGCTTTTCTAAGTATCTGTATAAAAAAACTATCTTCTAAAAGCAAAAGGGAACAACAGAGTGGATAAGGGAATGCAGACTTCAGCAGGACTACAGGATGAGATTTTGAAGTCATTACTTGAAACTATGATACTGTAAACAAGCTAGAACTTAAAGAGAACCTAAATGAGAAAGCTAGAAGAGGTTCAGTAGATTCTGGTTGTGTAGCTGAGTCACAGAAACGTCATAATAAGTGTGGAGTCTGAATGTAGCCTTTGGCATAGAATAATTAAATGTATCCAGCTTCCAGCTATCAGCTATTTCAGGCTGTTTTGTGAAATTTTTAAGGGCCAGACTTAGCTATATCTAGGTTCCATTATGGCTGCCCACATCAAATCAGTTTCTGTTCTGGGGATAAATCACTCCATTTTCTTTTCAAATATTTCTTTTTTTCTTTTCAGCTGTCTTGTCTTGTGTTTTAAAGTCAGTATTTCAACAGCTAGCTGGAGTAATTATTTTTCTTTACTTTTCTTGCTGGCAATACTCTCTGCATGGCTTGGTTTTTTAAAGCTTTTAACAAGAACTGATAAAAAAACGTTCACAGAGGGGAAATGCGGATAATCAATAAATCCAGTATTTGTGGAGGGCCACTGGTTATTTTCTGCTGAAGATACAAAGAGTTTAATCCTATAGCAGCTAAGAAAGATGAGAAACTTGCAGGATGATTTAGGTGAGATTTTGTTTGTTTGTTTTCCTTTCACTAGAGCTTTTATTAAATAAGAAAATTAGTTTTCTCTGTAATCATCCTCTGCTGTTATGTGCTCTGGTATCAGCTCTGATGACATTGCTTGGCACCAGTGAATCTACCTGGATACCTTGGAAATTGTTCCCATGTTAGTGCAGATAGATGATTGGATTTCCCAATGTAACAGTAGATGTTTTCTGTCTGATTTCACTTCCATGTGGATGTGATTGTTCACTTGATTTGTATAGTCTCTTGTGTCACAGCTTCAGAGACAGATCAGTGGGAAAAAAAAGTAAATATATTATTTCTTAAAAGAGTAGTGCAGAATATTTCAGACCACCCCTGAAATCTCTGAAGAAAGATGTTTGGGAGAAAAAATTCTTTATCAGAGACTTTACTTGCTTCTGATCATCCCCTAGTGAGAGAGGGATGTGGCTTCCATGTCCTGCAATTGTATTACCCTGAGTAGAAAATCCTGATCTAAAGGTCAAGAGTTTGTGCAGAGGTGTTTTTGCAGAATCAGCCCTAATTGACTGAATTCTATATGAAGACACAAGTATTACTATTGAGCATGCAATGAAATGCACAATTTATTGAAAGAGTAATTAGTTTGATTTTTTTCTCCTTTCAGTTACATCTTCAAACCTGGCAATGTCAGGGTTTTTCTGGATCAGTTCAAAATGCACATGAATTAATGCTCTGTGCTCTGTCCTCCTGCAGAATTCCATCAGCATTACATACCATTTATGATTTCTAGTATGAACAGATCTACAGTAAGTGTCTTTGTCAAAGTCATCACCTCACAGACCTTAGCTTGTGTTTGATTTCAAATTTTAAAGAATTAATCATATATGTAAGTTATTCCATCAGAGAGCCAGAAGAAAAATTATTTTGATAATAAAATTCTTTTCAGCCTAAAGAAATGTCACCAAATCATTTACAATACTTTCCCTACATGGTTGTTAGAAACAGTCTAGTATCATTACTTGATTTCAATGTGAATTTTCATCCATTATTGTGTATCTGTCTCAGACATCCTGCCTGTTTCCCTCTTAAGAACAAAAAGATGACATGGGACACCACAGGGATATTGCTGAAAGCCTTTGCAGATACTATCATCTGTATAGGTGCTTGGCTGTTTCTCATCTCAGTTCTTGAGATCTTTAAGGCTGATAAGATTAATATCTTCCAGACTGCTGTAGGTCTTTGAGTTGGAAACCTGGTTTGTAACCTATTCGCATTCACTCAGTGGCCATTAACTAATAATTAATGATACCATTCATATAAAACATTTAGTTTAAATAAAACCTTGAGGCATACACAGCGCTTTACAAATAATTTGAAATTTATGGCATTTTAATGTGAAAACTTAAGCATGTGAGTTAGGATGCTGAGGATAAGAGATGATAAATGAATGAAGGTATAGGAAAAACAAAATGTGAGACATTGCAGGCCAGTTCTGTCCATGTGAACATAGACTCTTTTGTGTTTAATGCTAAGGCTTTAATTTTTGTTTTTAAATTGTCTAAATGAAAAACAGAGTAACATACAGAAACATATATTGAGATTTCCCTCTTTTGACACTACTTATCCCAACTTAAATTTTTACTCTAATGGTGATAACTGAGGGAAAGAAAACCATCCCATTAGCATCTGATGCTACCGATTTTATTTAGTGTAGCATTGTTGCCTCTTCAAATTTATCCTTAGTTTCTTTTTGGAAGCTTGTCCTTCAGAGAGTCATGCAGCTGCAAACATAAAATGCTTATTTTTCTAGTGCCTGGAACTTGCTTAATCATTTTGTCTTTGCCAAGTAAGTATTTTTTTGTATGTTTCTACTCTTAACTTGAGGAGTTAGTATATTTTGATAGTTTTGAAATCAACCTTTGATACCTAGATTTATGATATTAGCTCTTAAATAAGTTTCTTGCCATGACTTAGCTCAGAAGCTTCTGTGTCGTCTGCAAGCTGGATTGCCCTTTGTGTTGTTTTACATGTTAGTGATTGTTAAAATGATAGTAAGAACCATGAAATTTAAACTTTCCATGTTAAAAAACCTTTCCCGTTCCATTTGTCTGTGTGCTTGTGTTCAACCAGCCATGTAAAGCATCTTGTTTCAGATACATTCAATTGTAGTCAGGCCTGTAATTTCCATGCTTATTTGGAGACTTTATTAAATAAATTATGTAGCATTCACTAAACATGGAGTTAATCTTTCTGTTGTTCATTCAAGTTGCTTCAGACTTGAGATTTGGTTCTTTAGAAGGGTTGTTGATAAAAATGATGGAGAGCATAACAAGTATTTTACAAACTCCAAAACTGGTGTATTCTACTGCTTTAGAGTCTACATCACCTCCAAAGCCTATGTAACCTGATCTCTAATAAAATAATGTAGCATCTTATTAAGAAGAATAATTTTTATCTATGAATTTTTAGAGCTGCAAAAAAGGCCTATATTTGTTAATGAGGTGCCAGTATTTTCTGTTTTAGTAAAAATGTACTTCTGCATAAATGAGCAGTATATAAAAGTGCAGGGCTGGATGACTTTTGCCTTTTATAAAGAGACCTCAATGAACAAAAATCCTGCTTCCAGGTACTGTGGTTTTTAAGGCAGAATGATCCATCGTGAAATGATAGATCATAAAAAAAAGTGCAGGAAGGATTTTGGCTCAGCCATTACTTGGCACAACGTGCCAATACTTATGTGCAGGAGTGAGAACAGTAAACCATCAGAAATCATGAGCTTTCCAGTACCCACCTGTCTGTCCATTTCTCCATTTCACTTTTCTCTTTAGCTCCCATAGAAAAAGTAGAAAAAAGAATCCCATTTTCTTATGCTGGAAAAAACCCCACAACCTCAATTCAGGCCTTAGACATGGCACATAAAAGCAAATTAGGTTGGAGAAAGCATCCTGGGTAGGTTTTATTTTGAATTATCTAATTATATTTTGAGTGTTCAGTATTCCTGGTATCTAAATTGAACTGTGAAAATCTCTTACAAGCTATTTATCAGATTTTTTGCTCCACATGCCTTTGTCAATTAAGATTTCCCTGGTGATTTCCTAGTCTCATCAAAAGATTTTTATAAAGAAGAAAATTAGACTGACATGAAGATGTTTGAGACAACCTGCTTACAGGGTGATCTCTGCTACTAATGACTGGCAGCATACCCAGAATAACAGTCTTTTGAGACAGTGTCAAAGTTTATTTTTCACAGGCACTGTGATAAAAGACAGAAGGAGAAAGAAAAAAGGGCTTCAAATGCAAATGTTAAAATATGTCTAGGATGCCGAAGTGCTAGCACAAAGAAAAATTGCCAGTTTAGCATTAGAACACCTTAAACCCATGGGGCATTTTGAGCATCACTGAGTCACCATTAAGTGGTTATTCTCAAGCAATTATTTTTAAAAGAACTGAAATCTTTGAGAATACTAGCTTGTAGAGTGACTTTGTCCTAGATAATTATGACTTGATTCAGTACAAATTCAGCATAAGGATAAAGAGAGTAGCCTTATAGATTAGGCTCTCTTTCAAACTGTGACACATCAAGGCTGGTTCCATACTAATGCATCTAGCAGTGCTTGGCATGTTCCCAGGCACCAGAGTCATAATCCAGCCCACAAAAATGCTGCAGAAATCCCTGGCACACTGGTGGCTGGTGCCATGCTCCCAGACAATTCCCAGCATGAAGCTAAGATATAACCAGTAATAATTAAACTCATGGGATTTGCTGTTGGAAGAAGATTTAAGGAGTTCAGAAGGAATGACAGTAAAAACAGGTGATGAAAAATCAACCTGCAGTACATTTTCCAAAACCTATTAAAAGACCAAAATATACTTTTTTCCACACACAAATATATGGATGCCAAACATGAAAATGTGGAATCTGTGAATAATGACAGCTTAATTGCAGCTAAGGAAGTCAATGTATTTTTTGGTTCAGTTTTGACAAGTTCTTACTGAAAAGTCTGGTGACTAAGCTGCACAAGGTTTCATCCATAAAGTAAAGGAGCTGTGAGGTAGGCAGGAATATGGATGAAAATGGCATTGCCTAAGGAAATTTTACATTGGAAGAGGAAGTCCAAGATGGTATTTTTCAAAGATCAGGAGTGGGATCAATTCTGTTTTAATAGACAACTAATGATCTGGACACAAGGAATGGAAAGGTCCTGGTGACATTAATTTGATGCAAAGTTAAGATAGCAATGAAGATGAAACAGTGAAAGAACTGGGTGTGCTTGAGGACTGATTACAGATAGGAATCTGAACAGTAGGAAATGAAATGCACTAGAGCCACTTAAAAGAAAAATATAGGACAGCAGCAGATCAAGGGGGGGACTTACTGTTTTTCTCTCAACACAAGCCAATAGCGGTACATGGGGGAGGCGAAAGATGATACCAAGAGTACCTTTCACCTGGATGCTCATGTGGCCTCCAGCAGTTTGTGTGTCAGAGATTCTCTCAGACACAGATGATATCTTTGCATTTTATATCCCTTCCAAAATGTATCACTTTGAACTCATCTAAACTTTGGCAAATGTCATATCCTGTGGCAGGAATCATCATGGTTTAACTAAACATGCTTAAAGAATCACCTTTTTTCTGTTTGTTTGCTTGGTTGGTTGTTTTTTGTTTTGGTTTGGTTTTTATTTGTTTTTGTTTGGTTGGTTTGTTTGCTTGTTTTTTTGTTTTGTCTTAAGCCTGTTACCTGTTTCCTATGTTGCCTCCTCATTCACATCCTATGAAGTGTAGCTCACTAATAATTTCTTGGAAATGAGCTATCATGCAAGAGAAAACTCAAAAAAAAAGAACTTTCATGTAAGAAAATAAAAGTTGAGGCGTTATGTGACTGCTGTTTATAAATACAAGGGGGAGAAGATGATCCTCCTAGGTGGGAGAAAAGCTGCTTGCTCACAGAAAACAATGCTGACACCAGAACAAGTTGGAAAAATTGGCAAGGTATAAATATAGAGTGGATTGTGAAGATTTCTGGTTTTAGAGCAGCAGATCCTCTTGGCAGTCGGGTCAGAGGATTGTACCCTGCAGAGAGTACATTGGCCAGAGTAGCTATGGAACAGCCTTTTTTACAGTAAATAACCTCTCAGAGGACCACTGCTCCCTCATTTATAGAAGGTCACCACAGACAACGGTTCAAGAGCTCAAATACATGACTTAGTATCAGCCTCCAAGCAAAATGATGAAAATGCATTTTTATCTGAAAGTTGGTGATTCAAATTCAGCACCCCAGAGGGTTCTTTCTGTTGTACCTCCCTACATGGGCTGCAGAGATCATCTTTGCTTTCACATAGATTCATGGTCCTGTGTGGTCTCCTGCATTTAGGAGTCTGTATCAGCTATCTTGCAAAAAGACAAAAATGCACAGGATGTCCACGTATCCCCTAGCTGAGTGAGGAGAAATGATGTCATAAAAAACTAGACTAAACCAAACCAAACTAAACCAACCAACCAATGAAAAAAAAAAAGACAAACAAACCCCCTCCAATATACAAAAATCCCCCCAGAAAACCCAAACACATGCTTTGAATAGGGAGTGCCTTGTTCTCATCCCTTGTGTTGTGAAAAAAAGCCTACAAAAAAACCCCTCTTCCCCATCCTGCAGGTGAAACTGCCACCACTAGTTCTAGTGGGTATTTTCAGAAATTAATTTCTCCCAGAAGTTAACTCTGTTTTACAAGAAATATAAAAACTAGTCACTGAGTAGGATTGGTGCAGGAGGGTTGGTGACAGGCTGAATAGAAGCTGGAGTCCTACCTGTTTCAGTGACTTTAAGGGCAGGACGGAAAGCTCTTGTGTAGTCAGCAAAAGAACTGGGACACAAGTATTCCTCTTACATGGGCGTCTTGTGGAGTCAGGCTTTAACTTTTCTTCAGTCACATTTGTCCAACAAAAAGTTATGTACTGCACAGGAATTGAGCAGCTGCATTAAGGACAAATATCCCACCAATTTGGATTATTCTCTGTTTTATGCTGGGACTCAAATCTTCTCAGTGCTCAACTATGTACACATCTGAAGTTTTTTTCTGATTTCTTTCTGAAACAAGCCAGAGAGCTCCCTCTGAGGGAAGATGTAGGCATTCTCAAAAGGTAGCTTGGATCCTGGAAGAGGGTAGATTTAGGTTAGAGTTTATGAAGAAATTCTTCACTCTGAAGGTGGTGAGACATTGACACAGGTTGCCCATGGAAATTGTGGCTGCCCCCTCCCTGGAAGTGTTCAAGGCCAGGCTGGATGGAGTTTTGAGCAACCTGGGCTAGTGGGAGGTGTCCCTGCCCATGCAGAGGGGTTGGAACAAGATGATCTTAAAGGTGACTTCCAACCCAAACCAGTCTGTGAGTCAATATAGATGTGGGGTGACTGAGTTTTGCTCAGTGTATGTATTTAGGCTGCTCTGAAAGGTGGTGACCTTGAAGAGTTTTAATGTGGATGAAGCCTTGAATTCTAACTTAAGCTGCCAAGATGAGATAGTTGTATGGCAAAGTGCTAGAGTTACTCAGAAGGCACCATCTAAAAACGGGTCCCCCCAGGGGGAGGGGACGATAATTCAGGTCTTGTACTGTCTAAATGAGTGGGAAAAACTATGCTGCTGTTGCCTGTGTTTCTTAAGCAGCAGAACTCAGAGATGCTAATCTGAGAAGGGTACTCAGACTCATACTGAGAAGTTATAAACACCTGCATAAGCGTGACTGTAGGCTGAGATTCAAACTGTATGTTTTTAAGCTTGGGATAATTCAGATTGACATGCTTTGTTCTTCCTCCAAAGCCAGATGTTGAAGTTAGTGACAAGCTAAGAGAATCTGGGCAGCTCCTAGGAATGTGTGGTAGCTCAGTGCTGAAAAGTTGTGAGGCTCTAAATCTTACATGTAGACACTTTTCACAGATTTAGCTGAGACATTTTCTTCAGTTCTTTAAAATTACCTGGAGTTGGTTGGGTAAGTTACAAATGAGGTATGAGTAACCTCTGTCTTGGCTGGTGATGCCTGTGCAGATAACCTTGAAGGGGAATAGCAATCTATATTTTTTATTCTCTCTAAGGAGAATGCATTTAATGTGTTGAAGTATAAAACTTGCAGAAGAAAAAAATTCTGATGGAAATTATCTTAAATATAATATCCTGTAACATCCTGTGCCAAGGCACGTGAGCTGGCTTTACAGATAATTTTAAGGTCTCTGGTCTTTCTGTTTTTTTTTAAACAGAAGAAGATGGAGAAACCAAAGCTGCTCAACCTTGATTACTGGTATTTTATGCTAAATACAGTTGTTCCTGCCAAAAGCACTAAACTGGCAGAGAAGCTTAGATGTCTCATTATACTATTGCCAAGAATGACATGATTTTGAAAGCTCTACAGGGTGGACCCAGAGGTTCTTGCTGCCCATCTGTTCTGGTATTCAGTGCAGAATGAGCAGAATCAGTGTTTCTTTGAAGAAATGGTGCTTCAGGCTTCCCTTCACCACTGAATAGATTTTAACAGTGATGCTTATTTATGTAATGACTCCGAGAATCTTTGTTTTGCTTTATGGTGTGGGCTGTTCTAGATTTTAAACAAACCAATCAAATTCAGAATATGTGTTTGTCTCTAAAAGCATATGTTAGAAAAATTGTAAAGTAGTGCCACTAAAGGATGAAGTGAACAATGAAGACCTGAAATGCCACAGTATTCTACAAAAACATGAACAAGCTCTACTAGAGAAAAAAGGTAGTTATCTTAGATTTAATAATAAACTCTCAACACAAGGACATGTTTAGTGAGAGGCATAAAATTGTATCAAATATGTGGGCCCGGTGCATAGGTTTCCTTTTGTTGGTGATTCATAATCAGTTCAGAAAATCATAGAAGTAGACCTCTGAATTCTTCAGATTGCTGACATTTATCAAAGTAATATGAATTTTAAGTTGCTTCTTAAGCAATCAGTCAAGAGTGAGAGACAGGAAAAATGGTTCTACTGTGAGAGCATAACCAGCCAACCAAACAGGAATGAGCTGACCATTCCTGCAGTCAGAATAAAAAACCCAGAAGGAAATACAGTGCCTGTTGAGATAAACATACGCTCCATCCACATTTCCTGGAGTAGCTCATAAAATACATTGGAAAGAGAAGTTGGATTTGGCACTGACCTTGGAGTCTAAAGACAGAAAGTTACTATCCTCTATATTGATACTAAAAGGAATCAGTCCAGAGGGCTGTAAATCTCAATGAAAATGGAGCTTTTGTTTACTTAACCTTAACTTCCTGCATGCCAGAAAACAATCTTTTGAGATTTCTGGTTTGAGCCAACTCAGGATGCTGCTCATAGAAACATCCAGTCTTGACCAAAAGAACCCTTATAGCAGAAAACCTAGCACAGTCCTTTGTAATCTGCTCTGACAGCTTGTTAACTTCGTTTTTAAAAAATAATCTTAACAAATGCAATCTAATCATTACTTGAGCACTCAAGCACACTTTTGTCTCTTGGAGAGCCTGTGCTGACTTGATTGAAGTGTGCTACTATGAGATATTTTCCTTTCCTACAGAACTAATGGATCATGACTCAATTGCCTCTTAAACTTCTTCACCTGAGCTGCTTCAGTCTTCCATTAAGTCTTTCACTGGGCAGAACAAGGTCAGTTTCAAAGTTGTTCTTGTAGTTCTGATTTATATTGTCTCAGTTTGTCATCACTGTTTGCAAAACAGTGTTGGATTTTAACATAGATAATGCCATTTCTTCCTTCTCATTCAGTATTAAGAACAACCACTTAATTTCCTTAATCTTCTTCAGGAGTTCATGTTCAGGTGATGAACATGAACTAAATTACTACATGTGATGAAAGAAGCAAAGAAACCTCTATTTCTCCATCTCTTTCCAAAATACTTGTACTAGAAGTCTGCTGAAGACCATCAGCATATCAGTGTGATGGTCCATGTTATCCTTCTGCCATTTGAAGATGACCCCTTTAGTGGTCCTCATGAATTTGTGTTCTATGGAAATGAAGACCAATGAAGGCACAAACTGAAGCCATAGTTACTTTGTATAAATGCTCATGAACGCATCATCAGAAGAAACTCTGGGGAAAATATTTTATAGAATGAGAAGGAAGCTGCAGGAACTATGCATATGAGAAGCTTGCTAATAAAGAATAGGAAATAGTATATAATTTTGGGAATTTCTCACCATGAACAAGTCTAATTCCTGTGCCAGAAAATGAAGATTTTTTTTCCCTATCCTGTAGTACCTGGAATATGCATAGAAAAAAAGATGTCTGCTGACTGTAACCTTACATTTCAGACCAATGATGTCTGAAACCATAAGGGAGGGTAATTTTGGAGTGATACTTAAGGCAACACATTTTTTCTGACACCTCTGAGTTCTTAAGATGAGACACCACTGGAAAGTGAGATGAGCCCTACTTGCCCTTTGCAGTATGCATTTCCCTCTGAGAGCTCAGATTTGAGATCCTGGAATTTAAACATTCCACTGACTTCTGCTAGGAACAAATAGGGAACACATCAAAGTAAAAAGCCCTCAAAACACCTTAGGTCATTTGTTTGCAACTGATGTCATCTCGGCCCTTATTGAAAATTCTGTTCTAAATCCTCTGCAGTATCATGAAGAAAACTCTAACTTTCAGAAAGGTGACTGCAGGCTGAAAAAGAAGAGTTGTTTTGTCCTTGAGAATTTATTCTAGGAGAGAAAGACTGGTAACTCACTTTGCATGTTACAATTATCAAAACCAGCAAAGCTGATTCTGACATTGTGTGCTCACAGCAGGTAAGCCAGACCTCCAATCCATTGCCACTTTTAATATCAGCCAGCCAAAAAAGCCAACTGCACATCTCTTTAGAAGCATTCTAATTCATGTACTGTACCTAGGCTTGAATACAAAATATGGATGTAGTAGTAATTACATTTGTTTGAGTATTAAGATAATGCTCTGGGAAATCTGCCTAGATTCAGCTTGAAGTTCCAGATAATGAAGCATCCACTGTAGTGCTGTATAGAAAAGCTTTTAAGTAAAACTTAGGTTATACTCTAACTAATGTAAATTTATGTGATCCTGTCCTCTGATTTCTTGGGCTTGAGACACTTCACCAAAATTGAAATATATTCTAGTGGTAGATTGTAGCTAATTATAAAATAATATCTTTTTTAATGTGTTTTGATACCACTCAGGGAAAATATATGTGAGACCAGTGTGAAATAAAGCATTTAGGAAGCACTAATTTATAGCCATAACTCTCATTAGTTGTCAAGATAAATATACTGCAGATAATTTTTCTGAAAGTAAATTCTTAACTACTCTGTTTGCCTTAAATATTACACATTTAATCAACAGATGAATACCGTGAGAGCAAGAAGTCCTGTCATGCCTGGGTAACAACTTATTTTCCTGTTTCACTGTTCTTACATTATTTTTAGAATTTCAGATCTCAAGGTATGCCTAAATACATTTATGTTTACATTTTTGCATACTAAAAGTCAAGCTTATTTATCATAGCTGCAAATTTATGCAAGTAACACAGTCTGGGCATACGGGAACTTTTATTTTTAACCTGATTTTTATCTAAACGACTGGATGATAAACTTTATTTCAAAGATCTGTTACTGTAAAAAGCAGAACCTTTTCACAGTAATGTCAGAAAATGGCAAATGTCCAGAACAATGGTTTAGTTAAGGATCATCAACACAATCAACCCTAACTCAGAACTGAAATAACAAATATTCAGCTAACTCAGACCTTCAACAGGAATACTTGTATTAGCAGCTCAGGTATTCTGCATGTAATTTATGCCTCAGAAGATGTTGCATATCAAAGTAGGTATTCTGTGTCTTCTGGAGAAAAAAATAATGTTTTTTTTTTATTATTTGAAACATGGTATCTGAACTTAAGTAATTCATTTCAGACCTGGAGTATTCAAGACACACTTGCTATATATTAACATAATGCTTAGCATTTGAAACATCAGGTAAAACATTTTAAGTAAAAAGTAGAGATACGTACACTATCTCTGAATTGCCCCAAAATATAGAAGATTGTTTTTACTGAAATAAATATTAAATGCAGTGAGTGTATTTCCAGAAATATGGAACAGCACTTAGTTAAAAAATCAGGTGGTTTTGGAGATATTTTGAGCGTATGTTTAAAACCAGTAATGTGAGTAATTTACTGGAAGAGATTACTTCATTGCAATAGGGAATATGCATTTTAAAGAAACTTCCACATTCAGAAATAGCCTTATGGAGTAACTATTGCTCTATATTATGTCTCAGAGTGAATATTTGGGTTATGATAAATTTTGTCTAGGTCCTCCTGAGCTGCAAGGACAAAGCAGGTAGATTAAACTTTATAAACTTTATAAAATTCAGTTTGACGACCCCCAAAGAGCCCACTTTGATGTGTTTTTCTGTGTGCCACATTAGGCTGTTACTGCCTTGCTAGTCACACTGTATAAAGAATGACCATTTAGATTTCTTCCCAGTGAGATACAAATAATTTTTCTAAAGAAAAAAGCCTTGACTAAGGTACCTCTTTCAATGTGCTGGCTTTGTTTTATAAAGAGCAGTGCTTAGAGGGTTGCAAACTGGTCTTCTCTTTATTAACCCCTAAGCAACAATGGTGGAGAGATCTCCTTTAGGGATCTGCTCTGTGGAAAGATCCTCAGGTAGGTGACAAAACCAGAGAGGAGTGCAGAGCCCGGGCAGGCAGCTTTCCAGAGGAGCTGTGAGGAAACTGCTTCTCATCTGCAAATGGGAGGACCTACAAGTTAAATTCTCAGCTGATTTTATGTGAGTGTGCATGCATGGTCATGATCATGGGACAGAATTAGCTGTTTTCTGAGGAAGATGAGGAGGAAGCCCCGTAGATAGCCAGCCCATCACCTTCAACATCAAACTATCTGCTTGTTCTCTGAACTAAGCAGCCTGCGCTGGATTGCTCTCTCACTGCCATTACAGCTCACTTCTGCTCTCCTTAATTTATGTGCACTTTCTCTGAACAAGCTGTTCAGAAAATGAAAAAGAAGAGAATAAATGAGTAAGAGAAAGACTGTATCATCAGTTGACTTATAAAATAAAATTTATTCCATAACGCACTTTTCAGACAAATCTCAAAGCATACTGAGGCAAAATACCATACTATTAGAGCAATGCAATGTAAAAGCAGGTGAAATAGTAGAAGAAAGCAAAGTAGTTGTTTACAGTCCATAACAGTGGATTGCCTGACACCTTTCTAACTGGGAAGAATAAATGAAATATCCTTCCCAGAGGGTCAGTGCCAGAAATAGAGAAGCAGACAGCAGTTAAAATCAGATTTGGGACCTTGGGTATCCCACAGGTGTAATCCTTTGATGTGCCAAAAGGAGTGTATCTGGCGTCAGTCAGGGTGTCCCTTCCCTATTAGAAAGGAAGTTGTCCTTGTCCTACAGGTGCTGGGGATTGCAGAAGCTGGGTGGGAGCTGACCTTGCCAAGAGTTGTCCCAGGTGCATCCCTCTGGCTGTCATGGCAAGCCCAGCCTGTGATGAGGAGAGGAATGAAGTTGTCTTGGTGGGCAGCCATCCCTGTGGATCTCTGTGTCTGAGAAGACACATAACCAGCTGGCAACCATTTGCTTTTCTGTTAAACTGCAAATTGTAGTGCAGGACAGCACTGGGGCTTTGAGTGTCTCCCAGACCTCAAGGACATACTGCTGCCACCCCCCTCCCCACAGCATCTGCACAAGGCAGCACCTAATTTCTCCCAAGCACACCTGGATGGCCTTATCTGTTGGGAAAATGGTCCTTGCAGCCATCTTTTCTCTGTGGCCAAAATCTCAGAGCAGGGAGGAGTGTTCCCCTGATGGGTCTTGGGCTGGCAGCAAGTGCAGATGACACCTGAGTTTGCTGTGTCCATGCCAGGCAGTTTCTGCCTGGTGGTGAGAGGGGGGGTGTACAGGATGAGTCTTCTCCTGGTGGCACTGGCAGCTCCCAGAGCTCCCAGCATTGCTTGGCTCAAGCCAAGTCCTTATAACATCCCTAAGCACAGCCTCAGTACAGCAGGATGAACAACCAAAAATTTAATTTGCCCCAGTGTGTTCCTTACTCATCTCAAGACAGTCTTCCTAATATCCATCTCTTTGTTGCTCCCTGCCTTGTATATTTATATATTGGAGAGCTGCCCAAAAGAAAGAGGCTTCTCATTTCTCTTGCCTTAGCCTGGGAACAGCCATCCTCAGCTCACCTGGCAAGTGTGTCACCTAGGCAAAAGTGTCACTCACATTTTGCAGGTGTGACTTGGGGGAGCTCAGTCCTTGCATGGACTGACAGCAGTTTGCATCAGGCACAGGCAGAAAGAGAGCCAGAGGAGAGCCTGAGGCTCTCCTTACAGAAGGATTATGCACCATCATATTTGTCAGAGGGTGTGATTTTCTTTTTTTAACTTCTTTGTCTGATGATATTACTGCAGTCCCTCAAGTGAACAAATCTCTATATCAGTATGAAGGTGCTTGTGTTGGCATAGTTTACTCCTTGCTGTAATCAAGGTGGCAGAGTTTCTATTTCTTAATTAGGAGGAGAAAGTCTTCAACTCTCCAGCTGACAATAAGAAAACACACATATTGCTGCCACAGCTTCATGCAACTGACTGGTAAGATTTTCAGCATCTTTTCAGTGCTGATGAGGGAAAACAGACAATGAGGAAGGACAGTTCTTCGTTATTTTTGTGAGCAATTCAAAAGCATGGCACAAGCAAATAGCACATAGCCCAGCTGGACCTGACTTTAAGTCAGTTCTGGAGTTAAAACATCAATAAGTAGGGCCTGGCTTACCGTGCATGCAGCTTGGATGATGGGACTGTTCAAGGAAAGTGCTGAGAGCAGCCTCCAGCCCTTGAGCTGGGAGGAGGACAGAGAAGGAGCCATCTGGAACACAGCAGTGGGGTGAAATGCAGTGGGAAGAAGACAGAGATGAGCTGGCCAAAATAGCCTACTTTGGTAGAAGCAGGCAGCTGCTTTGGTGACATTCAAAGCCTCCGTGTTTTCAAAACTGATAACTCAAAAGTTCACCTCTGCACTGATATGAACAGTGTATCCCCCCTCTGCTGTGCTCACTGCTGTCCACACCCAGACACTTCCCAGCAGCATCTCTTCTGATGAGCAAGTACCCACTGTTCAAGAAGGCCCCTCAGTTCAAGAAGGACAGGGAAGTGCTTGAAAGAGTCCAGCGCAGAGCTACTAAGATGATTAAGGGAGTAGAACATCTCCCTTATGAGGAAAGGCTGAGGGAGCTGGCTCTCTTTAGTTTGGAGAAAAGGAGACTGAGGGGTGACCTCATCAATGTTTTCAAATATGTAAGGGGTGAGTGTCAGGGAGATGGAGTTAGGCTTTTCTCAGTGGTGACCAGTGATAGGACAAGGGGTAATGGGTGTAAATTGGAGCATAGGAGGTTCAAGTTGAATATTCGAAAAAATTTTTTTACTGTAAGGGTGACAGAGCCCTGGAACAGGCTGCCCAGGGGGTCGTGGAGTCTCCTTCACTGGAGACATTCAAAACCCGCCTGGACACGTTCCTATGTGATGTACTCTAGGTGGCCCTGCTCTGGCAGGGGGGGTTGGACTAGATGATCTTTCGAGGTCCCTTCCAACCCCAAGGATTCTGTGATTCTATGATTCTCTGAGTCAGCAGAAGTAAACTGAGAGCACAGTTAACTGGGGACAACTTTGGCTTGGGAAGCAGGACTGACAAAGTACATGATTTTCATCTTTTTGTGTTTGACATTTTTGAAACTTATTTTTCATCTACACCATTAACTTGCTAGCTTGAAACTTGGGAGGTCCCCATGACAGAAAGCTCGTGCAGAAAGCGTTCGTTAATATAGTGTTAAAGCCACATAAGGAACAGTAATGTTATGCATTTAGTGGGTCACAAGTACATTTTCTAATAGTCTAAGAATATGTCTAATACTGAAGAAAATGTCACTCTAAGTTGGTATTATAGTTTTTACCCCACATCATGCAACAAACCTAATTCTTGAAGCAAATGCTATGCATGAAGGAAATCAAAAGCACTAAGCTCTCTGAGTTATGGCTAATCAAATTAAACACAATGACCTGGTGAGGGTCAGAGGCACCTGGTAACCTTGATCAGCTCCAAGGGAGCACTCCTGAAAGTGCAGAGGAGGATGGGTGCATTCCTGTTGCTGGTGGAACACCCAGTGTGACTCCCTGCTTGGAACCTCCGTGTAGGAACAGCTTGCAAACTTGAAGTTGTGCTCCCTCAGCTGACAGGGAAATGTTTTGAAAATTTCCAGTTGGACATCTTCCTTTGCAAACTCCTTTATAGAGAAAGATTTCTCCCCTTAAAGGGTACCTTACAGAAACTTCTGCCAAGTGGAATTTACACAACATGTTACGGGGACGTTTAGGATGTTGTGAAGCTAAGATAAAACCAGTAAAAAGGTAACAACCTTTATTATTTAGAAAATTATGTGTGATCTGGTTTTATATACTCCCTGCCTATCAACTTGCTCTTTAAAATGTGGAGGGGTTTTTTATCCCATTTAAAATCAAAGTCAGATAACGTTACCTTGTGAGCTTCAGGTAGATAAGAGGAAATGACACTCTTCAGCTCACCTAGAAGAAAGAAATGCATAAACAGGTCCAGTTTCTAGATTTGTAGAGAACAATCTCAATTACCAAGCCATTAATAGAAGATGAGGTATATGCTATTAAATACCAGTACATAAACTAGATTGGTATTTTTTTTCTGGAACATTTAATTTTCCAGGACAGTTTTTTTTCAGAAGGTAGGACATTGTGTCTCTCATTTTACAAATGTGGTGTGAAACGAAAGGAGGAAAAACACCCTCTTCTCCCTCCTCCCCCAGCTCTCTGAGGAGGAGACTCATCGTGGCACATACAAGAAAAACAGCCACCCACACAGTGGAGCCCTTCAAGCAGAAAGCACCTGACAGGAATTTAAAAGTAGGTTTTCAATGGTGAAGTTGACAGAAATCTACATAAAAGCAGTTCTTCAAGGAAGGGTATTATGTGATATGAATTAGATGAATGCATTGAGTTCCTTTTTTTTTTTTTTTTAATTCTCGAGTCTAAAGTTGAATTATTTTGATCATGCTCAAATATTTTTCTTTGAAACAGTTGATACTTGAAGACAAGGAATAACAAGGAAAAATTAGGAGACCACAATATATTTTAATAAAATTTTCCTGTCACTCAAAACCTTGAATTTCCGTTATTAGAAATCTGGGTGCTAGCCACTGGAGTCTTCAAAACCCCAACTATTCACAAAGCCAGCAATATACATAAAAGCATTGAAAAATTAAATATGTCAAATGAAATATTTAGGTAATATGGACATAACAAGTAACTTATTTCAAGATAGTTTTATAAGAGACAGTGAAGCACTTATGGCTTTTAGTAACAAAATCCAATGACAGTCTAATAAGAATTACACCTGTTTTACCACATTTTTTCAGAAAAAATCTTTAGAGCTTTGTATTTCTTATCCTTAACATAATATGGCTGCATTGTATAAATTTTATTTCTGAGTCAGTTTGTTCTTCTGTAATGAAGGAGGAACAAGACAATTGCTACCATTTAAGACTCTGCAGATTATTGACAGTTGAATATGGCAGGTATTTTTACACTGGCCTTGTTGATGAACTTGATCTGGATCTTCCACAAGTCAATGGCACAACCAGGTAAGTCCTTCTTGGAACGTGTTTGCTCTGATTTACAGCTAAATGAAAACTAGACTTCTGCATTTCTACACCAGTGGTGAAAGCTTTCTTTAACAGCAACAGCTCAGCACAGCTTTCCTGTGAAGTATCTAAGCACAGCTGAGATTTCTCTTGCCTACCACTTCATGTATAAATTAGCCCATAAATTGCTCATGGTAACTCTGAATTTCAAACTGCTGTGCCAACACCTCCCGGGGGCCAAACTTTCTGATGTGCTGATTGCCTCCAACTTGCTCGTGGCAACTGCAGGTGTACTCAATTTGGTTTCTTACTCATTAATAAGGAAAGGATGGATTGCTCAATTATTTACATGCACAATAGTTCAAGAAGGTTCTCATTCTAGCATTCACAGAAAACCATTCCTCTTAAATACCATCTTGCTAAGAAAAATTGTATGTCCAGTCCTTGGCTATGCCTTTGGCGTCACTGCTGTTCAGATAGATACCTCTGTCTCTGATTGCATCAAGGCCTCTGGTACTTTGGGGATGAGAAGCATGCTTAGAGATACTAAACAGGAAGGTTTTAGGAGTTTGACTAGCTGCAAATCTTTGCAGAAGTATTGCCTTATTAGCTTGTCACCTGCAGATGAGTATATATATTCACTGTTCAAAGCCTCATCCTGAGCCCCTCCATGCCAAATAACAGTTCCTGCCTTTTCAGACACCAGTATCTCTGTAATCATGGATTTATAATCCCAGGTAAATTGCAAAAGCTTGAGATTTTCTGGGGTATTTGTTCCTCTGTGGTTAGTTGTTACCTGTGAAAAAGTAGGGTTGACTAAAGCTTAATGCTTTAGTCCTGACTGATGCCAAGGTTGAGGCATTTTTTATTGTTAAGGTGAAGAGAAGATGTGTAGGGAGGAAATGGTTGTTTTTTTGATGATTATATCCATGTCTGAAATGCAAACCCTGCTCAATGCTGTCTCAAAAATCAGTTTTAGAAGCTCATTTCCTAACTCATACAATAGCACTGAAATGTACTTTTTGTTCCAAAGTAGAATTAGGTGAAACCGCTGTTACCTCAGGCCTGTGCAGCACATGCTACTGGCCAGTTTAATCAAATTCCTCTTCATAATTGTAACCCTTGAGATTATGTGTATTATCTTCTCTTGTCTTTCAAGTTTTTTTTAGTATGGTTCCTAAGTTGCATTTGGACCTCAGTGTCAAACAGAGCTGCACTTGGTATGCTCAAAAAGACCAACCTGGCAATGCTGCTCTGTATCTCCCCCTCCTCCCATGCTAAATGGAGAAGAAAAGTGTTGAAAACCTGGTAAGTAGGAATTGTAATACTGATCTCCCATGCATTTTGTGTATGTAACTACAACATATAGAGGATCCTGAAAATTAATTCTTTTTTTCTCAGTCTTTATGGTGGCAAAAGGGTTGGGAGTAACTTAAAAGGAAATCTGTCCCTGCAAGTGGCAGGCCTTTTTGCTTCTTAAAAGCATAGAAAATCAATTAACTATTCTTGTATTACATCTTGGGACTTTTTATTTAATGCTATTGAGCACCAGAATGATACCACTCATGAAATCATCCCCATGCTAGCACACTCTTACACTAATAGCAGGCTTTGGGTTTTGACAATGAAATCCCAACTCTTGATTCCTGAAAGTATGATATTTTTTCTCTCCAATAAATATTGCTTCTGTCTGGTGGAGTAGATTTTTGAAGAAATATTAAAGAATTACATGGAACTTAGTGAAAAATAAGAGAGTTTCTCTTTAAAACTACTTTGAATTATGTCTTCTGGACTTTTTGAATAACATATGATGAATGGCTTGGAAATTAAAATAGTGGTTAGAAGATATGTAATTTGGATTTCTAGTCTCATAAAACTCTCATCTTAGGAAACTTACTACTAAGCCTTAGGGTTTTTTTTTTCTCTCTTATTCTTTGCCTCTTCCAGAAGTGGTTTATGGATCACACTGCCACGCAATAGCTGTCAGAGTAAAGTCTGCCAACCCCACCACAGTACACACATTCTCTTTTATGACTTTATAAAATACCCCATAAACAAACACTGTGAATACATAACTGATATCAGATGTCTTAGCCCATAAAGACCTTGAACTTAGCCACAGGATGAGTTCCATTTCTTGCTGAGGTGCTAAGTATTGGTTGGATGAAAGGCAAATTGCCAGCGGAAGGTAGTTTTTTCCAAAAAATCTCTGCCTGCTATAATTCATTTTGCCAGGATGAAAATTTCCAATGCCTCATAAGCTTCATGTCTATGTTCAGGCACTTCCACATGCATTTGGCATTTCCACAGCACAGCAATTTCATTTTGAGGATTGTTGCACTTTTTACGTACTTGTAGAAAAAAAACACCTCAAATTTTTTTAATAAGTGTGACTACAGACCTGAATATGACATGGACCTTGTAAAGATATCTTTGATGGGTGTTATCATAGAATCATAGAATCATAGAATTGGCTGGGTTGGAAGGGACCTCTGAGATCATCAAGTCCAATCCTTGATCCACTACTGCTGCAGTTACTAGACCATGGCACTGAGTGCCACATCCAGTCTCTTTTTAAATATCTCCAAGGATGGAGAATCCACTACTTCCCTGGGCAGCCCATTCCAATGCTTGATCACCCTCTCCAGAAAGAAATTCTTTCTAATGTCCAACCTAAACCTCTCCCAGCACAACTTAAAACCGTGCCCTCTTGTCTTGCTGAGAGTTGCCTGGGAAAAGAGACCAACCCCCACCTGGCTCCAACCTCCTTTCAGGGAGTTGTAGAGAGGGATGAGGTCTCCTCTGAGCCTCCTCTTCTCCAAGCTGAACACCCCCAGCTCCCCCAGCCTCTCCTCATAGGATCTATGCTCGAGTCCCTTCACCAGCCTGCTTGCCCTCCTTTGGACCCGCTCCAGGACCTCAATTTCTTTCCTGAACTGAGGGGCCCAGAACTGGACACAGTACTCAAGGTGTGGCCTCACCAGCGCTGAGTACAGGGGAAGAATCACTTCCCTGGACCTGCTGGCCACGCTGTTTCTGATACAGGCCAGGATGCCATTGGCCTTCTTGGCTACCTGGGCACACTGCTGGCTCATGTTCAGCTTCCTGTCAATCCAGACTCCCAGGTCCCTTTCTGTCTGGCTGCTCTCAGCCACTCTGTCCCCAGCCTGTAGCGTTGCATGGGTTGTTGTGGCCAAAGTGCAGGACCCGGCACTTGGCCATGTTGAACCTCATCCCATTGGAATCAGCCCAACTCTCCAGTCTGTCCAGGTTTCTCTGCAGAGCCCTCCTGCCTTCCAGCTGATCGACACTTTCCCTCAGCTTAGTGTCATCTGCAAATTTGCTGATGATGGACTCAATCCCCTCATCTAAATCATCAATAAAGATATTGAACAGAACTGGGCCCAACACTGATCCCTGGGGGACACCACTAGTGACCGGCCACCAACTGGATGCAGCACCGTTCACTGGTGCACTGTCTGGGCCCAGCCCTCCAGCCAGTTCCTAACCCAACGTAGAGTGCCCCTATTCAAGCTGTGGGCTGACACCTTTTTCAGGAGAATGCTGTGGGAGACGGTGTCAAGGCCTTGCTGAAGTCAAGGTATGTTAAGTGTTATAGGTATCATGATCTTATTAATTTATTTCATTTTTACCACGTTCTGATTTGGATGAGATAAGGTAGCTGTGACACTTGGCAAAGAGAATCTGGTATTTTACAGAGGGATTCAGTTATTGAAGAAGGCACCTGTAGTACTTATGACATGGCTACTCTTCTCTTCTTTTTAAATCTACTTAAATATTTATGGGGAATCAAAAAAGTAAATGCAAACTCTTGAAGGAAATAAGGAAGGAAATAAGATCAGAGAAAAGTATACCCCTATTTAATCAAAATCTAGTGTTTAGTGCCTGAGAAATGGAGGGGACATACACAAAAGCAATAAGAAGAAGTAATTCTTTTGGGGACAGATGCCAAGTGACACTGCCACCCCACCATATCAAAGTCTTGGGGAGAAGATGAGATTGAAGACTAATTACAAGGTGCATCTAAGGTTTTGTTTATAAATGGATAAAATTACTTGATTTTACAGAGCCTGGTAGCTAACTTTAAGAGAAAAAACATACAGAAAGGGTTTTTTTAAACTCATCAAAAAATATTCCATGGATTTTTTTTCCTGTGTGTGTAAATGTGTGTGTATAGATTTTAAATATATATATATGTGTGTGTGTACATGTATATAAAATTTTAAATCACTATCTCGGGGTTGACTAATAAAAAGCCATGAAATTAAGAATTAAGAGCATAAGACTGAACTAGGTGTGATAAAACACCTTGTCTGATAAAACTAATGTGTAAATAATTTTAACCAGACTCAGTACCACATAAGATCTACCCAGTTGAGAGTCAGCAGTGTGAAGCAGCTGTGTCTGACCCCTGAGGGATTACAGACTGAAGAGGGTCTGACTGGTCAGTTTTAGCAGCATTTCCCTACACCTCAGCCATTTGCTCTCCCAGTAATGGCATTAATCAGGATGGTACCCAGCCAAGGATTTGGCAATGTACGTTTACATATGCACAACATACAGAGAGGAAAATCATACAAATGCTATCTTTATTGACTATCTCAGGCTAACTGCAGTCATTTGTTGTTAAGCTGTATGTCTATAAAAAGGATATCAGGGAAGATATTAGGCTATTTGGCTTGTAATTGGGGATTTTTATTCTGATCTCATTAATTTGGAAACTGGCAAAATAACCAGGCTTGTTTATCTCTATTTAGCTACCTTATTTACTACGTTTTTCCTCCCTTATCCTTCTCCTTTTTTTCCTTTTTATTTTGGAAAGCTTCACTAACATTCTCTATGAATTCATTCTCCAAGCTTTAGACAGGACCTTGCTGAGGTTGTATTTTGGGGTGAAAAGGGAAGTGGTATCTATGCAGTTATCCATTTCCAGGTATCCCCCTGTTCTCTTTTGCCATCAACCCAAGGGCCATCTTTTGTCATCACCCTTGCACCCATCGATGGCTCCCCAGAAAGTTTTCTGCCTTTCTTTTTTTTTTGCAAGGGCTGTCATTTTCCTGAAATTACTCCTCTTCATCTTTTCTTTTTTTTTTTTTTGACTCTCTTGTCTTCTCAGTTGGCAGCTCTGGATTTGGGGGTTTCCCAGCTCAGGATGCAGAAATTCCTCAAGCTGATTTCTCCTGATTCACCTCTGCCAAAGTTAAGCTCTAGACTTGCCAGATTCCCAGCTGAATTTCTCCATGTTAGTTCTATTAATGTTTTTCAATCCATTTTACTGTTTAAACATTCAAAAAATCCCTAATCTCTCTCTTCAGAGAATGTTGATTTCTTCCGTGAGACTAACAAGAAATAAATCCTAGCTGTTCCTGTCCTTCAAGCCTTTTTCTCTTCCCTGAGCAGCCCCTCTTCTGATGCATATAATCAGAAACTCTTATCAGCACACCCTGACCATCCCACATTAGCTGCTGATTTCTCATTTCTACTTCTCTTGTTTCTTTCTGGTTTTCCCTAGCCTCTTCCTGCTTGTAGGTTCCTTTCCCCCTACTTCTTCTCTGAAGAAGTGAGAAAAGTCCCTGTTGTGGGTATCACCTCTCATGGGTATCACCTCTAAGGTTGTGTAACAGAATCTCTCTTCTCATCCATGTCTTGTAGCATTTTTGAAACTACTCTTGCCTACAATGACTGCTTTTGTGCAATGGCCTGAAATGTTAAGAACTCTGCATCCTCTTCAGCCTGCCATGACTTTATCCTTAATCCTGGCCTTCTGCAGCTTTTCCACCTGGATCTGCTTGCAATCTCTCCTCCAGCACGTGTTACAGCAGTTCTCCCTTCAGCTGTTTTGTGAGGTCTGTCCTGAATCTGTATTTCTCATACATTGCTCATCTGAACTATCGCCTCTGTGAATCACAGAACTGGCACTCCCATCTTGTCACTGTGTCATCAACTCAAATTCACAACTTTTCTGTCAAAGGTCTTATTTTTTTCTACCCAAATCTCTTCTTATTACAACCTCCCTCAGTCACTCCTTGTCAGTGAAGACTGCAGACTATCTGGTATTTTGTATGATGCCAGTCTGAGTCCTTCATATACAAATCAGGGAAAAATTCTGTAGATACCTTTCTGGTAATACCTGATTTTATCCATACATGCAGCTGTGACTATCAGCCATGCTGATTTTGTTGCAGAATCGTTTTCCTTTTTCTTTTATCAACAAGGCTTTGAGTTGCTCATACTTAGTGAGAATTTGCTGAGAAACCTCATCACTCTGAGAATGAGAAACGTATGTCCTCTTCAAGGCTCTTAATGCTGTCCTCCTTTAATAGGATACTTACTGTCTTCACTGAAATATAGCATCATTTTCAGATTTTTAAGTTTTTATTGTATTTTCATGTGTTTCCCAGACTGTACCTTCCATGTAGGAGGAAAAAAGCACCCTGTTGCCAACCATCGAATTCCTTTACTGTTGGGAAATGGTCTGGAAGAAAACAGACAATCCTGACTATTTAGCTTTAGCTTTAGTAAGCTAAGGGCCTTGAGGCCCAGTTTCAAGGTTACTGAAAGATGAGCTATGGGGAAAAGATAAGGGAGCTGGCAGTAGAAAAGAAAAATGAATAATAATGAAGGATAATGATGTAGCCAGCAGAAGATCTGTGAGAACAGGATTTGTGGCCAAGATATAGCCACCTGCAAGATATCATTATATAAACAAGGGCTCTATATAAAGCGAGTGTGAATTGTTAATAGACGACTTCACTTTAACCATATTGGTGACTACCTGTTGTCCTTAAGCTTCCGCAGATTTTTCCACACTTTACCATGACTTAATGACTCTGCTTGTTCTTGATGTATAGTGAAAAATAGCACAGTAGTGATTTAGCTGACATGGCGAGTTTACAGCCTCTTCCTATTGCCCCGTGTACATTCTTTCTATTTTGTCTTGCCTTCTACCTCGATGACAAGCAACTAGAAGAAGTAACTCTGTCTTTCTGCTCTTGTTAAACAGCTGCTCCTGCAGTTGGGCCTTGGTCCACACCTACAGTCTTTAGATTAAACATGAAAAATAAAAGTAATTGTGCAGAGGGTTTTGTCTGTCATTCCAGCAGCCTACTCGTAGCGAAGGAAAGAAATGGGTTTGTGTTTCAAGAGTTTGCAGGAGTGCCCTCTTTTGATCCATGGCATAGGCATATTCCATTGTATTTTCAATCCTCCTGAAGCACCTTGACAGCTTCCAATGCAGAAAATACATATAGGACAGAAATGTGTTATCATAAAATTTTAATTCAGTGTTCCTGGTTTTAGTAATAAATTTGGATTAGTACTAGGATGAATACATAATTTATTGGAGAAGTATACAGAATCAGTTAGTTTCTCCTGGGACGCAATAATATTGGGTTATTTTCAGCTGACATTGCACTTTCTCTGCATCATTAAGTTTTTATATTAATTTTAATTTACTTATCTATTAAATGATTAAATGTTCCTTAGATACATAATGCAGTCAAGTTTTCTATTATTAAAACAATACTAAAAATAATTTCGGTTTCTATTTTTTATTTCTGGTTGACTTGAAAAATCCTTAAAGACTGCACTAAGAATAGGCATTTCAGGTTAAAGGCATTTCTACAAGGAATTATTTTACTTTTTTTTAAGGGTAGAAAGAATACTCAGGAAACAGTTGCTCCCTTTTTAAACTAGTGTGCTCCTTCTGAGCCCCTCATCAGTTAGTCTCAGTTTAAAAACCTGCACATTAACATCCTCTATTAAATCTGAATTGGGCTGTTTAAGAAGTGCACAGAAACTAAGTTATTTTTCTTTAGATTACAATAACACTTATAAGCTTTGACAAAAGGCAATATAAAAACGTGACACAGTCACTTAAAAACCCAAGGTTCTTCTAAGAATGTCAGTTTATGGATTTCCACCAGTCCACAAAAAGGGAGACATCCCAACCACAGAAAATGTATCAGGGAATTACCATTTTTTTTAAAAAAAAAGCTTTTTCACTGAAAAGGAAATAATCTGAAAGCAATAGTGCCAAATGGAAATGTAAAAGAGTATGAATAAATTACTTTGTAAATTAATCAGCCTTTTCACCCAGTAAAACCATTGATAGTGGCTGTTTTCATATAATTATCTTATTTTGCAATGCAAAATGATACTAAAAGGGGACTGAGATAGAGTTCAATCTCACAGAGGAGGTATGAACCATAATGATTTTCTTAAAAAAAAACAAAACCAAAACAACCCAAACATTAATTACTTTAAAGTGTTGTAAGAAGCTAATACAAAGCTCTTTAAGATCGATTCTTTATTTTCTGGGAATCTAGTTTGTGACTGGCTCTTCCTGAACTGACTTTTCTACTATACTGGAACTTTTTGGACATTTTGTATTCTAATGACCCCAGTTCATCCTATTACCAGCTATTGAAATGCCAGCTTTGACTTTTATTTTAATTTTGTCAGACCTGCAAAAAGGTACAGATAGATGCAATGTTTTTAGCTGTGTTATTTTTGATGTTGCAAAGTCCCCGAAGAGCCCTCAAAGTCTTAAACTGATGATGGAGGTATCACAGAATCATAGAATGTCTTTGGTTGGAAGAAGCCTTCAAGATTATCCCAGTCCAACCTTTGACCAACACTGCAAGTTCCCAACTAACGCTGTCCCTAAGGACCAGGTCAGAAGGACCAGGTCCAGATGCCACTTAAATGACTACAGGATGGTGACCCCACCACTGCTCTGGGCAGACTGTTCCAATGCCATATGAATATCAAGGGATAAACTTCAACATGTAGCAACTCATCAAGCATCTGATGTGTTTTCTGAATGTTTCTGAGATATTTCTGAAGAAATTCTGAAATGTTTTTGGTTTTGTTTTTTTTTCCTTAGGGCTGCTGTAGATGTTTTTTTCCCGACAGAGGAGGACATGGAAAGTTGGGGAAAAGTTGTGACTGGCAAGGTCCTTACACATGGACTGGAAAATACTGTGTGATGGTGTTGATGTGCTTTTTGGGTTTTTTTTGGGGGGGGTTTCTTTTTTTTTGTTTTTTTTGCAACCTCTCCTCTAATGGATTTCTAATTTTGGGACCTCAAATTAGCCAAGGTTAATATTTTGACATTCTTCCAAAAAAAAAAACAAAAAACACCGAAACCCCACAAACTTAAAGAAATACATTACATGGGAGGTAGTAATGAGATCAAACCAAATGGGACACTCATTCAGGTAACTTAGGTGGACAGTCCATTTCAGAATTGGTAATACAAAGGAACTCAATTCATGATGAACTTTAGATTTTCTGGATATTTTCATGCTGTACAGCCAGTAATACTATAGAAGAAGGAAAAAAGGTTATTGTGGGATTTTTGTGAGGTTTTTTTTTTTGCTTGTTTGTTTGGGGTTTATATGGGTAATGATTGGTACCAATACAATTCTTCATTACAATGCTTCCTATGTGCTGTATGGTCCCCATTTAAAAAAATCAACACTTTATCCATTCCAACTGTATTTTACTGTATATATTCTAATATTTTCTTTCTTGTATTTTCTTTCTCTTCTTGTATTAATGTTTATTTTACTCTAGTAGGATAACAGACAATTGAACTATAAAAACATTAGACATCTTTTAATGAAATAACAAAATTGAGTTTCTTTCTATACAGGTGAATATAACGTAAGATTTCAGCAAGTTGTTGATATTGTAAGATCTTTTCCATTTAAATGTATTTATCTTTTGGTGGAAGTAACTAATTGAGTCCGGTGGTTTATTTGTTCAAATATTCTGGGAAGCATTGGACAAAAATTAGTAGCAGACCTTTAAATTACACATTTTAAAATGTCTGTGCTTTGAGCAGGACATTGAACAAGATGCCATCCAGAGGTTCCTGCAGATAAAAGTTTGTAATTCTAGTATTTATATTTCCAGTAAGAGAAATCAGAAAGTGAAAGGTACAAGCTCAGCAAAAAGAAATAAACATAGAAATGTTTTACTATATCCTGATAGATGAAATAATGTGGAATAAGAGAAACTGGAATAAAAGAGATTTCGCAGAACTATAGAAAAAGAAAGAAAAAAGAAAAAATGAAAAAGAGGGGAAAAAAAGAAAAAAAGAGGGAAGAAGAATGTTCAGGCAGTGTAAAACACACTACAGAACTGAAGGATTTTCTGTATTGCATCCCAGAAAGGACCATCTAGGCAGATAAAGTATATCTAGCACTGGCCATTTGTTAGTCAGCCTCAGAAGAGTCCTAAACATAGCTCTTTAGGCATATACTATTATTTATAAATTAAATTATTATTGCTTAAAATGAAGACTTCTCAACTACATTAAGCAGTGGGATTCCTATACTGGAACAGTCAGACACTAAACACAGATAATATATAACCTCAAAAGAGCCTCTAATGGACATTTGGACTCGAAGTCTGAAGGGGATGAGAAAGGAACCACAGTCAGCAGAAATGATTCTGATGCTCCAACTGGGGCTGAAGATAAACATTGGGCACAGATGTGCAAGCCTGAGCTGTGCTGGAAAAATAAAATATCTTTAAGATCCACACATTTTTGAGTTTTCCTTGTGGGGACAAGCTGTAAGGCCACATCCAGTCACCTGTCACCCCCTGCCAGGAAGCAGGAGCATCTCTGGCTCCGGAGACCTTCAGGCCTGGGTTGGTGCTGCCAACAGCAACTTGGCAAGCTGCAGTTCTGAAACTATAAAAATCATTCATGTTGTCTAAAGGAAAACAAACAAGCAAGCAAACAAACAAAAAAACCAAAACCCCAAAACAAAAACTTAGTAAGACCTTGTCAATGTGCTGGTATCAAGCTCATTCATGCAAGTTTACCTTAGTAGTACCTTGTCTTAATTTCATAACAGGGAATGCTCAGAATATGAAGTGAGAAATTTTTTTTTAGGTTTGTGTTTCAGGTTTTCTTTTTTTTGTCATTTTCCAGCTGGAAATTGTACCTCAGGAGTAATGGGTCAGGCACAGTGGGCTTTGCTACTTGCCTTGTATCTGAAGGCACATTAATTACATTCTCCATTACCCCATTGAATGGGGGGAAAACATTAATCCTATAGACAGTTTAGGAGACTGGGCACAGGACATGAAGGAGAAGCCACAGGTTACCAATCTTGCAGTACATGCCTGAACAAAACTGAAATAAAGAAATTCTTGGCTTACTGATAGTCCTCATTTTGCAGAACAGTCCTCAGTTATCTTATATATGCTAATCAATTTGAAATCACCTCCTAAAAAAAATAGGGGAATTCAAAACTATATATATTGAGGTGATTTTATTTTCAGTTACTCACTGATTTTTTCTGACTGAGAAAGGTAGTGGAAAGGGAAACTGAGCCAGGCATTCTTCAGGCTTGTTTTTCCAAGGTTAATTCTTGATGAGCAGGTAGTTAAAAACTTGTTAATCTTGAAGAAAAGAACAATTCTTTCATATTTCTGGGATTGAAATTTTTTCCTGCCCCTTCTGTTCTTTGTTGAAATGAAAATAAGACAATTATTACTGAAATCTTGGTTTCAGAAGTGGACATTTATCTTCATTGTATGTCTATATCAGTATGCACTGCACCAGTGTCTGTTAGGAGGTGGTCAGCATCATAGGACCACTTAATGCTTTATAAACTTCATACAAAATGTGAAGTCATTAATAGCTTTTTGGCTTTTAATTGCAATGTAAAAATAGAATAAAGTATATTTTTTTAAAGGAATTGAAAGTTTTACCTTGACTGATTTAATTTTTTATGTAGTGTAGCAATAGACAACAGTTTAAAAATGGATGAGTGACAAAAATTCTTAATATAATTCCACCTGCTATTGTAAAGTCTATGTTTGGCTCTACCCCCTTATCTGTACAAGGATAATTAGTATGTGTTTCTAATAATTTATTCCTTCTGTTTCAAAAGAATAAAAGAAGTAGCACTTAAATAGGTGCTGAGCTGCATGAAACAAGTATCTTTGGTGATTAGAAATGGTAAAGAAAAAAGATTCCAGTGACAAAAAAAGAATATTAATGGATTGACATTTTCAAGTGTCTGAACAGCACAAAGAACAAGTGGCCATCATACAAACTCGTTTCCTAGAACGGAAAATGGATTGAAGAAAATTGCTCTAGAATGAATTGCTATCAACATGAGTTACAGGGGAAAATTAGAAGAGGTTTTATGGAGCAGTCACTGAATGAGTTTGTAGTACATTAAGACTCCTGAGCAACCACTTATCTTAGGGCTAGTGTGATATAATGAGAGCTGGGTCATTTATTTGTGAATAATAAATATATTTACCTAAGGTTGGTAAACATAATTAAACAACCTTTTCCTCAAGTTTTCTTCTGAAGGCAACTTTCTAAATCCCTCAGGAATACTTTTAGCAGAGGAATTAGCTCTGTACATCAAAAGTAGCACGTTTCCCTTGGCATTCTTTTCCCAGCTGTGGTGTTAACTACTCAGCCCTGCTCTGTACCAACTTCTTTTGCCAGAGTAGCTACATCACTGAGCAGTGTGAGATTAATTGGTTGGCTAACAATTGGTAAAATATATATATATTGCCAATAAAGTCTTCACCGTGGCATAGCTGCCTATGCTTGGGGATATGGCTGAGCTACAAAGATAATTACTCCTTGTTTCTAGCAGCAGAAGCAGTGACCACACAGTGTGGATGATAGAAGATTGAGCAGAGGTTACTGCACTGATGTAATTGTACATCATGCATGTTGGACCCAGTTAAAAGTGAGATTCAACTATTCTGTAATACCTGTTTTAGTGCAGAAAAAAAAAATATTTTAAATTTACTTTTATTCTTACTTTTCCAAAAGATTATGTAATTGATATATTCTCAGCTGCTACACAGAGGTGTAAGTTTTGTCAAACAGGTTACAGACCCTGAGGAAACCAGAAGGAGAGGGAAAATTAGCAGGTCTATCACTTCAATAACAAATGAACCTGGTTGCTGGAAGGTTCTTTTCTGGTTAATCGAGTACCTTTCTTTTGTAAGACAAGAAGTTTGGAAGTAGAGTCTTGGTGCTGCAGCAAGTCCTCCACATCCCCCTGTCTCAAAGATTAGTGAAATACAGACTTAAATTCATACACAAAATACAGGATTCTTTGTGGTATAATAGGGAACTTTAGGACCTGAAATCTAGGAACTGTGATATTTGTTATATGCACGTTTTATAGCAGAAAATAGGGGCTTCCTTATTATAGCATTCAGTGGTTCATGAAGAAATAATTATGGAATTTGTAATTTGTTTTACTGGGAGAAATGTTTGTTGTTGTGAAATGTATGTTCTGGAAAAAGTATCCCACAATTAAATGCTCCCCCATTCATGTGCATGGCTCAAAACCATGAAAAGGCTCACCCCATGCAAACAGCAACAATAGCTACCACATTGTGTGCATTTATTTTCAGATGAAAACCACTGTTGTCTTTAGTTAACAATCTCTGCCAATTTGGCCTGATTGATTTACTGCACATCATTTAATGCTGCTATCCAAATAATCTCTATTCATGCCAATAAAATGCAGTGTCAACAACTGTAATAATAGCGCTCTTGTTTTTTCACCACTCCAAAAAGAAAAGACATCCTGAGTTCAGAGGGATTCTGAAAGAAATACTGTTAATGAATGGCCTTCCCAGCTGTATGCACGATGGCAAGTGAAAAACCTTCCCCAGAGTATTGCATAACCCAGCATCACTGTGCCCAGGCACATACCTTGCCTGCTCCTTCTGGGATCACTGCAGTTGCACAGGGGACAGGTTAGTGCACAAGTGGCCCCAATACCTCTCGTGAACCCAAAAGGGTTTATCCCCATAGACCAATTGACACTGAAAAAACAGGAGATCCTTCTCATCTATTTCAGCTCTAGTTCATCTAACCCAATGGGAGTCAGTAGTTATGTAAACTTTGCAAAGGAAGAGCAAAGAGAAAATTAAGTGCTGTAACCCTTCACTGATTTTTTTATGCTCCAGACTAGAATAGTAACTCTGTCCCTGAAAAAATAATCACCTTCTGTGTCTTTCACAAGGGTATTCCACATTTTCAGAGGAGGCCGGTTTTTCTTTCAGCCTTTCCTCAGCCCTGGTCCTCCTGCAACAAGACCTGATTTGGCACCCGTCTCCGGGAGGCTACCCACGCCATCTGGACAAGAGGCTTTCTGCAGAGTGAATGAAACAGCTGCAAGAGTGTTTTTAGGGAGGGAAATGAATAATGTGGCCATAGAGGCTCTGCAACCATTGGAGACTTTCTCCAAGTATCAAGGCACTGATTTCACTCCCTATTGAACTGAGGCAACTCCACTCATTACACAGTCAGCTTATTATACCAGAGGGTGTTGGGATCACTGAACTTTTCAACCACTGCCAGGGGCTTTATGCAAAGGCCACTATATTTCCATGGTTTTGTAAGATCTGCAAAGTACTGTTGTTAAAAGGTTCTTTTACAATGGGGACCCTCATCAAGAACAGGGTCATGCTGAGTCGTAACATGGGTGACATCACTCATCTTCAACAACAAATGTTGTAGGAAGCAGAGATTAGTATCTGCCACAGGGCTTAGGGATGTAGGAATAATTTTCAATTAACAGGAGATATATTTATGAAAAAATATGATTTCACTGGGAGCTTCTGCACTTTTATTATGAAGAGCCAACAGGTGGCATTTGGCTGCCCAGTAAAACAAATACTGAATTTTAAAACTGAAAGATGAAACTCAAGATTTTGCAGAGATAAAATTTTGACAGATATTAAAAAAATGTTCAGATCGAAAGAAATCTGGATTTTGAGATCTTATGACTGCACCTTGGAAGTAATTTCTATTTGATAAATACTAGAGCTTTCGTCCTGAGTAATGAAGAGGAATATATAATTTTTTTTCATTGATATGTTTGTTACTTTAATCAGGAACAGTTTGTCCATATGAAGTCTTTATTTTTTCAGTTATTTTGTCTTTACTTCTCAGCATGTGTTTTTCTTTCTATTCCTTTCCTATCTGAAGGAAAATAAAACAAAATATTAAGATCTTTTATTTTCTGAAAACTAATGTAATGGTTTTGTGAAAGAACAAAATATGGCTTTCAAAATGGAAAATGGGATATGCTAATGTAGATACTTTTCACAGAATTTTATAAAATTTAGTTTAGCTGTATATGAAGAACTAAAGATTTATAGAAAGTGACTGAAGAAATTAGTACAAGTGAAACAAAATTAGCTAAGAAAACCAAGTAAATAAAAATTCAATGTTTATTAATCTCTAATAATAATTTTTATCTTTGTGTGACTTTTTTTTTTTTTTTTTTTTTTAATATTTGAATGGGAACTCTGAGACCAGCTACTTAGCTTTACAATTTGGTTGCAACCTTGGGAGTTAGACTGGATTATCCATAGATACATTAGTATATGTTTGTCATAAGGAATTCTGTTCTTTACCTTTTCATATTTTATTACAAGTCAAATAGAATCATAGAATCATGGAATGATTTGGGTTGGAAGGGACCTTTAAAGATTATCTCATGCTCCCCTCACCACTGCCATAGGCAGAAATATCCCTGGGCAGCCTGTGCTAGTGTCTCATCAACCTGATCACAAAAAATTTCTATCTAAATCTACCTTCTTTCACTTCAAAACCATTATCCCTTGTTCTATTGATACATGCCCTTGTACAGAGTCCCTCCCCAGGTTTTCTACAGGTACTGGAAGGATGTTTAAAGGTGTCCCTGGAGCCTTCTCTTCTCCAGATTGAACAACTCTAACACTCTCAGACTGTTGTCTTGTCCAGCCTGTTGACCATTTCCCCACCCTCCTCAGGACTCCTCTAACAGCTTCATGTCCTGGAGGCCCCAGGATTGGATACAGTTTTGTCTTCTTTTTATGCTTTCCAGGATACCATTGGCTTTCTGGGATGTGAGTGCAGGTTGCTGCCTCATGTCCAATTTTTAATCCCCCATGTTCCTTCTCAACCCGTTCATCTACCAGCCTGTACTGATATTGGGGATTGCCCCAGCCCAGGTGGTCTTGTCCTTGTCCTTGCTGAACCAGTGCAGTCCTTTGTAGTTCTTCATCAGCACCACTCACTATTCCAGCATGCATTATGTTAATTACATATTGCTCACTTTAACTGATGGAAAATTAGAGTTTCTTTTTTCCAGTTATTTGCACTGCTGTCTGTGTGCATCCCCATTTCTCCTGTCATTGAAGGGCATTTTGTGTATTTTTTTCCTCAGTATTTCTCTTCAGATAGCTCATTATATCCTTGTCTCTGATACCAAATGGATTTTTGGGTGTGTTGTAAGTCACAGGTCTGAGTCTTATTTATTGCCAGTCTTCTCTGCTAGATGACTTTATAAAAAATGATTCAGGGATATAATGCTGAAACTGGAATTTTTCAACCTGTGGGTATTTTAATAATTCACATTAGAATAATGTTGCTACACCAGTATTAATGCTAATGATAAGCATTGTATTAGTTCTGATATGTATAAAATCTTTTGAAACATTAAATTTTAAATGTCTCAAGATGACATATAGAGACAGTTGATGGACCAAACAAATTAAAGTCCAAATGTTATATATTAAAGCTTGAATAATTAAAATGAAAAGGCAGACATATTTTAGCAGTAGAGAAAGGCAAGAATACACTCTAACAGGATTCTCCATTCCCCTTAATCTTCAACTGAAGCCTTGATGTCTTTTCAAATTCATATAATAAATCATGGATTGACTGGTAAGTGGTCTCTAAACTGGTGTGGTTGCAAAAGAATCCCAGCACAGCAAGGGTCCTGAGAAGACCACCTAACCCATCTTCTTCCATGAGGTGCCTGTCCTACCTTGCAGGTATTTCTAATATGCTAAAGACCTTCACTAGTGGGTGCTCTAGACAAAAAGTATCCCTGCTTCTCAGTAGTTTTCCTCCAATACCTAATTTGAATCTTCTTTTATGGAGCTGAAAGAAATTTATTTTCTTTTGACCATCATAGGCTTTAGAAGGTATTCTCACTCCCCCTTGCTTTCCTCTCCTTTAAATCAAAGAAACCAAATTAATTTAATTTTTTCTGAGGGGAATTAATTTTGTGCCCTTGAAAAAAGATTTTAAAAAAATGAGGTTTTATTTTGCACATTGTATCTTTTGCACGTTTTTAGAAATTCAGCCATAGCCAGGGAACCCAGACTCTGTAAAGCATACAATGGTGCCAGTGGTTGTCTTTGCCCTGTGTGCAGGTGAAAATGCCCTTTCACAACACCCTGCATACTGAAATCTTCATTTCTGGCTGGAATCCCTAATTGTTACCATGATGAAGATGCTCATGTTACTGTTAGCAATAAAACCATTTAGAAGTGAATATAAATTGTAATAGGATATGATGAAGATGAAGAATATGATGATAAGATAAAGAATTTAGTTGCAAAACAACTGACTCAGGGATCATGGTGTAAATTGAATCATCATTCAGCTGAAATACTTCGGTAGGCTTTGAAAACTGTAGTTCTTCATTCTATTTTGGCTCAAACACTTCGGAGTTCTATGAGTCAGAGCTTGCTTCCTATTACGTGTCAAGTGCTTGCATACTTCTGTAGATGATTATAAATGTTAAGAATGCTATTGGTATTAGATTAATTTTAAATGTAATTGTAACATAGTTTCTATATTATTTATTACTCTAAAGTTAGAGATGCTTCTCATTGGCTCACTCTTTCAAAAGTATTCATTTCAACATTTCAGTATTATAACCAGATTTCCAATTAATGTAATGGAACAGCCTATTGCAGTGTTTCAGATTCTTACATCTCCACTCTGCATTTGTCTTTTAGATGTGATTCCCACTGCAATTTTTTTTCACTGTTTTTGTGTTCTGATTCTCTATTTTTCATGCAAGGTGATTTTAGTTTGAAAGGAGAAAACCATGGAACACTCAGTAATGGTAAACAAGATATTCCACTGTGCTCTGCAGTAGAAAAGAGACAAGCATCAAAATGAGTTGGGCACTAGAATGCAGCTGGTATTTGGGGCAGCAAGTTGGAAAAAGAAAATTCATGGCCTGTTGATTCTGACTGTTCGGTGCTGGCATTAAAAGGGAGCTGCAAAAAATGGAAACTAATGGAGTTTCTGAGGAGAATTAATGGCATAAGATAATCTGTAAGCTTTCTTCCAGATGGCAATTGTGGACCCAACCATTAGTTAACCCTATGTGATGGCCTCTCTACAAAAACAATATCAACAAAGTCATGCTGAAAATAAAGCAACATAACAAAATGTATACATAGATTTAGTATAATGTGTTCTTTTTCTCACTTCTTTCTACCAAGTGCATCCTTTTCTCAGGAATCCCTTCTAAATGTATGTCTCTTCTGCTGCACTGTTGTTTTGTTTGTTTTCCATTTACAAGACTCAGCTCAAAGAACAAATATAATTTTTTGAAAGTTCTTAATAGAAATAGAGAACTGTGAGAGAATTTACTTCATATTAAGGAGAGGTAGGGACATATGAATCAATGACAACAATGGGATAAATTTAAAGGAATGTAGAAAAAATTATCTAATCCTAAAATATTTAATAATCTTCTGAAAACCTGTTTTACACGAGTGATTCCTTCAGAGATTATTTTTCCCCAAAAAGCGCATCTCAGAGTCCTACAGGCTTTTCAGGAAAACTCAAATGTACTGTTTTAATGCATATTTATTTTTCAGAAAAGTATCTTGGTAAATTAAAGCTAAAACTTCATAAAAGTCAAGGTCAGGGGTCAGGGAGTGGGAAAGGTTTAAATAAAAGCCTGAAAGTTTGGTGTAAAGTAATAAAAATTATATTCTCAGGTGCATAGTTTTGTCTTTTTACAAAGCAGGGAGAATAATTTGAGATCCCTTTCAGGTATTTCTGAACTGTCTAGTGAGAGAAAATAAGCTGAAAAAATTATTTTCGTACTTACTTTTTATAGTTCCTTATTTAAAAAAAAAATAAAGTCAAGATATAGAGCAGTAATGTTTTAGGAAAATATAAGTATTGGTGAATTTCCTTAAAACTCCTGATTGAACAGCAGAGACATTAAATCACTTAGAAATTTCACAGAATCCTCTAGCTCAATTATATGCTGGCTTAGTGTGCAAATCTTTGATGATCTCTGCCTTTAACATTGTGTGGTTTTTTTAACTATTACATTCTGCCCATAAATTCAGAGAAAATTGCTGCACACTGGCAATTACAAAAGCTCTTTTTTTACTGTCCCTTTGCTTTGCTCCACAGGTGGTGTTGGTAAAGCAACACAGTCATTCATTCTTTGTGTCCTATAAATCATACTTGTTCCTCATTACACTGGCCATAACATACCAGTCCTTTTGAATTATGTTGTTTACATGGTACAGACAGCAGGAACTAGAAATTAAAACACTTTTCTTTAAATAACGAGCAGACTTCAAAGCAAAGATGGTTTCCCTGTGGGCTTGCATATGAAGCAGAGATATTTCTGGTTGGTTTTTCCTCTGGTAAAAAAAAAAATGAACCTCCTAATATTTTAGGATCTTAGAATAATAGAGTTTTCATTGTTGGAAGGGACTTTTAAGATCATCCAGTTCCAACCCCCCTGCCATGGGCAGGGACACCTCCCACTGGGTCAGGTTGCTCAGAGCCCTCTCCAGCCTGGCCTTAAAAACTTCCAGGGATTGGGCTCCCACCACCTCTCTGGGCAACCAATATTAGAATCATGAATAAGATTTTGAATAGCTAACACATCTAAAAGTAACACACAGCTCTGTGAACTTGAACCTTCTAAAAAAGAATGAGTGGTGGTGATGATCTATCACATGCTCACCCTCCAGTAAATTCCTCCTGGTATTACGTACGGGTGAGTACTCTCTCAGAAGGGTGGTGTTTCCATTACTCCAGCATTGCTCCATACTTTTGTCCATACTCTTGTCCATATTCCTGTCTAGTAAGTTAAGTGTGTGCAACATGGGGATGATGCTTTTGAAGCAGACGTCTGTTACTAATTAATAACATAATGTAAGCCAGGTAAATTTAGAGGCACAATGTTATTTAGTGCCATACCAGCTGCTCAGGTACTGTTCAATATGATAGATGTGCTGAAATGTCTAGCTATGAATCTCTGTAGTCTCTGTACTTGTTTTGAAGTTGATCAGAAATTCTGTGCCAATCTTCACTATTCATGCATTCCACCTGCACTTTAGGTCTTCACAGACTGTTTTAGAGACAAAATGTTTAACTCTGCTTACTCCCCCCTCCAGGTGCTTCTCTGTCTATCTTAGCCAATTTACTGGCTGAAATGTTCTTCTGGTAAGGATTTAATATTCTTATCAGAATACAAGAACATTTTGATTAAGGGAGAGGAGGTGAGAACTGTCAAATACTGCTTTAATACTGTGGAATGTTTTGAAGAAAATTTATATTTATTTATCTCTGATTTAAGTATTTAGCCCCTTCTACTACCTGTTCCAAATCTTACACATTCATTTTGGCTTCCAATATCACAGTGTATTGAAATTGAAATTCATAATGAGGAAGTAACTTTCATAAAACTTACTGTGATAAATTAATAGCATGAAATAACAAGTACTCTAAGAATATTTATTCTTTCTCTGTTACCTGATGCAATTCTCAGTTTTTAATTTACCTTCTGCAAGTCTGTATTATATACAGACTTTTATTATATATACAGACTTTTTCCAAGTAGAAGAGGAAATACATTTAAATTCTTTTTTTTTTTTTTTAATTTGCCATACCAAAATGGTTGATATACAGCCATGCTATCTGTCATATCAGTTCTCCTAAATTCCCCCTAGCTTTTCTAAATATAGCACCTCTTAAGCTTAGTTTCTCTTCTACCACCCTTTATCTTCTAAATAAAACAGGCATAAAATTGTCAAGCTACAAACTGGTATCTGTAGATACTAGTATCACTCTTAATTGAGCACACAGGCCGAATTAAACAGCTGCAGACTGCCAATATCCATTCTAAAAGAAGAGCTGAGATTGGTTCTGTTGGGAAAAAAGAAGGGGAAAAAAAACCCAATTATGTAAATGGACTAGGAGCCTGCTTGTCCCCATTCCATACAGCATTCAGCTGAGGTGTAAAAGTGTTAGTGTATGGTGCATATAAAGATTGAAAAATCAAAAATATCTATCAATTTTAAGCTATCAGGTTTCAATAAAAAAACTTATCTGGAAATTAAAAGTACTATTAAGTGTTACATGGTATCTAAAATTCTCTACTATCATGATAAGTTCAAAGTTATGAAAGCATCAGAGAAAAAAAATGGTAGTCTTGAATGAGAGCTTATTATAAAACTGTGATACAGGGTTGGATTGTCTTTTGGAAGTAATTTTTTCAAAAAGAAGTTGTCTTTTGAATTTGTAACTGATATTGCCTTTTAAACTGTTTTATTTTTAAAGCAAGGCTAAAAAGTGACAGGGTAAAATTCTTCTATTACTCTAACCACTTATACTCTTGGTTTCTTGTTTTTTTTTAAAGAATCAAATACCTGTTAAAGTACAATGCAGTACATTGTTTCTCCCTACAAAAAACTTACATAAATTTATATGTGTTTATATTTATATATTTTGTCTTTCTTTCATAAAGCCATTAACAGACACAGAACATTTGGATATCAAGCATTGTAAAAACTTTGGGGACTGCAAAACAAAATTAATTTAGTAATATCCTAGGATCTATCTCATACCAAGCTTTTATAGTAGTCTGGCAGATTTCTGACTATGACTGAGTCTGCTTCCAGCTACAAATTTCTGAAAATAGTTTGAAACGTAATTATTTTCACTAATATTTTATTTTATTTTATTTTATTTTATTTTATTTTATTTTATTTTATTTTATTTTATTTTATTTTATTATTTTTTCCCCTGCAGCAGTTCCAAACAAATTCCAAGTTTGAGCACATAGTTCTCCTTGATTTAATTAATGTTTCCTCTACAACAGCTCGCTGTCTTAATTGAATGTGACATGTTAGTCAGCCAGAATAAAGTAGCTTTTTCATTTGCGCATATACATTCAAGCCAAACACAGTTAACAAACAAGTCCTGGGTAATATGTGGGAATATTTTATAAATTTACTTAGAAGCAAAAGAGATTGATGAGGGTAGCATATACTTACGTTTGTAATCTATCCTGCTTTTTATTCATGTAAGAATGCCATTCCATAGGTAAATGCTTGAATTGAAGCGTAATAAATTCATGCACAAAGTCAGATCATACTGACAGATCATGACATGCTGTTAGAATACCAAATTGTTGTTATTGTCTCTTCAGGGTTATAAAAGTACATCTCTAACCCATTAATGGAGAGAAAAAAGAAAGAAGTAAAAATGGTCCAAATTACATGAACAAAAAATGTATTCTCTTTGTGTTTCAGCCAGAGCTATTCAATTCTGTCAGAAAGACTTTTCCTGTCCAGTACCTCCCTGTCCTTGCTTTTTTCTTACCAAAACAGAAGGCTATGGAGGGGAGGAGAGAAAGTTAGTTTGGGATTTCCCAGGTAAGCATCAAAAGCAGCACTGAGCTGAAAATCTTGGCTTTATCTGACAGTTTCATGGGATCCAAGCTCATTGCTGAATGGGAAAACAGAAAAAAAGCTTCTTTTACATTAAGAAAATCTAGCACCTTCATCCAGGAACAGGATCATTTTAGTCTTTTGTTTCCTAATTGGTCATTCCCACAATCCACTCTTGCTCCACAGTTTCCATCTGCATTTGTTTAACTAGAAGAGAGCCTCATTTCACAGTTTAAAACAGGGATAAGATGAAATGCTGAACTAATGTGTTTTGGCAGATGTCCAACTGTGGGACAAATATTTTGGGAGACCCCTCATGCATCTCATCCTAGTGCAGCAAAAAGTGGTTTAGAGATGTGCCTGAATCCATTTTCTCATCAAAATTAAACTTTTACACAGGTTGCTCCCAATAAGAGCAATGGGGCTCATGGTGCAGAGACAGTCACTCGGTATTGAGTGCATTCAAAAGTCTTAAATGCAGAAATCTGGTGGATATGGAAGGGGAAGCTTTTCACACCACACTGCTTTCCTAATAATACTATGTATTTAATTTAACTTTGTCCTACAAAGACCTACTTAAAATGCATATGAGCTGTCACATATTTTGAGATATTATAAAAGCAGCTAATTTTAGCTATTTCTAATATAGCTATGAGATTCTGTTCCTACACAGATCACAGAATTCTTTTTTTCTCTCTTTTTTTCTTTCTTTTTTCCTTTTTTTTCCTTTCTTATTTAGTCAGGCACACAACCTAGACATATATCAGGCACACAACCTAGAACAGGTGTCTGGAGCACCACTTTCAGTTTGACACTTTCAGTATTTACTCTACCAAATTATGCTTACTTTTATTGCTGCTGTGGTTGCTCTTCTCCATGTACCCTTTTTCATATTTTTCTTTCGTCAGCTTCTGTCTAATAACAGTCCTGGAGTGCCAGCTGTGATTATATCTCCATAATTGTTTGGCTCCTCAGCAAAGAATTAAATAGAAGGTCTGGGAATAGTCTATTGTGGAGCTTGGTAACCAGGTCAGTTTCTTATTTCGTATCTGTAATTTAAACTGTGCATTCACCTGTGGTACAGATAGCATATCCTAAACCATGAATATTTTCATTTTTATTATACTCCTACTGTACTTTATTATACTAATATACATATATATACACTATTATACTAATACTATTCATTTTATGACAACATATAGACCATATATATGGAGTCAGAACTGCTGACTGAACTGGGTAGAATGAATTTCAAAGAGTTATCCATTTTTACTTAGTTTAAACAACGTGCATAACTGCTTGTTCAGATTTTGTGTTTTGGTTGAGAAAGCAGGTACAGCTTTCTAAAACACTTTTTTTCTGATAAAATCATGACAGGGAATTAAGGATCATTTTATAATTAAATTTCTATCAGTCTGAGTATGCAGTTCTTTATCACTGTCATAGAGAAAGCAAACTAAACACCACAGATCGGAATTTCCTTGAAAATGTTGCTTTCTACTGAAAAAGTGAGAAAGCTGTCAGTGAATCTGGGTGTTTGTGTGGCTGTGAATGTGTATATGGGAAACCAGATACAGAGCCCACAATCCTTATTTACACTCACATCCACTTTGAACTTGACCATATGGATCCCTTGAAATCCAGGGGAACTTTACCAGTACAGACAAGGGCAGTTCAGCTATTTACTCCTGTCAAATACTGTGCTTTAAGTGATATTAATCTTAATGTTTCCCTTGCTTTGCAGGAAGCTCCAATCTGAGTGTTCACAGAGACAACCAATTCCTTCATCATGTATTAATCACATCCTGTGTGCAAGGGCATCCTTGAAAAGCATTTTATCTTCTGCCTATATTGTGTACTGAAAACTGTCATAGAAAATTTTATACACAGATCATGTAGGCCTTCTTCCATATTCTCTACTAAAGTAGGATGCTTTGCTTGAAAGTTACCCTGCTTTATTATTTTCACCTATAATATCCAGCATTTCCATTAATGCTATACATTTATTTGTATTAGTATGTATATGATGGCAAAGTAAGCAGACGGGATTTGTTACACATTAAAGTATATAATACTTATCACCTGCAAGCTTTGAATAAGACTGACAGGATATTAGTGATGACTGCAGGGTCTGGCTTAGGTGCTCTGCCTCACTTAATATTGGTTTTAATTGTTATTTTTCTTGCTTTGCTATCTTGGAAATTAGTATTCCTTTATTTTTTAAAAAATCTGTTCCTTGTGCTGTCTTCAACTACAAACAGTCAAGAGGTTTTGCACAAAGATTCTCTATCTATGAGTTCACATATTTCTCACTGTTATAGAGACAGCACTCTGTATTAACAGGGTTATATATTTCTGATTTCATGATACCCACCAGCATGCTGGCAGCAGCAGAAGAAAAAATATGTATAATGCTCTTGTTTAGGGCTCAGAATATACTTTTTACCTCCTTCATTTCATGAGCCAAATCAAGGTATCTTTATTAGCAAAGAGGGCTGATCTGTAAAAAGGTATATCCATCACTACAGTGATCTTTGGAATTGGGTAATAATTTTGCTATATATCTATAAATTTAGTTTCCTAATAATTAGGAATAAAACTAATGGGAGGATTAAAAGAAAATTGTTCATGAAACCAGAACCCAGGTTAGAAAAGCTAAAGCCCCGATGGAGTCAAATCTGTCCAGGGACAGTAAAAATAACAGAAAAGGATTCTACAGAGTTGTTGGAGAAAAAAACAAAAGCAAAAGAGAATCTGGGGCCCCTCCAGAGGAATACAGAAGACCTGGTTACCAAGGGTGCAGAGAAGGCTGAAGTACTCAACTTCCTTTTTTCAGTCTGCACTGGTAATAACCTGAGCCATGCCACCCAAGTCACAGAGGGCAATGCCTGGGTCTGAGAAACACTCAGTGTAAGTGCAGATCAGGTCCAGGATCACCTAGAAGAGCTAACAATGCACATGTCCATGGGACTTGGTGATAGACATCCACAGGTCCTGAAGGAAGTGGCAGGTGGAGTTGCTAGGCCACCATAGCCATCATATTTGAGAAGTCGTGGCAGTCTGGAGAATCACAGAATCATCCAGGCTGGAAAGGACCTCTGAGATCATCAAGTCTGACTCTTAATCCACTACCACTGTGGTTATCAGACCATGGCACTGAGTGCCACATCAGTCTCTTTTTGAAAATCTCCAGGTATGGAGAATCCACCCACTCCCTGAGCAGCCCATTCCAATGTCTGATCATGCTCTCTGTAAAGAATTTTTTCCTAATATCCAACCTAAACCTCCCCTGGCAGAGCTTAAGTCCATGCCCTCTTGTCTTACTAGAAGCTGCCTGGGAGAAGAGACCGACCCCCCCCTGGCTCCAACCTCCTTTCAGGGAGTTGTAGAGAGTGATGAGGTCTCCCCTGAGCCACCTCTTCTCCAGACTGAACACCTCCATCTCCCTCAGCCCTTCCTCACAGGACTTGTGCTGGATCCCTTCACAGCCTCCTTGCTCTTCTCTGGACCCGCTCCAGCACCTCAATCTCCTTCCTGAACTGAGGGGCCCAGAACTGGACACAGTACTCGAGGTGTGGCCTCACCAGGGCTGAGTACAGGGGAAGAATCCCTTCCCTGGGCCTGCTGGCCATGCTGTTCCTGATACAGGCCAGGATGCCATTGGCCTTCTTGGCCACCTGGGCACACTGCTGGCTCATATTCAGCTTCCTGTCAATCCAGACTCCGAGGTCCCTTTCTGCCTGGCTGCTCTCAGCCACTCTGTGCCCAGCCTGGAGCTCCCCATGGGGTTGTTGTGGCCAAAATGAGAAGTTCCCACGTAATGGAAAAGAGGAAACCCTTTAAACCCCCATCTTTAAAAATGGGAACAAAGAAAACCCAGGGAACTTCAGACCAGTCAGTCTCACCTCTGTGCCAGGTAAAATCATGGAGCAGATCTTCCTGGAATGTGTACCAAGGCACATAAAAAAACAATGGGGTGATCAGTGACAGCCAACATGACTTCACTAAGTGCAAATCATACCTGATGAATATAAAGGCCTTCTATGACAGAGTTACAGCTCTGGTAGGTACAGGAAGAGCAACTGACATCATCTGTCTGGACTTGTGCAAGACATTTGACACTGTCCCAGATGACATCCTTATCTCTAAGATGGAGAGACAAGGATTTGCTGGATGGGCCACTCAGTGGATAAGGTCAAACTTAAACAATTGTAATCAGTGGCTAAATGTCCATCTGGAAACCATTGACAAGTGGAGTTCCTCAAGGGTCTGTTCTGGGTCCAGTGCTGTTTAACATCTTTGTCAGTGACATGAACAATGACTCAATGGCACTGAGTGCACCCTCAGCAGGTTTGCTGATGACACCAAACTGTGTGGTGCAGTGGATTCACTTGATGGAAGGGATGCCATCCAAATGTACCTTAACAGGCTTGAGCAACAGGCTAGTGCAAACTGCATGAGGTTCAACAAGTCCAAATGCAAGGTCCTGCACCTGGATTGAGCCAGTCCCAGGCACAATTACAAGCTGGGTACAGAGTGGGTTGAGAGTAGCCCTGCAGAGAAGGCCTCAGGGTGTTCATTGATGAGAAGTTCCACACAAGCTGGCAGCGCACTCATGCACATGAAGAGAACCTACAGGAATGCTGGAGAGGGACTTTGCATAATTGTGTCCAGTAATAGGACAAGAAAGAAGGGTTTTAAACTGAAGGAGAGTAGGTTTAGACTGGATATTGGGAAGAAATTCTTCAGTGTGTGGGTGGAATCTGGAACAGATAGGCCAGAGAAGCTGTGGCTACCCTGGAGGTTCAAGACCAGGTTGTAGGAGGCCTTGAGCAATGTTGTCTGGATGAGAGGCATCTCCACCCAGAGTTGAAGGAGATGATCTCTATGGTCCCTTCCAACCTCAGCCATTTTATGATTCTATGATTTCATGAAAACATGTCCAAATATATAACTATTCATCACATTAGCACTTCTGACATTGTCTTGGGTATTTTTCCCAGCTATTATCCCTCATGAAATCACCTAACGGGAGGCAAGACACAGCTACGGAGCTTGTACTCAGTCTGTTTTCAGTGTCTGCAGAACTTGTAGCAATAAATATGGAGAAACACAAACCCCATTCTTTTTTCCAGTTCCTTTTAGCCCCTTTCCCCATTGCACATTATTCCATTGCAGCTGTTACACTGTGGACAAATGGAAAAGTGCACAGGAGGTGGTCACATCAGCAGGTGGACTACTCATTTCCATTGCTACATCTCTCAGAAAGGTAAATGGCAGTTGGTTTTACACCCTTTGCCACAAATGTGCCAGAAATGTGCAGAGGTCTCAGACATGTTATCCATCAGGCTGAAACATGGATCAGAAGATAGATGAGCTCAAAGTTTCAATACCTTCACTGTCTTGCAGGTCCCTCTCTCCAGAGTTGTTCTGAGTCATCCCTGCCTGCAAGAAACAACTTGTGGCTGCTGTCACTTAGACAGAAGACACCATCTGAAACTCATCTGGACCTCAGTGTGTTAACAATACTACAAAAAATAAAGGATTCTATATCTACCTCATACTTGAGCTCAACTAAATAAAAATCTTTCCCCTCCAAGTTATTATGTTGGGTTCAAATATTACTCAGCGTAATGACTTCATCTTCCCTTTGATAAGCTTCACAGATGGAGCCTTTCATCATAAACATATTTGTTTATGGTGTATAAAGTGTGGGTTTTTTCACTGTCTGTATGCACCCTGGGAAGTGTGTTTGATAATAGGAGGCTTCTCAATTCAGCAGGAAAAGATATTACAAAACCACTACCTGACAGCTGAAGATTGACCAATTCACTAGAAATTGAGCAGGGAGCTTTGAAAATGGTAATTCTCTTTGGAACCACTTACAAAATAGTGCAGCAGGTTCTACAAAACTGTTAATGCCAGTCAAGACTGGGTTGTTGTTGTTAAGCTTTATGTAGCAGGAATTAAAGTTCTAAGGTCTGTTCCTATGCAAGATCTCTAACAATGTCTTCTGACATGAGAGATTCTGAAATATATGCTGTAAAACCTGATTTATTTTTCAAATCTATTCACACAGCAGTATTTGTTTGCTTTTTTACTGTTCCTCTTCTGTGCTTTCAGAAAATTCTTGGGAGAGTGTCTAATGCTATTTTATTGAAAAAGCAATTTCCCTCCTGGTATAGAAACACAAAGGGAAGAAAATAATTTTCTTGCTCTTATATTTGTCTTCTTTTTATGTATTGTTAACAAGTTCACAAAGCTTCTAGTCACTCCATATGGCTTTCATGGAGTATTATGAGGATGCAAAATAAAAGTATGAAGAAACAATCATTTGACTGCAGCAAGAGGATGAAATTCTGCTGTCATTTTACACCAGACCTACTACTTCAGAATCCACACATTTTCTCTGGATGACTAAAGAAACCAAAAGCATAATATAATACAACATAAATTAAAAAAAAAAAATTAAAGCATTGTCTTTAGGAATTATTTTACACATGTGCTTATTTTGCAGCATCTTCCCCCTCTCAAACTTCCCAAAGTCATCTGCAGATTCACAGAATCCTGAAATTGTTTTATGCCATGAAGATATTTTGGTCTTTAACTGCGCTGCCAGGTAACAATAAATGTCAAAAGAAACCCATTTCTTTGCAGTGTCACATACTACTTTCATCATTATTTCTTTTGTTCTTCTCCTGGGGTTTAGTTCTTTATGAACTGTGACAGTTCTGGAAGAACTGTTCCACAGACTTCAAAAAACACTCCCAAATGCTGTGTTTCCTATGTTACATGCAGTTGAAATCATGAAGGATTTCCATGTGATCAATTTTGTGCTCAGTTCTATCTATTCTGAACATCCAAACCACCAAAAAGTAAAACTGCAAAGAGGATTAAGCATAATGCTATGCAGCTATAGGTCAGTAGTCTTCTGTACCTTGGGACCTGTGATAGCTCTATTGTATCCCCTGATTAATTTATATAACCTCCGCCCACTCTTTAATCAAGGTGTCTAATAGACATTAGTTTCTGCAAATCGATATAAATTTCCACAAAATTTGCTTTGTCAGCTATTTATCCCATAGCTGTTTCCTGATTTCCACAGGCACAATTCCAATTGATATTCATTTCTTATAACCATATTGAAAGCAGAGTATACACTCTACAGTATTTCAGTCTAAAGGCAGCCACTTCTGGATGCTCTGTTATCATAACCCTTAGGACTCACTGACATAAAGGGTGCTGAAGAACAGACTGCAGCAGTTACATTGTTTATTTCAGCACAGATAATAATCCAATTTTTTGCAGTCATCTATGTGCTGTTTGCAGCTAACCTCAATTGTGACACTCAAATAATTGGACTTATAAATGTACTCGTTTTTCCCCTTTATTATGTTGTTTGAAAAATTTCAGTATTGCCATAAGTTTTCCCTTTTCATGTGGTATTTGACTGTTTTTACTTTTTTTACCTTTCGGAAAAGTTTTTGCATTTTTTTGCATATGATCACTATCGTTCATTAAAACAGCCTATGAGTACTCCATCCTCTGACATCAGACCTCCTTTTGAGGCTCTTAGCATTTTTTCAACCAACTGAAGAGGGTCTGGAGATACAAACTGACTCTCAGAAAAATCTTTTTCCTTTTTCCTGTGATGAAAGAGAGAGATACGCAATGAAAGCCCTGAAAGAAGAATGGGTTGAACAACAAAATATTAGACCTTTATAAAAGTTTACCAAATACTCAAGCTTCTCTTTGGATTTCCACCTGGTGGAAAAATAGCAATACACCAAAAGCCTAGGATATAAGTATTGTAAAATTAAATTGCAGTAAGTGGGGAACAAAAAGCAAACCAAACAAAAGCAATTATGAATAGATTTATATAAAAAGCTTGACATATAATCAAGACACTACTCTGAAGATTAAAGAAGATGTGGGTATTCTGTAGGAATAGAAAACTTATATTTTCAAGTTGGTACTGTAATGAACTGTGAAATGTGTTGGGGTTTTATTCAGATAAGCTCTTCAATTTTATCAGATGACTAAAAAGCTTGTCCCACCTGATAAATAAATAGTTATCTCCTTTTGTGTTACAGCTGCTAAAAGAGAGACGCTTTGATGATCTTATGCTTGCAAAATAGTGTGAACATCACTAAGAACATACTCTACTGTTTTGTTAATTACATTTTCTTCTCCAGATAAATCCCATGGAAAGTTCAAATATTTCATTCTGCTGCATTGCCTTTGTCAAAATATCAAGCATACATTTGGAATTGATACCTTACAGTGAAATACACAAAAAAATAGAATTTATCAAATTTTACTATTGCTTTTATAGGTTTCAATATTTGGTTTGGGTACAACCATGTTATTCTAGCACTATCCAGGTGAAGTAAGTATAAACCACTGTTGAGCAATATTGCAACTAATTATTACTATTTATAATATGATTACTGCTACTGCTCAGTGCTAATGTATTCAGTCAAATTAGTATTTTATGTTCAGGTTGATAAAAGGCTTTTAATTGACCTTCAACAAAATAAACTAATATAAAACCGAATGAAGCTTAAACACAAGTGGAGAAAAAATAATAGATGAATGAATATATAAATTTTGGTTTTGATTTGGATAATTTTCAGTATAATTTGAAGAAACATTGAATAGTTTTGTGATTGCCACTAATCAAATGTTTTATGGATAACATCAGCATTCAATTTTCCAGTAATCTGTCAGTTGCAGGACACATTTCAAATGTGTCCATGGAAGATCTGTTTTCCCATAGAGAAGGATTGGAGGAAAAATAGGGCAAAGAAGAGTTGAGAATCTGGAAATGGTTGGAGTTATAACCAGCATGGCTGCAGAGCTGGTCAGTGATCTGCAATCTCAGCCTTGGGTCATGCACTGCATCCTGCACCCATGCAGGGAAAATTATTTCTCCAGGAATGGGTTATTACAAATACATATGATGACCTTCCTCTCACTTCAGCTGCTACAGTCCTGTGCCATTCTTTACTTGCATGCCTAAATCAATGTTCTCTGTACTTTTGATAGGTTCTTTAATTCACATACCAGTATAAAGGACAATAGAACTGGAAAAAAACATTAATTTATTGAATAAAGGTTTCCCACCTATGCTGAATATTTCCAGACATTTTGCATCTGTAACAACCACTGTAGATGCTGATTAAAAAAATCTGGTGACTCACAAAAAAGCTCCTGTTTCTCATCCTTTTCCCCTGAGGGCCAGTGCAAGGCTCTTTAAAATATTTCCTCAATGAATGGTTCAAGAGCAGAAAGAACTGATGGTTAAAATGAGTAGCAAAATCAAACCAGAGAAGAGAGAAAGATTTGTGTGAAACTAATACAGCTTTGTTGTTTTTTTGTTGATGTAACATAAGTTACTGAATATATGATACCTGTAAATCTTTGGAGCAATGCTAATTTTTGCTTTCTGTTTATTTCTCCTTCACAAATCTGAGATTTTTTTGTAGCTTGTCTTTGTCACACATCAATTTTAATTTCCAAATGTGATTCAATTGGCACTTAAGTACTATTCATATCTTTTTATGTCTTAGTGACTGCATTGAAATCTTAACTCATATGAAATCATAGGTTATTGCCTTCAGTATTCATGAATTTGTTTAAGTCTTTCGGCAAAAACTATTTCCCTTTTTCCTTTTATTCCTCAATACTTCACCAGTTACTGATGTTATCATGAAGCCTTCCCTGCCCTTCAGTGAGTAGCTAAATCTCTGTAAACCACGTTCAAAATAGTACCTATCACTCCAGCTCTACTCCTAATAAGTGTTCTGTTTGTACAATATGTATAAGCAGGGTACACATCTTCCATAAAACTGTTGTACAGTGTAATAGGAACAGAATATGGATTCCCCAACAGGTAACTCCATCAAATATTGTGTCTTGCTTTTGTGGCAACCTTCTTAAGGGTTGAGCTCCACCACTAGCTTGCCAGTACTATGGGAAACAATTTTTCTGTGTGAAGTGCACTTAAATATTCAGGGTGTTTTTCAGAGGACACAGCTAACACTGTTAGCATTGTCTCCTCATTCATTTCACATGATGCTGCAGAAGAGATTACCAGTTTTCAAATAAAGCAGTTATTAAAATAATATTTTAAAAGTACAATAAAATGCAACATAATTTAAGCCAATGTAGCAAGTGTTTTGCCTTGCAGTCGAAAACCAGAATGTAAGGGGATTAATTAAGAGAAAACATTTTATTACTTGCTTAAGTAGGCTATGCAGGGACAACTGCAGTTAGCTTGGTTTAAAAGTCCACAATCATCCTGCTTGGACAAAAAATTACTAGAATCTCTAGAAATTAGTGAGTATTCTTCCCTCAGACAGTCAAACAATCCCTTTGAATGCTACCATACAGCCGGGAGTGGTCCCACTGCCACCAAGTAGTATTGAATTGGCCAACTGAAACCCCAGGGATGTTGAAGTCATATGAAGTCTCTTTTGCTGATGGGGGAGTAACCTCATTCTGCAAACCTCAATGCCCTGCAGTACCAGTTCTCAAACAGCCACTTGCAGGTTGTATTCACCAGTTCATGACTTCAAGGTTTTCAAGTGTCATTGAGAGACTGCCTGAGCGCATTGCCTTGTAGAGTTTTTTACCTACAGAGGAATAGACGGACAATTGTAATTTTCCAGCTTTGATTTCACTTTTAATACCATGCAAACTTAAAAATGAATCATAATTTCTGTACCATGGGCTTTAGGCTCTAACCACTGGACACCTTCAGCCCTGTTTTTTGAGCTGATGCTGCCTCATTTGCCACCATCAACCTTCATTTGAAAAAGCAGCCTATGGTTTCTGCCTCAAGACAGCAGGCAGGAACAGATATTCATTACTGGTGTTTTCTATACTAATTACATATGATAATCTCAGTTATATGCATAGCTTGATGAAACTATTATTGTAAGAAACATACAACATGGTTATACTATTCTAGACAACCTTTATATTATTTGGAGAAAAAAATAATGTAAAAGAACAGAAAAGAGATGCTGTGCCACTGATTTAGGTATCTATTCAGATCTCCCTGAAGGCCATGCAGTTTGCACAAAGGTAAAGTTAGGTTTATATCAAGGTTTACATACTTGTGATGCATTATGTTCACATAACAAGTAATCATAATGACATTTTCTTGCCCAGTCTTTCCCAGCTGAGGTATATATCACAATATTTAGCACTGTTCAGCAGCAGTACTTTCTCACCCTTTTGCCTTAGGCCTCTTAAACTTTTCCGGTGTAGAATCTCCTTTACTTTGGAAAGACACTTTGCTGGTCTTGCAATGAGTGCCACTTTTCTCTTCTGCATTTCCCAGGTTCTTCCACAGGCTCCTCATGTCTGGCTCACCCCTAACTCTTCTGATAGAAATTCTCCATGAGCTCTTTCCCTGAGTGTTTAAAATGAATACTCATTGGAATGAGTCATTGGAATATTCATTGGAATGATGTCTGATTCTGACAATGCTTTGCACTTAATGTTTCTCTTTATTTTGTCTCAGAAGTTCTTCAGAACATTTAATTTCTTCTACTGAAAATGTTTTCTTCTAAATTCAATGCCCCATAAAGCTTCCTCCCATTTCTATTGTGCTGCAAATTTTGTTCATTATTTGTGCTGCAGTCAGTCTCCTTAATTCTTGTTGCTATGTATTTTTGTCGTGGTTTTTTGCCCCATTTTACTTTCCTCTCTTTTCTTTTTCAAGTCCAAACTGCATCATAATAGAGCTAACAACTTCATTTCTCTGTGTTCAGGCTTGATAACATAAAACTGAAATAACAAACAGACATTGACTTTTGTCAGTGTGAGTAATAAAACTTATCATCCAGAGACTTTGAATATGGAACAAGACAAAGCTGGTATTCACTGAAACATGAAGCTGTCATTACAGTCACCATTATAGCCCTATATTAAGAAAAATTACTGTAAATTAACATTTAAAAGGGATGGAATTAGAGGCCTAGGAAAAGCTGTTGGTGTTTTATTGGGAAGAAAAGATTTCAGTCACCGTATGGCTGAGGTATCCTGAAATTGCTGTGCTTTTTTGCCTCTAGTCAGCTGTATCCAGTCACAACATGCTGAGATTGATCTTGCCCTGTTTGTTACTCCTAGGAAGGTTGTCTGAGGTAAAACCAGGATCAGCCGTGACAGAAAGTATCTTTGTTTCTCTCAAACACTGAAGTCAGAAGTCTGGGACAGGGATATTTAATTTATTCTTAGGTTACCAAGCCTGCACTCCAGCCTGCCTGCTCAAACCATTGCACCACCAATTTGCATCAGATTAAAGCAACTTAAGCTTCTTGCTTCTCTTGGCAGGTTGTTCCTTATTTTAGTGCTCCATAAAGTGTTTACTTTGTAAGCAACCAATTTAAACTGAATGTCACTGTTTTTTTATTAGGACAACAATATGTTGCTGGGCGTGAAGAAAAAAAACAGGCATAGATATGATTGCTAATGTCTGGCAGCTCACAAATTCTACACAAAAAATCTCCTGTTCTGGGATGTTGTGATCTAGCAGTTATTTATAATATTGTAATAAAGATGACAGAGACTGCAAGATCGAGTCAATTTATTTACAACTAAGAACCTTAAAAACATTGTTTATGGTGATGCGCAAGCCTGGTAATCTTAATTTTCTCTCTCATCAACAGTGCTTGCTGTCTAATATTCTTTTTGAAGATACTTTCACTAGAAGCTGACCTGTCCAAACAAATGTAGTTCTGTATTTCTGTCTTTCCCTAATTTGCATTTTTCTTTAGACCATGTAAAAAACCCCAAAGACTATATTCAACCATATTTCTTCAGTCACGTCTAATTCAGTTTGAAGTTTTTGCAACCTTTCACACTGTCTAAAGGTACAAGTACTGATGTGAAATACCCTTCTGGGGGCTGAATGTGAAAGTGCCAATGAAAACATAAGCTATTGTAATGTGTACCTGGATGCACAAACTGCAATAATCTTTCCTAGAAGTTTATGAAAGTAATATGTCTCTTGTACTTGCCCTATCTTATTTCCAAATTTGGAAAAAAATAAAAATGAAAAATACTAACAATTGCTCCTGAATCTTAATAATGGAGGAAAATCATGGTTAAAATGGTATTTTTCATGAAAGCCACATGGCTTTGGTTTTAGCTATTTCCTTATGCTCTCGTATGGCAGAGTCAGTTTTGATAGGAATAAATAAGCTCCAAATTTTAACTGAATGCATATCTTACTAAAAGGCATAAATTGAGAATTTATTCCAAAAATTGGTCTGAGACTCTTAAATTGAACTTTTAAATAAGACATGTCTCCAGGCTTTTTGCAGAAGCTTTTGCTTAAATAACAGAAATTAAACAGATGGAGTTTTACCTTCTTTCTGGAATCTTACCAACCAATGAAATTAATACTTTGTAAATTTATTACATTCCTTTTTAACTTATTGCACACATTTCACATTTAGTCAAAGGTTGTTTTGACTGAATTTAGATTTAGTAAGGAAAGAAGGCTTAGGCCACCTAATAGCTAAGTTAAGAGGACTCATGTCACAAAATACTTGAAATTGTACATACAGACTTAATTTATTTTAATTTCGCACCCACGAAAAATCTATTACTGACATTGAACTGCATGGTTTTTGGCAATGTGGAAAAAAGCAGATCCTGAGATTTGGTGTCTGATTGAATACTCAGTGCCAAGACCCAAGGCCAGCTTTCCAGAGGGCTGGGAAGCAAAGACTTGAAGAATTTGCATTGAAAGTACTGGGAGTGCAGGCTGCCTGAACAATGTTATTAAGCCCAGTCAGGGGCACACTGTGGAGAGAGCCACCCGAAAAACAGGTGTGGCCAGAAAATCTGCACATCATTCAGTTGTCCTATAGAAACCCCTTAGTTATACTAGCACATATTTATATTATCACATATGTTTATTTCAAAGACAGTCCAGCACCGAAGATGTTTGGATCTGTGAGCAATTTGCATTTAGTAGAGGCAATATATTTTTATTTATTTAAACTCTAAATTAGTATGTAATACAGCAAAATATCATGTGCAAATCTGACACATTAGAATTCAGTAAATATAATATTGGCTTTTTTTCTAAATAAAAAAAAAAATAAACAACTTAAGGAAAAATCCATGGGAAAAAAAAAAGCTGCACAAACCAGTGGTTTCAGTGAAGAAGATTTATGTATAAATAATCCATGCTTTTTCATACCTGCCTTGTCTAATATACAGAAATATTTTTGTCCACATAAGCAACAATAAGCAAAAGTGTCCTCAGAAGAAGATCAGCAAAATAGACTAATTTTATCTATCTTGCCTACACGGCTTGGTTTTTTTTAAAACTTCTCTATTAGAGGAAATTCTTTCCACTCAGTTTGATCTGAGAGGATACTTTAGTGGAGATGAAGTGGCCTTTGCTGAGGGATAGGCCCTCTGAGGGCCCTTCAGCACCTGCCGTTCAAGCAGCTGTGTAATCAAATTCATTATATCCCCATATTCTTCCTCCTACAGATAGTAGCAGCTTGATCCCTTCCCCATGGGTCATCATTGCTATTAGAGCCATTTCTGCAAGGTCCTCCCAGTGATTCCTCCCAGGCAGCACCCAAAGGGTCCGTGTGTGCCACACTTGTGGCCACAAGCAACCTGGATTTTAGGGCCATCCCTGCCTTGCACTGCTGCTCCTTAGAACCTTGTAGCACAAGACTGTGGTGTTGGGTAAAGGATGAACAACTGATTGGATCTCTGGTGGCTTCCAGCTTCCTTTAAGACATACTTGATCACCGACAAAACACCTGCACAAGGATGTCCTGCAGACATTAAGAGCAGGGGCTTTATGTGAGACTAGACCTGTCCATACCAGCACAATGAGGAAGGTCCAGCCAGGATGTGTGCCTAATTGTAGCTGAAGTCTTTTTAGCCCAGTTTTTCTTGTCCATTTGTCTGGTTCTGAGCAATACTCATGATCATCAGGAATAACATGTCAAGCAAGAGCTGCTTCAGGTTGTTCCTGAGGTGTAAGAGGTTGCAGTGACTGCTGAGGGAGAAGAATATGTTCTCATGAATGCCACTGTTGTCATCCAAAGACATTAAAACTGGATGGCAAGACTGTGTGTATTAGTGCAAATCTGACAAGCAGGTTTTAGTCCTGTGGAAATGTCAGACTCAAGATTTGCCTGGAAGTGCTGAATCAGAGCTCCAGGCACAAGAGCACTCTCTGCAATGATACGCATACTGGTCAGCCCAAGAGAGGAATCCATCATCTGTGGGATGATTTTTTCTGTAGCTCTGTTCTTGTGTGAATGTCTCACTGAACAAAGCTCAAACAGGACAGACATTCTTACTGCTCATCCTCACCATGTTCCCAGGTGCCCTCTGAGGCCAGGGCACTTTGGACACACAGGCACTGTCACTCTAGCAGTGTCTCCAGCAATGCAGTGCACTATATGGTCTCCTTAGAAAAAAGGCAGAATACAGGCTTTGAAGGAAAAATATGTAGCTAATGATGTACTGTCGGAGCAGGGTAGGTATTTTTGTCTCTGGATACAGGTGTAATGTTAATTCTCAATTTCAGTGTAAGACCTTCCCAGTAATGGATCTTCTACAGTTTTGTGGACATCAATTATTTGCAGCAAACTGTGACATAAAAGTCATTTTTTTTTTCTTCATTTGGATATGGAACTCAGTCAAACCTGGTAAGCCATACTGACTCCTATCATTAAATAATATTGAGAAATTTCTAAATTTGCTGATTCCCACATAGTTTCTGAAAACACAATACATGCAGTGAAAGTGTTGCCCCAATGTGAATGGTCAGAAGATCCTTCCTATCTGTTCCTGGAAGTGCTATAATGAAATAATTCATGTCCAGATACAAAGAGTTGTATCTAATGAGCTTGTCATTTAAGAATATAAATAGGGAGAGGACCCCAGATGCTCTTAATAATAAAAGTCATATCTTTTATAAGTTTGCTGCATCTCATGTAGATTGAGCTGACTACACAGTGACAAATACATTGGATTAAATTAAATGAAAATTGCTTAGTTTTTCCTACGAAACCCACCAGTCAACTTGTTAAAAGGAATTTTGTTTTTCATATTGCAATGCAAGCAGATATTTCTAGAATGTGCAAGACTGGATTTCAAATGTAGTTTAACTGCCTGACAAACCACAGGAGCCTTTTTCTTCTATCCTGTAATGTAGGAGTGGTATTTAATGTACATTTACTGTAAGTGTTATGACGGAAAGCAAAAATATATGAGCGGTTTGCAAATATTGTTACTGCTTAAGTACCTTTATGCATTATCTCCATATGATTCATTCACCCTCTAATGGATAACTTGCTTCACACTTGCACATTCTGTGACCTACTAACAGGATATATCATGATCAAAATGAAATTAATATTTTAAAGCTTTGTATTGGATGTTAAACCAAATAATTCATTGTAGCTGCATCCTGTGACTCACTAGGTCCCCTGGAAACCTTTTTATTTGTGCTGGATCTCTGAAATAAAATTTCATTTATGTCACTGAATCAGCTGGATAAGACTCCAAAACTAAATGAAGTTAACTTGAAATTCTCAAAAACACTCTCATTTAACTTTAAACAACTATAATTTTATGTTAAAAAACACTTCACCTACCCAGTATATAAAAACATTGGTTTTGATTATGATTTTGGCTTCACAAAGATCCTTATCAAGCTCTGTGTCATGCTTAAACATGTGAGGAGATGGCTACAGACACTACCCCTGCCAGAGATACAGAGAAATTATAAGAACTAAGGAATTATCTCTAGGCTTGAAATTTTTTACATTTGTTTTTTTTTTTAGCTATAGTTTCTTGCCATACACCTTCAAGGGATGTAATTGTATGAAACTGTAGAATGACTTGTTCAGCTATGGAAAAAAGTGATTCATAGGGCAGCCACATTAGGCATGTATTAAAACCTGTATGAATCATAACCTACCTCAAGCTATTTTCCCATTTGTTTTTTCTACTTTTGTGCATTTGTTACGCTTTCCTGCTGTTAGTCCAATTGGTGGGTCAGCTCTGTAAAATGGATTTACAGATGACATTTAAGTCAATTCAAACAGGTCCTGTGTTTGTCCTGCAGGACCAAGGCTTTCAATATTAGTCCCCCAACTTTCTGGTTACAAAATGGGTAAATATTCATACAGATCTGCCCTTAAAAAACCTGCTGTTACCCTCTGTACACCCTCAGGTCACAGTTCTGCATAGCTGGTAGGGCACTTTTAAGGTACAAAAGTCAGAGCTGTGTTCAGGCAGCTCCTCCAAACATCAGCCAGAAATCTCATGAGGTTCATCCTGATCTCAGCAAGTGATTTAGGACAAATACATATCTGAAGTTAATATGGGAGCTTCGTCGTGGAGCATACCCAGCTGATCTTGCTTCTGTAAATTTTTATCTGTTGTATTATTTTCTTAAAAAAAAAGAAAAGCCAGAATATGCATATTTTGCAAATTCTGTTGAGAAGTCAGCATATATTTTACTGAAGAGAAATCCAATACACTGATTATCAATTTCATCAAAACCTTAAATTGTTTTTATTTAAAAAGGAAGCTCTTTGATGTTTGAGTCCAGATCTAAAATGCATACAGGCTTAGAAGTATCTTGAGAAGAAAAGTGACATGTAAATGTAAAATATGCCTGTTCTTCTTACTGGTGAGATAACCATCAGTGCTCAAGGTAGATCCACTAATGGAAAATATAATGTAGCCCTGTTGCTAACATTTCAGGCCTTCACTTAAAATATAAATCTCAGTGAAAAACAAACAAAAAAAGCTTATTGTTGGTGCAGACTGGCATGAAATTGTTTCTGTTCACTGCTAAAAGCATTTGCATCTCAGCACACACTAACTCTCAATTTTCTTTTCCAATGTCTTCTAGTCTTAATTGAAGATTTTGTTACTAACTGAATATGCAGGAAATGCCTACCAGGAACACAGACCATTTGAAATGAATAAAGTTTCTGCTAACTTGTTACTTAGTGCCAGCATTTGGGCTTAATTAGTAAGCACAAGTCCTCCTCAAGTTGGCTGAAATTAATACTGCTTGGATTTAAAGATGACTCACAAGGAGTGGGTGTAATTTCACACGTTCAGATTAAAAATGTATTGATGAAGCAAAATTGTGTGCTGGAGATATAAATCTGTAGGAAAGATTTTGTGAAGATGTGAGAGTGAATTTCAACACCTACACTTTTTGCTGGTTTGCTGCTCTGCAAAATTGGCTTATTATGTCTAATTTTTTAAAGAATTACGTATAATGAAATCACCTATAATAGTTGAGTAACATTGCCATCACAAGAAGGAAGAATGAAATCAAGTATCTAAATGATCTGACATTTGTAAATTGGCAGGGCAGATATTACTGTTGAAAAGCTGTTACTTGAGCAAACAACTCCTAAAAAGTAAATTAATTCCCATATTAGACCAAAACCTTATGCATTTTTCTGTCTTCAAGAATAAACTCATCAGACAATACATTTCAAAGCCAAATATACAACCTAGCTAGGAACCTACCAAGGTAGGGAACTGCTTTTCTTTTTAAAGTTAGAAAATAAAAATTTCTTGTCACAAATGCCTCTTTGGGGCTCTGATTTCAAAATGTCTCTGAAATGTCTCTGTGTGCCTCAAAACCAGAAAGTACATCTCTGACGACAATTATGCAAAAGAAATCTAGGGAAACACATGGGTGGGGGATAGGAGAATCACTGCTGGGCTAGGGAAAAGTTCATGGGTGCACTAAGGCATGGGGAGCTTTTTCCAGCCATGCTGGTGGCAGCAGCTCAAAGGGCCATTAAGTAGCATTTTGCACCTTACTTTATGCTTCCAGATTTTCAAACTCCATAGAAATATCGATGAATAAAGCCTCACAACCACATTCTCATAAGTGTCTTTATCCCATTTTTATGGAGAAAGGAAACAAAGATCTGAAAATGAAATGCTTTCAGTCACTAAGTCTATGGCAAGGTCTCTAAAGAATTCAGGTCTCTTACCTCACTTTTGGTTGGACAAAAACCAGGCCTGATGTGTTTCCACATGCTGACAGAGAGAAACTGAGATGATTTCACTATTTAAACTCAAATCTTAAAGTTATTGTTTAAAAAGGCTGAACAGAATTACATTTCTCTTACCTATTGATACGGTTTCACCACATCAACATCTGAAAATTTTTCCACCTCTGTCCTGGTTTGAGAAGACCAGGATAGAAAAAACCCTGCCTGGGACACCAGCAGCTGCCAGGCCGTGGATGTGGCAGTGATAATGATGAGCAGCTGAGCCTATGGGAGTAGAGGATGGTTCAGGTGACCCAAATGGACCAATCACAGGACTCTTTCCCATGGTGCTCAGTATAAGATGACTCCCAGGAGAAGCTTTTGGGGCTTCTTTGGCTGGTGTGCTTACTGAGTTAAAAGTTGCCTGCCCAGGAGCAGCCTTGCTGCTTCTCTCTGTTCCTTCCCTCCAGAAGGACATCATTCACCAAGGTAGGGCACCTTCTACCTACTCAAGGTTTTTGGGGTTTTTTTTCAACTTTATGAAGTCTCTCTCACTTACTACCTTCTTCCCCCTGGGAAGTTAGTGGGGAATAACAGAGAATATCTGTTGCTGTCCAGCCACCATCTAAAGCCATGACAATCTCTAATGCAAGTAACACTCCTGTGATACTGATGTTAGAGGCTGTTCCTATTTTGTACCTGGGGAAGTAAACTGTGGAGGGTTATGCTCCTATTTAATCACTGTTGACTTTCAAGAAGTCTTTAGTGAAGCCTGAAGCCTCTCGTACTCTGCTTTTTGTTGTACAGTGGTGTGCTGCTGGGTGATCACACAGACAGCTCAAGTTGCAGTAGTACTGAGTTGTCCTGAGTCTCTGCCTGTTCCTGGATTGTTCAATTGATTTTACTTTGTCATTCTGATTGGCATATGTATGAATTATGCATATAACCACCTACATTGCTTGAATAGTCTTGATGTCTTATCCTTAATCTCCTTTACACTAACCACCAGATTCTGTTGAGTTTGAATTGCATTGTCATTTTTGCTCAAGAAAATCTATTCTGGTTGCAGTGTTTCATCCCTCATTATTGAAAGCAAAAGCCTACTACATCAATGGTCTGTCTTTCTGCTGAAAGTCATAGATATTGGTGGGACATTGGACGGATCAATGTGATAATACAGATTTTAAAAGCTATTTGAAGGTTCTGTGCCCCAACATTTAAATGAGTCCTCTGATGCCTGGACCCAATAGACTTTACCTGCTGCCTCTGAATTTCTTACATTCTATTACTTCTGTGTGACTGCAGCCTGCTGTCATGGAACAATGAATTGATTTTCCTCTTCTAAAGAAGCTGCCTTAAATAGTGGCAGTCATCTTATCAAGCTTTTTCAGACTTTATTAGTTTAAATTCACATCAGAAGCCTTCAGGGCATGTTCAGTTGCCATTTATTTCAATTGCTTTTGCATTGTGTTTATTTACCCTCAAAAATCCCCTGAGGCCAGGCTATTTTCCTGGCACATTTCAGACTTCAACTCTTGGGCTTTGGCTTGTCTCTCTATATATATCCACTTAGTTTTACTTTTGCCTGTCCCCTTGTGCCTCCAGTGAATCCTTGGCTCTGGGTTGATGAGGGAGGAGGAGATAGATTGTGGTGGGCAAGAATGAGGAAAGAGTCTGGTTTCCTCTGACTTGCTCCTCTGTGAAGAGGCCAGAGTAGCTTTTGGAAGGACTTCCCTATGTGAAGTGGCATCCCTTCAGTCTAGCCTGGTATTTATTTGAACCAAATACTCTTCATTTAGTTAGAACCAGATTTTTTGTACAGACAGCTTCATTGAAATGGTATTATTAGAGGTGAAAATGAAGAAAGAGACACTGGTGTCATCTGCTGAAAGGTGGTAACTAGTCTTGTAACAAGAAAAGTATTCTGTACAGTATTGAAATTGCTTCAAACATCTGAACAGACAGTGCTCAGACTTTTTAGGCAACTAATAAGCATAGATGTTCTGGTAGAACAGCTGATTATTAAAAACTAATTGCAAATGGAGCCATAATGGAAACATTTCTGTTTTAAGTTTTAATATGGTTCAAGATGATAGGGCATTAGATATGTTGTTCATTTTCAGGCAGCTTGTGAACAGTAGTGCAATACCTGTTCTTTTTGTCATGAAGCCATTGAATTGGTTAGTAAAATGTCTTAGTGCAGCAGCTTGGTAATATGATTAGATAGCACTGATTTCATTATACAACCATAATTCTGATATATATCATCAGCTCATAAAATTTCCTTGTCATTTTTTTCCCTCCATTTGATATTGATGTTATTGTGAACATATACTATGTCTTCCTGGAAACTCATTTAATGCTGAAAAGTAAAGCACAGGCTTAATCTCCCTGACTGATATATATTATTTACAAAGTCTATTTTAATGTATTCTGAACTAAAGGATGAGGCTGTTCCTCTGTCTCTATATCTGTTGTTTATGGACTACTAACCTTCAAAATATAATTTCTTATAAGACAACACAGTGGTTTATGTAAGCTGATAGACAACTAGATGGGTTTCTATTAATAGGCTGATTTCTGTGACTGAAAAATTTAGTTATGCAAATGAACAGTCTTTCCCTCTCTGCTGAATTAATTATTAAGGAAGAAAAACAGAGGCTGAGACATGAATTTTCAGCAGTGGTATAACTCAACATTTCTTGATTATGGGTGGGACTTTGCCTGTCCTCTTGCAGCCATGTCCATCCTGATGTGTTGCCATCAGCTGCTCAGGCTGGGCAGTGCCCAGCTCTGCATGGCAGGGGAGTTTTACTTCTGCTTTTTAATTACCAGGGGGAGGCAAGGTGCCCTGGCAAGCCTCCTGCAGGGTTTGTTTGAAACCAAGGGTCACAGGGTTTATCCACTGCATAGTTTGGTCAACCAGACAGAGGCAAAGACTTGCCTGAAAGCAGCAGGGATGACTTCAGACATTTCATCCCTCCAGATCGACTGAAACAGCACTGGGAGGTGATGAGGAAATCTGGCAGCCCTGGTTAGTCTGGGGTTAAATGAATCAAAGTCATGCTTGACCTGCTGGGCTGCTGCTAGGCAACAAGCAACTTTCTGCATTCAGAAGTTCCCCACTAATTGCTTCTTGACACTGTTCAGCTTGGTTAGTATGAAAGAGCTGTTGCTGGGTTGGGAGGAGGGGGAAGCAGGAGTGTGAAGGAGTACTTGGTGCTGGCACAGCCCTGCCAGCTGGGATGACCATTCAGAGGGTCACTTCCCATGTAGAAAGGGGCCTGATTGCTACAGGGGACTGAAACCAGTTAGAATTTCTATTTGATAAGCTAAAACCAGTGTTGAAGAGCAAAGAAATCTACAGAAGTCACATAAAAAAGTGTAGTCATCAGGCCATTTAATACATATCCACAGAATGTGTCTATTGCATCCACTTATTCCTTGGTTATAAGTTGAGGGATCTAGAAAAGAGGAACCAGTCTGCCTTACAAGGTTAAAATTTGGGAGGCTGGGCACAGTGCATGTACAGTCAACAGGATGTCCACCATGTGGAAGGCAAAAAGCAGACAGAAGGGAGAGCTGGGGCAGGGATTTATTAAGGGTTGGAGGCCAGGCTAATGGAAAGAAAAGGGAAACTTGCCCAAAGGAGAAAACCAAGCCCAGCAAGTGCCTGAGTGTCAAAACTCCCTTTTATTGATGGCTCACTTCTGAAATTAAAAAATGAGTCTTTTATTTTATTGGCTTTGTGCCTAACCCTGGTAAAATTTTACCTTCGTCACCAACTCCAAGACTCTGGAATTTTAAGGAAGGATTAATGAATTAAACTATTTTTCCTTCCAAATAAACTCTAATTTTTTTTTTCCCCTCATATATTAATTTTTTCCTAGTTTTTTTTTTGTTCTGCTGAAGAAGAAATGAAAGGCAGAGAAGGAGGAGTAGAGTGGAATGTTTCAAAGATGATGGGAAGTACAGGGTTTTTTTGTTGTTTGTTGGGTTTTTTTTTTTTTACAATGGTGAAAATTCTCTTTGGCACAAAGGTAATTGGTGGCTGTTACATGTCTATATTTAGCATATATGTGCTAAAGGCTGCATGATGTTCTTATTTTACCTCCTTTTCAGAATGATAGAAAATGCACACTATTATACACTTCCAATATTTTTCCATATTTTCTCGCAGATGTCATCAGGGTATTTCTTCTTTGACATCCTCTTTAAAGAGCTGTTTTGCAATAATGCTCATACTCTGCTGCTCAGGTGATATGTTTTTTTTAAGCACCTGGGAGGGTAGGGTTTGAAAAGAATCAGTTTTTCAGAAATATAATAGTTCTGAAGCTTATTGAGTGATAACAGCCAGTACTTTGGATTTTGTCATTCATTTCACTTGACCAATACTTTCAAACTGAGTTTTTTTATTATGCTGAGGGAGTTGCATTTAATTGCTAATGACCATATTCATGCCCTGGCTAGGAAAAATGGAACTGCTTCCAGTGAGCACCACACCATATTTTCTGTTCATTGATAAATCAGTTGCTATTCCATCCCTGTTGGAAAGATTTCATTAATATTCATATATGCTGTTTGGTTTTTTGGTTTTGGGGGGTTTTGTCTGATTACCTCTAGCTACCTCTGTTTTTCCTTTACAGTGACAAAATCTATTTAAAGAGCAACTAATCACTTCTCTTTTGTTAGAACTGCAGATTGACTGTGTATGGTACAAGAGAGAAGAAACAAGACCTGACTAACATGCATTCATTTGTAAATAAGTGTATCCTCGTACACTTACTCTTTTTAAAAAGGAAAAATGTTCTTAAAGTATTTAGGTAAATTTAAATCCTGACCTCTATCATTTGCAATTCCTTGTGGAAAACCAAAAGTGAAATGCACTACCCAAGAGGAGAGTACTGAGCCAAGAGGAAAAATCTAACTGATATATTTATTCCTTTTTCTTTTTAAATTACATCTAGTTCTATCCTGATGTAAAATAGCTGTGCTGCTATGTCATTCAGACTTCCAAGAAAAGTTGAATAAGCTCATCCAAACTACCTCTTTTTCCAGATTTAGGACCATTTTACCTCTAAGGTTATATAACAAATGTTGCATATAATCTAATTTACACTGCCTAGTAATTCAGAAATGGTAGAGGTTGGATCAGTGTTCTTATGCTAACCTTTTGCATGTATCAGCACTGTTAAGTTGTCCCTGATTTTGTCATAATTTCTGATCACTTAGAATTCACTTTACAACACCTGCCTGACTCTCTAGTCATGCAAAGTTGTTTTTGTGGAGGAAGAAGTGGCACAAAGCCAGTGAGCTGCTGACTCCCTCATGGGAAGCCTGGGAAGCTCTTCAGGGAGATACAGAGATCCATCTCTAGTGTAATTACAGGGACTCCTTAGAGAGTTCACATGGGGGACCAATTAGTCACAGTGTGTGCATTCCCACTGCAATATTTCTGTCTCATTTCACTCTCTTTCTTTGTCACTTTTTTGCAGTATCTTTTCAGTCGTTAGAACCAAATTTGCAAGCCATAGCAGGGAGATGAATTCAACATTAGGCATAATAACTTAAAACTCACACAGGATATCAACACAAATACTATGACTGTGCCTGAAGAGCAAAAGGTCATCTACACATGCTCTTAAAAAGGATTTAAATATTGGACAATTTTAGCAAGGTTAACTAAAGTGGAGGAGCCACTGTTGCCTGTGATGTTTTGCATATGTTCACCTTGCTTTAAGAAGAGAATATAAGTTAATTGCTATATCAATTTTCTCTAACCATTCTGTGTTGTTAAATATTTTTTCTGTTTGAAAAATAACTCTTGTTATTGTTAAAACGCTGCTGCATGGCAATAAAAGGTTAACTGATGACTTAAATATACATAAGGAGATTTTAGTTCTCCTTTTATATTGAATCTTATATAGAAAGTAATTGCAGTGATGACTTTGAGCAGCCTCAGCTTAATGAAGGAATTGTGATTATTTGCATTTGGAATTCTTACAAGGCAGTCATGTCATAGATTTGGATATAATATCTACTGGGTTCTAACATCACTGTATAAGGTTGCCACTGCTTGCTGGCAAAGCACTTACTCTGTTTCCCAAGCCAAGCTGCAGTGAAAATTCTGGCAGCAACCAAAGGAAAACCTCTAAAACTTCTAAAAATACCTATGCCATGTAAGTAAGTTTTCAGTCTTTCAGACATTATCAACAAGAAAACACGAATAGAGGCTCAAACAGTTGCTTTTATTTATCTCTTTATGCTGGCACTTGTTCTTTTGGATTTTGGCACTCAGGTAAAGAAGGTAATGCGCAAAGATTAACCTGCCTCTGCTTAAACAAAGATGGTCTAAGTGGTTTTTTTCAGTACTACAACTTATTTCTTTGCTGTTGGAGAGGTTTTATTAATACATTACACTAAAATCTGTATATTTCTGATTCCTCCCCAGTGAATTGAAAAAGAGCAGGGGCTTCATTTTCACAGTCAGCTGTACTCAGGTGCTGTGTGGCTTGGCAACAAGTGTACTGAGAGTGTCCTCAGAAGCATCCTCAGGTAGTCCACCTCATTTCTCATCATGCTACCCATGAATAACAGGCTTACTTCTGCCCTGGAAATACCTACACAGTTACTAGGAAACAGGACATTTGTCTGGTCCAGTCATTCCTGAAAGAGGCCCTAAAAGGTGCAGCATCTGCTAACCAGACAGGGAATGTGGGCACAGGGTGAGAGGGCCGCCCAAGGTATGAAGTCAGACCTGTCTTAGTGCTCCTTTTGGCTGGTGTTCAGAAGGGATGAGAAGGCTGGCAGCATGCTAGGTGTTCCCTGTTTTACATGCCTGCAGAAATCACTTCAGTCAACCATGCCAGCTCTGTGGGTGGCCAGGCATGACCCCAATCTCCTTCTGATGACAATTTCCCTCATGCTGTCAGGCTCATGATTACCATCCTCTGTTTATGAGACCTCTACCAAAGAGAATATCATCCTGCCCAGGAGCATCACAGCTGCACAGATGAAATTGAGTACAGTAAAGAAGGACAAGATATATATTTCATGCTTGCTGCAGTGTGATTTTTGAGCAAGCACAGTTTCACAAAAGCAAGAGAAGGATGAGTCAGCAGCTGATTTTATAATCAGTTTTTGAGGGTTTTTTTAAGAACTGCCTGTTATTGGCATAGGAGTATAATCATTTCAGAGTCTTATCCAGCATAGTAAGGAGGTAGTTGAGGCAGAGTCCCTAGATGTTTTAGAAATCTCAAGGACAGACAGGAGGAGTAACACAGCACCAGAACAACAAAGTTCACTGAAAATAAATACACTGGGAGTTAATAAAAAGGATACAATAAGAAAAGGAAAAAAAAATCTATTGTCTAACCAATGTCTATAGTTTGCCAGTCCCAGCAATGGCAATGAGACAGAGCACATTGTGCAAGCCTCATGGAGAGCAAGCTGAGATCTCAGATCCTGCCTACTCATTTATAATTTTCCTTTCTGCTAGATAAGAAAGTAGAACACAAACTCCTAAATAAGTACTGTTGGTGGTCACTGTGGAAAATGCCCCAAGCCAAGCAGAGAATCTTTGAATGAATAAAGCTGCAACAACAAAGGTTCCAAAGGTAGGAAAAACAGCACAAGTGGAAGGAGAAAAGCAAGCAGATAGAGGAGTTTGCTTCTTGAAAACTTAAAAATGGAGTATTATTCTAAACAGTATGTTGATCTGTTAGTTTGGGTTGGGAGAGTTGGTTTTTTAAAGCGTGAATTTCAAGATTTCCAGACTATTAAGAAATAATTATTGGTTGTGTTTATTGTCCCTGTGTAATTGTAAAAAGATACCAATTTGTGACAGATGAGATCTCTTTGATGACAATATCTCCTGCTAAAGAAAAAATTGCCTTTGCTTTGCCCACTGATCACTGAATCATAGAAAGTTAGGGGTTTGAAGGGACCTCAAAAGGTCATCTAATCTGACACCCCTCATGTGCTGAAAATGGTTTGCATTGGAAATGTTCCATTTTAATGCTAATTATACTTGACAGTAACTGAGATTTCAGCACTGTGACCTAAACAGCACCTCAGGAGAATCACAAAATTTTCTGTCTTTGACAGAGCTGGGAGAATGTACAAAATACTTTTAAGAAAGGTTTGGATTTTTAAATAGACCTTTTAAATTTTTTAAATAGACTATCCACATACTGCATAAAATAATCTAAATTTGCATGTAATGTTGGAGAGAAAATCAAACCTTAGAGCCTTAGTCTCTGCTCAGCCATAGTCTAGCAACCGCAATGGTGGTAAAAGGGTTGGACTCAATGATCTCTGAGGTCCCTTCCAACCCAGCCAATTCTATGATTCTATGATTCTATGACTGAGGAAGTCAATGGAACTACTATACTGTATAAAGAGTCTGAAAGAATAACAGCTATTGTATTAAGTAGTGAACACAATGAACAATTTAGGAACAGTTGTTATGTTTTGGAGGCCATTTACAACCCAAATTAAAATAACAAATCCATACTTCATTCAACCTCTGTTCAGTTCTCTTGAAAGAGATTTAAAACCCATTACAATTTCTCCTCCCTTTAGGCATCATGAATGCTGCACCTTGACTTCACTTCCAGGATTTGCTCTGGTCCATCCTCCATGCCCCAAAGCGCGAGCAGCTTATACACAGCCATACCCTGTGTTGTTCCTGACAGATGCTTGTCTCTTACTCTTAAAAAGCCTCAAGTGACAGTGACTCTACAACATCCCCAGGCACTCTGTGCTCATGTTATTCTACATTTGCCTCTGGAGCATTTCCTAAATGTCTAATCTAAGTCTCCCTTGTCACAGTTTAAACCCATTATTTCTTCTCCTACCCTTTGTGAAGATAGAAAATAGATTCATTACTCCTTCCCTCCTTCCAGTTACCCCTTAGTTATCTAAAGTTAGTTATTGTACTTCTCCTTTGTCTTTATGGTCTCCTCAGGAAGGACATAGTCATTTAGCATCGTTGTAAAATGAGGAGCCAATATTTTCTGGTAATATGTAATTATTGTCAAGGGAAGAGTCCTTCTATTGTATTAGTTTCCAGTGGTATTTGCAATGGGATTATGTTGGGAGAAATGATAATACTGTTTCTCTTTGTAGTTCTATGGGGATAGAATGAATAAAATTGTCTAATGGGAACAATTACAGCAGAGAGCACCCTGCAATCAGTTTTTGTGCTGCAGCTGGCTGGGAGTTTCTATTCCAGCTAAACAGCCATCCTTGTCTTACCCTGATTGCTCCTTGTGTAACAGCATGGGAAGGAGAACGCAGTGGGTCAAAACAAGCTATAGGGGCAGTGTTTTACAATTGAGTGTGTAGAGGTGTGTGCACACCCAGAAGAGGTTGTTCTGAAAGTTTCTGAAGATGTTTTCTGCCCCATGTGTATGGTCATGCCAAGTCTGCGTAACTGGGAAAGACTAGTAATTACAGGGTGAATATTTGCTTCTACTGACTGATTTTTTTGGTACCTGAAGCAACTTAGTTGCTCTCTTACAGTCATTTCTCCACTCATTTTGACTTACTTGGGCATCTTTCAGTTGCTCCTTGGGATCTATGGCTGCTCCTCTAGGACAGTAGTACCAGCCTTGGAAACACGAATGTATTTGCTCCTGTTCTGTGCTGCCACCAAAGGAGCCTTTTTCTCCCACCCTGTTACAGCTTGGACTTCAAAGCAGAACTCCAAGGTGAATCCAGGAGTAGTTTTTGCATAAAAATATTCTTGCCATGCCTTTACTCTCACTGTATTTGTTAGGGCAGCCCATTAGGGTCACATCACAACCATGCTCTTGGGTGGGGAATGTCAAAAGACCTCTGTCTGGTTAGATGAGCAACTATTATGAGGACATCTGAGCTCCCAAGTCTTTGCTTCACTTTTGTGTTTAAATTCCCAAGATATTTTGCGATGACCTCTCAAGATCTCCCCTGATGTTTACGTTTCAGAGCTTGTTCCCCACATTTCTTGAAATTTAGAGCCACCTATATGGTCCTCTGCCTGTTGAGTCAATAAGTCACAGCCTTACCTCATCTAATTTATAATTTTTATTATTCAATTATCTTGAAAGTAGTAAAATTAAAATTATAATGAAGTAAATAGCATACAGAGATTAAATGCAGATACTCAGTAAAGTGTTTTAGTAACTTTATATTATGGAACATAATGGTTCATATAATTCTTTCTCATATACAAGTACCATGGTTGTATCTGGCATTTATAGCAATTATTAAAATAAATTTTATTTACTGCTAATTTGCAAAATGATGCAGAGGGAAGCCAGAGCTTATTCTTTAATTTGAAAGAAGGACATAGACTACTGGGATTTTAGAGAGCTTATACAGAACTGAAAAACAATCATTTTAGACACTTGTCTTTCCCTCTCCTTTATGAGGAATACATAAGCCACTATCAATGCTGTGTGTGAGTTATGTGCCTCAAAGGAGGATGCAAGAAAACCTGCACACAGGAGCTACCTGCAGGAAATGCTTGGCACAAATCCATTCATCAATCTTTGATTTCAAAGCCCACGTGAGAACCTGTATCCATACTTTGGGTAGCAAGCTTTCCTTCCTTCCTGCCTTCCTTCCCACATCTTTTCCCTCTTTTCCTCTCATTTTTTTTTCTTTTCTGTTTAATAATTACACACAGATTTATCAGGGTTTTTAGTCATCACCCCTCAGCTCTGCCTCCCACTGACTCCCCACATGTTCTCAGCACAGAACTGAAACTTCTTTCTCCTTCTAATGAAATGTGCCAGATGGAAGGAGCTAAGCAGAGGCTGCACAGCTGTGCAAAAGTCACGGGGTTTGTGGTCACCCCTGTCCACTCTCCATAATCCTCATCTGTTCCATCATGCAGTCTGACCTGGGTGCAGTTGCTCTTGGCCATCATTAGCAGTGGAGATCTGTCTGCCTTTTCAAGAGTGGATGGAATTACTGATGCTCATCTTTTGCATATCTAGCACTGTACAAATGATGATGAAATACACAACCTGGGTCTAGTTTCTCTCTCCAAATGTGTATTGTCCTTTATTTGATTAACTACTTCTGAGAATAAACGGGAGTTTACTGACAAAGAGCTCATGGAAACACCCAAAGCCTTGTGATTCTTCTGTAATTTTGAAGGTGAGGGGTGTGCAGTGAGGGAGCCTGTATTCTTAATGAAGATATCTCCCAGAAACTGCCACAGAAAGGATGAGCTGCAGTGGTAAATTTTCCAGTTTGAAACTCTTGTCACTATGACACACCTTCTGAAAACAAGAAACTGTGCTCGAAATTCTGGTCAAAAGTTGTTTTATGGCTTTGTTGACTTGTCTTATACTCTTCTATTGCCAAAATATCTGCAGGTGTTCAGAGCTAAGGTGTCAGAGGCCATGTCTGCATCTATTGCGAGGCCTAAGACTTCTGATAGAAGAGAGCATTAGACACACTGAACATAAAAAACACAGAGCCCTTCTACTGAGCCACCTCTAAGTCCTGGCACTTCCAGCACTGGGTTTTCTCACAGCAGCCTGGTGGGGCAGAGGGTTGTGAGATGTCAAGCTACCAGACAAGTTCCTTCTTGGCATATGGATGACAGGCATCCCCAGGAACTGGGTCTTACTAAGTGGACCATGCTGAAAACCAGGCCAGATTTAAATAGATTCATTGACACTTAGCAGAGCTCAGCATTCAGCTTTGCCTTTTGTACTTGCCTTCTCATGTATTAACTTGCAGTCTTAGTGAGCTTTTTGCATTTGCCCTTTTTCCTCATGGAAAATTGTAGTTGCAACTTTGAAGGCATCACCCAGTGCCCACCTCATTGAATTAAACAAGCATTTTTACCATGATGCATATTTCTTAATTTTTAGTTTGCCTGGGTTGCTTGTTTTAAAACCACTTTCCATCAAGAGTTCAGAATCTGTGCCTGTGTTTCAGTGCAGTTTCTAACTCAGTAAGTGTTGCATTTACACAGTTCTTGGAGACCACTTCATTGTCCTAATGTAAATATAAGATGTAAAATTATTTTCACCTGTTCTCCATCCTTTGCTTAGAATACAAATGATGTGGTAACTTTAGATTTCCCATAAAGTCTCCTGATAGCTGCTCTTGACTGTGTTGCTTCCTGTAAGGGTATAAAATAGTATTCAAACAAGATTTTATGGTTAATCTTTCATGGTGATTATGAAATTTATTTGCCTCCCCACAGTATGTTTGAAATTGTATTTAAAGATTCATGTGGTATTTATCCAGTTCCAGTAACAATTTAGCTTTCCACACAGCAGCAAGTCATGCTCATAAAAACCGAAATACATTTTAAACCATTGCCAGTGCACCAAATAAAATGTATTAGCTTGGAAATGTGTTTAAATTCTGCACTTTTCTTATTTGTCTTAACCAAAGAAAATGAAAAACACTCTAATTAATGCATAGAGTCCTCTGTTTAAAAGAGATCTCAAAGAAGCTAAAGGCTTTCCTTGACCCTCATCTGTTTCAATAAAGACTGAAAGAAATAACAGTTTATCACCAGCTTTATCATATAGGCTTTCTAAGAAGCAAATGTTTGAAAAGGGAAATTCAACGTTTTGGAACTCTTATTTGCCTGGTGGAATGGCACCAGTCTGCACCTAGAACTTGGATCAGCATTAGCAGTCTGGGTATTTTTCTGCCAAAAGGGGAGTCTTATTTCAATGCCAAAAGGAAGCAAGTAGTCCATTAGTCTACTGATGGATGGAAAGTCAAAGGTCATTTCTATCAGACTCTGAGATTCATTTGAGATCAATTGAAGTTCAAGCATATATCTGAAACACAGAAATAAATGTGAATTGTTGCACTAGGCTATTAGTTAGACAAGTTCTGGGGTGCTGAAGTCAGATACAGAAGAGTGAGTGTAGCTGGCAGAGGACAGCTGCATTCTGCCTAAAGGAAAGAAATGAGGGAAGAATTACTGCAAATATATAAAATCTTTCTTGAATCTGTCTAAATTATTGAATAGTAAAGAAAAAAAAAGGAAGTAACACTGAATTTTTTTAGTTATGCTGTTCACTGACTTGAAAATTCTCAACTTCTTGAAATAAAGCATTCTTCACATTCTGACTTCTGCTAGTCAGACATCTGAGGACCCAGCACCCTTCAGTACTAATCTGTCTATTTGGTACTCATGCATATTGCCTGCTAACCAGTCAGAAAAAGCTTTTTCTCTTTTGCTCTGATGAGCCTTGCTATTGTTGCACAATGATTATACTTTAGTTCATATCTTTTTGGATATGTAACATCTGTTCCTCTTGTTCTCTTTCTGATTCTTAAATTTCCCATGAAATCACCTGTAAATTCCCAATGTTTTTAATGTAAAACAGCTCCATTAAATATCACTCATCTATTAGGAATTAATCTATTGTACAATCCATATGGAATGCATGGCTGATTCTAAATTAATAACTCTTCCCTTGCACAACAATAAACTTAATTGTAATTAGTTTCCTTATATGATACATTGTGTATTATACCCATGCATACCTTTCAGGTTAGCAGTGCAGTGGTGAAAAAAAAGGCCCAAAGCTGAATTCCTGTAGATCACTGCTCACTGCCAAGGGCAGGTACCTGGAAATGTGAAAAGTCAGACTTTATTTCAAGTCAGCCTCTGAATTTTTTATGGTTTTAGGCAAGTCATTAATATCTATGCCATATTTTTTATAATATGTAGAAGTGGGATAATGATGCTGTGATCATCTTTGGGAAATTTTTTGAATTTTTGTTTACTTGGGGTTTTTTTACTGGAAATGTCATTGGTGGTGGTGTTCTTCAGGGAATAAATCTATCGCACTGGGGAGGGAAAGATTTACTGTGTAGGATCTTCAAAGAGTATGAAATGTGACTGAAAAGATTTTGGAGTCCCTGAAGTTAAGTTAAACCTTCAGAGCTTTGAATCCTGGCTGGAACTTGCATATCAGACATGAGAAGTGAAGCCACAAAATGCCTTCTCTTTTTGTCCTTTCTCTTCCCTTGTCCAGCAAAGGCATCTGTGAATGGGATACAGATTTTTCCTCACAGAGGTCTGCAAAAAAAAAGGGTCTTACAACATCTGGGCTGTTTGAGAATTGCTGGAGAATTTTTTGGTTTCTTGGCTGCTGAGGACAAAAGCTACATGAAAAACAGAATCATAAATCATCAAATATCATTGTATGAAATTTAAATAAAGTTGGAAGCAACCCAACAACATGCCTCAGCATATCACCTGCAGTAGCATATCACTAGGATTTGAAGAATCTCAGCAAAGAGACAGACACTAGTGGGTTTTTATCTTCCTTTCACTCATTTTGCTACTTCTGTCTACAGAAGGTGAAGGGAAATAAAGAACTATGCCTGAGAATTGTATCTTTGCTTACTCATCACTGGACTTCTGTACAATCCATGTCTACACAACCACATAGAAAACAACAGTCACGTTCTCTGGAGATACTGGAAACCTGCTTGGATGCAGGTGTAATGTCCTGTCCTGTATAATGTGTAGTGAAATGAGGCAACCAGGTGCCACTAATTGCCAGGCAGTGAGCATGAGCTTGTGTCAAGCCCACCTGTGCCTAATTAGGGCAGGCCCCCACTGCGCATGAGCAGGACCAGGGGGCCAATAAAAGGTGAGTCCTGAAGCACAGGCTCAGCTCAGTCTTGAGCATGTCTGCAGAGAGGTCAGTTGCTCTCAGAGCACTGTATTACCTTCATTGCACCACTAGCGCTCATCGCCGTCAGGGTGAGGCTCTGAGGAGTCTCGAACCCGGGGCCTCGGCATTGCAGTGCTGTGTCTTAGCTGGCTGCGCCACTCAAGCCTCACCTGCATTTTTGGTATTAAAAACATGCTCTTATTAAGTTGCTTATTGTTTCCACATTCTTAATATTATCAAAAGCAAGGAAATGGCAGAAAATATCTGTAGCCTTAAGATTACAGAACCGTTAAACCAGTTTTAATCAAAGCCTTTGAGACTCTTCTCATTTTTATCAGCAGACTGTTTGAAGCCTTGTATCCAGAAGGATCTGTGTATCTCTGAGTGACAATCCTTGTCACAAGGTTATAGCAGATAACTGATTGCAGTTCTCATTTGCAGTGAGTAAGAGAGCCAGGATTAGTTATTCTGGCTCTCACCATCCATCTTTACAGAGGAAGGTACTAATACAAAGAGGGGTTATTATGCAAGTTCAAAAAATGCATACATTATTGCAGCTGCACAAATTATTATCAGTACTGAATTTGCTTGTGTTTCAACCAGGAGATAATCGGTCTCAATAAAATTATGTTAATGTGGCTATGTTGTATGCAAACATATTTTTTCAATAGTTAACTGAAATTTAAATTTCAATTGCAATGAGAATATTTTGTGAGTAATTCCATGGAAAACAATCTAGTTTGTGCATGGCTGAACTAATGGAGTTGAATTTCCAGCAGATCTGGGACTTGTCACTTTCCTTCCATTAAAAAAAAAAAAAAAATCTCAAGTCGCCTCCTGATGCTTTTTGTCACCTTTTCTAAATTTCTTCCCAGGATCCTTTGCTTTCACTCCTGTTCCTTATTTATCTTTCCCTGGCTGTGCTGATACTGGGTTAAAATTATTCACGGTGGGTAGGTGTGAGGCATTTAACCAGCTGTTGATATATGAATGAAAAGGGTTTTTGTGTTTCTTTCCTTTCTCTCAGTAGATCAGGAACAGAATCCTCCTGAAACCTCCACCCTGTTGTCAGGTTTGGCTGGAATTGGCCAATATATTAAAAAAATATTAGAGGAGAAGAGATATGTGTGATCATAGAAGGTGAAACAGAAATCTCACTATTCCCCATTCTACCCCAAAGCCAGAGCATGAATGTCATAACCACAAAATACATCTCTTACAGTGTTGGCCCACAATAGCTTAGATCGGTGGAAAAAAAAGCACTGTGCAAGCTGAACAGATTGTGAAGCTATTGCAAAGCTACTGCCCTTCAGCAGAGAAAAAAATTCAGCTGACATGTACCATGGCTGCATAGACACTGCTGTATCTGCAAAACTAACCTCAAAAAATTGGATTTGTACTGGAATATGGGGAGCATTTTTTCCTATGAAATTAGACTGTGTAAAGAGAGGTGTGGAGGTATTATGGTACACAGGCACCATCAAATACAAGACTCCACCTACCATCCAAGCACCTGAGTAAGAGCTGATCCCCCTCAATCAAGGTCTTCCTCACAGTCTTCTGTATGGGCATTTTTACTTGTGTCTGTTACCAACAATTTGTTAGTTTCTTCCTTTTCTCTAGAAAAAGAAATAACAAAAACTGTCAGGTTTTTTCCTTCTCCACTGAGATTTGGTGATGGTGGAATAGTCACAGACTCTTCGTGCAACTGCATTTTTCTTGCAGCATAGATAAAATACAGGCAATGAAATTTTAACTATCTTCTCCAAAAATGTTGAGAAAGGGGTAATTTAATTTTCTCTTGCTAAACCTCCCTGTCTTTTGGCAGTCCCCCTTCCTTAAAAATTCTGAGCTTGGAATTTAGGGCGCTAAACAAGATGACCTTTCAGTAAAGAGCACATAAAACATATACATCACCTTCATCACAAAACATCACCTTCAGCCACATAAATCTGTTACCTCACATTTTTGAAGATCACCTATGAATCTCCCAAGCTAGAGAGGTAAAAATCCCATCATAATTCTCCCAGATCAGTCAAAGCTAAAAGGCTGTAGCTTCAGTCAAACACCAAGAGAGGCTAATGACTCAGACTAACATGAGCTTTATCTCAGAGCAATAAATAAAAAATCCCAATGCAATAAGGAGATGGCTTATTTCTGAGCCTCTTGACCTACTGCTTAGGAAGAGGCACATTCATATCCCTTCTCTGCCACAGAGACAGATGTATCTACCTTATGATGGTAATAAATCTCTGATATAAGCTTATGTGTTTGCCTATCTTATGCAGATAACAAACCAGTCTGAACTTTTCCCAGGTACCAGCAGCATTTCTTTGTTTTAAAGGCGTGCTGCACATGTAAGTCTATTAAAGACAACTGGTATACGCGTAGACCAGGAGTGAGGACCAGGCATAGCCATGTGCAGAGGTAGGATAATTAAAAATATATATATAAAATTTTACCTCTATTTGGGGTCAACAGTGACTGCCACTTGGCTGCCATCTGTTGTGGTGGAAGGTGGCTGACAGCTGAAGAAAATTACATATTCAAGCAGGAAGAAAAAGGTGCCTACCTGTGAGGTAAAAATTTCTGGCCTGCTGCTTTTTACTTCACATTCTGAAAAATATTTTGGGCAAAGCTTCACTTTATTTCCTGGAAGAGGGAGAAAATCTGATGAGCCTGCAGGACAGAGAACCAAGCTGCACACCAGCTGTGCCATGGCCCAGAGGGCACAAAGTGCCTGTAATTGCATTGAGCAGCCCCACCTAGGACCCCCACACATACAGCCCCTTAAGCTCAGATATGCTGCCCCTTTCCTTCCCAAGCTCTGGGGTGTGTGTGTGCTTGTTTCCAGCTCTGTCTCCTTCCTGGTTAAACCTTGGACCCACTATAGAGCTTTGTCTTCTGTGCTGCTCCTGGCTGGACCTGGACTGTCCCATCACTGTGCCTGGGGCTGTAACTGGACCTGCTTTCCTGCACCCAACTGGGATGCTCTGCGCCTTCATAAGAGCCCAACCTCCTACCTTCAGCTCCCAGCCTCAGAGAGCAGCAGTGTGCCCTGGGAGTATATTGTGACTTTTCCCATGGAAGGATTTCCCCTCACTGCTTTGAAACAGTCCTAACGCTAACCCTTTTTGGTTTGACTTTTTTCTGTATGTTTTTCTTGACTGAAAATAAGCACCTAAATAAAATATCAAGTTCTTTAATTTGGAGGCACTGATTTCCAAGTAGGTTATTTTGGAATTTGGAAGTGTGGAATTCTTCAGTCCCAAAGAAAACAAACAAGAACTTCACAGGTTCTGCTAGTCTGATGTAAACAAGTCTCCTGCCTCTTTCTAACTGCCAAGGTAGTTCTACAACAAAACTGCTTAAAATGAGCATAATGGCAACTTTACCAGCTGCAGCTAGTCTTTCTCTCCATCTATTTTACAGCTGTTACTGCTTCCTCCTACCAGTATTGTTTTTTTCAGCAACATATTGAAGCAAATTTTTCAGGAAATGATTGTAGAATAAACTAATGACATAACAGAATAAACTAAGTAACACTTTTTTTTTTTAATTATTAGATATTAGGAAACTTCAACCCACAAACTTACATTCTAAAAAGGTATAAACATTTTTATGCATCTTTTATTTAGTAGCTGCCAGGAAGGTTAATAACTATTTTCTACAGCATTAAAGTTCCTCTTCTGCAGAACTAAGTTATTGGACTATCTACAAGTCAGGAAGCTTCATGACTCATGGCATGTGAAAACATTAAAGGATGCAAATTCAGAGCAGATGGCAGCTACACAGATTTCAGCTTAGGTTCACTCAGTTAGACGTGTAACCCAGGACAGAACGTGTGCAGGGCTTTTTCAAAGGCTAAAGAAAATTACTCTATCAAGCATTTTGTATTAGTAGGGTTGATAATCTATGCTCTCTTGGAGGGGTCTGTAACATTGCATATTTTCTGCATGCCTTATGAGAAACAAATCAGAGGAGATTGTTTTCAGATGGAGGAATCAGACTCCTGAGTATGAAAGCCCTAAGTCCCTGCTGCCCTAGTGAGTGTAGTCTGCCCATGCTTCCTGAAGTATGGAATATTAGGAGGAAACCCAGGAATACAGAAGGGAAAGTCTCATGTAACTGCTGGCTCATTATCATCCCCATCAGCTTGAAATCCTTATGGCTGGATCTCAGATGATTCAAAGATTCAGTGCATGTGCTCTGCACAGCAGGGATGAGTGAAGCACAAAATGTTCCCCAGTCTTGTCAGTGAACCATCACCAACCTTGCAAACTCACAGAGCAGGCCATGAAACTGTTCTCAGAATTTGGCTTGTTTTCATTTTTTTTCCCTTTGAGCCTTCAAATTATGAAATCTTGAATTTTAAGCCTTTTAAAAGACCAATTTGAGCAAAACCATAAAAGCTTATATTGGAGGGGCTATATTACAGCACAAATAAAAGATACAGAACTTTCTTCCAAACTTCCTCCCAGAAAGTCACCTTTGGGCTGATATCAAGAAGAGAATATCTTTAGAGACTGCAAAGGACAAACTGAAACCACAGTTTTTGCTAGGAAAGGGGTTTATTTAGCACATTTTATAATGAGACATGATCTTACAAGCACTGATGTATCAAGTGTCAGTTTTGAGACTTTTGGGGGTTGCAGATGGAGAGGAAAACTTCATAAAGACCTTAAATCAAATTTTTCATCACATTTTGCTTGTATTATAGTCTCTAGAATTACCCAGTCATATTATTGTAAGGTAAAGCAATACAACTTCAATTTTATGCCAAAATAGTCATCCATAGACATCCACTGGTGAATTCATATTAGTTATGATAATAGGATTGTGAGAGTAAATGTGTGCAGGATTTTTTATATTTAAAGGGATGGATATGCACTGTTAAGCTCCGTACACTGCAAAAGAAGCATTCTGCTTCAAATTAATCATGAAAATAACTATAAAATGTGTGTTGTGCACTACTTTGTACACAAAAATATTAAAGTATATTTTTTAAACAAATGTTGGATATAGACTACTATATAAGCCCAAGGGACAGAGCATTTCAAATTTGATCATCAGACTCTGTGCAGAATGGTAATTCTTCTAAAATGTTAAGAAAGTTACATAAATTGTGACACTAAACTGGACTGAACTTCAAGAAGGGGTACTACCTCTTTAGAAGGTAACAAATACAGTCTTAACCAAGAGGACAAATCCTGTAGCTCTTCCAATCTACTGAGGCTGCTGTAGAAAATACAGGATAATGTGAATCCTGTGAAGAGAACTGATCAAACTTCCCTGGTTCTCTGGTTCCACGAGGCAGCAATTCAGAAGTGTGGTGAAGAAGATCTGCAAATTCTGCACTCTTGTCTGCTGAAGTGGTAATCACATTCCAGCTGGATAGAGCTGAAGTGCAAAGTCCTGTCTCTAGTCCCAGAAGAAAAAAGGAGATTAAAATATCTTCTTATTTTCCATTTAACATTTGCTGCTGGCATAGTTTTCTCTGGTCTTTTATATCATTCTTACTTGGTCTATAAATTATATATGAAGCCTGGGTGTTTACCAGGAGGCTTTGGATTCCAGAAGGCAAAGAGTGACTTAAATGTAGGGTGAATGCTTCAGGAAACGCCTACAACTTGCATAGTTTGGTGTCCTGAGGACTCAGCCAAGCTAAAGATCTGGCAAGACAAAGCTTAAAGGTAGCTCCTGTCTCTTACATGCCATATGAAAGTTATCCTAAAGGAAAGCCATTCTCCAGAGAATTCAGCCCAGAAACACTGCATGAATTATTTCAATTTCCTCAGCAGCTGCTAGAAAACAGCTCACCAGAGTGAGTGTAAAAAATCCTCTTAGATTTGGGCTTAGGATCAAGTTTGATTTTTAGAACATGTTGGCATATTCTTTTCTTTGTAGTGTTGGACTCTTGATGTAGGCTATGTTTTTCATTAACTTGGATCAATGAAAGTTATGTTTTGAGCAGCAGCTCTCAGCAGATTGGAGGAGAAATCATTTGCTTGGAAGGTGGCCAGTCTTTACAAAAGAAAACCTTTATCTTTCTCCATTTTAACTGATGGATGCTGGTGAAGCATTTTTGCTGTGTGAACAGCTCACCTCTTACTTTACCTCTCAGTTCCCAGACACGTCTGATAATGAAGCCCAGATCACGTCAGCCTCATAACTATAGCTGTCACCACAATCTTTCCCCTTCCCTGGATACTTTAAATAATAATCTGCCAAAGCAAAAGCATCTCCAAGCTTTAAAAATACTAATGGTATTAACTAAAAGCACTTAATACCAAATTATCAAGAACTTTGAACTAAAAAAGCTCAGCTCTGGCTAAGCACAGCAAAATAAGTGAAACCTAGAAGAACACAGCATAAGATATCACTTATTGCTGTGTATTTTATGGCTGAGTTCTAATCCTGAGATTCAGATCTTAAAACCTCAGTAAGAAGCACACTACTGAGGAATGATCGATGAGGAAGGGTATAAGATGAGATACTACAGGAATGACAAAAAAAATTGAAGCATTATGCAAGAACTAATTCCTTGGCAGTCAGATATGCTGGCTGACCAGATTTTTGTGGTAGAACATGGCCAGAAATATGACAAATAGATGATACCTCCAGTTAAAAAAACCAAAAAACAAAAAAAACAAACCCTCCCAAAATCTCTCAATTTATTAAACCTTTTCTTTAATAAAAAAGAAGTCCTAGGAATGTTTATAATAAATTATTATTCTAAATATAGTTATATTTCAGATTACAAAAAAATGTTTTGTCAGTCATTCTTACTGTAAGATATCTCATGCTAGAACTGAGCTAAACATAGCACACAAGAAAAAAACACATCTGCCCCAGAGATTAGACCTGACTGACAATAAAAACATGTAGACAGAAAAATGTAGCTGTGGGGAGAAGCTCTCTATGGCATTATTATAACTATTCTTCTTTAGTAGTTATAATATTCTTGTGTATTAGATACTTATATGAGATACCTGAAAGTTTCCCTTCTGTAGAGGTTTTTACCGAAGTATCTTTAGCACATGTCAGAGCAGACAGTCCAAATGTTGTCTTCTGTAACTTTTAACCTCTGCTCTTGGGTCATCAGCTGTGCACAAAATCACTTAGAGGGATGATTTGTGTGCACCTTCATATTATTCCAGTGCAAATCTTCTGAAGATTTCTAGTGGCTGTCTGGCAACTGTAGACTGGAAATAAAGAACTTTATTAAATTTTTTAAAGTATACACTGCTGAATGAGAAATCTAATGGGTCAGATAATCTTTCTATACAGCAGGTGAAGAAATGACTGCTAGTAGGAATGTGACAATATATTTGAAGCAGAAGGAAGTTTTAAATCAACACAAGTACTGTAGGCTAATGTCATGTAACAGAATGTTTTCATCAGACAAACTCTCATGCACACAAATCCTTCTCCCAGTCTAGCACTTGGGACCTAAATACAAGCCAGTAAGTAAGATGGTTGTTGGGAGTTTCACCTGAATTTTTGTGTGCTTCAGATGACTGATGCTTTTATGTGTTGGGCAAGAGCATAAAACGTACACCTCCAGCTGCTAATCTTTTATTGCAAAAGGATTTAGAGGATTTTCAACAAAACATTTCTATACTAATACCTTAAAATTTCCATAAGAATATAGGCAAGAATGTTTAGGTGATGACAGACAATAAAAAAGTATGTGCTTACAAAGGACACAGTAGTAACATATCCTTTCACAATTTGCCTTAATTATCCAGTATACAGGAATAAGTGGATTATCACAGGATTAAAAGGGGAAGAGGACAATGGAAATAGTATACAATAACATGGAATGGAACAGCCTCATTTTCACTGAAGCTAATGACAAATCTAGTTCATGTGCAGAATTAGTTTTTTAAATGCATAACTAAGTACAGAAACATTCTTCAGGTATTTTAGTTAATGTCATAAGGTAAACATATAATAGTCAATAGACATATAATTTTGCCATGTTAAAGAATCATGGGATTCTTTCTCAGTGAAAAGTTGTCTTATTCACTTCAGATGTTAGAAATGCTAAAAAATTCTTTTAAACTTACAGTCAACTGACAGTTCAGTCACATTATTTAATATGATGCTTCTTTCTGACTTGAGTAATATTTTTAGACGTAAAATGTAAAAATTTTTTAAATTTTAAATAATATTTTCTATTTTGAATATACAAATTCTTTAATATATGTAGAAACTATAGACAGGGAAGACTTTAATATTTTAGCTCAATGTAGTTTTAGCAGTGCTCAGTCAAAAAAGCAGACTCCAGGGACTGCCAGGAAGCTCTAAACTCTTTAGTGAAACATAATCATATTGGATGTACATTTTTCTCAGTGCATGTAGAGTGATATGAGAAATATTATCCACATAAATGATCTATTGATGTATAAACATTTTATTACTAGCAGAAAATACTGATGTGGTAGATGTCTTGTGCTTTGGATATAAAGTAGATTTCAGGAGAAGCCAAGCTAAGTTGTGATATGGTATTTGTGCTAAAACTAAATTCTGGGACTGAATTGCACAAATTTGTCTATACAAATACAAAAGGGAGAAAAAGAGCAGAATAGACATGCTGAGGATGATTGTGGAGCAAAAGCATATAATAGTAGTAATACTGTTTCTTACAAACAAGCTGTAGCTTTTGTCTGGTAGTCTGAAAAAATTATATTTTTATTCCTTTTTGCTCACTTTATTAATTTTAAATAATTATTATTTGTATAAACTACAAGGAGCATGTTTTAAATAATGCAAGTAATAAGCATCATTTGGGGTTTACCTAAAGAAAAAAAAATCTTTGATATTCTAAACTGTTGTTTTTCATGTAGGACTAAAATCTAATAAAAAGTATGGATAATCATTCATTGCTGTATGACCACATTTGCCATAGATACTTTGTAAAAAATACTTTTAAATATAATGTGCTCAGCAACATTTGAACTGGTTTTTTCCACTGCACTTTCCTTGGCTAATACTACCAGATGAGGCATTTCATATTCTGTATCTTTTCTTTGTTGTTATGCAAAATAGTTTTCTCTTAGGAAAAGGTTTCCTAAAGTACAGCACTTGAGTAACATATTCAAAGACAAAATGCTTGACGTTGTGAAAGTTCTAAAAAAGGAAATTAGTTTCTCATTCTTTTGAAGGCAAAGGCCTATTCTTCACAAGCAAACAAAATAATTTGTTTGCCTACATCGCTTGACTATGTTAATTACCTCTTTATGTTGACCTAGAGTTGGAATTGTTCAGCCTGGAGAAGAGAAGGTTCCAGGGAGACCTTGTAGGGCCTACCAATATCTGAAAGGAGCCTACAAGAAGATGGGGATGGACTTTTTACAGGGGCATGTAGTGAAAAGATGAGATGTAAAGGCTTTAATCTGGAAGACAGTAGATTTTTTTAGACAATAGGAAGACATCAGGCTTGTCCAGAGAAGCTGTGAATGATTTTTGAACTACATGATTTTTAAGGTCACTTCCAAGCCATTCTATGACTTTACAATTATATGATCTCTGTATGCAGGATTAAAAAAAAAAAAAAAAAAAAAAAAAAAAAAAAAAAATTAAAGCATACCTGTCTAAAAAATTAATAAGAAAGGCCTTGAATGGGATCAAGCCCCTGTAAAAACAGATTCAGAAAGCAGCAGAAAAAGTTAATTCCAGAATCCAGAAACGCCGAAAAATACTGAGCTTTCTCTTCTCCAGCCCAAAGTCCAGCCCAAAGTACAGCATAACCAAATGTACTGCAAAAGCACAAGTGGCCTTAAATCTCATTCATCAGCAGCTGCTTTCACAGCAGTGAAATGTTTTAGGCTGAGCCTGACTGACTTGGTGGATAAATTATTTGAAGTTGGTATAGCTCAGAAGGAATTGGCTCATTTAGGAAATGTTACTATCTTAAAAAAACACTTTTTCTATACAACCAGAGCAAGTTTTTAAGTTTGCAGAAATCAGTCGAGTAGAGGAAAATAAAAGCAGTACTTTTATGAAATGCTGAAAATTATAAAACATGGCTTGGCCTTCAAATGTTCTGCCTCTGAGCAGGTACAGTCTGGGCTTTTGCTGGGAAGTGGTTTTGGCCCTTACCACTTTTATTAGTTTAACATTAGCAAAAGTTGCCAGATTGGTAGCCTCAGGTGCTGAATTCTTTCTGTCCCCAAAGCACGTACAGCAGAAGGGCTGTACCCTGATACAGGCTATCTCTGTACCAATGCCCAAGGAATTCCTCATGTCCAGAGACCTGGTGATGGGAGGGTGATGTGGGCTCAATGCTATATTGGTTTCCTGATGCCTCTGCCACGACTGCCCAGACAGGGGCCAGTTCCCTGCACACTGTGCCAGGAGGAGGGGTTCCTAAACCACAGGGCCTGTGAAAGGGAAATAACAGGAGAGTTATCCTACAAGCATCCTCGAAGACACTGAGAAATAAGGACCAGGGCTTATTTTATTTGCATTATATTTCAGCTGTCTCAAAATGAATGAACACTAGAGAGAGCAACGAGGCCACAGAGAGTTAATGTACTACTGAGTTTAAATGAGATTTATATGTTGCTCGACTCACTCCAACCAATTAGCTACCCACCAGGCTGTTTGGTTTATTGTCCTCACCAAATAAAGATTTAATAAGCAGTCACCTAGATGGGAAGCATGAGACTTGCAGAAAGGAAACTTTTCACTACTCTACATGGAAAACTTGAGGCCAATCCTGCAACAGCTCTGCACAGATGATTCCCATTGATATTACAGTGTCTGCAAGTCCAGGCTCTTTAGCATGACACTCCATGTAGGTGGAGAAATACAAGAAGTACAAGACAATCCTTCATTAAATATTTACCATGTCAGAAATCTTCCATGCATTCCAAATATTGTATGGGAATTAACAAAGCTTTCGTAATTTTTTTTTCTCCAGTACCTACTCTGTTCTCAATCTTCTTCAGCACAATGCTCCAAAGGGCCACAGCAGATCTTGATGAAGAAGATGGCATTTACATCCGATGGGAGCCTATCCAACCTAAGGTGACTGGAGGCCCACACCAAGACCCTAAATCCCCCCATGTCCCAGAGTTGCTTTTTACTGATGATGCCACCCTCATTGCTGACACAGAAGCAGCTCTGCAGTGCATAACATCCTGCTTTGCAGAGGCTGCTGACCTTTTTGGGCTGGAAGTCAACTTGAAGAAGACAGAAGTTCTCTACCAGCCTGCACCACAGGAAGAGTTCCATCATCCCCACATCACCATAGGTGAATCAGAACTTAAGTCAGCCCAGCAGTTCAGCTCTCTGGGATGCATTATTTCCTTGGATGCCAAGATCAACAAAGAGATAAACAACAGATTAGCAAAGGCATACAGAGCATTTGGAAGACTTCATAAAAAGAGTCTGGAGCAATAAGCACCTGAAGAAAAGTACAAAGATCAGTGCCTACAGAGCTGTCTACTCTTTCACATGGGTCTCAATCATGGGTCATCTACCAACACCACCTGCGACTCCTCGAGCATTTCCATCAGTGCTGCCTCCGTACAAGGACTGACTACATGACCAATGTCCCTGTCCTTGAACAGGCAGGGTTACCAGTATGGAACTATATATATTATTGTCCACCAACACTCAGAGGGGTTTCAGTAGTCACCACCTGTAGAAAGGTATGATTTCCTTTTCCAATAAAACATTTTTAGGTGACCCCAGACTAGCCATTCTAAGTAGCCATTCCAGGTGGCTGTTTGTATTCAGTGTGAGCCTGGCAAAACACCTGATGTGAAGTAATCTATTTTTTTCAGGTTTTGAAGTGCCAATTAAATCTAAGTGATTAAATTTTTATTTAAAATTTTAATTTTCATTTTTAATTTTAGCCTCTCCAGCTAGTCCTAATAACATAAAAACCTTTTTTATTCATCAGTTTTCTCGTATTCCTTTAAGCTATGTCTAAATTGCAAAGTTTTAGCATATACCTATAGTATAATTAGTGAAATTTAAGTAGTGAAGAAGAAAAAAATTAACAGAAAACAATCAAATAAGCACACACTAAATCATTATTGAGGGAAGCCCTAAACCACTACAGTTCTGAATTGGCTTTAGTCTGTTGTAATCAGAAAAGTAGTAGAAAGTAGTCTTGGAAAAATAAAAAGCTAGGCAGCAGATAGATGTAGGTCCTAAAGTTCAGTGATGGCCTGCAATTTTTTCCCAAACTTGCACTGATATGTCATAAAACTTTCACAAAATTTCTTTTGGGCTATTAAATACCTGCTGAAATACTGGGTATTGAAGATAACAAGTCAGGTTATCTTTAGGGCAGTCTAAGACTGTCCACTTTCCAAGTAGAAATTTAGTGTAATATCTCATCTTTGATTACAACTGAACTTGTTTCAGACACGAAGATAAAGTCAGGTTTGAGTGGACAGATTTACTTGCTCACTTTGGGAAGAAGATGGCATTAAGATTAGGTTTGGCTAGCAATTGCTTTTTTTAATAAAAAAGGACCTTCAAAGGAATAGTCACAAATTTTTATAGATGCAGGCCTAACTTCTGGTTTTCTTTACTATCTCAAGTCCATACTATTCTGAAGGCCTCAATAGTATTATGTTGTTCATCTGCTTCAATTGAGGAATGTTTGGCTGATTTTCAGTATATAATGAACACAGTAAATGATCTGATGTATTCAAAGCAATAAGGAATGCTTATATTGAATTGGTAATATTATAAATGTAGAGAAGGTACAATTTCTGGTCCAAGCACACTGCACGTGTGTCTCTGAATCCCCTGTTCCCATCACTGATTATATGAAGGAGGACATTCTTCTTGCATTCACTGATGTGTTTTTAAAAGTATTTTGCTATGCTGATCGAAGGAACCTTTCCTGGGTAAATTCTTTCTGTTAAACATTTTTACCAACATACGTAGTTTGTTTTTCTGCTCACATCTTATTCTGTAACAATTTAGCTTTGGTGCGCATAAGTATTTTTAAATTATTCAAGTAGTAGTTTATGAAAATAATTTTTGCTCTATAGCTCTTTTCCACCCCAGTTTTCTTCCATTTGGTGACTATACACAATTTAGTATATAAATGGTACAACTGGTAGTTTTATTTCCATGCCATTCTCTAATTGCCAACCTACATGAGCTTTTGAGCTGAGCAGGAGGGTTTTTTTGATGCAAGTTCTATTCTTCAATTTCTGCTACAAAGAAAGTTGCACGTAAGCATTTGTAGGAGAGAATACATTTGTTTATACTGCAGCAACACAACTGTTTTTTCCTTAACATCTGCTTGTTTCTCTTCATGCTTTATTTATCTTTGTTCTTTTCTTGTGCCTCTCTTCCACTCTGCCCCCAGTATGCTTCTCGTAGATTCTCATTTTGTGTGCAGATAATTATTTGATGAATGTCTAGACTCAGATGATTTCAATTCAATCACCCTAGTTTTAGGCTTTCTTGAAAAAGAGTGAAAATTGGAAGAACTCAGAGGAAAATTGGAAGAAAAGGGATTTACACTGGGTATGTAAGATTGTTTAATGTATTGTTTAGTAGATTTTGCTATCTTCCTTTGTCGAGATTATTTTAAATTAATTTCTACTCGTAAGAAATAAATCATAGTGCTAGAAAAAATGCCATGCACATTTTAATTAAATCATTGGACATGGCTGAGTAGATTAAAAGGTTTTGAAACTGAAGAAACTTAACTCTCTCTCATATATAAGGAGAGATCAAGGAATCAATTATTCCTTGTGAAAGCCCAAGTACCTACTTAAACTCTGAACAGTAACAATAGATGTACAAATATAATACCTGTATGCTTTACAAGTAGTGCGTCCTGCTTTTACAGATCGATCTCTCATTTTTAATCCAAAGTATTTATTCTTCTAAATGTTATAGACAATCTCCTGACATGATTAACAACTTTTCAATTGACAGATGAAAATGATACATCAGCCACTTTATTAGAGCTCTATGAATTCAATTTTGTATGGCACATCCAAGACAAAATATTTTCCAATTAAATATCCTCAGTGTTTCTGCCTGTTCTATGGGAACCAGGCATGCCAAATCAAACCACCTAAGCTGTCCCCCCTGTAGATGCTGGGAGATGCAGAAAGTCAAGACTGTTCTTGCAGAGGATCTGCTCCTTTGCATTGATACCATTGAGACCTCACCAAAATCCTTCTGCTGGTGAGACTTCAGGCATAGACCAGTTGCTTGGCGTTTTTTTTCTGTTGTTTAATCGCAATAACCTCCTTGGTGTGACCTTACAATACGTTAGTTTTTTGCAGAGATGGTCTGTAGATACTGAAGAAGAAATCCCATATGTGCATAATGCATATATTGTGGTCCAAGCCATAGGAATGCACTCAAGTGCTCTTGGCACAAATCTTAGAGTGAAACAGCACTGGACTCTGTGGCTAAACTCACCCCTTCTGTGGAGGTAACATGAACTTACTCTCTGCTACTTAGGAAAAAAGGGAATCATCATAATGAAGGTTCAGGTCAGCCAGGGTTGCTTTCAGATATGCACTAAACAGGAGTTTCATTGCCTCGTTTCAAATATTTTTATGAGTCCCCTCAGTGTTACTGAAACTTGACACTGGAAATGAAAGAACAGAATTTAGAATAAAAGGAATAATCCTTCTTTTGTTTTCTTTTGGTTTTGGTTTTTGTTGTTGTTTTGGTGTTTTTTTGGTTTTTGTTTTGGTTTGATTTTTGGTGGGGTTTTTTTTTGTTTGTGTGTTTGGTTTTTTTTTACAGTAGAAAGCAGCTATGAGATGTTACAGGGGAAAAAGTGTAGTAACCTTTCCATCCTATCCAGTCCAAGGAAAGTGGGCTTCTCACCAAGAAAGCAGAAAAGTGGATGGTCTAGAGCTACCTCTTAGGAATTACAGGGCACAGGGGTGTGTTAGCAGCAAGATGCTGAAGTCAGTAAGTACATTCAGGCTTCAAGGCAGAGGTGTATTCTTGGGTCTGCAAACACTCTGATCAGCAGCTTACAAAGGCTGTTCTTCTGTCTTCTGTGGGCAGAGGAACTCTATTGTTGCACTGTATGAATATAGCAACTGGAAAAATCTATCCTCATGATAATTCTAGTTGGAACAGTAGTTTCTGCTTATTATTTCATCATTACCCTACACTCCTTTACTGTTTCTGAAAATGTTCAGTCCACTTTGAAATTTAAAAATCTTTAAACAGAGAAGCAAGCTGGTGTTTAAGTACATCTCTCTTTCCCTGCATAATGACAACTAAAAATGAATTTTCACTGCAGTTATAAACTTCAGAGTTGAATCGATAGATAAAATGTATAATTGAAATATTTTAAAAGTTGCAATAGCATCCAAACTTCCTGCAAAAGGGGAAATGTGAAAAGCCACATACTTATCAGTTGTCAGGAGTCTCTGAAGAGAAACTAATAAAAAAGAAAGATGCGTTTTTTACTCCTCTATTTCCTTTACAGAAGTAATTTCTAATCTTACCTCATAAATGCAATACTCTTTAATGGCTACAGTAACTGAGGCAGGCTATTTGTTGCAAAGTACCTCTTAGGAAATCTTGACTGCTACCTAAGTCTTTCAATCAAGGCTGGTGTCCGCAAAGCAACCCACCAAGTTAAATCTAAAATTGCCATTAAAAGATTATATTAATAACCCATGAAACTTCCTGGTAAATCTGGTTTCATTTAAAGAGAGATTGAACTAAAAACTGAAGCACAGTACATTTGTACAGAAAAACTGTGTACTGAATAGTTACACAAAGCAAACGAATGTCAGTTTTCCCTGTAATATTTTGTAACTTATAGCTATAGCCATCAAAGAAAGCCTGGTGAGCTATGAAGGACATAATATTATGTAGCTGGATAGCATCATCGATCTTGAGGAACAATGAAGAAATTAATTAACTATACATCTTCATATATGACTTCAGTTCCAGTTTATAATAGTTCAGTAGCTGGAGGTTAGAAGCTGAGATAGCAGCAAGTACACAGCATAACAACAGACTGACAACTATGAACTTCTAAGTTTTTCCTAAAACAAAATCTGCAATATCAAAATTCTCTGAGGTCAGTAGCTTTGTTTCTAAATATATTATACCCTGAGAAAGATTTTTTTTAATTCCTCATTGAGCCTTGGGGGGAGATAAATTTCACTTGCTGAGCAAATACCATGTGAAATGATTGGCTTCACAAAACAAAACCAAACAAAAACCAGAAAAAAGAAGATCCTTGATATTAGAAAGCATTTCATAACCATTCTCTTATCTCAGCTGCCAGTTCTAAGAGTGCTGTGTGCCCTGGAGTTACTGGTAGCTCTGCAGGTTGGATCATAGTGGAATCTGAGTGCCTGCCAGCTTGATCCTAGACATGATTTTTCTTTTCATAACTTTCAAATGGGGAAAAAAGCAAAACTGTATGTCAGAGAGCAAGGTCTCTAAGAGAGAAGAGCTTTCTCAACTCCATTCCTCAAAAGCACAGCACCCTTACATGGCTGAATTCAGACCTTTCTGTCACCTCTGGGAGAGGCAGCAGAGGCCACCACAAGGTGGATGCACTTTTTGGATATTAAAAGGCTCTGTGTCCTCAGCTGAAGCCAAAAAGCAATCTGTGTTGAACCCAGAAAGAGAGACAAACACATGTCACATCAATAATCCTTTCAGGTGCTGTTGGTGAAACTGTGGGCATACTAATTTTGTTGACATTTGCTCAGCATCACAGCTGAAACTGCTTTTTTTCAGCCAACACAATTTATTAACAAGTTAAAACTGGAATGCGATAATCAAGCAAAAGTTCTCTTTTACTCTCAGAGGTGAAGCTTGTTTCCTTATCATGTCATTAATTATCAGCACAGGTTTTACAGGGAATTTTGCAGGATAAAGGCCCTTATCATTAATTTCAAAGCCATGCATTAAAAAATCAAGAATGCTAAGCTTGATATGGAAGCTCTGGGGGCATTTTTAAGATTTTTTACTGCTTTTAGACTCAGCATTCTGTAGAGGGAAACAATTATTTTTTTCCTAAGAACTGTGAGTTCTCTTTCCACATTAATAGTAGTCAAATCTGTTGCAAACTCACTTGACAGAGTGCCCTCTACTGTGGCTACAAATGGTGCAGGGTCAACAGTAGGGCAGCAGTTTGTTGGTCTACTACTGTTACATTAAACAAATGAAATTTAAAATTTTAAAGGTATTTTCCATTAATCAGCTGCAGACTGTTTGATACAACCTGTTCAGCAATAGCAAACAATCCTTTAAAGGAAATACATTATCCCAACAGCACAATTTTACTGTTCAATCTTAGCTTTCAATATACTGCATTTTAAGTGGTGCCTTCAGCAGAATAGTTCTATTTCTCTAAGCTTGAGTTTTCCCAAGCTATAGCCTCAGTCTCCAAAAATGTCACAAGAAAGCAGCATGCAAAGGAAAAAAAAAAATACCTGGCAACGGATACTTAAGTAAAGGACTGAAGTTATTTTCCCAAGCTAAAAGAATTTATTCTTTCCCTAGTTCTGATAGGTTTAAATTTTAAGGAATAAAGAATACTGGTGATGAAGGCAGCATGCTAATGGGCTTTTTTCCTCTAGATACTGTGGATAATGGCCTGTAGTATATTAAATAGTTTGGAGTTGCTCTTTGGCACAAAAGCTGCTGGAAGCTGTTGAAAAAGCAGAGTGGTAATTCCTGGTCAGTAATTCTCTGCTAACAGACACATTCTTCAGAGTATCAGGGCAGGTGCTGCCAGTATCTCTTTGCTTTTACACTTTTAGAGAGTGAAGTGTAGATGTTAATCTAAACCCAACAGTGATGTTTGATGGGTCATATGTACCAGGCAGTGCTTACATGTTGGGAATTCTGTCAGTGTTGTTTTTCTTACTTGTCACTCAAAGTGACTGCTTGACATTGACTTTGATTAAAACATTGTCTAAACATTTGAAGTATATTCCTTCAGCTAGTCGTTCTGCACCAAGCAGATACTTTGTGAAGATGTCTAGATTTAATAGGGAAGTTTTTCAAATGCAGCATAGCCAGCTGTTAAAAATAAATTTAAAAAAAATAAAAAGGGAGAGAAAAGGTAAATTCTGTGAAGGTTCTGTCCTGGATTCCCTGCAGCGTGGCATGGGTTCCTACAGCTAAGCAACCAGGCGGAGCAGGTAAATGGCAGTGGCATCTTTTCCATATGCACAGAATAAAAATATTTCAGTTTTGTGCAGTAATATAATGATGAAAAAAATAACCTTCAAATTAAAAAAAAAAAAAAAGGTTTTATTTTCCAGCCAGCACAGATCAAAGCCCATTGCTTTCCTTCTGCACTGACTATTTTTTTCCATCTTTTATCACTCCCAGAGCCAAATACCTCCCCCCTATCCCATTACTCATCCTTCTGTGATTAGTCAATGACATGCTGGGGAGCTACACCACAAGCAAGAGGAGAGATGTTAAAAAGACTTTTTTTCCTTCCCTTCCACTCACGATATTTGGTGTGGTACTCACTGCCCAGGCAAACTTTTCTTAATGTTTATTTTTAGATAATCAGATATTAATCAATTTTTTAATCTGTTGAAAGTGTGTAAGAACACACCTTTATTCTCTGACCCTGAATGTTCAAACATACCCATGTCTCACACAGCACAAACAAAACAGAAGTAGGAAAACACACACATGTAGGTTTTTAGACCCAAATGCCTACTGTTTAAGAATAGTTTCCCCTGACTGGGTCATTTCTCATTACTCTTATGGCAGCGTTTCATTATATTTTAGTATGAGATATGGAAGAATGATGTGATTTCCATATGTTTGTACATTTTTATGTTTCTGCTATTCTATGCTAAAATGCATAAACTAATGTTAGTAGTAAAAATTATCAGAAGACTGTTTTGAATCACAAGATTGTCTCAAAAAAATAGGCACTGCTTTAAAGCAGATATAATTTGTGGCAAGAGTATGGAGATTAGAGGGTTAATATAAGCTAACCCACTTAATAGAAGAATATTAACTAGCAGAGAAAGAAATGGAAAACACATGCAACATTGATATCAAAACACTGAAATATCAATATTCTCATTTCTTCTTTTAAACAATAGATTTTCTTATGAACTGCCATGTAGAACCAGACAGTGGAGGCTCCATGATTTATCAGCTGAGGAGGCTCTCTACAGAAAATTTGGTAGCAAACTCTTGTGTTTATTTGTATGTTTATATGTATACACAGATAAAGTAAATGGAGGTTTAAGGCAGCAATCCCTTGCAAAATAAAATCAGTATAATTTATTTATTAGTAAGCCAGTGTTAACAAACCAGAAAAATTAGTTGTGGTATGCTTGAAAGCATGAAAAAGTTTGTTAATCCATAAAGCACTTTGTAATTTTTTTCCCAGGCTTTCATGCTTGGCCTGAGTTGCCATGTACCAGAGTATGAGCTCAGGGATGGTCACTGAAAGCCCTGAAGAAGGAGCACAGGAATGTTTGATGACTGCAATGTTTCAGCATTCAGGTGGGCTGGGAGGAAGATGAGTTGTTGGGTTTTTTATTTGTAATAAATTGTTCGGTGTTGCAACTCATCATACACTGTAACAAATTTGTACAAAGTTTGTTGTTACTTTGTTGTGTTATGCCACTTGAAGGTCAGGACACACAAATAAATATTTTAGGAATGTTTGGAGCATCCTGGGAGGCTGGAGCTCCCTGTTCCCAGCATAAGGGCTACCTCTGACTTCATGGATTCGACTGTTCATTTCAATACAAATATACAGAAATCTGAGAATTTTAAGAGCATATTCTGTTTATCTTTTCCTGTAACACTGATGTCAAAGGCTGGCTAGACAGACATTTCTATGAGGTGGTGGCACTATTGCTATGTAAAAAAATGGCTAGATGATGACAATTGAATATTTGTTATCCTGATAATTAGGTCTAGAATGTCATGTCTGACCAAGCCTCTATAGCAAATGGAAGAGAACCTATTCTCATCAGTACTGAAATATACACTCTTCATTTCTCCTCACCTTACATAGTCATGCAGGATTTAAAAGGGTTGAAACTTCACAGCATTCCCTCCAGCCAACAGTGAAAACATTTAGCTAAGAAAAATTAGAACTAAAAGTGCTTTGAGCTCTCTAAATTGCCTGCGAATGCATTTTGCTGTGGAGCCTATCAAAATCTCAAGAATTTTAATATTCAGAGGCCAGGCAGGCAAGAGGAGGGTGGCTTGGGAGAAGGTGGTGTAGTGTGCAGTGATGGGCTGGTCCAGTTACTGGCAGAGGGTTGGGTAGTGCTCATTGGAGGTCTCAGCCTAGAGGAAAGTCTTTGAAAGGGCAGATTAACCATCAGAGGATATTTTTTGTCTGTCAGCTTGATGCAAGTTTTTTTTTATATTTATCATCTCTACTTGAAGCTCCTCTGTCAGGCATTTTGCATGCTAAAATAAGTTGTGAGGAGGTGGGACAGTGGTAAAAGAACTAATAGTAAGGAAATGTGGATGGGAAAGGCAAATGGAGATCTCCAATCACACAAAGTACAGGATGATAATTTGCAAAAATATTTTTGAAATGTCTGTTATTCTGAAATATCTCTAGTGGATTTTTCCAATGGCAAAAATATTGTTTAAAAAATAAATTCTTACAGAACAGTTCATATTTTAAGTGGCTTTCCACTGTAATTATATTTTCTCAAGCTTTCCCTTTAACATTTTTATTCATATGTAATTAATATAAGAATCTTAGAGAGTCAGTATGAACCGTAAGATATTTTCAACAATATTTTTTTTCAGACATTACAAGTATGAAATCACAAGTCAACCTCCTCTGTTGTCTCCATAATCCCTTAGCATGAAGTGGACATTAGACAACATTCATTTTTGCCTGTGCCTCAATTTAGTTCCTCATGACATTAGAAAAAGCCCAATATATTACTGGATTATTCAAGCTTTTAGACTGTTCTATTGAGTTTGTTAGGGAAAATATGCTAATGAATAGAAGAAATTGAAATAAACAGTGAATTGGTTTAGACACCTTTGCATTTTGCTGAACCCAGGAGATAAATTACTAGAAGTAGTCTATGCTGCTTAGACTGCATCACAAATATAGACTATATTGTTGGTCTTTGTTTCTTAGCCTTTCAAATTTTAAGGCTGGAAATATTTGCAAAAAATCCATTTATGCAGAGCAGTGAAGGGGCATAAGTATATCTTTCAACTGTTAGTACTGTGATGCTTGAGATGAGTAGTTAGATTGCTACAGTTTATGTGCAACATACATTTAGCCTAATTAGCAAATTAGGTCAGCAATTAGATAGCTAAAGGGGATCAGTGCATGGGCCCTGCCATAGAGGTTGTAAGGAAAAAAGCACAAGCTGAAATCTTTGCATCAGCCTTAAACTGCAGTAATGCAATGTCAGCAAGAAAGGAAAATGCCACAAAAAACTGGCATTTTTGTGGACAGAAGAGCCATCTGATCAATGGCTTGGTGATTGTAGTGGCTGATCTGAAGAGAAATGCTTTAGGAAATTACATATTCATTGTGCATATCCCACGCATCCTCTGCTAAACTCACCTCTTCTGTGGCAGGTGGCAAGGAAAGGGAAGTGCTCTGGACTCATTTGAACTTGAAGCAGTAACCACAGGCTGTCTAGTGGTAGTAGAACCTGCATTAACAAATACTACAATCGCTATGATTGTTTGGGGTTTTAATCCTCATTTTGCATGAGGGCATACAACTTCTCTGGCTCCGCCATTGCCTGCAAACTAAGCAGAATAGACTGCCTAAAACTTGAACCACAACCCATGAACCCTCACCTTCAAATAGTCCTGGAAGAACTTCACAGTGCTGTGTAATCCACTTGCTTGACATGAATCACAAAAGGAGAAACATAATATAAAGGGATAACAGAGAAGCTGTCTTTAATGAGCACACATGGTTCTCTGTCATAACAACTTACCGTGTGATGGGCATGATTAATTATACTGCCACTTGTATGACAGCCCAGTAGTGCAAGCCAAATAAGCACAGTGCAAGACTGCAAAATTAGTAAGCTTTTAAAATCTAATATTTATCATTATTATTTATCACTCTCTGCATGGTAACAATGCTTTGACCTGTGGTGTCATGAATTAAGATGGATCATATAGACCCCTGGTTCAGTACAGGATCAGCGAACCTCTGCAGGCTTATGAGCCAGAAGGTGCTACAAATTGAAATGAATGTGTGCCAATCTCTCTTGAGCTAGTTTTTATATTTTTGCATTCCACTCTGCCTCTTTTCAAGCTATTCTGTCACAATATTTTTCCAGGTATGTAGTCTTTTTTATTATTTACACATATTTTTTTGCATTTTTTTCTTCTGTCCGGTACTGATGCTATGCACCTGTTTCCAGATTGCTAATGTAGTGATATTAAAACTGAGTTACAACACCACCATGGAAATCTCAGGCCAAAAATTCTTTGTTTATGTCAAAATACCAATTATGGGTGAAGATTTCAGATTAGCCCCAGGCATTCTCCTTCCTGGAATTGAGGCATAATCTCTCTGCCTCAGGTAAAAAGCTACTCAGATATAGCTAAAAAAGACCATACCATTTCACAAAAATTGTGATGTTTTTTCATTTTATGATGCTCTTGCTGTTGCTTTTCATTATTTTTCAAGGCAAAAGAAAATTTCTCAACTTTTTCAGAGATGGTAATATGGAGATAAATTTTAAAATTACACCCATTGTGGCAAATTATGCTTCTGTAATGTCATTAGGAATCCAGAAAGCCTTTACAACTTGGACTTTAATATTTACTGAGCTCTGTTCTCCCTGGGGTTCTCGTATGGGAAGAACAAGTCATCCAAATGTAATGTTTTTGAGGAATCTTCTTTCTAACATTAGGGAAGACTACAATCTTGGGTTCTGGGGTAGACAGAAATATTTTTTATTTCCAATCCCAGATTAAATGCACAACCAGGAGAATCCAGCTTCACTAAGCATTTTTTCTGCCCCCTGACAGAGGGATGCAGGTTTCTCACCACACTTCCCACACTCTGCAGCTACTCTGCAAGCCCCTCCATCTGCTTTTGCACAGCTGTATTTGCAGACCTAAGAGGGTAAGTTTTTTAATTGTCTGCTCAGCAAAGGAATATGACATTTCATTGAAGCAATCTCTTGGTAAACTGCAAATACTCAGGACAAAGGGGTTGGCAGAGATCTGTAGTAGAGCTAACTATGTTACCTGGATCAGAATCTTTCTAAAAGATTCAATTTGTAATTCCTCTGTCAGTAAAAGCTATATAAAGGACTGCTTTTTTTCTAAAGTAAGTTATCCCCAAAATATATAGGAAGATGTTTGAAAGAATTATTACAGCTCAGAAGTTTCTCTGAGAAAGAAAAATGGGTTTTCAAAAGGAACACTGAAGCTTTGTTTCTGGAAGGAAGTGCATTATTTAGCTTATTAATGGAGGGCATAAAAGCAGCTACTGAAGCCAGCAAAGAGAAAAGTCAGGATAAATAGCTGTAAAAATAATGACTTCAGCTCCTTCCAGGAATTCTTTTCAATTAACTAGAGGAACCACTAGCAAAGGTGCAGTAGGAAAGTGTTCAGCACTGACAGATGGAAACATATTTGTCAGATTTGGGGTTTTTGAGACATCATTTAGCTCATTTAAAATTTAAAACAGAAAATTCCTACTTTATGGAAACTTTAATTTTATTTGATGATTTTTTATTAATTTTTTTATAATGAATCCTCCGTTGTTTGGTGAGTAGATGTCTGGGCTATGGATCATGATATTTACAAACTGTGGAAATGCACAAATGTGAACTCAAATCCATATTGGTTTTTCTGCAGCTCTGGAATGTCAGAGAAAAATTATGAACCCTGGCCACATGATAAATTGGGTGATTTAGAAAGGAGTCCATTGATGCCAGTGATCCATTACAAAGGGAAACAAATGAAATGGGTGTTTAATAAATAAATGCCTGGTTTTGAACTTAAGCACTCGGCTGTGTAACCCTCTCTGTGTCACTCCCAATTCAAGAAAGTCACAATGCAATGTTTATTTAAAGAAAAAGGAAGGCCAACAGGTAATTCTGTCCATCTAATACACAATGGAGAAAGAAATAACATTTTCATAAAATAATTCAACAGCCACAGCACATCTTTAAACCCAGAGCCAGGACATGCAGATTGCCTTAAGAGTGTTTAAGTACACATCTGTCTTCTTGGCAAGTGGTCCTACCCTTTGGCCAAGGGCTGCTCTGAGGCTTGCTTTCCTCACCTCTTGAAATTTTGACACAGCCAAGAATTCAGGCTATTTTTGGGTAGGAAAAATTCGTCAGGCTGTTGGCCAAGTATTCATATGAAAGAGGAGAGATGGTCTCCAGTGAGTATGGTTGCTCATTCACTTCACCCAGGTGGTCTTCATCCTTAAACAATAAACCAGTGTTCCAGAGCAAAGTCTGTAAGCAGGACCCAGAAGAAACCTGCAGGGTCCCATCCTACTGGGTCTCTTTTTCCCCCATGAAACCTGACTTCTCTCCTGCACAGCAGGGAGGATGAAGGAAAGATTTACAACCAGATAAAACTGAAATGCCTTTGGGTGTCCAGGAAGGATGCTTCAAAAGCAGATCAGGAACAGAGGTATTTATGAAGACTGTGTGATGCAGAGCTAGTTGGTAGTTGACTGTGTGACCAAATCTTGTATATGGTTCATAAGCCCTGTCTTGTATCTATATGGGTTTCCTATGACTTAATTATAGCATGCCTGTGCTTTAAAAATGTCTCTTAGAGAAGCCACTGCAAATATACACCATAATTTAGGGGTCATTTTTTAATAAAAGACATCTTTAAAAAAAAATTCTGGGAGGTAGAATCTTCACTACAACTGTATTAAAGTGCTCAGCAAAATTATCAACATTCATTTATCCATAAACCTCCTTATTACAAGATCAGCTAGATCCCAAGCTATAAATGACTGCCCTTCACCAAAATATTTTATATTCTCAGATGCAACTGCTACAAACATTTTCATAAAATTAGTTTTTATTACTCTTGGGCTATCTTCAAGGATCAAATTGTGGCTCTTTTGCTCACATTAGTGACACTTCATTCAGCAGTCACATTAATTTCTGAGTGCTTCGTCTTCCCAGACCTCTCCTGAACTACAAAATTACAGCATCTTTCAGTAACATATTTGACCCTGACAGCAATTAAATATGAGCAGTTTTTTCAATAATCCTTCATCCTTCAAAATGCTGGACTTCACTGAGGGATGGGATATAGAGTTGGGCTAGACTCAGCCCCAAGCCAGAGAGAGCCTTCTGGCAGTCACCCAGTGCCTTGCTTCCCCAGGTCAAGCTACTGTTTTGTTGCACTGCACAGGAAAGGTGCCTTCTTCATGGGCTGTACTAGGTTCAGGCACTGCAGGGGTGAACACCAGGGAAACCCATTTTGGGAAATAAATGGATAACTGAGTGGCAGGCCTTGTGTCTGCATTTTGCTGCTGCTTGAGGGAAGCAATGCAAAAGGTCCCATTATGCAACACAGACCCATAGGTTATGCAGAGCAGATGCAGTAAAACCTGGCACCAACAAAGTGTCAATTTGACCCCATCCCAAATTGAGTATTAAACAGAGCAGTAATTTTGCCTATGGGACTGAAGTCTGAATCAATCCTAATGCTGACCTCACTTACTCTAGCATGAGTCGATCGATTTACAAAAACTTATATCAATGGGGGCAGAAAAGGGTCATGAAATTAGCTGTGGGTGACTATGCACAGTATAATTTGTGCTTTAATGCTACATATTAAACACTGATTTCATATTTTATCATGCAACCCTCACTCCTTTTTTAAAAGAAAAGGAATTTTGGTGGTACTTAGCATGTCTCAAAAGCAGGTTATTCTTTACTCAAATGCCCAGCTATGCATATAGTTTGCAGTGATTACGACTAATATGTCTGAATCTTGTTAGAAAAATGAGGTTCTTTGGAGTTCGTAAGCATAGAAACTAAAGGCTATCTAATGCTGCAAAAAGAATACACTTTACTTGGAGCAACCTCTAAAATACTCCGATTTTAATGTGCAATCTTCTGCTTTATTCTTAATCTGAAGCAACAAAAAGATAAAGATGGACACTGACATCATTCTGCTTCTTTATAATTATACTCTGTCAGATTCATTGTTATTTAAATTGATAAAAGTTTTCTGTCAGTTTTGCCTGTAGCTGAAACATGTTTCTCATTCACAGAGCTTGACTTTATTCTCTATGACACAATATGCTTATTGTGTCATAAGCATATATTTAATGTTTGTTTATGAGGATGAAAGTGAATTTTATTACCATGCAGTCATCAACAGAGTTATTTTCTCTCAGCATTTTCCTGATGTTGCTGAATTCTGGTTCTCTGAACACAAAAAACTAGAAAACTATTTGGAGCTAATTTTTCACACTTTCCCCAGTAAACAAGGGTGAGAAGGCACATATATATGCAATCTATATGAACTTAGAAAGGTTTCCTCAAAAATGTAAAATAATTTTTGATGGACAACAGACAGAAGCAGTCATGAGCTGCCTACTGATAAGAACAGGGTTAAAAATCAAATGCTTATTTAGTGAGATGTTAAAGTATAGGTAGAGAGGGCAGAGGAAAAAGGAAAAAGGTCTTTCCCCAGGTGCAAAGCAGAACTACCTTGACAGCCTTCACTGTGGAAGCACAAAAGAATGAGTGTTATTCTTCCCAGCGCTCCAGCTTTAGCTGCAACATCACTAAATCCTCAGTAAGTATGGACTGGGGAAGAACAGCAAACCAAGGGCAAAAAATTGGGAGGAAAACACTACCTCCCTCTCCCAGAAGTCCACTCTATGCTTCACTGAACATCTGAGCATGCCTGTTCTGGTTCAGGCTGGCAGACTCCAGCACAGGACTAAATACAAACCCCAACTGCCCTGAAGACAGCACGTGTACCTTAGCAGTGGCAGGGATTTATAGACCAGTGACCTCAGCAGAACCACTGCAGAACCTCTCTGCATTACCTTTCATAACTTTTCAAACTTCAGATAAGAATTGTGCTAGGAAGCACCAGGGAAAGAGGTAATTCTGTTAAACTGCAGGGTTGCTACTTCATCTGGCTGGGATGCTGCTGTGCTCTGATCCTTATTGCTGCAGATCAGGATGCCCTGGTTCACAGTTGGTTACCTCTGAGGTGCATTGCTGTAGAGCCCAGGACAGCCAAACAGATCCCATCAATTCTGCTCACACACCTGACTGCCAAATCCCCTTTAAGGCCTCCTTACTCAATCCATGGGTTCTTCAACAGGCGTTTCCTAAAATACCTCTTCTGTTTTTCCAGTAGTTTTTTGCTATCAGCCAATATCACTAAGAAAAGTGAAAATCATGATGAAGATCATTAAGAAAAGTGAAAATGTATTAAAAATAATTTATAAGTATTCAGAAAAATTAGAAATGAAATTTATATTTCAAAGTTATATTAATACTAGCACTGCTAGTATAAGCACTGCTTATATTATAAGCACTGCCATTCAGTCTTTCAGCAGCTTTTCTGTACGTAATGAGGACAGGAGATAAAGTTGCCTCATTCAATAAAATTAGACCTTAAGGAAATTTGTTTTCCAAATAACAGTTTTAATGCTGAGACCTAAAAAAAAAAATAGCCATTTTGTTTACAAGTCAACAATTCTGATATTATGTTTCCAGCCATCATATTTTCTCTTAAAATTAGAGAAATGTCATCAGTTAATTAATATGCTCCCAGATGCAGAATACCTCTATCTCTAATATCATCCATATTTTTCATTACTGAAGAGCAAATACGTATTTATTTCATACAGATAAGTAAGACTTTCTGTGTTTTACCTGATGTTATCTAATTATAGATAATAAAGAGCTGCATATGTCTCAAACATGTAACTAACTCCTGATGTAAATGAGTTTACTTTTACTGAATGAATCCATTCCAATGACTAATTTAATTTCATATCAGATTTTTGTTTCTCTCACTTTATAATTTCCAGGCATTTTGTCTCTGAGAAAAAACCTTTTGGAACAGTTACAAGGAAAAGAAGGCTTTTAATATCTGAAGCACAGAGTAAAGGGAAGAAATGCCTAGGGACTTTCTGCAAATGCCTGAGGTCTCCTCCCGAGATACCAGGGCTTAAAGGCTTCACGACCCCAAGGATGTTCCTGCTGTCAATAATAAGTGATGAGGAAAAGATCTAGTATGAGGACCTTTATTTATCCTGTCAGCCCTTTCATGTCAATTTCCTTGAAAAAGACCACATAATTCCCTGAGCACCGAATTCAGAGCTGAAATCCTCTATTATGCAGCTCCATACTTCCTTGTTCATTCTCTGTGGCAGAAAAGAAATGAAAGTGAGAAAGGGCACTGGCTGAAATAATCAAGAGGAAAGGCCATAGGTAGGCTTTAGGCTGAAAAAAACCCAAGAACAAAAAACCAAAAAAACACCCAAACAAAACCAACCCAAACACTGAACACTGACAATCTTCAACAATTCATCAAGCAATAGGATCATGAACTTATCTGCCAAAATACCACTGTCACCTTAGCTTTTGCATTTGAATTACCATTCTTGCCTTCCTAGTCCTTCACTTTTCCTGATCTCTGATGCAGATTGCACTACAAACCCTCCTACACTACTGATGGCATTTCCTCCCCCTGTTAACTACTTCTCTTTTCCTGATGCAAATCATATAAATAAGTTACTGAACTTTAAAGATATATTTCTGTTGTGGGGATTTTTAAGAGGTTCTAACTATTCCTTTTATTTCCAAGGCAGCCTTCTCTGGTCTTCTTACATGGTGCAATCTTGGCAGTGGGAATGCTGCTCATAATTATGTTTTTAGTACAATTTTCAATATATATTCACTACCTAAAGAATGGATAAAAATGTATCATAACGAACTTACTACTCCAGGAGTCACAAACAGCTGTGCCACCAGTCTAAAAAAGGAACAGTCTAATCTCAAAGGGAAAAAGCTGGATTACCAATGAGTTGGTTTTTTTTAAATATGGCTGGGTAAGGAGAGAAAGAAGACCTTTTTTCTGTTGTGCTTTTGTGGAACTGTATACAAACGTGCATGCTCCAACAACCCTTCATAATACCTCAATAAGTAATATGCTTACATATAATGCAAGGGAAATACACCACAATAGCACTGAATTCTGATTCTATTAGGAAACTGCAGCTGCTTAGTTATTGTCAAATAATCTCAGCAAAACATACTCTTAATTAAAATAATTATATCAATATGTAGATCAGCCTCTAAAAATTACAGTTAATTACTAATACCAGTGTGAAAAAGTGAAAATACCTTTAAAATACTCAGATTTTTATTTATATAAAGCAAGAAGTCCTGCTATATGGACAAGCAAAATTGTGTCTATACAGTATGTACATTGGTGTGTTTTCAGCTACTTAGGAGGTGAAACACTTTGCCACCTTCTCTGCAGAAGCATGAGTTGCTGTATCACTACAGATGACAAAAGGAAATGTGTCTCATAGAATACTTCGAGATATAGATGGGACACCTTTGTGAAATTACAGCTCTTGTTAAAGAACTGCCACAATGCTTAGAAGTGTAACCTCCATGTTTTGTTCATTGGGGGCTGGTTTTTTTGTTTAGTTTTGGTTTGGTTTTTTTTTTCTTTTAATTACTTTTTTTGTGTGTGGTATTTTGTTGTGGTTTGGTTATGGATTTGGCTTTGGTTTTGGTTTTTTTTTGTTGTTTTTTTTTTTAAAGTTTACCTTAAATTCATTGATGCTCAGTATAAAAAGATGTGAGACTTGTGATTCAGTTTTGTGTTAATTTATTATATTGCCTTTAAAAAACCCAGAGGCTTTGTCCCTCAGTGATTACTTTCGATAGATAATATACTAGGCTTTTTTCCTAAGCTATCCGTGCTCTGCAGAGGTTCATGCCCAAAAGGTGTTTTCTGTTTTAATATCATTAAATTGTATTTAGAAGATAACACAATTATTGATCTTAACAAGAAGTCAGCATTCTGCATTGGTCAGATCATCTTTGATAGATATTAGATTTTTGGCAAGGCTTAGTAATGTTTATGGTTTTTATTGATCTCCCTTCTGGTCTAAATTGTTGTTCAATAGCTGAATTACTAATCTAGTTACTTCATTATAACAAGTGAAAAATTATTTTAGACTTGCTGAGTCTTATTTCAGATCCTGTGATGCTAACACAGATTCAGTCCATACTGGTTTAAGCTATACGATATTCCTGTTTTGTGAGGAATGTATCAGCTTCTTCAGGTGTACAGTCACAGAATGGACACCTCTCATGTTAGGCAGCAAAGCTCAAAATACAAGTATTATCACTCAAGAACATTACAGCAGTTTTGGAGGTGCTTGGGGGATATGTCTAGAACTTAGAGACTGAAAATCCTGCTTCCATCTGTCTCCTGTCAAAGCACAGTAAAATATGTCTATGGTCCTTATGCTCTCACTCAGGAATGTCAAGAGAGGCACCTTTTGAAATTAATCAGGAAGAATCACTGATGAAGATAATCAGCCTGATCTTCTGGCTTTCTACTGTGATGTGACAGTACAAGGATCTGTACTGTCATGACAGTATGCAGATTTCATAAATCTACTTGCCCAGCAGAACAACTAGAACTTCTTAAATGTCCTGTGGAGATGTCTTATTAACAATGTCTTTTCCTGTCAAGATACAGCTGTACCATTGTAGGAATGTAGATGTTAAGCGATAATAAGTCTTAGAGCTGAAACTTTATCAATGTACCTAAATATTCTGAAGCAGTGCTGTTTTCTCAGACAACATAAATAGGACTAGATAAGGGGTTTTATGCTGAAAAGGTCTAGATACCCTTAAGTGTTGCAACAATTTCTGTCATTTTCCTCATCTCTTCCTGGTTAAGCTACATCAGGTGAGGAGAGAAATGAGAATCAGAATGAATGATGACAATTCTTAAGGAATAAAACTGAGTCCAACAGCAGTGAAGTGCTACTTGAGCACATCCATTCACTTTTAATGTTCTGGCATTGACCAGCAATGACTTCTCTGCTGCCTGATTGAATGATCAATGTCACCATTGCAATTGCATGCACTGAAGACATCCTGCCACCCAATGTCTTCTCAACTCTATCATGTAAGCAAGAAAAGAAACAGTAAAGCCTTTTATCAGTTTTTTGCAGTCATAAAGTCTTCTGTAGCTACTAGGACAGAGGTGCCTGCAGACAAATCTACCGATTTTTTCCTTTCAGATGCTGAAGAATTTAGCAGAACTGACTAGATGTTCTGTGGTGATTTCTGCACTCAGTAAAATAATTTTTTAAGCAGTGAAGCAGACCTACAGGCATGCCATTTTTCTGACCAAGTCAATAACCAGTGATAGAAGTCTACTTTTCATTCTTTTCTCCACATCGTATCTCTCTGACAACTCAAGTGCTCTGTGTTAGGCAGTGTTTTACTTATTTTTTAACACATAGGTGAAGTATAGCTACTTTTCAACCAGAGATAGGAAACGAATTGTTTTTTTGACCTACAAAGACCATAGGAGGCTACAACTGTTCTGTCTATGAGTGATATCTTTTCACACTCACAATTACCACTTGCATCATTTAGAAAGTAAATATAGTTGCCACATACCTACATATAAAAATATGAGTGAAATACCCAGATGGATCCACATATGTTGACATTTTCCTGGGTCATCATCAAATCAGTCTTAGCTAAGCACATAAAAAGAAGAATCCATTCTCAACAAGGATTATGTTTTAATTATTCTCTACAAACACTAAAACAAACACTTGAATACCATCAAGGACTTGAGATCCTGCACTCTCTTTTTTTAAAGTAAAATCAACGCAAATGAGACTAAACAAACTAAACACCTCAGTAAGAAATGTGGCTATTATTCTGCACTTTTGTTTGGCTGCCTACCCCTTCCTGAGACCTTCAATCAATCTGCTGTAGGTCTCATCCACTCAATACACATGCAACAGAGTTACTGAAACTTTCAACACCCCAATGGTTTGCAGCTTTAATAGAACAGACAATTTTTTTATACTTAATTAACATAATTTGATGTTAACATGTAGTACAAGAGATAACGGACACAAGCAGGAACAGGGAATATAATGACTGTATGGCTTAAAAAAACAAACCAAAATTTATCTTTGAGGATGGTCAGAACTGGAAGGAGTTGCTAAAAGAGGCTGTGGAATCTCTGTCCTTACACATGTTCAGAACTCAACTGGGCATATCAGCAAAGTCTGATTAAAGCAGCTTTGATCATGGCAGTTTTGTGACCTCTCCTTCCCAACCCAACTTTCTCTGTGCTCTTAGGAGATGAACTGGCCACTCAGAAATATATTCAAATATAAATAAAATGATCTTATGGCCACTACTTTTTTTTTTTTTTTTTTTCTGTAGAAGACTCACATAAGTGAATGGAAGGGGTGATTATGAGGCTGTAGGCACATTATCAGAAAACTTGCCTTGCAATCTTTTTGCAAAGTTCAGAGTCAATCACAGTACACAGACTCAGAAGTCCATGGGCTGGTAATATTACATTAACTGAAGGAACAGCTACTTGAACCTACTAGAGATAGTATAAAATAAAGATAAGAGTCTATAATAGAAAAATACCATCTTACTACAGATTATAGGGAAATATTGGGCTACAGGGGACTTTTCCTGTTACTCTTTCTGTGTCAAAATGTATAGGCAATCACACAATTCCAAACAAAGAAAATTATATTTTCCTAATTTAGAGGCAAGGCAGGAAATTATTCTTTCAGTTCTAATGCTTATGGATTTGAAGATCAGTTGAATGTGTGGGCCAATTCTGAACATCCAGCAAATGTAATTTCTTGGTTCTTCCCAATATATTGGCTACTAAACACATCAAAAACCAAAAACCATCACTAGCAACCACTGTAGCATCGCAATATATTTTTTGGTCATATTTTTCAGTGCTAACAGGATGAAGGTGCCAGCAAGTAGATGTATGGTACAGGAGATTGCTTTTGAGCTTTTTACCATCAAAATGATTCCCCTTACACTAATCCAAACCTAGTTGATGTTCAGAGATCAATGTTTAATTTAGGGTAAGAGACTTCACAGAATTATAATTCCTCTCCATTTGCATTTTGTCTTTCGTTGTAAAACTAACACAAAAAATGCAGTACCCTAGAGACCTAGAGACTCTTTTCTTACTATATAACCAGGACAACTTCATTATCCAACTGACTGAGTTATGCAATGATCTCTAAGGATATTGCCAACACTTGTAGCAGTTCATGATAGAATTTTGTCTACCTACCCATCACTAATCATTATTTAATGCTAAATACCTATCAATAGAAACTCTTGTACTTGTGCTCTTTGCATCTGTGTGATTAACTTTCTAATTATTTGCTTAGTGGTGTTTTCATATTTTGTTTCCTGAACTGTGTTTACTATTCTGTTTTCTTATAAATTTTAAATTATTTAATGATATCAAAAGGAGATACTTTTAAAATTCTATAACAGAGTAGTTGCATATAATGTTCCAAATACACATTATTGTTTATAAAACTAGTGTAGTAAAACTGAATTAGCAAAAATCTATTCTTGACAGAGTTAAATATACATAAAACTGTTCAGGAGCTGTGGCTCTCCAAAAAGGCTATTTTCTTAGGTTGATGAAAGGCTGATGTAATAATGCTGAATTGTTACTTTTTTATACTGCTACTGTACTAAAAGGAAGGAGAAGCCAAAATACTGTAATAAGATATGAGTGTCTTCCAGATGACAATTCTGTGATTCTGCATAATTAACCTGTTTTAAATGCAGTTGTGGCCATTCATAACATTGCAGTATGTTAATTTACCACATCTAAGTGAAAATATGTTAAAACAATGGGTAAACAAATGATAGAAATACTCTGAAAATATATGAAGACATCTTAATTTCTATTCCTTTTTAGTTTTACAACTAGAGAGTTAATAAGAGCTCAGTACTAGGTAATTTTGTGGTCCTTAATAAAAAAATAGTACAGTCTAAAGAACTATTCAGAGAAATTAACAGAAGAAAATGATGAATCTTTAACAGAGCAGTTGAAATCAAAGGTGTTTGGAGAAGGTGTAACTGAGATCAAGTAAATGCATTATTGGATTCCTGGTCAACCAAAATAATTTTGGGAGTGTTTGCCCAACTAGAGATGTATCTGTTACTCTTTCTATATGACAGAGGACTGAAAACAAAGTGCAAATATCCTAATCTTTCAAAAAAGTATGTGATTCTCTGGAGTTTATCAGTCCTACTGTTTATTTATTCTAATGTGCAGAAGTTATATCTCTGATCTTCCGCTGACAATACAAAATAAGCATGACATAGCAATTAAGAATTTAACCACCTACTTCATGAACAGATGCTGAAAGGCAGGAATCTTTTTCTCAAACTGAATCTCACTTTAAAAAAAAAAAAAAAAAAGGGAATGGAAGAACAACCAAGCCCAAGGCACAATTCCTGTTACATTCTTTGTGAGTAGGGGCTTGTTAGGGCAAATGAACTAAAAAGAAGGAAAGGAAGAAAGTGGAATAAAGAGTACAGGAGCAAAGATTCAAAGGACAGGAGTGCAATGAAGTAGAAGCTGAGAGAAACTACAGTGGAGAATTCATTTGGTACAAAAAGCACCTCACGACAGGCAAAAACAATACCCAATACTTTCACGGGTGAATTCCCCGTGTGAAAATCTAGAGGAATAGTTTACCAGTTTCTTTCTGACTGGCTTCAGAGTGCAGTCTTCCAGTGAGATTACAGGACAGATGGATGGATGTGCTAACTGCATCTCATGTTCTCCTAATACAGGGTCTCAATATGTTTTTTAAACTCACATGTTGCCAGTTCATGAGGAAATGAAAGCATCTTCTCTTGGTTTTTCATTGAGATTGTGTGACACAAACACCTGACTGGTGTTTGTGCAAAAAGTATTTGTGCATTTTGCAGGACTCCATATTTGAGTGCTTGCTTTTGCTTCACTTGAAAATTAAATTACTGTATTAAAGGGAAGCAAATACCTCTTTATCATGTAGAATGTAAGGAAACTGTATATTAAATGAAAAAAAAATACTCTGTTACAGGACAGCACAAACCTACTAGAGGAACCATTTGAAAACAGACTGAAAATTCAATGCTCAGGTCAGCAGTCTGTATAATGCAAACATTATGTAGTGCCTTCTGGACATATTGCTGCAAAGTAGCTACCAAGGCCTAACAAGAGCAAAGCAGCACAACAAAGAAATGTCATCAAGACGATCAAAATCCATCTGCCTAGAAGTCTGAATTTCTGGGCCATCCCTCAGACTGCAGAGCCTCACAGAATTAGTTACATTGCTCACCTTTTTCCCTTAGAGTTACATAAAAAAATGGCAAAAAAATGCATGTAAGGGGAAGTATTTTAAGAGGAAGTAGCCTGGAATTTAGAGGAGTTTGTTGATTTTTATTCCAACTTTGGTTATAAATTTCCTATATAAATCACATGACCTTGCTATGAATCTGATACCTTAATTGATAAGCATGCATCCTAATTCCCCGTGAACATCCGAGGCCTCCCAAGTGATCTGGTACTCCTATAGTGACCCCCTTGGGTGGGTAATAATTAGCAGTGTTGGTCTGAGTAGATCTCAGGATCTTATTCTTCAGCCCCCAGTGTATTTCTGAGCCCAGAAGAGCAAGATGAAATCTTTCAGATCTCTTCTAAGGATGCAATTTAAAAAAGGCTTGTTTTCCTATATCACCCATAAAGCCATTAAGCCTGACTGGAAGACAATTGGAGTGCTTGACAGTTCAACATGAAGTACAGTATACAGCCGAAACGTGAAGAGAGTGCACTGTTTATAAGCAAAACACTTAATAAACTCAGAATTTTTTTATGCATGTAGGTATACTGAGGTCCATTGGCAGCACCAGGGATTCCAACTCTTAGTCTAATCCTAAATCATTTGTACCAGAATACACTTTACATTTTTCTTCGTCAAGGGTATTACTCATGCAAAAAATGGTATTCCTTAATGAGACTGAACTAAATCTGTTAGGCAAGTCACATTCCTTTCTCAGTAGAAAACAAAGTTTTCCCTTTAAGAAAAAGGGACAGGAAGAGATTGGGACAGTATTTTGTGTTATACTGCCCTGGCCAGGACTGTTCATGTACCATGTGCCAGAGAGGGCATGGAGTCTAAGATGCATAACTGACAGACAGTCAATATGTATTAACACTTATACCTTAAAATCTTTATCTATACATATATATATATTTATATATACATATATATATTTATTTCTCTGCAAATAGAATACTATGAATGTTACAAAGCAGGTTTAAACAGCCACATAAAGTGAAAAATTTCAGACTAAAAATGACTGTGTACAACAGAATAGTTTAGCAGTATTTTCCAATGATCCAAAGAACAAATGGGGACAGTGAGCACCTCTGTTGCTGCCTCTTTGGAAAGATGCTGGTTCATGTCAATTTTGTTATTAACCTGCAAGAATTTTCCTGGGATTCAATCTGAAATTTGAGGGATCCCATTCAAAGGTATGAATATTTGACAACAAGAGTGTGCAAGACAAATTCCTTTTCAGTCTTGCAGAATTTTCCATTAGAGGCTTACCATTCCAAATATGTGGAAATCAATGCTGAACACAATCAGCAATATAATCTGTTACAAGCAAAATGTGGCATAAGGCCTACTTTTATTCTTGAAAGTAGTATTGATTTCAGAGTAATATACATCCAGAAAGTGAACTCAACCCCCTCCGTTTTTATCAGCTTTTCAACTGTACATGACATATTTCAGGATTCAACTTAGAATAAAAAAAAAAAAAAAAAAATGGCCCCATCATTTTCAGGTATTTCTGAAAGCATATGTATTCTTGATTTTAAAGTTAAAAATTATACAGAATGCACTTGAGTGCTTACCAAGAGTTAATCATGCTTACTGCTAAAATCAGGCAGTAAACAATCTCGGAAAACATTGGTTATATATTCTTAATTTCAGGTCTAAAATGACCATGTTTCAGAATTTACATCAGCCTCTTTCCTTGATCTGAGGGAAAGCTCTTATTACCAGATATTCTCCCGTTAACTCTCAGAAAAAAACTCTATGGAGGATATGCCAAAGCTTCAAGAATTATATCAAATTGTCGGGTACCAGTAATACAATACCTTAAATCTCTAATTTATTTTGTCTTTCTTATGTCTGAGCATGACTGATAATCTGGGGCAGCTACACTGCAACGTAGATCTTCAAAGTGGAAGGCCTGTGTAGTTGGGAAAAATATTTAACTTTCATAAGAAATCATTACTGTGGGACAAAGAAAATAGTTATCTTGCACTTATGGATCAAGAGTGTCAGTCATATGTCCTTAGTCTTGCCACCCACTTCTTATTCTCACTTCCATTTCTTATTTCTTCTTTTATCCAATTGACGGATGGATGAAGGGTCCTGTAACACAAGTTTTGTATCCAGATCATCACTAAAAGATTTCTTTCTGCCACCTGCACAAAAGAGTTTGTGGCAATCTATCATAGTGACAGCCGAACATATATTAACTCTGAAAAACACGAAACTTCAATGTTGTTGAAGTATTAGTCTATAAAAATAGTTCTTTCAATGTCAATTTTACACTTTTGAGGGTCATCTTTTTTTGGTTTTTACACGTGAGAAGGGGATAGTTTCTAATCATATAATAACTGACATGACAATATTTTTGTAATAACTCAAGAAAAGGATAACAATTTCTGAGCCTCTGAATGCAAGAAAACCTAAGTAAGAACATTGCAGAAAACTCTGAGAGACTGATTGTACTCTACCCAATACAGCTCTTACACCTCCTGCCTCAGCTCCTCTCTCTGGCCCAGCATGTTGTCTTAGGTTCCTTTTTCTCTCTCTCACAGGCAGAGTACTATGTGAGCTGAGGTTTGTCTTCACCAAATGCATTGAAAAATAGACATTTTCAAAATACAGGTAAAATTTCTTAACTGGAATATTCAGTGCAACCATGGCTGCTTAATTGGATATTAATTCATGATGAGTAGAATATAAACATTTATTGAAAAATTCTGAAAACTTTGCAAAAATAGAGATAAATAAACCAGACACATATGCAAAGGTACTTAAAGTTCCAAAAGAAAAAAATGTCTTAAATTTCAGAAAACTGAAAGCTAATCACTTACAAGTCCTATAGATTTCAAGTTCATAATTTCAAATGTGTGAAGCCATTATATTTTCTGAAAAAAAAAAAAAATCCACAAGGCTTCTCCTAGACTGCACTACAAGTGTCTGCTAGACTTTGATGTCCATCTGCTGAGACTAAGGATGGACAAAACACAGGGATAAAACACCATATAATTCCATCTCCATTAAAATATACCCATGTACATTTAGATGTGCAGATGTGAACAGTGCCCAGTACCTAAGAAGTAAACAGAATCAGAAAAGCAATGACACACAAAAGAAATGCAGAATAAGTATGGTTTATTACATGAAAAGAGTTGAGCTAAATGCAAGTTACTTCAACTAAAGTATTAATTTTATAGATATCTGTCTTTTCAAAGTGCCCTTTTGGCTTGCTCTTGGTGCTTTCGATATGAATCCTGTATAATCAGTGTATTAATATATAGAAATGTCATTATTAGGACTAGTGAATTCTAAACAGTTTTACTTAATAGATGTGATCTAACTGAAATAGGGTATTTTTAGTGTATCATGGGATTGCTATTAAAGGTGTTTTAGGTACCTGAAACATAGGAAGACAGAAAAGTAAGTATACAGAATAATGATTTTAGCCAGTATCCAAAGAAGCTGCTCCTCATGGTGCCTGTAAATGGAGTGCATTGTAGTCACTAACATCTTCTCTTCAGGAATCACTCCAGTGACATAAATGATACCTATTTATACATGCCCCAGTTTACTTGATGCAATTAGCCCCAGTGATACCACAGGACACCAGTTTCCAGCTCTGCCAGTTGGTGTCCATGTTTGAGATTCTGTCTTTTAATCAGCAGGCTCTCTCTGACCCTGGTTACCCTCAATGGGTCTGATCCTGACCAGTGGCTTTTCTTCCCAGCTTGATCTTGACTTTCCAATACAGGTTTGCCTAATAATGCCTTTGGGATGTCCTGCCCCATAGGGAGGCCCTGATGCACCAGAACACTTACATGGCCTTCACATACCTTCTTCTCCTCAAATGTAGAGGCTTGGACTGCTCAACTTGATTGATATCTATGACCATTGTACATTGGCCCTGTAGTCTCTGTAATGTGCATCTTCCCTGTCTCCATCCTGGTAGGGTTGTATTACTCCCAGCCTGATTGACAGTCAGGGAAATTGGATAGGCTATGTAGCCAAAGATAGAATCTAGGGCTGACAGCTTGGAAGTGGCTCCTTTTGATGATGCAGCAACTTGGACATGTTTTGTCAGCAACTCAGAATGCAAGAAGAAAGGGCAGAAATTCCTCAAAGCAATATTAAAAGAAATTTTAAAGAAATGTCCTGTTTAGAAAAGATGCTTTGGTAAAAATTGTTTCTCCTTTAAAAAAAAAACAAACCTGTCTCTATGCATATTCTGAATATGCTGATTCTGGAAATAAAAATAGCTGCTTGATGCTTTGTGTTCCCATTTGCCCTGAAACAGCATCAAAGACAGAGGACTGAACTAGATTTTATTCCTTCTTAGGTGTCTTCAAGAGGTGTGTTGTTTGTTGTGGTTTTTTTTTTCCACACCTAATCACTTACACTTGCTGAGCATGGCTGGATAAGAGTTTGTTGCACAGCTGTCACCAATGCTCTAATTTGGCTTTAGTCATGATGAGGGTGAGTAAGATGGAAAGGAGTCAGCTTGACTCCTAGAGCTCACACTGGGTCACTAAGGCTAAGTGTTCTGTGTGAAAAATGATGTATAGCAGCTTTGATCCAATTAAGTTCTTAGCATCCCAGTTACCAGTGCACATATGTGGGACTTCTTTGCCTTGTAAATCTGCATGTTTGATACAGAGAGAAAGAGAGAAAACAAAACAAACCCCACAGAGGCTGTACATTTTCTCTATAATATACATATTCTGTATAACTTAAAAAAAATATGCACTCTAGAAAAAATAAAGAAGGTAAACTGCTGATTAAACCATTTGCCTATTTGTTTGAAATCATCTGTACACTGGCCTTGAAAAAGCTGCTGCAGTTCCATTTTTCTATCTGAAAGGGACATAGAACAAGTTCAGTCCTCCAGGTAGATCTACTTCAGGTTGATTTTTTAGAATTCAGTAGAGAAATTAATATATGGTTTCCCAATGGTTACCCTAATCACTAGTTTGCATTTTTGTTTTCAAAATGCTGATCTATTTTAGGAACCTAAAAAATATAAGGCTGGGGAGAAAACAAATTTAAGTTACAAACTTTTACCTGCAAGTGATGCCAGTTTACCATCAGTCAAATAAGGATTTGCATTTAAAACATACTTTCCTTCCATTGGTGGAATTATTTCTCAGCCATTACATAAATGGCAAACAGCAAATATTCCTCAGCACCAACCAGGAGGGAAAGCTGAGCACTGCCAAAATGCTGGCTATGGTCATAGCACCTTGCTGATAACTGGCTTAGCTTTGCTTTTAGGAGGATATACCAAACAGCCAGGTGATGTCAGCAAGAATTTTTTAGATTTAATGAAGCAATCTAGTAGGCATAGTTTATCTTGATTTCAGGAAGGCATTTGACACCATCTCCCACAGCTCCTTGGAACTAAACTGAAGAAGTGTGGTCTGGATGATCAGGCAGTGAGGTAGACCAGGAGCTGGTTGAAGGATAGAAGCCAGAGAGTTGTAGTCAATGGGATGGAATCTACTTGGAAGTTTGTTTCTAGTGGAGTCCCTCAAGGGTCAGTACTGCGACCAGTATTATTTAATATATTTACTGATGACCTGGATGAGGGAACAGAGTGCACTATCAGCAAGCTTGCTGAGGACACAAAACTGAGAGGAGTGGTTGACATCCCAGAAGGCTGCACTGCCATTCAGAGGGACCTGGACAGGCTGGATAGTTGGGCAGGGAGAAATTTAATGTATTACAACAAGGGCAAGAGTAAAGTCTTACATATGGGTAGGAACAACCCCAGGTGCCAGTATAGGCTGGGGAGAGCAGTGAAGGGGAAAGGGACCTGGGAGTGCTGGTGGATGGAAGGATGCCCATGAGCCAGCAATGCGCTCTTGTGGCCAAGAAGGCCAATGGCATCCTGGGATGCATTAGAAGGGGGTGGTCAGTAGGTTGAGAGAGGTTCTTCTCCCCTTCTACTCTGCCCTGGTGAGGCCACATCTAGAATATTGTGTCCAATTCTGGGCCCCTCAGTTCCAGAAGGACAGGAAACTGCTTGAGAGAGAGCCCAGAGCAGAACCTCCAAGATGATGAAGGGAGTGGAACATCTCCCTTATGAGGAAAGGCTGAGGGAGCTGAGGCTCTTCAGCTTAGAGAAGAGGAGAATGAGGGGTTTGCTTATTAATGTTTATAAATATGTAAAGGAAGAGAGCCAGGAGGATGGAGTAAAGCTTTTCTCAGGGGTGACATAATGGGACAAGGGCAATGGTTATAAACAGGAGCATAGGTGGTTCTGTATAAATATTAGGAAGAATTTTTCACTGTGAGGGTGACAGAGCACTGGCACAGGCTGCCCAGGGAGGCTGTGGAGTCTCCTTCCCTGGAGACATTCTAAACCTGCCTGAATCCATTGCTGTGTGACCTCCTGTAGGTAACCCAGCTCTGGAAGGGGGGGTTATACTAGGTGATTTTTCAAGGTCCCTTCCAACCCCGAACTTTCTATGATTCTATTGACACATAGACTTCAGGAGACAATGCTGATACTAACATAATATAGTAGAAAAAAACAGTGCTGAAAGCTGCAAAGGGTTATTGTATGTATAGGAGCTGTATTCCAGCTAGGCATTTTTCAGTCCCTCTGTAATTAGCTAAGACCATAGACTGAATATTTGAGTGTTTATCTGCCTTCTCTATTTGACAGGCATGGAATGGGAGAGATGAGTGTGGTGGAATAGTGAGACTCAGGAATATGTTCCAGTATAACATAATCGAGGTTTATTTAGTTCATAGCTTGTGTGATACCCTAATACTATGAAGTAGTTGCTTGTTAATCACAGAAACCTCCTTGTGCTATGTCTAGTGATCCCTGCTCCCTGGTTCTGGAGCTCCACAGTACTGCAGCTTCAATAGGAGAGCTTTGAGTTTTAGGTGTAGGGCAATCAGAGCTCTCTTAAATTTGTCTGTTCTGGTTTCAAAGCAGCCCTGTAGTAGCTGTGAAAAATGGCAGTAATTTAGACCATTACTTCAACAGGCTGAAGTTTGGGATGACACTTTTTGCAGCCGTTAGATAATCTCTTCTCTCTTGTAGCAGGACCCAGCTTCTCCTTGAAGAAAATGTATGGTTTTTGTCAAATAAAAATGTTGGAGAGAAACTGTATGAGAAATGCTGATTAATTCTTTAAAATAGCAGCTGAAATGACAGTTTAAATAATTGCAGTTGTCAAGCTATACTATAAGAGAGGCTCTTAATACTACCTCTTGATTTATTCTAAGGAGCAATATATGTAAGGGAAGCTGAATAAGTTGGTATCACTAGAGCATTCTATTTGAAAACAATCTAATAGTAACAACCCATAATTTTTCAAGTGACATAGCTCAGAAAACAGTACTTGTACAACCTGGAAGATCAGATTATTTAAGTAAATAATAATAAATTTAAGTAAAATTACTGCTATCTCATTTTATTTCATGTCCATGTAATAACAGTCTGAAGAGCTTGATCAGCTTCATTCATTCTCTGACCTCCACTTCAGTCTTCTGCCAACATCTATATCCAAATTAACTGAGGAGTGGTAGATGATGGTTGGAAGGCATGGACGTTTATTGGGACAAAAGAGGAAAACTGGAGTAAAACCATTTCAAAATATTTGTTATGCTCCTCCTTAAAGCAAAGTCAAGAATATTTTAGTATGGTCTCAATCGATTATTACTGATACTAGAATTGTAAAAGACCTTTTTTAAAGCACACTCTTAAGTGTCTTTCCCAGAAATAAACTGTTCTCAATCAAGAGGATTTAAGAGTACACATTCAGAGTCAATTTCTTTGCTTCTTTAAGGCTTTCCCCACCTTCTACTTTGGTTTTAGTTCCACCTGTGGTTATAGAACAGTATATGTCAAAAAATAAAGAATGACCTTTAAATGGGTTCACTGGTTTTTTGCTCTAGCCCAGTTCACGACTCTTCATGATAAATATTTTTCTAGGAACACTCAACAAAATTGTTTAAGCATGAGTGACATCACCAGCAAATGAGTATATTTTGCTACGTTTTATTGCAGTAGCCTTTCAAATTATAGGCATACATATGTATTTTACATTTTAATTAAATGTAGTTCAGCTGGGTTAGGGTTTGCTCATAACAAATGAAAACCTAAGTTCACATCACACAGCTTTGATTTGAACTTTGTGATGAGTTTAGGCTTCCCAAAATTCCCAGTTTTTGCTAGATTCCATCTGTGAGAACAGCTTTACCTTGGATTAATAACAGGCATCTGCTGTTAGGAGGAATAATCCCTGGAAGGACCTTTTCAGAGAGCAATTTGGCATAACACCACTGGAAGGAAAGGTGCATTTTTGATAGGCATGAGTAATATTTTGCATTCAATGAAAAGTGAAAGATATATTAATGGGCTGGCCTGCAATAGAATAGATAGACTTATGTCTTTTGCAGCATCAGGCTGAATAAATCAATACATGCATCTTAAGATTTTGGGTTCCCTGATTGTCTCTTTTTGTTTTTGTAGTTACAGTGTAGCTGTAATGAGACATAGCTGTATATATTAGAATGATAAATGGCCTTGGTATATTCATTTAAATGCCCTGTTTCTTAAGTCTGTTACATAAAGCCTTTTTCCCCCTTTTCTGAAGATCAAAAAGAAATTTATGTTGTACCACATCAAAGGAGACTGGTGAAGAAATGAAGGGAACTTGGATTTTTCCCCTAATGACAAAGTACATAAGCTGCAATCTTAATAAATAATTAATGCCTCAGACAGTGATAGTCACGATATGAAGTTACTTCATACCTATTATGCATGTTGCTGATTATCCCTTGTTGTGTTGCTTGCTTATTGAAAACTTGCTTATTTATATATTGAAGAAAATCTTAAATGCAATTTGTGTTTGGTTTTCTGTACTACTGTATTTTTTTCTATCTTTTCCAGTTCTCAGAGGTTTTCTAGAACTTAGTCCATGTACTTCTGAAACATACCTACTATTCACATTAGAAATCACTACTGAAGTGGAACATTTCAGTGCTGGAGCAGAAAATCAAAACTTAGTTTTGACACTTAGGCAAAAAACAAAAAAACAAACAAACAAAATATAGTATAAATGACAATAAGAATTGTATTTTTAAGACTGAAAGATGAGAGTGGATGGCTTCCATCCTTCTGTTTTTATTCCTTCATTTTATCCCTTCATTTTAGCATTTGGACAGAAGAGTTGTAGGGCAGATCTTCTCTTGTGCTCTTGAAGGCAGGATGGCTGCTTTCCCTAATAAGGATGTGAAAATCCATGTGTTCCTCTTCTGGAAGATATAAATCTTAGAAGATGATTGTTATAGATACAACCATCACCAATGCAATATGGAAGCAAAGCTTTCAGTCTGCTGGTACGCTTATTTTTTTAATGTACAGCAAAAGCTGGAAAGAATAATCATAATTGGTCACTTTACTGTGTAGTGTTAACAGAAGCAAGACAGGCTGGCAACCAGACCTTTTTGATTCCTCTTGTAAGTACATTTTTAAACAGACTGCAGTGACAGGAGGTGCTCTGCAGCCTTCTCTTTCCTCACTGAATTCATGCTCAGCACCCACCAACCTCCTTTACATTTTAATAACACAGCTGTGGGTCTCACTCACTCCTGACTGAGTGCTCAACCTAATTTTCTTTGCTTTTGTAGCAGTCACTGTGCACCAGCAGCATAAAGGAAAATCTGAAATTTGAAAGACCATTTTGCTTCTTGATCCAGATCATTGCTGTTTATTCAGCATAGTAAATGTTCTGCAGTTCATGTGGATGGATAAACAGGCATGGCCCACAGCAACATATCAGAGCTACAAATAGGATCAAGATATATTTTTATGATTCCTGGGCTCATATAATTGTCACAGTACAGATTTGAGAGCCTGTTTTATCTATTTAGCACGATGTGTTCTGGGCATCGATTTTTACATTGAAGCATTCAGAAATGCAGTTTAAGCAAGATTCAGGCATTTATCATTGACAATCCTTTATGTGAGAGGCAACTTATTGATCTGCTAATTGAACACTCACTGACCCGTCTTTATCATGTGTGTCCTGTTTTTAATATCTCAGACCCTGCAAAGTTTACCAAGAAAACCCCACAAAAAACAAACAAACCAAAAACAAAAAACCAAACAAAAAACCAACACACAAACAAAAAAGCAGTAAATAAATGGCTAAAGCTGAAGAAATTAATTAATTCTCATCAACAAAAGCTTTATTCATTACATAAACAGACCTAGAAACACTTCAAGAGCCATTTCTTAAAGTATGAAGTCCCTGCTGTGCAAAGGGCCATCAAAAGAACAGGAATGATGATGAGAACTGTCTTCCTGACCTTCTCTATGGGGGCAAGTTTCACTGCAGGGCCAGTGCAATGATATCCTATACACCTGTGGAAATGTACTTTGACAGCAAGCTTTAAAAATGAGAAACAGGTCTAGCCTAATGCTGATAATGTTAACCTATATGGTTTGTTATTTCCCTTACAGCTCTAAAAGGTTTCTGTATCTGGACTGTTTATTTGGCTTGTGCACAAGGGAATATTTGACCTTTTAATTTTGCACACCTTCTTTTCTCCTGCTCTCCCTGCCTCTTCATTGAATTGTTTCATAATTTCACTCTTGAAAAGGGAGGGCAAGATTGTATCTGCGTGTGATCCCTAACTAGCAAACTGGGAAGAACACTGTCAACCTCTGACACCTCATCTAATCCCTTCCGGAGGAATGAGCAACAGGTTTGGGCTGTTATCTGAAGCTGATGGAAAGCTTTCTCATTACTGAAACACTCTCAACATCTTCAGAACTGAAAATGCCAATGTAATCCATAATTCATGCCAGTGAGCTCAGTGACGTCTCCAGGGAAATTCCAGATTCCCTGATTTATAACCTGCAATCCAGTACTGGCAGAACTAGGCATTTTAACTCCCCTCCCCTCACCATTTTCTCTGCTGCTTACAATGTTCAGATGTGAAGAGGCAATTGACAGTAGAAGGAAGACTGGATTAAAAGCAGACATATGACAAAAAAATGTCTGCATATATGCACATTATGAGCCAGATAGGATGAAAATAAACCTAGTTCAGTAAGTTTATACCAGGACATACAGAATAGGTTACACAGGGCAGCACTTTTCTATCGCTACTCTTCATTACAGGTACAATGAGGTTTTGCACTGAATGTCAAAGCATGTGTGGTTATTAATAGGGTACATTTGAGATTTTCAAACAGCAGTTAAAGCCATCAGGTGGTATCTGAAATTACAATCTTCCTGATTGTATCACAGAATTAAAGCAGTCTGCTATTAGTTTTGGGGGAGGGAGGATTACTAAAGAAGTAACTAGCAGAAATGAGGCAACATGAACAACAGGACTTTCTGTCTGCACTCCATTTCCATTTGGGGTTGGGCTCTAGTTAAAAAATACATTTTGAGGAAAAAATCTATGTAAGGAAACAGTTATTTGCATGGCTTGATGAACAGTAACAGAAAAAACTAACTTTTCAAATACATTGCCAAAAGAAAACAATGACTCTAGCCTTATGTAATTGTAAACTTATACTAGTTATGTATGCATATATACCAGTTAAACATGTATAAGTTAAACTGCCAGACAGGTTACAAATACTGCACAGTAGGCCAGGAACAGCAAGATCATCAATGTATTTCATGTTAACTCCTAAAGGCAATCAGGAATTTTGGAAACTATTGAAGAGCCTTCATTACTTACCTTCCCAGCATCATCTGGTGACTCTCTTAACAAAAATCCATTCTTCATTTTTCTGATAGATTCTGCTCTTTGACATGTGCTGCTGAACTGCATGCCAAATAGGCATTTCATTACATGCAGAGAAAGGGGATTCTGATGGTTATTTAGAATAAAGGATAAATCAAAAATTCAACCTACGTTCCTTGCAAAACCCAGAATCAAAGATTGTTTACTTCTGTGATGGAAACAGTTCTCCATTTCTGTTAATTCCCACATTTACACATAGCTCCTGCAAAAGAAAATTGTACTTACATTTGTTTTCCAAAATGTAAATTAAGATATTTTATATTCGGAACTAGTCTCAGACATTCCTGTTTGTATTCTAAAACACATGTGAGACAGCAGTATAAAGTGCTACATGAATTGGGGTTTTTTTATTTACATTGTAGGTGTCCAAATGTCTCAATGTCAATACAGAGAGAATGAAACCTGAAGATTCCTGCTAGGCACTGATACTCTTCATCATGACTTTGGAAAGGAGAATTATAGGCTGCTTGTTCAGGAAACTCAGCTTATGCTCTGTGAACATATTCTACAAACTACCCAGCTATCTAAAATGTGACTAAAAGTGAGGTCACTAAAAAAAGCTTCAATTCTCTGTATTGCAGGGGAAGTGAGAAATTCAAGCTCCAAAGAAGTCTGCAAAACTGAGTCACTCCAGATGGAGTATATTGCATTCCTAATTAAAGAGTACGTACAGTACTTCATGATTTTAGTGCTCTTAAACAATCTCACTGGCCATAAACATTATGGTAATGTCTATTGTGGGGAAAACCACTTCTGACAGTGACAGTACGTGTTTGGGTGGATGGCAACAGCAACACTTATGAAGTTATCTTTTCCTACAGATAGTTCTCCTGTTTTGTTGGTTTCCAGAGAAATCCAAAGCAGCTGCTGAGATGTTACAACATATGAATTATGATATAAAGCCATTAGGTGCACATTAAGGTCATTTATCAGTTTTAAGGTGAACTTAGAAGTCACAGTGGTTGTGAATTGTGTGCTTCACATTTCTTTATTGTTTAGAACCAAAACTGGGTAATGTTTAGATAATCCAAAGAAGAATAGCACAATATTTATTAAAATCAATATTATGTATGCACACACATATACACATACACATACATACATATATACACAGGCACCCTGAAGCATATGGAACATATGGAACACCCCAGCTGTTGCTCCCTGACTTTTTTTAAAGGGACAGTCTTTGATTCACAGTAACTGAGTTATTTAATTTCCATCTAATTTTCAATCTCCCATGTGACTACCTGGGTGTTTCTGAACAATATGGGAGTTTAGGCTAATGCTTCTGCTGGCTAGTAAAACACCTGATGTGCCACCAAAACAAATTGGGCTTTTTGATAATACTAAAGAATGGATTCTATATTTTTCAGCTTATTCTTGTCACTCCAAATATGTTATCATGTTGTCATTTTTTTGTTGTTGTTTTCTTGGTACCCTTTGATTCACTGTAGCCCATTGCTTCTTATTTCTTACTGAAAGATATTTCTTACTGAAAAAACTTTACTTTCCCTATGCTTCTGAGGTTCTTTATAGTTCAGGAAATACATTTTCTGACCATAAACATGTCAAATAACTGAGCAAATGATAGATTATTCTTTGAACTGACAGTGGTTGTTGGCTTAATCCAAGCAAAGAAAGGTTCAAACAAGACCCATAGTTAAAGGTACTGTGGCAGATTTCCTGCTGTTCTATGTGGATGTCATGTCAGTCAAATAAACAGATTTATTTCCTTTTATTCAGGTAGAAAGTTTTGCCAAACACTTACGTCAGCAGGGAGAGGATACTACCTGGGTAAATATGTTCCATAATACCACTGCTACCCTACGTACTGATTTATTAGCTGAACTGGGAGAAAAAAAATCGACTCAGAAATTGAAAAAGAAAGTTACTTAAGCAGGAATCAGCAGGAAGGTATTTTCCGTACCAGAGCCAACTGCTAAATACAGACCTGAGCTCTCCTTTGGCAAAGGTACATCATATATATTCTCTCTGGTTTGACTGCAACCTGGTGATTAAGGATTTTTCTTAATATCTGAGGTATACGTTTAAGTCTTATCAAAAAGGAAGCAATCAAACCCTTGTTCTACAGCTTCTGGCAAGGATAATTCCCCTTCCTTTGTGATATGACACGGGTCACCACTATCATTAGAGGTTAAGCCAAACAAACTTCCCCTAGATATGCCAGCAAGAGTCAGTCATTTTCCTGCCTTATTTGCAACATGAATGTTAAAATTTAGGGCACTGATATTCTAAACTTGTATTTGTTCCATCTTTACTGTTAAAAATGTTCCAATTTACATAAATGCATCTGAATTACAGCAGGAACTTGCATGACATTCACCCACATGAGTATCCAAATAACTGAGTTACATTTGTAACATCAATCTCTCTTCTTTCTCTCTTGCCCAATTAAATATTAATCTATGCAAAGTAGAATAATTGCAGTAAATGAAAACAAGAAACATCTGGCCTTCCATAGTCCAGTGATTAAGGCATGATCCTAGGAGACCATGAGAAGCATTAGGGCACATAAAAGCCTCTCTTTAAAATGTATTTCCAGTGGTACATACTGCTTTGAATTTTATCTTCTTACTACAGACAATATCTCAGCTGAAATTAACCATTCACATGATTTATTTTATATGCACAATGATATGCATCAGCAGTAACAATAAGCTTGATTGGTTTGTTCAACCAAATTCATCATCCTGAGAATAATGACTATTCTTTCTTGCCTGACTTCAGATATAGTTTTCAGCTGATTTAAAGACAAATTTTGTGAGCAAAATGAATTTAGACTCACCTGTCACGCTGATCACTTCTCCAGCAGAAAACCCTTGAATGTGCTGATTAAAGTGTTCTCCTTATAAAGTGTTCTACTGTACACAAGGACTCAAAGTCCCTATTTTACATCAAGAGTTTCTATCAATTGAAACACTCTATATGTAATTCAGAATTTAAGCATACCAAAAATATATGTTGTTTTAATTATGGTTAAATAGGCTTTTAAAAATAAGTATATTAAGTCACTGTCTTAAACGGATAAAATGTAGGAAGTGTGCACTACTATTGGAAACGCTGTGGTACTGCAAAATGATAAGATGGCAGACAACCACCCAAGAGAGGAGACTGAAATAATGGTTGCATCCTTTAATAATTTGGAATAGTTTGAGTTGAGAAAATACCCCATTGATTTGAGTTCAGTAAGTTAATTTTGCTGTGAAAGCCCAAACCCCAACCCCCAAACCCAAAAACCACATCAAAAAGACTGGCAGGTTATCAGACTCATCTCTACACAGGTCACCAAGTTTTTCCAGAGCTCAGCCCCCTTTGATATTCACCCTCACAGAGAAGTCAGAAAATGCTACAGAGAAAAGAGAGGGGCAGCAACCTCCCAAAGCAGGTGTGGCTCTGTTCCCTCTCCATAGCTCTGCCTGCACCCTGCCCTCCCAGCCCACCCTGTCCTCTGCCCCTGGAAGGTGACCCTGCCCTGAGGCTGCCAGTCCCATCCATGGTGAGGAGCACAGGGAGAGCTGATGTGGGAGGGAGCTGCACCGCTCTCAGCAGCCTCAGGGCCCATCAGCCCTGGAAGCCATCCCAGTTTGCTGGTCCTGGGCTCCATGAGGGCTGCCTGGCATAGTAAACTCTGTGTTCTGGTGGCAGTTTTGGCAGGCAGCATTGCATGTGTCTCTGGGTGCTGCTCAAAGGCCAGAGATGCTGCAGCCACCCTCTTGGGATGAGCTCAGTTGCCTTGTGGTCTCTCTCATCATGGGATCAGGCCGGGCACCCCTTCATCACATAAGGCACCCCTGTTAGGCCAGGTAAATACTACAGACCATTTGTCTTTTAAAGGACAAAGTACATCTAAAGTGCTTTTGCTGGTATTCACAGTTGCCCACCCTGGTCAGTCCCTAGGAGCCTCCAGCACGTGGGCAGATCTGGAGGTAGCAGATTTGTCTTCCAAACAAGCTTCAGGCAGCTCCTGCACTACACAGAGAGATAGGTGCAGTTTTGAGGTCTTAGGGCCTGTGTCTGTGTAATGGAATTAATATAATCCTTGTTCTCATATACAGGGTGCCACGCTGAATTAACTGCTTTCTCCTGTGGAGCACTCCAGTACTATGGTAATATAGAAGAGCTCTTGAATAAACTTTCACTTGTCACTTCAGAGGGTGTTTGAAAAATGTGTAGTCAACAAGTCATGATACCACTGTACAACATGCACAGAATATCAAATTAAGGTTTTAAGAGAAACATTTATTCTGATGTTTCCTATACTGTGAATTCTGGTCTCTGTAACCTTAACGTTCTTTTAATATTGTTTCTTAGGATAATACTGTTATAAAAATTCTATCTAAATAACCATCCATATAATAAAATTTTATTATTTTGTCAATGTCAAAGACAAAAGCAATACTGGGATTTCTGATGCAGCTAGCTGATAGGGTTTTAAGTGGCTATAGATAGCTCTCTTGAGTATCCTTAACTAAAGCAACTCCATCCTCCTATACAAGTTAATTAAGTCTTCATGGAAACATCTACAAATACAGATGGAAAAAAAGGAAAAAAAGAAAAAAAGAACTATCGCTAATACCACACTCATATTTTAGAAATATGCGAATTTTTTATTTTATAGAGGTCTTAGAATTTATTAATTTCCCATAGCACCCTGAGGATGTTCTCTTTATTTGCAACAGGCTCAAATATGAATGAATATATTTTCTGTGAGTCTCATACTGCATTGATTTATTTTAAATACAACTGTAGTTGAAAGGTTATTGGTAGCCCTGGCTCAGTAGAGCTATGGCTGTGAAGAATGTGTTTATGATACAAATGAAGAGATGAAAAAGCATTTGCATTTCTTGCAGTAGCATTACAACACAGCAAAAGTGGGAACTTTCAAGGATTCTCGCTGGTTCATCAACAGCTGCATTTAATTTACCCTTCTGCTAATTAGTAGTGCTTAAAAACCTATCAAATGACACTTCTAATCCACAGTATACTCTGTGATTATAAACTGATTAAAATCCATGATCTTGCCCTCTTGTAAATGCTTCGGTCACCTTTTCCGACAGAAATTATTCAGAATTCTTTCCTGTGCATGTATGACATGTGGTTTTATTGAGGTAAATTACCCATTTATTATCATTAGCTGTCAGTACAACAGTTAATTCTGTTAAGGATTCTATATTTACTAAAGCAGATAGTATGAGTGAGGGTCACTTAAAAGGAGCAAAGAGAGATGCCTTTTTTGTTTTGTTTGGATCCTTCTTGAAGTACTGAACTGTAGCAATAGTACCCCTAGGCTTCCAGTTGCATGTACAGTCAAGCTGAGGTGAGATTTTACAAGTTAAAATGTCTGCAGACATCTGTCCTAAAACCAGCTGAGACAAGAGTCTTTTTAGAAAGTTATTTGAATGCCAAACTCTTTAGGATAACATAATCTTATTCCGAGGGTTTAATTCTAACCCTTTTGATGACCTTTTCTAATGAGTATCATGGAACAGTTGAGCTTGGAAGGGACCTCTGGAGATCATCCAGTTCAACTTCCTTCTCAGATCAAGGTCAGCTACAGCACACTCAAATTCTGAATATCTCAAGGAAGGAGACTCCTGTCTCTGGGAGACATGGCAGTGCTCACAGTAACTTAACATTTAAGCAAAATTTCAAATGGGTCTCAGTGGAAGGTGCTGTGTTTCAGTACTTCCAAGAACAAAAAATACCTCAGGCCACTTGCCTGTTGTTTCAGGTCAGGAAAGCATGTGGCTATCTTCTTTGCTTTAAACTGATTGAGTTTTTTACTAATGGATGTTTGAGAGGGTGGGCTTTTAAAAAAATCTCAGTAGACATTTACCCCTATTTTAAAGTGTATAACACATTCAAATGGACCCAGCTTTTCTGAACCTTAAAAAGAGAAAGGTCTGCCTTTATACAGTGCAATGTAACTTTCACATTCATGTTAATTTACTGCAGATTAATTTAGTATGTAGGTGGGTAACATAAGTATGAATCTCCTGTATCCCCAGTTCATGGTATTCAAGTACTTAAATCAAGGATACATATTTAGAAAGAAATGCTCATTTCTGAATACATTTTTTGCTATATCACTTTTGTAATGCAAATCTGAGAATAAGCAGATAGAAGGTCAGGTTCTGAATATTATTATGGTCAACATAAATAAGTAATGAAGACTTAATTTAAGCAAAGGATGCTCATTTCTTATTTCATTGTAATTCACTGTGGGCTATATTCTCTACAATTAGCTTTTCATCTCAAAGAAAATCCACTAAAAATCACTCTGTAAAGAAAATTTGAAAAACTCTATTTTGTTTCTCTCTGCATTGCTGCCTGTTTTTTCCTTGTATGTGCCTTCCCAATACAGGAAAGGAATTCCACTTCAGGAAGCAATGCAGTCCAGAAATATAAATGGTATTTGTTTACATAAGTCCAATGCCAACTTGCAAAACTGAATTTCAAATTTCCCTGTACTGTATTTCCCTTTCTTTCTACACTCATTATCGCAGTGGAGGTCCTGAATGTTTGCATCATAAAGGATTGCTTGAAGTGTTTGTAGAGTGGCAAAATACAGAATAAATGGAACAAGGTTTTCCATATCCCTGGTCTCCTATATATAAGATACAAATACATTTTTTACCCCTAGTTTCCACAGAAATAAAAATTGAGTGCAAAGCACAGACAAGAGAAGAGCTAAGGTCCCCTGTCTTGGATGCAGTAAGTGCACTGGAGTTCCCAGGTTCAGTTCATATTCTCCCCTGCGTAGATCTGAGGGAAAATTACCAAACTGTGATCTCTTTTCCTTAGATTGTTCTGCAAGCCACACTGGATATTGGAAATTGTTTTATTTCCAGTGGCAAAGGCATCTAAATTACACTTGTTTCTTGCTTAGACAGGAGATATTTCTCTCACTAGCCATTCACAGTTCACTTGGATATGAACACAGTTTGTTCCATGTGGCTTCAATTTACACACTGAGAGCAGTGGTGTGGTCTGAGAATAATGAAAAAATAAACAGCAGATATGAAAGGCAGCATTTTATGTGGAAAAAAAATGGTGAAAATAAATAGTAAATAAAGTGTAATAGGTGCACCAAACAGATTAGTACAAATCTTGGAATTTCTGTATTCAGTGTCATTCCCGTATAGAAAGCTTTTTGTTACATATCTTACTGAATTTAACACAAGGCCCAGCATCTAGAAAGGGAACTGAAATTGTAAGCAAAAGGAAAGTTGATTTTTAAATCCAAAAATCATAACACTAAACCCAAAACTATGATCTTATGATAGGATAGAATCAGGCCTCTGCCCTTATCAGGCCTTATCTGTTTTCTCAATGTTTTCTAGTGATTGTTGAAGAAGCATTTAAAAACCACCAAAATATCTATTCCTACATTTTAATTATTTTGGGCATCCCAGAATGGATCACAGGGGACATCTTATGCCATCTTTCTGACAGGTGCTTGGCACTGTAGTAAACTCTCACTGATGTCTGAATAAAACATGTTCCTATCTTGTAATTCTCAAATTCATCACATTATGTCAAGTGCTTCAGATTTAATGGAGAATGTTAACTGCACTCTGCCTGCTTGCCAGGATTTAACCTAGTTAAGATTTTAATTACATTTTTTTAAATTTATTTATTTGTTTGTTTTTATTCCAGCTGAAGTGACCCTTTAGAAACTCCCTCCTCTGAAAGGCAGCATTGATGAGTGTATGTGTGTAGCAAATATAAGGTAAATTCTTGTAATAACACAAGAAAATACAACATCCAAGCCTGAACTGAAAGAAGATTCAGATTGGGGATGGGGGTGGGGAGAAATAAAGAAATATTGATTTTTCATTAAAGAATGTGCCCACAGGTACTAGGTCAGTGGCCAAATACTCAAGTTTTACAATCAATAGCTTAATATAAAACAACAAGTTTTATTTATTGGGAGTTTTTCTAACTGCTAAGTAAAATGTCCCTCAAGGTCTCTTGACCTTTGGCAACCCCTCAAAAATTCAATGTTTTTGCAAGAGGATTTACTGGACATCACTAATGAAATTCAGGCAGCATATGGAGTGATCTGGCAGGAATGCATTCAACTGAGTCAAAGCATAGTAAGACAAGATAAACATCAGTTTGTGCATTCTTGCAGACTTCTGAGATTTTTCTAAAGCCTTTGGGCAGAAAACCTTACAAAAGTGTGGTTTGTGTTGGCGTGTTAGTTTTCTTTAAAGGAGGAAATTCAGGTGGAGTGGGACCAGCATGAATGACACTTCCTAGGACAATGAGAAGGGGCACTTGACAGACACTGGCAGCAGTAGAATACAGAGAAGTTGGGAGGGTCACTTTGAGGAAAAACAGTGAAAGTTGGGGGTCATACAAGTCAACATGCCAGAAAGGAGGTACTCCAGGTAAAGGAAATACCTGAATCCTTAGAATAATGCAATGCAACCTGATTTTAAAAAATTGAAGTGACAGCAGCAAAAGAATGAAGAGCTAGTTAAGGACATGATACTCAAAAGTTAATTGAGTTTGTGTATTTTTTTTCTAAAAATATAAACACATACACAGTCAAGGAAGCAGAGTTGAACGGTGTTATGATCCAAAGTAACTTTCAGTTTTGGATCCAAGGAAGGAAGGAAGGAAGGAAAAGGAAGATCACCACCCACACCAGTCTGTCTTCTTCAGAAGGGTGATCTGGTTCCAGACAGGGCAAAGTCTGGTGCAGAGCTGGTGCAAAGGTTGTTGGTAAGTGATAAAGAAGGAACGTCTCGGGTTCCTTATATACACCAAGTTTCCCATCACTCCTGTGGCTGATTGGCACCCCTGGAATCTCACCCCTCAGGAGGGTCTCCTCACGCTCCTGAGAAGTCCACTGTTTGACTATCCCTCAGTTGTCACCAGATGTCACCCAGTTTGCTGGGGTTGTCAGCTCACTGCCAGCTCCTCCTGGGCCAGAACCTCCCCTGCCTTTGCAGTCAGTGTGAGTCTGCTCCCCAACATTCCATCTGCCAAATTGTCATTTCAGGCAGAGGAAATTCAAAATTCCACTGAATGGAACCTGATTTACTTTACAGAAGAACTAATTTCTTTGTTCTGCAAGCTTGGAAGGCCATTGCCAAGATTATTGTCATTGTTTGAAAATTCTTTTGGCCCTAGACTTGCACAGTCATGCTCAGACTTTTCCAGACTGTAGTCCAATTCTCTTTCATATGAATCCATTTGGTTGGGCTCTGGAGGAGTACGTTTGTTCTCCAGTTCTGTGCCTACATTGTGCAACAGTGCCATGATCTGAGAGGATCAGGAACCCTGAAAAGGGCCTCTTACTTTTCACGTGAATTGTTCTGAATTTAAGCAATAAAAATCTTCTCAGATATGCAGAAGCTTTAGCCAAAGATAATGGAAAAATTAAAACAAGGAAATAAATGTTCTGGTGTTTAGTACATCAGTAAATTAGTCAGTTAAATTGTACAGAATGAATTAGATTACTTACACTGCTAGATGTGAAGAGTAAGCTTAATAAGAACAGAGCCTATTCTAATGCTGTGCTGAAATAAAGTACGAAACCACATTTCTTCAGCTCACGTGTCACTGCTAATTCTGACAGAACATGATATTTTCTTGGTATGGATTTCAAGGTTGAATATATTGTCTCTATTTCAACAATAAGTGCAATAAGGCTTTTACTTGCATGTGACTTTAATTTTCCTCTGCCCTTTCCTAAAAAAGAAAGCACCAAAACAGAATGCAAAAAAACCCTATATAGACAAATGTAATGAGGTTATCCAAAAGGGGACACAACCTGGACATTGAAGCACTAGCCTAGGAGAAAAGAAGTATAGTTTTTGTCTTTTGCTCTGAATGGAGCAGAGCCTCAGACTTGAGCCTCAGCATGTTAGAAAGAATTATAAGCTATTTAGGTCCCTGTGAAGTCTCCTTCCCACTCCATTCTTCATTTATTTTATAGAAGGGACATCCTTTATTTGGGACATGCTACTAAGGGGAAAATTTTCAGTTAAACTTTTTATCACTGGTTTAGGTTTAATAGAAGGAAAAAAAAAATAAACCCAAGCAAAACCTCCATTTTGTTTCTGGTTCTTTTCCATTATTATGGAAAACAAGCCTGCAAAATTAAGTCTCTGTAGAGCTAAGGATACTCCCCTATACGTAGAGATGAAAGCAGATTGTTCCCTGCTTGGATTAAGTAGAACCAGGCAAAGAGTTGCAACTCAGTCATAATTCCCTTCCTGACCTACTCCCTTGCTATTACAGCATCACGTGGCCCACTTTCAGGACATATAAATTCACCACACCACCCTTAATAATTGCTATGGGCCTTTGTGATTTGTTCTGTCATTTTATAAATAAGAGCAAACCCCCAGTGCCCTGATAACTGAGTCAGCATTTATAACTTTGATCTTATTTTCAGTGTAGTTTGAATGATAACCTCTTGGTACTGCTTCAGTCTCACAGAGCACTGCAGTTATTTCTCTTCCCTTGATGTGCATTTATAAAATACTGGAGATGGAGCTGACTTCCAACAAGAATAAAGGTCATTTGGACCTGGAACGACACTTTCTGAAAGAAGTTTATTTGAAACTTCATTTAGTGTGAAGAGTAATAACACAAAAATAAGGACTTTTTGTAAATTTCAAGGGATATATCGTCTTGGATAATTTCAGTTTAAAAAAAAAAAAAAAAAAGAGCCTCCTCCAGAGTCTTTTAGAAAGTAATATTAGTCTAAGTTTCATGGTTTCCTTCAATATTTATATTGATTTTAATAATTGCTGAAAAGCATTTTCTAACAGGCAGGCAGGTACCAGCAAGTTACTAGGGGGTCCATTGGCTATTGTTTCTTCTGTCAGTGATTTTTTTCTTTTTAACAGTGACATTAAAAAAATTATATTAATATATGGATATTAAAATTTGTTGACAGATTCTGAAAAATAAGAACAGAAGGAGAAGGGGCTGGTTGGTTCTATTTGAAAATCCTATTTGTGTTTTTGTGAAATGAATGTCTCAAAACCCAGTCCCTCACAACTGGTTTACAGGCCATTATATAGTTCGATACCTCAGTGTGAACTCTTCCTGCAATATCATGCTAAATGGGCAAGTAAAATTCTCACAGTGTCATGAAAAGGAGTGGTGTCAAATAAAAGTAGGAAAGCATTTGTGCCTCTATACATAGCACTAGTGAAATCAGTGCTAGAATGCATTTCTGTAATGGCCCCAGAAAAACAAGTAAACACTGACAAAGTGCTCAAGAGCAGCCTGTAATTACCAAGTGATTATAAAACAAATCTTTGATGTCAGGATAATCAGGCTTAACTATTTGGTTTATTTAAGAGGCTGAAACATGACTCAGCCACAGTACAGTTATTTGCACATGAATAAGACATTGTGGAAAGCCTTAACAAGGCTCAATGGCTACAGAAGAAATCAGAGAAGTCCAACTTGGAAATAAACCTGAAGTACACAGCAAGTATCAGGAGGGCATAAACTCAGCTTCATGGCATCTTAAAGACAACGTCTTATTTCTTACTAAAAGACATGTCATCAACAAGCTTTCATAACGCTCCCCTAATCTCCAAAATATGTTACTGCATAACCTATAACCTTTAAGGAATGTTTATATTTAATTGGCTGTTTCAGCTTGTCAGTTCCTCTAAGCAAGGAGGATCTATAAAAGCATAAATAGCAGTCAGTTAAAACTTTTTATCAAATGAGCATATATTTTTGTTCATTTTGAGATTCCTTGTGAAAGTTTCTGAGGAACTCTAAGCAGTACAGCATACCTTCACTACCTAGAGAGGGAGAACACATAAAGCATGTGAAACTATATTAAATGTATTGCAGAAAAGAAAGAATTATTTTTTTAAAAAATACTTAGAGAGTTTGTCATTAGTACTGTTCTTCTGCTCTTCAGTGCACAATCTGCTCCGACTTCTAGAAGCAGTGTCTTTGAAAGAAATTTGCTTCTCAAGTAATGAGCCAGACCTTCTGATAACACTGATGACCACTTAATCTCGGGCCACAGTTTGTTTCATATCCCTCACATCATTCTCTAAAGGAAGATTCTATGTGCATTACTCATGCTACTGTACCTCAACAGTTTGTTGGCTTCTTTTCCCAGCATTGAGGCTCCCTTAGCTGCTGCAGGACTTTAGGTTTTCCCCAACCCTGAACCTGGCAACTGCCCTCACCTGTCATACTTAAGACCTCTTGCCATCAATAAACCTTTTCCTCTCTTTTAAATTTTTTTTTAAATTATTATTTCATTTTTCTCTGTTCTAAGGGATTTCTCAGAGTACAGCCAGCAGACAGAGAAATAATTTGAATGCAGGTAGGCAGAGTTCGTTGAAGATGCCCTCTCAGGCACTATCTGCCTCCAGACAGAAGGACCTGGGATCAGATGGGGTAAAAGGAGCCTGTTCTGGTTTTGGAGCTGCTCCAGTACTGAGTTAATGTTCTAGATATAAAGTTGTTTTAGTTTAGGCATATAGCCAGAGAAATACCTATTTTGACTACAGGGTTTTGGCAGACAAGCTTATTACTTACATCTGATACTACAGTTTTAAATTTATCTTTCTACAAGAACCCATGGAAATCTCTAGGGCAAATATGGAGACAGGAGTCAGAGTTCAGAACTATCAGATGCTCATAAATTATGGAACAAAATATCACTGAGGATCTGGATAGTAATACCTCAAGTTGCATTATTGATCCTGCCCTTTCACAAATTGGCAAAAAGAACTAAAACAAGTATCAGCCACCATGGCTAGGCTTGTCTGCATGCACAGCTTCAGTAGATATGTAATGCCAAATGTGTGTTAAGACAAGGATCTCCTAATTTTTTGGTTTGTTTTCAAGTACTGCCCCTTTTTCCTCATTTTTGCTTACCAGCAGGGAGGAACAGAAACTTGATTATACTTGGATTATCATTGTGATTTTAAAGACGACTCTTCCCTGAAACAGTGGGTCAGAATACTTAATACCTTAAAGAAAAGCTGCTGATTATTCAGGCATCATAATATGATGATACTTTTCACCCTTATGAAGGGAAGGAGCAACTCTCTTATGATTATAGAATCTCTCATTAAAATCAATCATTTCAAGATACACAGAATAAATAACACTGGCACTGTCCAAATCAATAACCCACAATTCATTATCTTTCTCTATAACGTTACAATGTGGACCAAAACTGCTCAGCCTCAGTGGGTAATTCCGTCTCTGCAAAATGGTGTAAGATTCAGGAAGTTGCTGCAAGATAGAAAGAATCTCATGAGTGATTTCAGTGTTGCCCATCTTTTACTATCATAGCTTCTGACAGAGAAAAACGTTTAAAAGCCAAATTTTGAAACCAGACAAATGTGAATTAGGACTTCAGCACGGTCTTTTATATAGATCTGGTACTTTACTTGGCCAACTTACTGTAAAATGGTAGCAGAGTTTTAAAGCTAGAAGGCTTTTCCCAGACTGCAGCTTCCTGTGGTTTCCTTTGGATATGTTTGTTTAGAGAGCACTTCAATTTGAGAGACTCATGAACTTTTTTCAGAAGGCACAGCAACAGCTTGATGCTGAGATGAAATGCTGTCCAGAGCCCTACAACGAAAGGCTACAGCAGCACAGTACACAAGAAGATGTGACAAAGCTGTCTTTTGTCCCAGAGTGACACTGCTTGCCATCTGTGTGACTCTGATGGCTCTGTGGTCATTTGTCTACCCTGGGTAGACATGTCAAAACATTTCTGATATAGTACCAGATCACTGTGAGGAAGAAATCAATAACCACTGAACCACTAGTTTATCTATCTCCCTCCTGTACACTTTTAGTAGATAGCATCACTGGAACATTCCTCATTTTCTGTGACATCCTAAACATGGTTGTATTACTTTCTAGATAATATAGCTGGAGATAAAAAACTCACTGAAAACAGAGTCAGGCTAACTAATATGAAAGTGTGTAGAAAATTGCTAATCAAAAGCCCATCATGGAATATAACAGCTTTGGACATCTTTTCATGCAGCTGTGTACACTAAGGGAAAATCATGAGATTCTGTTTAAGATTTTGATGAGTTATAGCTTTATATTTTCTTACAATTACTGTTGCAAGGGCTTACTAATGCACAACATTCTTCCAGGTAGAATTAATCAGGCATATTTCAGAAGGCAGACATCTTATGGAATATCTTCTTTAACAGATTTAAAAAATATTTTTAACTGATGCTAGTAACTTTAAAGGCTGATGTCCTTTCCTTTAAAACCATGGACTCTTCTTATACTGTTAATATCCAAATGTACTAAGTAAAACCAAGATGAACGAGAAAAGAAAAATGTAATGCAAGAAATTTAAATAAGAAAAGCCCAATTTTGGAGGCTGCTCAACTGAATTATAACCAAAAAAAAAAAAACCAAACCACAAACAGATGTCACAACTTCATGAGACTCGATATGAGTAGTGTTTTGTATGAACAGCTATAATCTGATAATTAGGACTAAGAATTGCTTAGTCTTTACCTTTATACTGTATCTCTAGGCAAAATTTCCCCCAAAGATAAAGATTTAAATAGATCTCATTTGGTTCTTAGAAACATGTATTAAGATCCTCATCCACTATTAACAGAAGTGGTTTTAGTGACTGTATCAGGGGAAGTAGTTTAAGGTCAAAAGTTTCTGTTCAAAGTTCCAAGACAATCAGCTGAGACTTGCTGAAGTGTATAGACAAGAGCATTTCTCTAGGAAAATCCTCGATACATTTTAAAAACTTTTCATCAATTGATTTTCTATATGGATTTTGCACTGTATCAACTATAGTTAGTCCCAAACTAAATTTGGATTGTATTATCTAGGTATCAACAGATCTTTACAGGATTATTTTCTTAAGTTGTTTTTTGTGAGATGGCAAGGGGTACACTGGGGTTTGTTACAGTTGGGGCTATTTATTTTTGAGTGACCCTCTCCTCCTGTGATCAAGAAGGACAGCTACATCTCTAGAAAGACATTTTCAGATAATTATCTCAAAATATAAAGAGAGAGGCTTTACTTTAGTTCTGTGCTTTGGTATAATTGAGAAATCCATTAAAAATTATGCCATTTAAAAATTGTAAGAGCAAGAATGTGAAAGGCATCTGAACTAGCACAACTATATGATTGTATTGTGTCTGCCCAGTCCATGTTCCTTTTTATTGTCTCCCTACTAGTCTTCAAGTAACTGAGGAGGCAGGCTAAAAATGTGAATGTAATGATGTGGACTTTTAACCTCCAGGTCACAGTTCAGATTCAGCCCATGTTATCTTCAATGGTTCCTTGGTGACTACTAGTTTGGTGTTACTAGTTTCCCATGCTGGCTGTCGTGGCTGCATTTAATTGGTCCCTTATTACAGTAATAAAAATGATCATCAAATGACTGTCTTGTTATCAGCCTCAGAACAAAGATAAGGTTTCATGGGGTCCAAAAATTATCCTATTATGCAATAGGATATATCCTATTGGATATATATCTTATAATATCCTATTATCCAATTATCTTGCAAGTTGAACTGAAGCAAACTAGAAACCTGTAATGTGCCTCTTGTGTCACTTTTACCTTAGCTCAGTTCCCAGGGCAGTAAACTCTGTCTTTTCATAAGCACTACATTAATTCCTGAAATTATTAGAGAGCTACTTCCTTTTTTTTTTTCTTTTTCTGTTTATTTGTTTGGAAAGGAAGTTGCTCCTGGCCTGAGACCCTGCAAGCCAAGGTTCAGCTCAAAACATATTTTATGGTTGAGCTGTTGCAGACTATTTAAATTAAGGATTTATAATGGAAGTGCTGACACAACCTTAACTCTGGCTGTTTGAATGGCACCACTATAATTACATGAGAATTTAATGATTTCAGCTGCAGCTGAACTGACAAGTAGCATAACCAAATGAAGAGCAATATTTATACAGGCTATGAGTGAGAAAAAAACGTGGTGGCAGACCTGGGTAAATACACCCATAGGAACCTGATGGAAATTTTGATAGGAGAGAAAATCAAGAATATTTAAGGCTAAAATATTAGCCTAAGGTGATAAACATCACCCTGATTTCCTTTTAGAGTGAAACAGAATAAAGTCACGATGCAATTACACAGTCCTCCTCTCCCTTTTTATAAAAAACATGTGAGACGATCCAGAGAAACACAGGATGTGTTAAACTACAGACTGAAGAATGACTCATCAATAGATAAAAATAGATTTAAACTGAGAAACAAGAGCTGAGAAAAATGGGCTTAGCAATGAGAAGCAGACAGGGAAAAACTGAGGGATTAAAGAAGTTTAAAAGGAGTAGGGAGTGCTATTATAGAACATGAATTTAATTTCTAGAATTCTTTCCTATAACATACATTAAATAGATTTAAGGAATCTGCTTAGTGAATGTTGAGCATTATTCTTTCAAAAGCAAGGTTCGTACTCAGATTTGTGTAGAAAAAACCTCCACATTTGGAAATATGACTTATTTATTAATATCAATGATTGTACTCGAATTTTGATAGTCTCAGATGTTCAGCTAAAGCTGTTTCTAACCAAAACCAAGTTTCTGATGTTAGGCAAATACATTTCAGTTACATGGCTTTTCATTTTAATTGTGCAGGGCCTCTTTTGTGACTTACTGCTCTGTAAATTCATAATCCCACTTCATACTTCCAGAGTACACTCAGTATACCTAACACTTTTTAAAAGCAAACTTTCAGAGTCTTCTCAGATAACACCACGTTCCTGGAGAATACAGTATACTTATTTATACTTTGTTAATCCACTAACTTTATTGTCACTCTATTATTTATTTTTTAATTTGTTTCTAATTCTCTCCAAAAGGATTTGTCTGAGCATTTGAGCCTTGGAAGAAGATTTGTTCTATATACTATTTTTTTGTCAGGTATCCTTATCCTCCTAAATCAATGAGAAATTAGACCTTTAGTGATGGTATCCCAGAGGTTTATAGGCTTTAATTTTTTAATACTGCCGGTCAGAGAGGTGTATCACTGACTTCAGAGATTGTAGCATCAAATATATATCTATCTGTTAAATATGAAGAGAAACACGGAAAAGCATAAAGATTTAACAGACAGCAACCTAACAGGAAACTCTTCTCTTTTTTCTACCCTTATTTTAAAAAAATCATATTCTTCTCCCTTTTAAAAGGAAAATATTATTTAATGGTCATATCCAGAAGGATTTAAGAAGTTGTAGCTGAAGTGTAGGCAAAACAATAGGTACCTGGGCAGAAAAGGTTATAAAAATACCTGTGCAAGCTGTTGCCTACCTCTGGAAATCCATAAATTCTGCATTTCTTAATTAAAATACCGCAAATCTATAATTTTGCTTTTCACTGTATACTACAGCATCAGAGTATTGACCAGACTGACTAGGTTAACATTTGTCTCATGTCTTAATTTAACCAAATTTCAGCAATTAGTTTTCTCTGCTGCCTTCATCAGTTCTAGCCCTTATTATGACAGCAACAGATGTATTTTGCTGCGGGAGATACAGCCTGATATGAAGGAACAGTTCTCAAAACAAATCTGGGAGATAAAGTTCCTTTACCAGGCTGACAACCCCATGCTATCAGGCCCCAGAGTCTCTTCTTGCTGCACCTCAGGGTTTCAATGTCCCTTGAATGTTGCCTGCTCAGTGGCTTGGCCTCAATAAAAGTTACTTACATGACAGTATAAATTCCCTGATCCTTTTCATCCTGCTTCCTTCAACTAGTCCAACTCTAGATTTGGCTAAAGTGACTGAGAGATGATTCAGTTACTTTTTAACAGTGAAGAGTGTTCAGGACCAAATTTCCAGCTGTATGAATGCCACCCAGGACTTGCACTGGTGATAAATAATTTAGAAGGGCAAAGGGGTAACCGTAGTCATTTGGGTAAGTGTGATGCTAATTGATGTATTAATATCATCACTTCAAAATTAAAAGATAATGTCATCTGCAAGAGGGGTTTACTGGCAGGGATACAATAGTAGTATAAATAGAAAATAACAGGAGAAAAGATCTTTGGATTACTGAGGATGATGAGAATGTGATATTGTGTGTGATAACTCCTCCTTGTGTTTTGTTTTCATTTCAAACTTAAGCAGAAAGGAGGCATATCTATGCTGTTCTTAAAATGCCAGTTCATAGAATCCATATAATCATTTGGGTTGGAAAAGACATTTAGGATCATCAGTTCCACCATTAACCTTGCACTTGACAAGTCCACCACCAAACCATGTCCTGAACTGCCATATCTACACATCTTTTAAGTACCCCAGGGATGGTGACTGCAGCATTTCCATGGGCAGCCTGTTCCAATGATTGACAACCCTTACAGTAAAAACTTTTCCTAATAACCAGTATAAACATCCCCTGGCACAACTTGAGGCCATTTCCTCTTCTTCTGTCACTTGTGGCTTAGGAGAAGAAATAGACCTCCACCTCACTATAACCTTCTCTTCGGGAGTTGTAGAGAGTGGTAAGGTCTCCCCTCAGCCTCCTTTTCTCCAGGCCAAATGATTCCAGTTCCTCAGAAGATTTGTACTCTAGATCATTCACCAGCTTTGTTGCCCTCCCGTGGACATGTGCCGACACCTCAATATACTTCTTTTAGTGACAAACCTAAAACTGAGCACACTGGTCCTACTGACCACACTGTTTCTGATCCAGACCAGGATGGAGTTGGTCTTCTTGGCCACCTGGGCACACTGCTGGCTCATGTTCAGCTACTGTCCATAAACACCTCCAGGCCCTTGTCCATCAGACAGACTTCCAACAATTCTTCCCCAAGCCCAATTAATTTCTCATACCCTGCTTCTCTTTGAACACTTCTGACATAGTGTTAAGATTGTTTAACAAGCTACAAAACAAAATCGACCAAACTATTTTAGTAAATCAGATTACCACTAGCATTAGTGTCTGATTTTAGTCAGAGTCTTATTGCTGTTGTGCATTTAAACTTCATAGTGATCCTAAAGGGAATTTTAGCTATGATAGTACCACAGGAAAGCCAACAATCTAATTAGATGAGTAATTGTCTAGGCAAGACCCTATGTAAAAATTTGCTTAGAATACTAATCCTAATACTGTTTCCTAAGAAAACTTAATTTCTTCATTGTCTTCATCAATTTTGTGAGATATAAAGATGCATATACATATAGACATGGGAAGAAAATGACGATTCATTAGTATTTCAGATTCTGCCTGTGTTTAAATGGAATATAAATATGCAAATAAAAAACCTCTGAGTGCAATTCCCATTTCTCATCACAGACATGATTATGTAGCCCTTCAGTTTTTAAACATTTTCTATCTCAAGTTCTACAATAATAGCCTACTGAAACAAATCCCTGAGTACCAATACTAATTGATACAAATATATTGTGTCATTATAATGAAAATGAACAAAAGCTAATCTCATTTGATAAAGAGTAGATGAGATATTACATGTGTTGCAATAGTTTGATAATATAGTGCAGTATTGCTTTCCTTGGTATCTTTCTTAATTATCCTTCCTTGATATAAAGGAAGATAAATCTTACTGGGTTTATCCTGTTTTCAATGAAACTATGGATTCTTCATTATCATAAGATCAATATATATTACATGTAGAGAGAGATATGTATTATAGATATCTATAAAATAATCTGCTAAGCTAATGTAGGAAAAATTAATAGTGGCAGGATTTCAAATTATTCAAAGCATTTTGTTCAAAGCCATAATACAATCACTGCTTCACAAATAATAAAATATATTTTAAATATTTTTATTAAAATTATAGCCTTTTCAATAAACTATGCTAAACATTTCATATGCCAATATTTATAAATGCTTAATGTTTAATACTTTCCTAAAATATTTAACATTTAAATATCAATGCACCTGAGAATGCAGAAATTTATCTCATTTTTTCCTAAGGTAAATATTTTAAATTTTATATATTATTTTTACTTTCTTGGGTTCTAAGGCTTAAAATGGAAAGTGGGCATCCAAACTGAAATAATAAAACCAGAAATTTACCCATCCCTTTATAGGTTTTAGGCAGAAAGTGTCAGCTACCTATATTTTCATCAGAAATACTTGATTATACCTATAAATCTGCTTTAGAGCTTGCCCAGCATTGCTCATGTTTTAACAGATAGACTTCGGATTCCTTTAGCTGGAATCAGTATCACAGCTGTGTGGGTTTTTTGCCTCTTGGACCTGATTCACTAAGTATATCCACAGCACATCTGTTGGATCAGATGTTTTAGCATACTCTGAAGATGAAGATCCCTTTTCTCCCTTTACTGATTAGCACAGGCACTGGGGATGCTTCCCAGAAGAGTTTCCAGTCTCTGGCTGACACCAGCCAAGTAGAGGGAGTTATTTGGTCTTGTGGCTACAGAGCTCAGGCTGGGAGGGAAGCTCCCTTCCAGTCTCTGACATAAGGAATGAGCAACATAAATCACTTTGATACTGATTGAAGCAAATACTGGAAACAATGTCTGATCTCAGAGGAGTGCCCTAACCACTAAACTAGAGATTCTCTGTAGACCAATCACTTTTTACTAAATCAGTTCCTCAAATGCTAAAAGGGATGGCACTGCTGAGTTTTGAAGCCACTGAGTTTCTGCTTAGATTTAGGCTCAATGTTTTAAACCAGCTTTGCTCCTAACACTTGAGGTTCCTTTATTTTCCATGCCCTGTGGGGAAGGGTAATGTAATATACCAGCTCCATACTAAATGTGACTTTAAAGAAGGGGGAAGAGCTGGGAGAAGATGAAAGCAGAAGTAATAAGACCACAAAGCCGAGAAGAACAGATACATGCAGTGCTAATGTGTTCTGTTATAATATTTTTACCACTCCAGAATCCCAGGATGCCCATCTGCTTTTGTTTACAGGTTTCTGTTGGGTTTCCTGGAATCTGTTTGCTCTGAGGAGCCTGAGTGTGAACAGTAGTCTTACAGGGTAATTCAAGGAAATTAGTAGAAGTGAGTACAGTGCAGGGTCTCAAGCATGTTGGGTAAGCATTGCCAAAGAGCATATTTCAAATGTAGGGCAGTTTACAGTTCTTGGGAGACATGGTAGCAAAGCAGTCATTAGAATTCTAGTAACGTTTCTGCTTATTTTCAAAAAACATGTAAGCTGTAAAAATGAATGACAGACAAGCTTTGCATCTTGGGCAATGTGTGATTAAATTACAGCAATTTAAGCTAAAATAGAGGAATTATAATTTTGGCCTGCTATTTGCTGAAAACATCCTCTCCACTTAGACTGCATCCTCTGTTTAGTCTGAAAAATATAATAATGCTGTGTCTGTATTACTCCTGTTGGAGAACACAATATCCAGTACTCCTTATTTCACTTGTGTTTCAACATCTCCTCTATTGATTATTTTTTATACTGATGAAAGACTTAATCAAATGGTTTGTTTTTCAAAAGGATATAGCTTCTAAAAGTATGGATAGGATGACAAAAACATAATACAAACATTTTAAGGGTGGTTCCATAAACAATGAGTCTTTCCAGTAATGATTCTTTACTGTGTGAAACCACAGCTGAGCTCATATTATTGCCTCCCATTACTACCATGCAGACCTTCTTACTCAGCTTTGCTGGCTGCTTTCTCAAAGTCTGTAGGAAGTTAATTACTTTAAAACCTCTAATGCCCTTGACAACTTTGGGTGAAGGTGAAAAAGCATCTAAAAACTTATTAAGGGGAAGATGCCAAAATAACTGCAGAAAGCTTTTTTCCTTAGTCAACCAGCTTTAAAAACAGGGAGGGGGGAGGAGGGAAAAAAAATAGAGAGACCCACAGCTTATTTACAAATAAATATAATCAGTGGTAGAAATTTGTGAGTCTTAGTGTTTTTTCAGAAAGGAATTCAGTGGAAACAAGCCTATATGCAATGAATATGATAGCCTAACTATATCAGTTAACCTAATTTTTTTATATTAAATCTTGTTTTTCCAGTTATCTACAGCATACATTATTAGGCAGGTGACCCAGTCTTCTTGGTGTGTCCTCATGTGTGTCCTTTGTCTGTGTCCTTTGCTTCCTTCCTTTTAATTTTCTTTTCCCAATTCTTCTCTAAATGTTAAAGCCAGAGGCTAGTCCTGCAGTTATTTCACAGAGTTCTGACTTTCAGCGATCATCTTTTTTACATCTCTTGTCTCCCTGCTGGTTGCACAGAAAAACATGAAAAAAGGGATGCATAGAGAAGTGATTTATTGAGTATGCTCCAAAGAAGCCCTTAGTGGTCAAGAGGAAAATGATTTTCTGGTACTTTTAAACTAAGAGATTGACAGAAAGGTATAAAGAGACATTTTGTTCATAAAATCCCTGAATTTAAATGTCATGGAAAAGGTGAGTAAAACACAAAACAAACAACGAATGACCATTCTAGTTTTGGCTAAAACACAAACTTCTACTGTAGCAGAGGATTTTTCACACTTTCTCTCTGATATGATCAAATTAACTTTGGTGAATTTTTATATGTTGTTCCATTTAGTGATTTCTTTTGATGTCAGTATTTACTTTGTCTCTACTGGAACTCTCTTATGTAGAGAGACATTGTCAACCAGGTGCTTTGAGTTGCCAAAGAGTGGGTGTGAGTCCACCTGTGCCTGATTAGGACAGGCCCCTATTGGGCATGAGCAAGACCAGGGGGCCAATAAAGGTGGGACACACACCCACAGAAGAGACCTCAGCTCAGTTCACTCTGGTGCGAGGCATGGAGAGGCCAGCAGCTTGTCGAGCCTCTGGAGCAAGAAAGGCTCTTCCCGCTCCACTTCTACCCTGGAAGCGCTGTGTGGTGGCTGGAGTCCTGGAAGAGACCAGCAGCTTGTCGAGCTTCAGGAGCAAGAATGGCTCCTCCCGCTAGACTCTTACCCAATTTTGAAAGAATGAACTATTTTTAAAGAACTAACGATGTCATGATTGCTCCGCAAGGGATCTTATTTGAATTTAAAAGTTCAAGAATAACAAATTGTATATCTTCTGATAAAATTACATTTCCTCCCTACTTAAACACTTACATACATTGGTGAAATAGAAATATCTCCTAATTGCACAGAAACTGGAATCCTGACCCGCTCATATAAGAAGCCAGCAGAGGTAAAATGGTTATCTTCTCAAAATTAGTTCCAGGATGAGAAATGGAAATTGAGTAGACACGTAGACACTCCAAGAAGTTTGTCAATACTTTACTTTTGTCTGATGGAATCAGACATAAAAAAGGTAAGAAAGATTAAACTAGGCTCTTGAACAGTACTGTCATGTCTGTAATTGTGGTGAGGAATTCTGTACTCCATACTGAAGAATTAGACATCTCATACCCTCAAGCCTCACTTCAACTTCCTCTCAGTGAGAGTTACCCAGTGTTAGCATATGAATATGAAATACTTTGGATTATGTTTTTCTGTAGAGAATTTAGAAAGACAAACTTAATTTTTATTCACCAGCTACATCAGGAACCAAACCACCTTCACAACAGCTGGTCTACATAAGACATTCCAGAACAGGCTGTGGCTTCCAGGAATGTCTTTTCCAAGGAGACATCCCACTTCACATCTCTCTTCTTGAAGAAGATTATCCTGTAGTAAAAATGGCATAGGTGAAAATGTAAAATGTGTTTCTTCTATCCCACCACCACTTTCAAATAAACCACCTGAGATCTTAATACAAAATAAATATGTTTACATATTCCCCTAGAGAATCAAGAAGAGAAAGCTGCTGGTCCCTTAAAGCTGAATAGTTGTAACAGCTATTCAATCTTGATGTTAGAGTTATGTTCTAGCACCTCTTTTTCTCACTGAACAATCTGTTGGAAAAAATTGTGGTATCAGAAAGAAAGACTAAATTGAGAAAGGTTTTATAACAGATGAAACATTTCCAGTGTGTTTAAAATCTGTTAGTGATAAAGTAGAACATTTTAATTAAGAGATTTACCTTAACAGTGCTATTAAAAAGTGCCTCATAAAACATTTATGGAAAATCAATTTAGATTTTACTGCACTATCATAATTACAAATTTTCAGAAGTCCCTAAATGCTTATTTACATAATAGGCCATAATGGCTTTCAATTTATCATTTATACCTACCACATAAATTGCATGCAGGTTTATAAGTTCTTCATAACATGCATTTACCTAAATGTCCCTACATGCATGTGAAAACCTTGCTTGGGCGTTTATGATGTTATCAGAATTTGGTTGTTTATCTGGTGCCTTCTTACTTTCCTAATTTCTGAGAAGAAACATATGTATATTTTTACACAGGTATTCTAGTCATACGTTAACACCTGTAAAACTTAAAAAAAGGCATGCAGTACATGGAGATGAAGTTCTGGTAACTACTCTTTCAGAACTTACACCCAGACCTATTGTGGTGTATTACAGGTAGCACTGGATTTATTAAAAGATGTAGAACAAAACAGAGGACTTCCTAAACAGGTCCTACTGTGCAAAATACTGCTTTAAGGAGTGTTTTCAGAGAGATAAAGATAGCAGTGAGCATTTTTGTGCAGTGTTCCTTTGGAAACCTAACAAGTGCATGAAGCAGGCTGGCATTTCTAACTGTGTAATTCAGTCAGTACTGAGTAAGAGGTTTTATATAGGAGAAGACAGAACATAAGACCCTTCAACTGCAAGCATAAAATTTAAGCTAAAAATTGCATCTTATGTAAAGTAAAAAAGATATGACTTCCTCTGAAAAACAAACTTGGCAGTTTACTGAAGATCATGATACTATTAGTCTTTAGTCAAGCCATTTTTGTGTAGCAGCTGCTATTAAATTTTGATCAATGATTAATTTTTTTAATGTGATTACAAACCGAATCACTGTGTCGTTATTACACATCTCCAGTTAGGATTTTTGTTAATTTCTACAGTCTCCAGTTATTGATTCTAAGGCTCTTTAGAGATATAATAGAGTGGGGGCATGATGGTTTCCTAATATATAGCCGCAGAATGTGGATACAAGATGAAAGTCATCAGAGAAGTGTAAGCTGGTGATACTTGAAAAGAGTGGCTGTACTTCCCCAGAACAATGCTTCTAAAGGCATCATGAGAGCTTTATTCAGCAGCAATTGGCCTGTGTTTCTTTCACAAGTAACTGGCCAAAGAGTTGCCGTTAGTAAACAAGGACCTCGAGTGCCCGAACTGGACTGATCATTTGCAATAGATGGCAGTGCATCTGAACATTGAAAAAGATCTTTAATCTTCTTATGATATGTGTGACATTCTAAGGAACATCAAAGAGGCAAAAGAAAATTAGGAGCAAAACACCAAATACTTGCACATCATCTCCATGATGTCAGATGAATACTTAGAAATCCAGTATCTATATAAAAAAATATAAAAGAGGGGTAATTTTCTTTTTCCATTTACAGTCATGTTCTATGACAAGTTCTTAGAATGATTTATTATCAGCTTCTGACTTCAGAAGTCAGTTCATTCAATCAGTTTAAAGCATCATCTACAAGAGTACACACTGGACAAATTGGAAAAAGTAATACCCTGGTTATTTTGAAAGACTAGACAGTAATACTAAGCTTGATTAAATTGTCAAGAAGACTAATAATTATTAACATTTTCTGAAACAACTGCATCTTCTACTACTTACCCCTTTTAAAGAAATGCAACTGGTATCACTATATGCAGAGGTGTGTGTTTGAATGTTAGAGAGGTCTAAGTATGTATGGAATAGTATTTTTTCTGAGTATCAAAGGAAAAAGATCTTATAAAGTTCAGCTCAACCAAAATGACTACGAAGTGCTATTTCCCATACCCTGACTCAGAGCATTGAAAAGTTAGCATCACTGGAGCTATGGATAAGAATCCTTCTGTACTTTAACTCAGTTGAGTTCATAATAATTACACCAGAAATGTAAATTTTCTATTTGGTTTTGTTTGGTCAGTAAAATATCAACCAGTTGAAATGGGCTGACATTAAATGCATCGGGAAAGAAAGAGGAAATGCTTCAAGAACACATACAGTGCCTTTCCAAACATTATATAAATTCATCAACATAATTAAAGAGGTTTATGTATAGATTAATAAGTAATAGTTAAAGCTAAACAGTGCTGGCAAATCTGAAATAGGCTGAAAATTCTAGTGACCAATACTCAAGAATTCATTTATGCTAATATGTGCTCTTTTAGAAAAAGTTGGGAAACTTGTAAGTGAACACAAGTTTAATTGCTGCTTAGGTGCTCTTATATGTAAAATAAATCAGCTGTGTAAGAAAAAAAAAAATACATGTGCATGAGACTAAAATATTCTGTCATCACTCTGTGAGACAGAATAATTTCCACAAAGCTAGCAAAAGTTTGTCCTGTGGTAAAAGTCCAATTCATATGAAAATACTTAAATAATTATTGAAAATGTCAAAGAAGAAATCAAGAATGTCAAGCTGCTGTAATCTTTATCTGTGTGCTTTCAAGTCAAGTTGCTTTAATTTTATATTACCTCCTAACCACTACACCAGGAATATCTCTTTGTTATGGCCTAAATCTTCTGGACTCAGTACATCTGAGTGCCAGCAAAATTATGCACTTCTTCTCATAGGTCAATTTGACCTTTTTTTTTTTTTTTTTTTTTTTTGGCTTATTTGATTTTTATTATGGGAAGCATTGGGCTCTAAGATTCTGTAAACTAAATGCTGTTAATAAATTGCCAGAGAAAATAAAACAGTCAATAACATTGTGTCCATAAATTACTACAGATTCAACTACAGTTCATGTAGATCATTTAGTGTAAGTTTTTATTTGCCAAATGTTTCCACCACCAGGAGTTTTTCTTTTGAAACTATTCCTGTCCATGATACTGTCTTCATAATGATGACCAAGAAAGTCGACCCCTCATTTCAAAAATATCTCCAGTGAATCATTAAAAACAAGTTGCATGTTTATGAGAAATAAAATTCATGCTCAGTCACCTTTTCCAGTTCATTAATTGGTTCCAGTTTCAGGCCAGAATTTTTATTTCTTTAGGACATTTCCTTACACATGTAATTTGATCCCAGATATGATGATTTCTTTAAATTCCCTGATAGCAAACTGTTTCACTTACAGTCTACAGAAAGATAAATAAGCCAGCTGTTTAAGTATGGTGAACAGTAAAAATGTGTGGAAGATAAATATTCCATGGAAAGTTTTGAGGTTTTGCATTTTTTGTTTTGATCTGTATTAGAATGAAAGGAAATACTTCTCATTACAGTACCAAAGATGGGCTTAAATACCTATGAAGAAATGATTTTTTAAATTTGCCCATTTTTTTTATTCATTTCTTTGCTCACACATTCTTCATCCACTTTCTCAAACATGAGAAAATGAGAGGTGGGGGAGGAATGGGATAGGAAAGCAGGATGGTGGGGCAATGGTGTTCAAACATTCCAAAGTAAAGAGTTTTTGTTCCAACACCTTTCACAATACTGCAGAGAGAAGCTTTTGCAGCTTTTAAGTAAACAAAATATTGTCTGATTCATCATTCATCAGCTACCTGGAAACTTATATAGAATAGCATTGGTGTTTACACAAGCAGATACATGTCAGGCCAAGTGCAAATAAAAATAAAAATATATTTGGCTAGAGATAATTTTTGAACTTTCAAAATTATTAACAATCTCACGTGATCTTCAGGTGGCAAGTGTTACTAAAACTGCTCTCTCAAGTCATAAATCCCAATTTCACAACAAAGGCTACTTCCTTTAGACAATACAACTTCTTAACTATAAAATTAAACGCACATTTTCAAATTTTGCGTTGGAAAAAAACATGATAGTACTTAGGTGCCTTTCTTGAACCATATAAGACATATACACACATGTGCATTACACGTTTACTTGCTCCCTGTAAGGCATGTTGCTGAGCAGAAGAATAGTCTGTAGACTGAAAGAACTTGTTTAAATGGTGTCAGGCTTTGAGTCAACTCTCAACACTGAGAATCGAACTTGTACCTTCCCATTTCTCTTTTCTATAAATCCACAGCTGGTTTCCTGCAATTTCCATATTGAAAACGGCTCCTAATTTGCAGACCTGCATTTGTTCTCTGCTTCACATGCTCTTTTCCCCTGTTCACCTTTCAGTGTTTAGCATAAAATCTCACCTGTAGACATGGTAGGTACAGATACACTGAAATGCTGACCCTTTCTCCAACTTTTGGCTGCCATCTGCTCTTCCCCTGGACTGTCATACTTCCTAATTTCCTTTGGTTTACTGCACTTAGACTGCAAGAGCAGCTTCTGTCCTGACTTTAATGCACAGCTGATCTCTGAGCATGATCATGCATCTCTCTCACTCCTAACTGGACATAACACTGGAAGAAGAACAGAAATTATTACCATTATTACCTTGCACTAAATAATCTGTCCCTCTAAATATTGAGACTGGATGCTGGTAAACAATGTTCCTATTTTCCTCTTTAAATAATATAACTTTTTTTTTTTTTTTTTTTTTCTGAAGATCGCAAATATAACCACCACTCAAAGTTAGCTCTAGATTTATTTCAGTTCCAGGTAGTGGATTTTTCTTAATCCTCTAACTGTATTTTATTATTTCCTTGCTTACAATAGGGATATAGATTTCATTGAGTTCCTCACTTCTGTACTAAAGCTCAAGTTCTGACTCATGGCTACCAGTTTAAAAATTAGATTGTAACAATGCACTTTATTTTTCAGCTAAACATATATTTAAAAATTGCATGAACCTGACTCCCTTCCAAAACACACTTTAATAAAGCCAGAAGTGATGTAATTATTAAACATGCTAAAAATACCTTTTAAGTGTAGAACAATATGAGTTTTGTCCAATTTTTATTCACATACTGAGCTTTGACTAAATACAACATTATTCCAAGAGCTCATTCTCTTATGAAACAGAATCTGTGGGCACCTTCAGAAACATAATTTCTGATAACTATGAAAATCTAGGTCAAGGACTGATCGTAGCAGAATTTACTCATATAAAGGATTATGCTTTTTCCTAAATAAATAATGTTCTTTCAAGCACCAATCAAGGCAAAAAAATGAATAAGGCACAAGCAAAGCAGTTGAGTTACGGAACAAAAATATACAATACAAGATATACAGTACAAAATATATATTGTATGTATAGTTTCCCTTCACAGCAGTAAAATGTCTTCTTTCTTTGGGATTTGTAATCTAGTCACATTCTGACAGAGACATTCTATATTTCTGATAGGCTTTCCACCTTTTATATGCTTTTCAGGCAGTCTGGATGTATTTTTTGTACCTTGTTAACTTCTTACACGCATTTTCACAGCCATCTGAGGCATTAGTTTTAAGTATAGATGATAAACAACTGTCTCCCAGGGGAGCATGGCCTAATTTTGAGTTCTTTATGGTTACTCATATATTTTCTACAATATAAGCTTCACTTTTGTAGCAATAAGATTCTATTTGGACAAAAGTATTTAAATTCCTACAGATATCTATTGCTGGTAGATGCAGCACAGCTCCTCCCTGTTAAAAAATGGTGATCTGAAATTAATATAATGATCCCATGCATTCACAGGTTGAGATTTGTAATACATAAAGAATGACCACTCCTAAACAGGCCACGCTTTTGAATGCTGTATTTAATGAATGCCCAAGGGAAAAAGCGAAAGAGAAGGAGGGAAAATACTGCAGCTGAATTTACTCTGAAATTGCAGTGATGCTAAACATTGCATGCCAGGTTTAATGTCATGTAGTCATCTAGCTAGCAGTGTCTTACTCAGAACAAATGATGCTGTATGCCTTCAGGAGATCAGGATTTTGAAGTGAATTTGGGAGTGCACAGTTGAATTCTATTTTATTTTGGACAAATGCTTGTCCTGTCACCACAAAAACTCAAGCTCCTCGTTGTATGCAGATCTACTTTGTACATGGTTTACACAGAATTCTTCTTTGTTTGTAGTAAGGCTTCTTAAGGCTTCTGAGGAGAAGGATGCCCTAGAGCAGCAATCTGTAACAGTCATACCAATCACTTGTTTTGAGACTGATACTTCCCTTTTTATTCCTAGATGTTGCTGGTATGTGAGAAGATAAAAGTATGTGTGCTATGAAGAAAGTACATGCAACAACTACACATAGAAAGTGCAAATACTGCTGCAGATTAAAGTGAAAGATTTGCTCATCCCAAATAAATGGCTTTCACACAGAATCACTGAATCACAGAATCCTAGGGGTTGGAAGGGACCTCGAAAGATCATCTAGTCCAACCCCCCCTGCCAGAGCAGGGCCACCTAGAGTACATCACATAGGAACGTGTCCAGACGGGTTTTGAATGTCTCCAGTGAAGGAGACTCCACAACCTCCCTGGGCAGCCTGTTCCAGGGCTCTGTCACCCTTACAGTAAAAAAATTTTTTCGAATATTCAACTTGAACCTCCTATGCTCCAATTTACACCCATTACCCCTTGTCCTATCACTGGTCACTACTGAGAAGAGCCTAACTCCATCTCCCTGACACTCACCTCTTACATATTTGAAAACATTGATGAGGTCACCCCTCAGTCTCCTTTTCTCCAAACTAAAGAGAGCCAGCTCCCTCAGCCTTTCCTCATAAGGGAGATGTTCCACTCCCTTAATCATCTTAGTAGCTCTGCGCTGGACTCTTTCAAGCACTTCCCTGTCCTTCTTGAACTGAGGGGCCCAGAACTGGACACAATACTCCAGGTGCGGCCTCACCAATGCAGAATAGAGGGGGAGGAGAACCTCTCTTGACCTACTAACCACACCCTTTCTAATGCACCCCAGGATGCCATTGGCCTTCTTGGCCACAAGGGCACATTGCTGGCTCATGGTCATCTTCTTGTCAACCAGGACCCCCAGGTCTCTTTCATCTACAGTGTTCCCCAGCAGGTCAGCCCCCAACCTATACTGGGACATCTTGTTGTTCTTCCCCAAATGCAAGACTCTACACTTCCCCTTGTTGAATTTCATCATGTTTCTCCCTGCCCAACTCTCCAGCCTGTCCAAGTCTCTCTGAATGGCAGCACAGCCCTCTGGTGTGTCAGCCACTCCTCCCAGCTTAGTGTCATCAGCAAACTTGCTGAGGGTACATTCTATACCCTCATCCAAGTCGTTGATGAAGATATTAAACAACACCGGTCCCAGCACCGACCCCTGAGGGACTCCACTAGTCACACACCTCCAACCAGATTCTGCCCCATTGACTACAACTCTCTGACTCCTTCCTTTCAACCAGTTCCTTTATATTGTAGGGAGAGATTTGAACAGCCTTACTTAGGTTTAAAAGTTTAAAAAAAGTAAACACAGCAAATCCAACAAAATGCTACTATACTATGCAATGGTGGATTAGTACAGCTGAAAGCACCTTCATATACATGCCACAAAGATTACCCACTTGTGCAGTCCCAGGCCAGGCTCTGTTTGGCCTGGAAGTTGCAGCTGGAGAAACACATGACCAGGACAGCAAGGGGGTTAAGTCCTACCTGTGGCTGCTCTTTGGTAAAACATCAGAGAAGAAGCCCCAGCTAAAAGTAGGAGGCTTAGGTGTAAACTAGTCCTGGGGTAGCAGGTGCCTCAGGGGGAGCAGACCAGACTGATGTCAGTAAAAGAAATCCAAGATGTCAGGAAACACTGAGTCTCTTACAGTTGCTTCTGTCCTTAGCAAAAAGGGAACTGCTATGTAGGCTGGACTTCTTTGCTTGCTATTTTTTCAAAACTCAGTTGTTAATTGAAACACTAATAACACTAATACAGGAACACTAATAACAAAGGTCCTTTTGTGCGAAAGAAAGCCTATTTTGTTGAAATATATACCTAGGAAAATGTAACAGTTCAAGCCCAAATGTGTATTTCTTATGATGTTAATAAAATCTTCCACACTGCCATTGCAGCAATAGTATTTCAGTATGTAGATATTGAATGGTATCATACACTTAAATGCCAGAATGAAATGTTACATAATTTAATCTTAATCATTTACCTGTGAACAAAATAAACACATAAATGCCTGCAGACAGAAAGTGCCAGGGACACAGTGATGTGGGCCATGACCCGAGGGGCTCTTCCTTGATTTGTCCCAGAGCGCTGTGGTGCCTGAGAGCCTCCAGCTCAGCACCGCTCCCAGGCCATGACACCCCTGTTGTCCTCACAGTGCCAGGAGGCTGACATGCAGGGCCCTGTCACCCCCCAGGCCCTCACACCTACATTTTGAGGATGATCTTTGCCTTCCAATCTGCAGAACCAGACAGCAGCAAATCTCTGGCACTGCACAGCCTGAGGCTGGGCTCCACACTGACAGCTCTGGTCCCCGGAGAGCCCGTGCTGACTGTCCCCTCACCCAGCAGGACAACCCATGGTGGGCACAGCCCCTGCAGGTCTGACAGGCCCCGTGCCAGGCCCCTGCCAGGCACAGCAGCAGGGACAGGAATGGCCCAGGGCCCATGGCAAGGTGTCAGGGGCTACTGCAGGGCTGGGCGCTGGCCCTGGGCCTCTCTTCACGGGACAGGCAGGACAGGGCTGCCCACGCCAGCTCAAGTCTTGAGCCCCGGGGACAGAGGATGTGGTACAAAGGACAGTGCTACAGCCATCTGTATGCGATGCCCATCCAGCACCTTAAGGGAGATGTCCTCCCTTAGCTGACCCCATCTACCTTAGATGTTCAGATCAAACCAGCTGCCTAAACACTCAGCATCACATCGCGCTCCTCTGAAGTCAGACCCCATGAGTCTGTGGACACCTATTAGCTGATAACCACAGAGCAAACCTTGGTGCCTGGAGCTTGGTGTCTAGCTTTTTGCCAACTGCAGTAGCTGGATGGCATTCCCAGATTGCCTTCAACATCCATGTTACAGACAGTATGCTGAGGAGTTTTGCCTTTTATTCATATTTTTAAAATGGCCTAAACTGAACAGCATCCAGTCTGAAGAAAAGCTGCAGTGTTGGTCTTCATCCTTCTCTGCGAAGGCAATCATCAGGCAAGCTAAAGCATGCTTAGACTCATTCCAACACCTGCAAATTAGTTTCAGATTTGAGCTTCAGGAGTAACACAAGGACAGTATGGGATGACATTCAGCTTCAGGCAAATTGTCTGTGGCATAGAACTTCAGAAAAAATACCTATGTCCTTCCTTCTCCACCAAGGATCCCTCCCACAGTCTGCAGCCTGCATTTAAGTCCCTATCACCTCAGATTTGCTTGTCATCTTCATAAGCTGTACTTGTAACTTGGCTGCAGTATAAATATATCCTCCAAGTCAGCTTTTGGAAACCATCTGCTTCCTGCAGTAGAGAGGTAGTACTTGGGACCAGATTCTCAGGAGCAGCTATTTTCACACTGCAGTGATTACTTGGGTTTACAGGCTGCTATAGCTATGTTGCCCTTAGAAAAAAGTTTGAATTTTTGCCAATTTCCCCTTAAAAAAGAGGCCAACTCTCAGGCCCCTGACATCTGCTGTGGTGTGGCAGAGGGTGATGTGACTCATTCAAACACTAAAGCTGATGGGCACTCAAGCAAGTGAATATAAGAATGTTCTTTGTGGCTGGAGGAAAAGGATTCCAGCCCATGTCACTCCAACACCTTCAAAGCCACAAAGAATGACCTTAGGGCTGATCATAAACCAATGATTGAATGTAGCAGTTTGAAATTATTTTTGGACAGATAGTGGTAGCAGTTTCCAACATGTATCAGTAACAAGACAATGCCTCTGTAGCACCATAAAACACGCAGAAAGGAGGCTTATCACTACAAGCAAGAAAAAATGTTTTGACAACCCCTTGGAAAAACAGAGCAGATAACTATATATATTTTCTGAAAATCTCAGCTGTGATATCATTCCCAAATAATGATTACACAGTAACAATGAGATATGCAAGCATGAAAATCAAACCTTTTCTGTAATTATATTAGTTGTATTCTGCATTTTCTCTGCTAGAAATTAATAACTTTTCAGCAGTTTTTTTAAGGCAGATCTCTCCATTTTTCATCAGGGCACATACTATCTTCTACAGAGACACTACATCAGGAAATGGTAAAGTTGCTCTGAAATTCTACTCTTTCTTATTTCTGTCAGGCTTAATAGAACTGGTAGAAAGAATAATACCAGAATAGCAAAAGTATATATTTTCTCTGTGGGGAATGCAAGAAGAACGTAACTGTTTAAATTTCAGAGATTTTCCTAACTTTTACTGAAAAAGCAATAGGACATCTCTGATATTCTACTTAGGCTGATAAGATCATAAATATTTTTCTTAAAAGAGGGTATTTTCATTCTAAGAGTTGTGCTGCAGTTCCTAATGCAGCACTGACTGGCCATTCATGAGAATGAGGAAACCATTCCAAATCTGCAGAATGGGTCTTTTTTTTTTAGTGCAACCACTATCTTCTATAGGATAAAAAAGAAATAGGACAAATAGCATTAACTGTGAAACTGAGACCTGAGCTCTTTGACTCAAAATCCTTACTGAGATGGGTAGGTCAATAGCACTTCCTAGAGATGGTACTAGGTTAGACAATATTAATACATTAACAGTGCACAGGTAATAATATATCCTGTTTACCTTTTGTCATATCACCTAGTATCTCAAAAGAACCATACAGTGACTGGGTTGCATGTGTAGTCTTAGAAATGCTTCATTTTTTGCTCTTCAGCATCCTTCTGAAGCTTAAATGTCACTTTCTTGATGGTTCATTGACTCAGGGCTAAAAACGCCCTGACACGACACAATACAACTCAGTATGGTACAATACACATTTACACTGCAATTTCTTTATTTTATATAAAAACAGTTTAGTAATTAAAATAATTTTTACTCCTAGATTGTTAAAAAAATTAGTACATTAACATTTTCTTTAAATAAAAAATGAAGCAACACAAAAATATTAAAAACCAAAACCAAACCAAAACAAACAAAAGAAAAAAATAATTAAAAAGGCATGAAACCATGTTTAACTTAAACCATTCAATCATAAATTTGATAAAATGTCAGATATTGATATACTGACCTAAGGAGCTGATTTATGTTTGCTTGCCATTTTTTAAATCTTCCCAATCAGAGAAGTTATAAATATATATTGCTAGCTTTTTTTTATATTTGCAACTATGTGCTTAAGTACACAGTCTTATTAACCTGTTTAGGGGAAGCATATTGTAAAGAGCTGAACAGAATTTCTGAGAATCCTAAGATAAAAGACAAAGTCAGGTATTTGGACTCTTGTGAGAAAGAAGTAGATAAAGTGACCTTTCTGAATCAACAGCTATCACTCAGAAGAAACTGGGGAGATCTTACCTTTTTATTAATTTGTTTTGGTTTTATATTTTCTTCTTTTTACTAATTTGTTTTGGTTTTACATTTTCTTCTTTTTACTGTTTTTGCTATAAGAATGCCTAGATCGTTGGTATTTTGAAAAGGGGCAATTTGACTGCTTAAAACAGGCTGCTGCACTTTAAATATGCAACTGGTTACCATGGCAACAATTTTACTTTGACACACAGCTTATCTCGTTTTAAAGAGTGCAGCCTGTTGTTATGGCAATTTGGAACATCACTATTTTTCCTTCCAGAGAAGAATAACTCAAAATAATATACCACTAGTTAAAATTAGTCAATAAAAATGTTATTATATTCTAAAAATATAAGCCAGGATTCTTGTAGAATCTTATAATTTCTCAAATTTAAGAAATGAAACTTACCTGGAACAGACAAAGAAAGAAGCTTATTTCATGAAGAAATAAGCGTGGAGGATTGTCTTTTATATTAGTGAAGGGCAAAGCTAGATTGTAGAGGCATTTTTTAACAGATGAAATTTCACTTGTTAATCCACTGTTTTCTGCCTTCATGAGGAAACACATTACTTCCTGTCTTGCAGTTTTCTTCAGAAGAAAAATGTAAATAAATTAATATAGAAGGACCAATGCAAATTATCGCCCCCCCCCCCAAGCACTTAGCATTACAAGCAGGATGAATATTCTAACTAAAATTTCCTAAACAGTAACAGTAAATTGTCAGAGTCCTGCCCTAAAATAAGCCTTTTTCAAAAAAAGAAACATTGTTTAAGAAAATAAATGTACACACTTCTCTTTATTGATACAAACACTTCATATTACATGGTAAGTAATCATGCACAAGACTGTACATTTTATATAAGAATTAAATCTATGTCTTTTGCTAGAGGCATGTTGAATGAATCCCTACACTTTGAACTCCAGAAAAACTCAATTCATATTTAAGCAAAAACTGGAATGGTCTTGTGAGTAGAGGAGAGCTCTGAGAGACATCCAACCACACAGAACCTGGAAATAAAAGTGCATCAGGAAGAAACTTCGATCCAATTGTCCAGCACCAAAAAAAAAAAAAGTAAAAGAGGTCTCCCCACTGAGTAAATAAGCTCAGTTAGGTAGTGGAGGTGATTTTCTGTTGAAGTAGCCATACACTTCTAAAGACAAGTTTTCACTTACAAATTGTTCAACTCCAAAACACTCCAAATATATTAGTCCTGATCCTAATTAATTTCTTGTAGAAAAAAACCAAAAGAAACCAGCTAAACAGACAAAAAACAAGAAACCCACAACAAACAATTTAAGAGTTCCATAAGGAAAAAGGAGCTAGCAGAAGATTCTTACTAGAGTCTAGGCAAGACAAATCCATACCTACATCTGCCACTGAATGTTGTCTACAGGTGTGCCATCCTTGAATTTGGTTCCTGTAAACATACACAGTACAGTCCTATTGTTCTTTTTCCAAATCTCTTTCAAACCCACCATAGCTTTATTGATTTAGCTGAACAGTGCATCTAGTTTGGTATTCTATCCCCAAAGACAACCATAAGCAAACACTTAATGGAGACCATGGACCTAATGCTCATCTGTCATTCATTTTTTTTCACTTTGGGGGTTTTTTTTGGCTTGCTTTAACTTGCTTGTTTAATAATCCAACACAGACCTTTCTTCCAATCACCTCAAGTCACATCATCATCTTCAGTCCACAGTGTTTCTACACCTGGGTCCATATGCACTTACTGTGGCCCATATCCAACGCAGAGATAGTATTAGACTTCTCTTCAGTAGGAATTTTATCCTTTTTTCTCTGCTGAATTTATTGATAGCATTCAGCTGCCCTTCACTTCAATAAAGAATTTACTCTATATGCAACATTTTCCACCATCCTAGAGTGCATTTGCAGTAACTTACAATGATTCCCAGTTCTCTGGAAGATAACGGTTTAAGCTACTGTTGCAAACCAGGTGTTTGAAATTTGATATTAGGGAAATGTTCTTTTTCTGCAAGAAAATACAGGAGTCAGCACAGTAATTGAGACCTCTAGATTCAATTTAGGGCCCACACATGTAAGAACACAAATTTCTTAGCATTTTGTATTATAAATTTTGAACTGGTTTACACATGCCTCCCTTTAAAGTCATTAGCACTGCCTATATGTGTTAGAAGAATATTGAACATTTTCAAGTTAAATGTCACATAAGTCTATCTCCTTCTACAAGTTTAGGTTTTAGCAGGTTTGGAAAAAATTGCCTGAAATACGGATGTTTGATGGTTTGGTTTTGACTAGTCTGTTTCAAGTTATAGTGAATATCAATTTTTCAGCATTTACAATATTAGTTCTAGGATAGTTGTTGGGTGTTCTCAATATCCCTATCACTACATCAGTCTCTACTATAAAAAATAACTTATTTAGTATATGAGGTTTGTCAACTTAAGCTTGAATTTTTTCTTTTATTTATAATTTTGTCTGTAAATAAGCAAGCAAACCTTTATATATGCCATGTGTCCAGAGATTTCTAATAGTATTCCCCATAAAAATCTAGGGAGAATTAATGCACACAATGAATTCACTTCCTGAATGGTCATATTGGGAAGCAAGCTCGAAAAGAGAGATTTTAGATCAAAACTGAATGTTGTGCCTCAGGCCTGTCTCTTCTTCTTTGCAATATCATCAAAGTTACTTTCAGTTTTCCAATTAGGTTATTTAAAAGACTGTTAAATTCTTGCAGTAACATGTCTTTGTCCCTCTCTTCTATGCCTTTTTTCTTCCCATTTTGATAACTATCAAACTATTAGTATAGTAACAGTTATTAGTAGCAGCCTTGTCCCCTCCATGGTGGTGTCTGTGAATTTAATTGCTTTCTGAGCTTGTATCTCCAAGAGCTTCCCGCATTCCCTCCCGCATTTTAGCTCCTTATTTGTTTCTCAGTTTTTTTCCAATCCTGCTCACATTACATGAGGACAAATGTGGTTTCATATATTCCTTTCTTTTCCTTTAAGAAAATCCTACTGTTGCTTTTGCTGTGGAGAACATGATTTTGAAAAGACGACGTAGGAGACTTTTCCTGTCTTTCATACATCCACATAGAAGGGAAATAATCAGTCTGATGCTGTTCAGCATAAAACTGGATATAGCTGAAAAAACGAAATATATATGGCTGGCCATGACAAATGTAGCAGAGGCAGCTAAATGTCTTTAGACTGTCATTTTATGGGTGACTGCAGATATATGAGGGCAGATGTTCTCCATTTTGCCTAGAGCTACACAAATCTGTGAGCTGGCAGTGAACTCATACATGAAAGAATAAAAAAGTGATCAGTCCATACAAGATAACAGCTTTAAGTATTTCTGTATATTTAACCACTGCCACTATTAGCTATTAGTTCTTACCACAGGCCTATGAAGCAAAGGATAACTGCTTTACCTCTATGTTTAAATGGAAGAAATCCAGATTCAGGAGTGAAGCACTTCTATATATGCCTTTGACTCCAAGTGGCCTGCCCAGGGCCATGCAGAGGAGCAAAAGTGAAGGAAGGGAGCAGCATTCAGTAGATGCCTGGGCTGTACCCATGGTCTCTGGGTGACAAGCTCTTGAAGAGCTGAAGTTTTTGGTGTCACTCCTAATCTCTGGATTTTCTCTTGGATGAAAGTCAACATTAAAAAGCTAGGCTGAATTACAAACATGCAGGCTCTTCCTTTAGCTATGTGAGCAGACTGAAACATGCAGTTTATATTGAACATCTGAGAAATTAATCTCATTGTTAAAAATATCAAACGTGAGCTCCTATGTTTTATAGTATTTCTTTAAACTACTCGGATGTCAGCCTTGTGCATGCCTAATTGGAAGATTTCAGCAGTATTACTCTTCTTTCTGCAACTAGATTTGCTTATATGTATGCCTCCTTATTACTACCCCTGCCTTACTAATTTCTTTTAATTCCTGTTCTTTTAATCGTGTGCTTTTCTCTTGTCATGTCCTTTCTTTTCTCTATTTCTTTGTATTTCATTTTTCAGTAACAAATTTGGGAATTTAATATTCCACAAATTAGGTTGTTAAAATGCCATTTACCAAGATAATCATAGGAAAATTACAAGTGCTAATAGAGAACACATTTTAATAATTATTTCAATAAACCATTAATTCTGCTAAATTCAAGAAAAATCTCTACCAAGCCCACATATGATTTCTCTATACAACCATTAATTGCATAATGAAATCAGTAGATTTTAATTTGTATCTTAAAAATTCTAATTTATCTTTACAAGACAGCCATACAGTTAAATAGTAGCTCAAGCTGCTCAAGCAGAAATAATAAGGTAAAAAGTTTTCCTCAAGAAAAAAACCCTACCTTTAGCTCTGTATCTTATTTATGTCCACGTTTACATCACTACAACTGATGTCCAACTTTCCAGTTATAGATGATAGTTACCATTACCACATTCTCTGACACTGTCACAAATGCTTACCTCCCTACTAAGTCTGGATATCCCATAGCAATTACACTGAATAAAATCCAATTGCAGAAGGAACTCTGGTGAGCATTATATAGAGTTACAGCAAATTGAAATGGCATTTCAAAATTTTGCCAGACTGTTTCTACAGTCCAATTACTCAGCTTGTTCTCATTACCTCCTTTGATACAAGTATTTGATGGTTTGTTGCTGTGCACATTATCACACTGAGCTGGCAGCAGTTTGCAGTTGCTTTATGAAGAATCATTTCCATAGGGAGGGAAAAAAACAACTCTGTGCATTCTGTAGCTGGACAGCAAAGGAGTCTCATCACAAATATCACTTTTGCAGTTTATTTTATGGGCATGGTAAAATAAGTTTGACAAAATCATCAAATCACCAGGTTTCTGTCTCCAGACAGTAGGCCACCACAGCTATTATTGCTCCACTCTGAGTCACCAATAATAGCAGTGAGATTTGGGATCAACCTAGACAATCCAACAATACTGTTACCTGTTTATTGAAAAGTCTACTTTTTAATAGCGGGACATGAGAGATGGGGCAGCTTTTAAATTGCATGCAAAACAAAACTAGCTAAGTAACCAAAACCGTCTTTTAACTACTCTGGAAGCCTCCAAAATCAGCTGTACATGATGCAGAAATCTTTGAAACAACAGTGCACTTTGCCTGTAGCTTCAGCAGTCCCTACACTGTAGAACAGAATATTGTCTGGGGGCACTTGACTTCTGTACCTCTGCTACTGACATAATATTTCTCCTCATTCCTTTCTGCTTACCTCCTTCCCACCTTTGCACAGAATCCTGATGCCCTCCAAAGGATAAACTTTACTCACTCACTCAGTTGTCTTCATGCTCCAGGACTGCCTGCAGGATGTGTAGAAAAGGTTACAGAGCTGCTAGCATGTATGATTCTGTGTGCATATAGAATTAAAGGGAGGTCACAGCACCCCAAAAAAGCAAGAAAATAAATGTTTCCTTCTGGAGAAATCAGCATTCAGAAATTCTGCAACATAGAGAGACAGAAAAAATTAACTTGTTAAAATACATGGGTGTGTTGCTGGAAGGGGAAAATATAAGGTGGGAATAATTGCAAAATTCCTATTTTCTTTTTTAAAATTTGATATATTAACATTCAAAGTTTTACAAAAAGAAATGAACACTTGGCCAACTCCATGGAGACAGGAACAGGGAACCTATTGACTTCACAGGCAGGCCCTCTTTTAAGAAAGTAAACGGTGGTGGGAAATTGGGCTGGACTGATAGTGATGACAGCCCATGGAAAGACAAAAAGAGGACAAAGCCAAGAATAGAAGGGATTTTTCATGCTCTATCACTGGCCAACAGTGACTGTGCCCCTTGTCCTTCTCTCTTCTGTCTTTGTTAATCAGAATTTGCATACCAGGATTGTCCTGGAGGGTGCTGGGAAGCAGTAGCTCTGTCAGACCTCTTTCTCCTGCAGTCCAAAGTAACTTATTAAATTGTATTACCTCTGATCATTGCCAATCATTGCAACTCTTTGCAATCATTGCCACTCTTTTGTCCCCATCAGAGCCAAAAGGGAGAGAGCTGATTAAAAATGCTCTGCAAATTTGCCTTCTGCAAATATCATAGTAGTTCAGAGTTAGCTGTATTTCAAAAGAGTTCAAATTGACTAGGAAGTTAGAATGTATAAACATTCAGAAACTGATATTTTATTTGCGTCAGTTCAGATTTACTTTTTTTTTTTTTTTTTCCTGTCAACAGAGCTTGAGAGAGGAAGGAAACAAAAAATTCAACTCATCTCTGACCAAATGGAGAGAATTTTATCTAACTGTTCAAGGGCAAGAAATTGAAGCCACACTGGCAAGACACCAGTGCCTAACATGCTAAGCTAAAGTTGTAGCCTTTCACTCTAATGCCTGGCTTTGGCAATCTGCATATGTTTGTATGCACAAAACCACATTCCATGTTGAGGTTTTCAGAAAGTCCATATGAGAGATCCACATTTTTCTGTTATTTTTATTTAATGTTTTTGTGTTTTCTTTTGTTTTTTTTTTCAGCACAACAAAGTTATTAAACCTATTTTGCCTTAAACATGAAAAAAGCACCCTTTTGATTCAGCAGTATACTGTACTAGAACTTTTTTCCGTGTTCGCTTTTGATAATAAAACAGAGTTTTAGGTGGAGATTTCTCTCTCGCAACTCAGGTTTAAGTCTGTATTGCACAGTTCAGTGCCATCTCAAAACAAATAATTTACTGCAGAATGGGTAAGCAGATATATGAGAATTAAGATAGGATACATTATCCCATGTTTCATTTTAAGGTAACATCTCTATAATGCATCTGATAGTCAAGCCACCACATTTGCCAGCCATGACACAGCACTCTGAGATACAGATATGCATTTATTTTCTTCAAATTAGTCTCCCAGACTCAGGGAAACAAATAAAAAAATGTTAGAAAGATAAAAAAACATAGCAAATATGTTTGGTTTGGTTTCCTTTGCTTTGCTTTGTTTTGCTTTGGTTAGGTTTGTTGGGTTTTTTTCATGTCACTCTCAATTATGTCTTTTAAACAAATGAAAGAAATTAAAGAAAGTAAGCTTGTGATAAGTTTAAGTGGGATAAATCTGGAAGTCTACCATAGGAGGGAAAATGCTTAAATACTTATTGGTTTCAAGCAATCGAGGTGTGTCTTTTAGTAAATTTAAAACTGGACATAGCAATGAATTAGTCAAAAGTTGGTCCAAGAACACACAATGGGGATATCTCTAAGCTTCGTCCTATTTCTCTTCCCCATTAGTTCTCTTGCCATATCCATAATTGTCAGTGGGGTAAAGCAAGGCAAATGCTTTCCTCCTGCAAATTACAGTAGAACAGGACTTTAGAGAGAGTGGATGACAGACATCTCATTGTCTTCCACATTTCAGCATTAGGGTGTATGAATAAAAATGAGTTGAAATTGATTCATATTATTTTCAGAAACAATGAAAGCTACAACATGTATAAGCTTCTGTCTGTCTATTAACTAGCTCAGCAAGGTGATTTATACATATCAGTTCTCTAAAAGTGATCTGGCCAGACTAATTCTTTTGGAAGAAAAAAAAAAAGGACACACTTAGAATTAAAAATACATTTTTCCCAAAACCAGAACATTAGTCTTAAAAATAAGGAATCTTGGTCACTGAATCAAGTGTATTATTTATCCTAGGCAGAATATAAGTGAAACATATTAGAACAAATCTTGCAGCTATTTAGTTGTCCTTGCTGCTTTTGTTTCATATAGCCTTGTGCCTGTGAATTTTGTATATAATCTCAGTCTACTAGAAGGCTTGGGTGTAGTAGTGACAATAAGGAAAAAATAAACACAAAAACTTTTATCTTGATGAAAAATTATTTTCAACTCTAGATAAATTATTCATTTATACCACTAAAAAAAGAGCAATACATGATTTTTTTGCTTCTATACTTTTCAAATATATATATATATTTTTAAGTGGTTTTTGGAATTTTTTGACCAGATAAGGTCTCAGATTTGTGTGCTTAACACAGAATCATAGCATGCCAGGTGGGAAGGAACCTAAAGGATCATCTGGTCCAAGGTAATAAAACAGTTTAAACAAGATGATCCAGCACTCTGTCAAGCTGAGTCTTGAAACTGTCCAGTGTAGGGGAATCCACCACTTCCCTTGGGAGATAAGTCCAATGCTTAATTCTTCTCGTGGTGAAAAATTTTTCCTCTGGAATCCAATTGGAATCTCCCCAGGAGTAACCTTTACCCATTACTGGTTGCCTTATCCACGTGACTCCTTGTAAAAAGGGAGAACCCATCTTCTTGGTAGCCACCCTTTATATGCATGGTAATAAGATCTCCCCTTCTCTTCTCAAGAAGCCTCTGCTCAAGGCTGAACAAAACCAGTTCCCTCGGCCTTTCTTCATATGACAGAACTTCCAGTCCTTTAATCTTCCCCATGGCCCTTCTATGCCTGTCCACATCTTTTTTGTATAGTGAGGACCAAAACTGAACACAATACTCCAGGTGTGGTCTGGAAAGCGCTGAGCAGAGTGAGATAATGAATTATCTCTGCTGATGCAACCCTGGATCCTGTTGGCTTTCTTTGCCACTGCAGCACACTCTTTACTCATATTGAGCTTTTTGTCCTTGGAGACCCCAAGGTCTCTTTCTACAAGGCTGCTCTCCAGCCAGGTGGATCCCAGGCTGAGCTGCACTCCTGGGTTATGTATACCCAGGTGCAAGACCTTACACTTTTCCCCATCGAACTTCATAAGATTCTTGCTAGCCCACTCCTCCAGCCTTTCCAGATCTTCCTGTATGGTGGATTTCCCCTCTGGAGAATCAACCTCCTCACTCATTTTGGTGTCACCTGCAAACTTCATCAAGGTGCTCTTGATCCCAACATCCAAATCACTTATGAAGATATTAAACAGCACTGGAACCAAAATAAATCCCTGGGGGACCCTGCTTGTGACTGGTTGTCTAGTTTGAGAAAAAACTGTTCACCACCACCATCCCCTGAGTGTGTCCTGTCAGCATGACCCACCTACCACACAGACCACTCATCTAAGCCACAATGTGTCAGCTTATCTGTGCCATGGGACACCTTGTCAAAAGCCTTGGAGACCCTATTTTATGGATCATTTCTATCTTGTTTTATAGCTCATTCTGTTCAGCCGTGTGAACAGGTATGCACAGCACTGGGTATCAGGTTTTTATCTGCAGGACTGGCCACAAGCTTGTGGCAGCAAAGCAAGTGGTGCTTGGCAATCTGCTATTTCCGGAATATAAATTGCATTGTAGCTGAGCTCTTGGTTTCCATGCTGGGTGTTTTTGAAACACTGTTAACAGAATACATATTCCAGCAGAGTAATGTAGTTGGTTCATTGTTCCTGGGACAGTTTTTTTCATTATCTCAATTCATTTATCAAATCCTAGTAATTTCACTTCCAATTTCAGTAGCTCCCAATTTCACTGTCTTCAGCCCTACCACACTGCTCTTTCTGTCTGGATGCAATTTCCCTCTTGCTTCTCTCACATCTTTCCGGAATGCAGCAGGCAAAATTATTCCACATCTCCCATAATCTTGTAATTCTCACCCACATTACACATGCTTCTCAACCATGATCATCTGGATGTGTACTTAAGTCTCTTACCACTTTCATCAAATGAGTCACACCTCATCTACCCTTTTGTCTTCTTATTGTTCCTCTTTCTACTTTCAAATTTGCTCCCATGATGCTCTTTTACTTACATTTCTTCCAGCATTAGGTAAAGTATTTATTTAAAATAATTATTTTTTTCCAAAACCCACTTCTAATGAAGTGCATTTAATCTTTTTCACTAATCTCCATCAATGCAATGTATCAGTCATATGTGGGTTTTTGTTTTTTTTTTAAAGATTTAATCTTTTTTAATTAATTTTTTTTTAAAGGTTTAATTCACCTCTTATCTCCTTGGAAACAAATCTTTGCCTCAGATATCGATGCCCAAAAGAAACCATTAAATGGATCTGACATTATTCTATCTCTTAGATCACTGTCTCACATTTTACTATTCATTATGCCATTGAATCAGCCTTGGCACACAAAATCAAACACAATTCATGTTAACATGCCAAGAAAAGCATTATCAAAATGCAGATTTTTTCAGGCATTTGTGAGGAGGAGACAGCAGAACATGCTGCTGCAGAATTCTTTTACTGCAGAAACTCCTGAGAATGATAAGGTACCTAAATACATAGGATAAAAAAAACTTAGTAAATCCTCCCTCCTCTCACTACATGAATAAATGTTAAGTTTAAGCACTTCTAACCTAAGCCCAGAGTTTAAACGCCATGGCATAAATGTTGTGAGGGGGCTTCCTTCCTCCACAGTATTGCTGGCACATCATCTAAATTGTGAATAATGAGCTAAACAGCAGGCATCTAAGTAATGCCAGGCTTTTTTCAGACAGGTTTATGTAGGACTGTTTATAACTAATTTTCCAGTGTCTCTGCTAAGGGAAATCCTGCTTGTACTTGAATTGATAATCTCAGTAAAAAAATGTTTTATGCCTAATAAACGATTAAAAAAACCTCAAAGGTACAAATAGAAGATGATTCTGATCTTCACACCAGTTTTTAAAAAATCATGTTCAAGATTACTGGAGATGGGAACAGAAGAAATTGTGTCTCTCAGAGATCTCCTTTTGAGCAAAGCCATTATCTGTGAGAGAAAATTGAAGTTAAAAGGTAGTATGTAATAAATTGGCCATGACTAATACTTTAGATGCTTTTTTAATTTTTTTTTTCTTAGCTCTGAATAATACTGACATTTTGATTAGCATTGGTAGGAGAAATGAAGGAAGGATGTAAGAGTACAAATAAAAAGCTAGCACTTTTAAGTCACAGCCTCACTGGAAATAGTGATTACTGTTGTGCTGCTGGGATATTTCTATTCTTCATTTATAAATTACATGCCAGCTTCTCCAAAAGAGTTCAGATATTCAGCAGGGGGCTGAGATTAGTGTGGGGTTTTGTTGGTTTTCTTTTTTGTTTGTTTGTTTTTGTTGTTGCTGTTGTTTGGGGTTGGGTTTTTTTGTTTTGTTTTTGTTTTTTTCTTTTGGGGGGGGGGGAGAGTGTTAGGTAACCAGTCTAAGGAAAATAGCTAAATCAGATTTTTTTATTATAAAAATCTGTGCAACCCATGCAGTGTAATGACAATTTGTTTTGAGATTCAGGTTCACCATTCCTAATGGCTGACAAAAGATAGTATCAATGATCTGAAGCAATGAAGGAGGCAGCATGGAGGAGTTTTTATCAAGTCTTAATTTTATGATGAAGCTCTTTGCCTTTTGGAAAATAGCAATTATAAGTAAGACTTTCTATGTAAACTTCTATCTAAACCAGAATGGTTTAGATTAATTTTTCAGACAAGAAAAATATACTGTGTTCCTTTTAAAAAATAACTAAGCAGAAAGAGGTTGAAGTTTTAGCTTCACAGTCACCAAAAGCTTTTAGTCTTGTGACAGTTTATAGAGGTGAATATAGTGCTGGAAAATGTTATAGCGCTGGAAAATTCCAGACCTGCTTCTGCTTTGGATGAGACGCTATTTTTTCAGTACCTAGGTAACAAAGTTTTCTTCTAGGCACAGCAGGTCTTTGCTAAAAACACTTAAAGCAGGCATTTCTTGTGCAACACAGTGAATGCACATCAGTTTCTGTATGAAGAGTTATTCCGTAACACAAGCAGCCACTCTGTAGGTTAATTTAAGTGGAAAAGGAGCAAACTGAATCTCATAGAAGAATTCATGGCATATGAAATCATCTGCATAAGTAGCTGGTGTATATTATGCTTTGCAGGGTACTCCTATGCAGACAACACCTTAAGAAACCTAAACATAACTTTCAAAAGGCTTTTCTGGGGAAGACCATAAATGGCAAGGGTTGTAAGAGCAGAGATGCTGAGAAACTCTTTCTGGTGCTTTCAATGTCAATGAAAAAAGAAGTCCAGATTCCATGGCAATATGGAGCTTATTAAAATTACTCTGATATCAGTCTTCGTGTTTCTGGCATTTCCACTGAAAGACAATGGACTTTAAAACTGTTGTCCTAGAATGAAACTTTGAGCTTTGTAACTACAGAATAACATTTACAGTATTTCTCGGTCTCTTTTCCTGATCTCTTGTCACTTTTTTAATATTGAGACCAGTATCCCCTGAAACCTCGAGTCTATTAATTTTTAATTATTACTCATTACATTGCTCTTTCAAGCAATGAATACTCTGACAAGCCAGGTGTAGAATTTCAGGCTTCATACATTTCCAAACAAAGCATTTTCCTTATTTCACTTAAATAAATGTCCAAAGGCAAGTATGTCCAAATGTCTGGAAATCAACATTTGCAAAGTTTTTGTGTCTTGGTCTTTTCTTTCTACTCCCTCTTTCCTGAAAATACGAACTAATTTTTTTTACTAGCTCTCTTTTGACATTCATTTGTGCATTAAAAGAAAGAAAGAAACATGTGATCCTACCATTCCTTTTTAAACATGTATAAATGACTGAAAACTGAATTTCACTATATGTGAAGGTGTGATGCTTGGATTGCCTCTGAAAGAAACCCAAGATAAGAAAGAACAATGAGTGTTTTGTAATTGACACTCATGTAAAGACTCATAGACTTGATCTACAATGTAATTTTATTTTCATTTAGAAAAGTTATACCTTATAGAGATATGTTTTATCATTACTATATTACAGAATCACTCAGAACAAAAACAGTAAAAACCCATCATAACCTGAAAATCCAGTTTTACCAAAACTCCCCCAAAATATTTGCCATGTACTAGAGAACAAGCATGAGACTTTCTACCCTAAGGTGTAAAGTGCCTTTCAGCATCTGAAAGGAGGGCATAATGTAAGTGCCATCTCGGCTCTAAACATCACATTGACGTGCTAAAGTATGTTGCAGTGTATGAAAGACCTTTCAAAGATAATGTGATTTTCTCTACAAGAGTTGGGCAATATCATGAATTCCTGGAATGCATCTTGTTTCTTCAGTTTTGAACAGTTAATTTTGCCCATGAGTTTTCACATGAATTGAGATAAAATGCAGCCACCATTACAAGTCATACAAATTGAGTGTTTGAGTAATTCTGGACTAGGAAAAGGGAAACAAGGAAATTTAAACAGTGGAAATCATGGTTTCTTATAATCCTCTAATAGTGCACTATCATTTTGTCACTTCCTCCAGAACGAATATCACAGGGCTGCTGAAATTGTTTTTGTTGTTTTTTTTTTTCTATTTATCGAGTATGCAGTTCTGACCAGCAGTTTACCCATGGTAGCATTCTAAATCACCTTCAATACAAGAAATTAATGGGCAACAACTCATTGCTGCCAGTTATATATGCTATCTCAGTCTATTTTTAATTTAAAATCCAGCTCTGAAAGCATTTGTGAGCATGCACAATATGATTCAAGTGAACAACCTCAAGTATTTATCTGCATGTTTGAACTCTTAGTCAGTGCTGATATTTCTAAAGGATGTTTCAAGGAACATAGGAAAAAATCTAGCCCTCTAAGAGGAACCATTGCAGAAAGACAAAAATAATTATTTCCAATTGTAATATTATTGTCATTTTTTCCCCCATTGTTCTCCTTTTAGAAACATAACCAAGATCCCCAGCATCATAAACTGATGCTTAAATCAATTTGAAATAAATTTTCTGCTAGTGGTCTAAACCACAATTTTGCTTATTATAAAAAGATTTAGGAGGACAGTACAAACGTCACCCAAGAAATCAAGATAGATACTGGATCTGAAAACAGTTCTGGATAATTCCACACTGCATGCTGTATTCATCCTGCTTTACTGGTTCTGGTATTTCAACCAAATATTACACTGTGTGCTGAAGTTTCTACTTTAAATGTTTCTGGACAGTATAAGCAGGAACTTCTTGTCAAACTGCCTATATAGTGTTAATTATAGCTATTTCACTTAACAGAAATATGGATATCCAAATGTGTTTCCTCCTTCAAAAATTCAACCAGTTAGTGTTATCTGTGCATAGCTGTCATTGCCTGGGCTGTACATCGTGTAACCCATGTCTGGATTCACATTATAAGGTAATCCACAATGAGTGTCATGTTTGACAGGAAGAAAATGTGGGTTTTTCATATTCAGACTGTTTTGGAGGTCCCTTTGCAAAAACGTGATTTTCTAAAGAATTCTCAAGTTTTCCTGTCTTTTATTTCACAGCAAGATGCACTTGTTAGTGCAAAGTCCAGTGGACTTCTGTGCTTTTGGTCTCCCTTCCTGTTGGAATATCAGGCAACTAAAGTCCTCTGTGGTAGCCTTCAGCTGCGTCCATCTCAACCAAAGGCAATTTGGTCACTTGCTGTTGTGTCAGGAGATCGATAACCAAGCTAGAGAAAGTCTTGCAACGAAGAGTTTGTGGGTAACTCAGCAGAGAACAACCTGAGCTGTACTTACAGTTAGAGAGGGATCACAAATGGCTAAGGCAGCCTCCTGCAGCTGTTGACGTAAATTAATTTATAAGCAGATCCTATGTTGCTTGTTTCAGTTTTTTAATGATTAAACTAGTATTCCATCTGTCTTGCAAGCAATTTTTATCTCTTATTTTATTCTGATAAAGCTGTGACATTCCCTAAAAAATGTTTTAAAAAAAATTGACTTCTCCACTTCTATTAACTGAACGTGTGAACTGAATGTGTGAAGCAAAGAAAATTCTATGCTCCTTCACCTAAATTAAAGGCATATTTTGAAATCTAAAATCTGTTTAGCCCCAACTGTGACTTGACTGTATTATAGTTAAATGAAGACTGATATTACATCCCAGTATTTTTCTCAGTGTTAAGGATTTCTTATCAACATTTTCTCCATTAAGCTTTTGTTCTAATGCATATATTAATGTTGCCTGGATGTTGCATATATTATTATTGCCATATTAATGATGCCTGAAGAATGGTTAATTTAACCATGAACCTTTGCCTTGTAGGCTAAACTGATGGTTTCACTGGATTGTATGCAAGCAGGATTAACATATATTAAAATAAATTATGCTATAGTTTTCTACCCGGTGTTGGGTAGATATAATTACTTGAAATACTTCTTTTTTCTTCTTTGCTCAAACATGACCAGAAAGGGTATGATTTTATAACAAATAAAGCAAATTTCAAGCAGATTGACGATCAGGTAAATTTCTTTTCTTTTTTTTTAGTGGAGAGGGAAGTCTCCTCTTCAGTTTTCTCTGAAATAGACTTAATCCCACCACTTATTTTAAATTCAGATTGGACAGAGTAATCAAAAATACAGCAGGGGAGAACAGCTGCTGGCACTATAACAGTATCTTAAAGACAGTGTGGAATAAACTTGGGACCAAGAAAGAAAAACAAAACACTCACAATCTGAGCTTGACTGTGTTTGACCTCTATTCTCTGTCCTTAGCCAACCAGCATGGCTTTGGAGATACAAGGACAAGAACATTGGCAGGATAAATACTAGCAGCCTGGTGTTGATCTGAAGGCAGAAACTGGAAGAAGGAAACTGCCTGACATTTTTGTCTTCTCTGAATCCCACCTTCTGGGAGCCAGTCTGTGGCCCGGGGCTGTGAGGAGCAGGAACAAGCTGTTCTCCTCCTGAGAGTGAAAATGTTGAGCTGCTCAGATAGTTGAGGGAGGGAATAGCAAAATCTTGCTCTTTCCATCCATTTTGATGAATTCTATTGAATACCAACATTTGGATTTTAAAAACAAGTATTCTAATATGTACCTAATGTCTGCACTGAGAATTGCATGCACTGCCTCTAAGAGTGTGATGGGATTCTTGACATTCACTTTATGCAATCAAGAGGAGACCTGCTGACCTTTTGAGTGAAGATACCGACACATTTTGCAAGGATAAAGGGCAAAGAGGCTCAGCAGATGTCTTAGGGACAGAGATGTACGTTCTTTCAAAATCAGTTTCTACATAAATATGATCTAACAGATGCAAGACGCAGATAATATAGAGTTCTGCTCTATCTGTGCCAGTGCACTAAAACCAGTCCTGCTGTGCACTGTGAATCATGTCAGTTCGTGTCAGTGAAAAAATTTATACTCTATAGCCTTGGCAAAACCAACACAATTAAGTCTGAATGAGCTGCAGTACCATTCCCTATCCTTTATCAATAGAGATGTTTAATCTATTTAATCACGTCAGTGCCAAATACACTAAGGTAATTGCATCATGGACCTAACAAAAGGGCATCATTTCACTTTCAGCTTTTTTATGACAAGTGATAATGTGCAATGTGGAAAGAAGCCAAGAGTTTCTAATAGCCAAGACTGAGTTAGCTGAGCTGCACATACAGGGGAAAAATCAGCAGTTGTAAATATTCCATTTACAATCTGCATTGTAAACATTGTAATTTTATGTGACAAAAGAAAAGCATACTTCTAAATTTACTTGGCCACGCTGGGGACTTCATTGTGTTGACCACATGAGTAGGAAATAAAGTTAGTGCAGAGGGAATAAAAGCCTCCTAATGAATAGAGTTCATGAGTCAAATACAATAGCTTTCAGCTTATCTAAACCAGGTTTTAACTAAGTCCCTTGGAGATCCTGAAGACAGGCCTTTGGTCTCCAGTGGACTGCTCACCAGAATTTAGCTGTGACAGAGGTGAGTGCTCACCTGCTACTCCCTGCTACAGCACAGGGAGTTGTCTCCTCTGTTCCTGACTTAAGGTCATATGCTGAGGAATGGGATGGAAGGGCACCCCAGAGCCTTAACCACTGACTAAACCCCAGAAACCTGCTGCATTGGCAGAACACTGACTTCCTCGATAATGCAGGCAAGGTGCCAGCCTCAACTTGTGCTGCCTCTGCACCAACTCCTGCTTCTGCAGTACTACTTGCAAGAGCTGCATTCATGAAGCTGGAGGATAAATACAGAAACTGCTTTTAAACCTAAAACTCACCAGCTGAGCAGCTGTTACCATTATTTAATGGGAACAGAACCCCCAGGACTGATTCGCTTAATTTTTTGCCAGGGCATGTAATGCACAGGCAAAAAAATAATGTTTTGATTTATTCTAATTGCTTACTCTGGCAAGAAATGAGTTGCCACTACATTGAAATAGATCATTCTATAATTGGTACGAAACCTGGCAAAGCTCAAAATGAGATGAAGAATTAATGATCTGACCACTTCAAGGTCCAGCAGAGGCATTTCCATATTCCAGAGAGCCTTATAAATCGTCAGATTTGACATCAGGAAAATTAAACGCATGAAGAGTTGGTAACTCTCCAAATTATCCCGAGTCCTTGACTGCCATTTTAAAGTAAAAAATTGTCTGAAATCAGAGGTTCAGATTTGTAGTATATCAGGTAGGTAAGTTCAATTTGGCAGGAGGAAAAATAAGTATTTGATAAAAATACCTGGTCTGTTCAGCAGTGGTGAGCAGTTATTTGGAATATGTGATTACCAGATTTTTTCTTCAGTGTTCCATCGTGTTCTGCTGAATTCACAATTAATCTCTTTCGGGGTCCAATATCAATGACTGCGTATACTAAGGCACAGAGATTCAGCAATTTTTAAAATATCTGGTAAGAAAAATTAATCTTTAATCCTCAATTGCAACTGTCTTTTCCAGTCTCTAGTGGAAATAGAGTTAACCACTTCTCAGAGTATTTACCACACCTGCCTTAGGCATCTGTGAATTTCATATCCCTAAAGAGAAATGTTTCAGCTCAGTTATCATGGCATGATCACTTATTACACATACAGCAGTAGCAGGCTTTTTCCATAATGCAAGTGTTCTTCATTTTATAATACTTATGATTATTTTATTTTTATTGTGTAACTTTGATGTTCTGGTAATGTCATCAGTGGATGCCAGAATCCTATTTTGTTTACTTGTATTTTATTTGTCAAGGGCATCTGCTAAGCTTGGAGGTTGTTCTTTTTGCGAAGTATGATTAATTTTACATAAAATAATACCTATTTATACTATACATGATGTCAAATGAAGAATAGCACAGAGAGAGAGAAAATTATGCTAAGAGTGGAATAGCTATTATGGTACAATACCTATCTGCTCCAGTTGGCACTTGAACAATTGAAAAGGAATGATTTTCACCGCAGGCAATGGTAACTTTGTGCCTGAATAAATGTAACCTCCAGAAGTTAGGGATAAGGTTAACACAACTATACATGTAACATCCAGAGGAGCAGACATAACCTTGAAGATGGCCCTAAGCTTAAATTATTTTCTTTTTTTAACTTGACTGAAAATGAGGTTGCATCCCAAAAGACACAAAATATGCTACAGGACACAATTAAAGAGGAAATGTGCTAAGAATCACACTTAGAGTTATAATGTCAAATTCTTGAACACAAAACCCAACCTTCTGGGAAGAGGAAAATTTAACGTATAAATTCTTTAAAGAAATTTTTCTTAAGTTCTTCTCTGAAGATCCTTTAAATAGCTAGCTTACTTACTATGCATTTGGATGTATAGTACCTTGGCTAATGGATTTTTAAGCTCATTTTTCTTTGATCATATAGCTTTTGCTAACATGTTTGAAATTTTGTGTTGATTGAGGAAGGAGGAAAGAATGAATGGAAAACAAAAATACACATGTAAAAACAGAATATTGCAAGAAGATTCTTTAATGGCACTGTCAATCTTTTCTGTAGTCATCTGCATCAGGGGGCTTATTGTCAGAAATTCTTTAAACACCTGGATAACTTGCCAATTTTGAAAGCTAGTAATTATTATATTGCACGATCTTTAGAATAAAATACTCAGTAGAACTCAAAGAAAACTTTTATTATTTTTGTACCAATTATATAGGCTGTAATCTATTTCAAATCTATTACTGTGACTTTTCATATAATAATACTACAAGTATACATTGCATGCTAGACCCCAAAGGTTCTATTGGATAAAACAGAATTACTGTCATTAGAGAGAGAGATACCAGTTGAGGTATAGGCAGGAACTGATTTTAAAACTCCATTATCCAGACATGCTAAGGAGTTGTGCAAGTATATAAAATAAAAGCAACAAATCAAAACCAGACATTGACAAAATGACAGAATTTGGATTTCAGGATTGTTGGGGAAATTAAATACCATAAGGCAGCAGCTGTCTACTAAAACTCCAACTTCTACTGATGGAAAATCTTAAAGATAAAAGCATTTCAAAATAAGTTAATTTACCAGTCTAGCATACAGAATACATGACTTGTGTGAGCAAAAGAATTTTTTGGTTGAGTGTTTGAAAAAAATTAACCTATATAAATAACAGCCTAATACTTTTAGATATGCTGAAATCTTGTCTAAAATTAATTGTAATAAAACAGGATGCTTTTTCATCTTTTTTGTTATTTTGAACGAAGAAATAAACTATCAAAATAGCTTTAGAAATGAAAGCTCTATTCAAGAAGAGTTTTAGGACTGAGTGTTTAGCAGCCTAAATAAATGCAAAGGACATGTATTTAAGATTCATGGAGACCCACCTACTGCCACAGAAAGGCACTTGGACAATGAGCCAGATCATGTTGGAAAAAAAGCTGAGCTGGCAAAAACAGTTGCTTGTTTCTAAATGAGTGAGCTGGAACCCCCAAAATGTCCTTTGTTGTCATTCATAAACTTTATGTGAAAATCATAACATCTTTAAATAAAAAGCAAAATGAGCCCAAGTAGAAACACTCCTCTGAAAACTTATAACATCACCCACTGTATGGGGCTGTAAGAAGGAAAGAAAACTCTGAAAATGAAAAACTACCCAGTAGGGGAGGGACTGTAAGGAAATAAACCAGAAAATAAGAAATTTACATTGTCTCCCGCTTCTGCCACGAGCAAAAGTGCTCAGAACTCAGATCCTAGTGAAAAGGAACAAGTAAACAGAAGCAGCAGCAGAACAGCAGCAGAGCTCATTGTGCTGCAAAAAGAGCAGCTGGTAAAGAGCCAAACTTGGAAAAAAAGTCACAGAAGCCACTATGCAGCCTCACAAACAGCTAGGAGAGCTAAAGAGAGGTTCCTCTGGTGAGCATGATGTTAACAATTGACTTTGGTTTTGTCTTTCTACAGTGGTTTTCTATTACTGCAAATCTACATTTTTCAACACAAGTTAAACCTAGCTTAGACTTGAACTCTTGATAATCTAATTCATAAATTGATTTTAATTAATTCATAAATTCATTGCATAAATATACAAAAAGGAGGTTTCTAAAAGGGTAACTACAACAGCAATATTTTTTTTCCAGAGTTTCTACAGTTACAGGGTAAATCTCCACTCAAATTCCACAAGCTGACTTGAGAGTGGAAAGTCAGAAGTTCAGGAATAAATGGACTTTCAATAGCCAGGAAGACTGGCACAGTCATGCCGAGGCAGAGGTGGGCAGTCCAGAAGTCCAAGGGTCCTTACAGTTTTCACAGTAAAGATGAATGGCCACGTCCACAAGTGATGAAAACATTCTAATAAAATGAGCCAGGAGGCTCTGTGCCATTTTCCTCAGTTCAAAATCTCCAATTCAAAATGCTACTTTTTAGCATAAAAATGTACAGAACAGGAAGAAAAATTATGAAATATTTTTCAAAAATACTGTCAGCACCCCTCAGATTAGATTATCAAAATTCTTCTGGGAAAATATACGCATGACTGCTCATTTTTGAGAGATTCAATGTGAGACCCTGGCTCAAAACTAGAGACCAGTTACACCAGTTCTCTTTCCAATGCTCCTATTCCCTTATGCAGGTTTTGTCATGTAAGAAATAAATACAGACTGACAGCCAGAGTCACTGATAGTTAAGGATATTCACTCACCATTATTTCAGGGGATGTATAAATATGTGTTTTAATCCTGTCCATTGAAAGACAACCTACTCAGACAAACATACGTAAATAGTCCTATAAATTTTTTATAGATCTCATTTTCTAACACTTGCCTTTAGTTGCCAAGAAGCTCACCCAGATTTCCTGACTGTTCTTGGTTTATGCATTATCCCCATTATCATCTCTCTTACTAAAAAACTATTATCCTAACTGTCCTTTTTGGGATAATGCAATACTCTCACATCCAGTTCCTGTATCAACTAGATTAATTTTCTGCATTGGAGTAACCACATAGCATATATCTTACACTGTAACGTGGGATAGAAAAGCAGATGTGACAATCGACATATGAACTGATTTTTGGTAACATAAAACATTATTCTGAGACCATTTGGAGGCTAAGACTGCTGCAGTGCAATGGTTCTGCAGGCCAAAATAGCTCTGCTGAGGGTCTGACATCCATTCTGTAACTAACTCTGGACTGAATGAGCACTGATGGTCAGAGTGCACCCTTTCAGTTTCTTTTCATCAGGAAGGAATCCATCCTACACGCTCCAAAATCATTCCACGGTGTGAAACAAAAAATCAAGAAATGGGGATAATCAGACTTGACTTCATAGAATCATAGAATCAGCTGGGTTGGAAGGGACCTCAGAGATCATCAAGTCCAACCCTTGATCCACTACCGCTGCAGTTACTAGACCATGACACTGAGTGCCACATCCAGTCTCCTTTTAAATATCTCCAGGGATGGAGAATTCACTGCTTCCCTGGGCAGCCCATTCCAATACTTGATCACCCTCTCCGTAAAGAAGTTCTTTCTAATATCAAACCTAAACCTCCCCTGGCACAACTTAAGACTGTGCCCTCTCCTCTCCTCTCCTCTCCTCTCCTCTCCTCTCCTCTCCTCTCCTCTCCTCTCCTCTCCTCTCCTCTCCTCTCCTCTCCTCTCCTCTCCTCTCCTCTCCTCTCCTCTCCTCTCCTCTCCTCTCTTCTGCACTTCTGCTCACTAAGTTAGGTGCACCTTGTAGTTACCTTGTGGGGTTCCCTCAGTTCTTAAAATTCAAAATCTCCATTTCAGTGTTACAGGAAAGAAAAAAAAGTTTTGCTCAGCCTTATAGATGGGAAAAAAATCACTCCCAGTATTTTGGAGCAATGGCTGGGGAGTCATTATATTGATAGCAGAAGCAGCAAAATTGCAAAGGCTGCAAAGACAAGTGACCACTCTAGCACAATAGACCTTTTGTCTACTTGTAAATTAGCTGTCAAGAGATGACAAGGAAAGAAATTTATATTTGAAAATAAGGTATTCGGAAGGTGACACTGACATCTGTCAGATGCAACACTAACACAGCAGCTACCCGCAAGTCAATCACCCCATGGGATAATAGATCACTGGAAAGCTGTGTTGTAAAACTTTTTAATGACCTCATGAAGCTAAGATTCACCTATTTGTAGTTACAGTGCACAGTGCAAGACCTTCTGTAAGATGAAAAGGGTTATTCTGTCTCCTAGTGGACTCATGATTATTTGATATAGTGGTTTATTTGACACGAGTGGTTTTCAGTTAAAAGGTACAAGCACATTGACTGGCATTAATTGTGCTTACTTTCTTCAGTTAATAATCCTGACATCCCACAGCAGAATTCCTAAATATTTTGCTTGACCTTGATATCATACTAAGCATGATACAGCTGCTCAGGTCATTCTCTTCATCCTTGGCTACTGTTGCAGCTTTCATCACCTTTAATTTACTGAGAATTTTGCCATATTACAAGATGTATTAAATGCTGGCCTCAGCAGTTCAAGGAGTTCATCAGTAAGGTGGTTTAATATTTTTCACCAGTGGCTTTCCCAAAGACAAGCAGGGCTGGTAATATCTGGAATACAAAGGATAGATGAAGTCTGGAATACGAAGTTGAAAAGGGCAAATTGAGAAAGTCTCAGAAAATTTAGCTGGAGACAGAGAAGATAAGGCTAACATCTGCTTCTACACAATCTCATGTTCTTTTTTTCAGCCACACTGGAAAGTGCAGCCAATGGGTTTTTAAATTACTTTAGAAAATTTGTTTAGGGAAAATGCAATATTTATCTGCACATTGTGGAAATATCCACTGTAGCCCACTGTATCTGAATTAAAACAAGGAGGAAAAATCCTAAATCTCCTTTAGCTACCTAAGCAGAAATATTTTCTCATAGACTATGCCAAATAAGAATTTAATTTCTGAAACTTTTAACATTAAAACTGTGGCTATTCCAGTGGCAGACTTATTTTTAGAGACAGGGATTTTAAAGCTTAAAAAAGCCCTCCAAAACCAGAGGAACTTGTGCCTTCTAGCAAAATGAAAAATGTCAGTATTTGTGGCTTTATTTCAGAGCAAGTGAGTGTTTCTGAATGCTTTCTGGAGGCATTTCAAAGGAGTTTTCCTCATATGCAAAGTAGATACTCATGTCTAAACTGTTAGCAGTGTAAGACTCTGCTACGACAACAGGGGTACTTGATACTATAGAATTCACACATCACAGTTTCAAGTGTAGGAAGAAAGTAGAGCTTTGACATCTTGAGGGTTAAGTTCCTTTATACTGACTTGTCATTTAAAAAAAACCTTTTTTTCAAAAGAAGAACATACCATACAGACTGAGAAGGCTTCTATAAGTTCTGGCATTAAAGCTAAATCTCATACATAAATTCTCACAAAATGCATATACCTTTTTGTCATGTTTTTTCCCCCTTATATTGAAAACCATCCTCAGACTCCAAGCTGCTTTACCTGTAAGTGCAGATTCTCAAAATTTGTGAGGAACACTCAAGAAGGAGGTGTAATGATTTTAGCTCGCTGATACTGTTTTCTAATATTCTTCCAATATATACTTTAAGATTTTTTTTTCTTTTGCAGAAGAGTGCACAACCTGGAGTTCCTTTTCCATGTAATTGATTGGAGGAAAGCACTCAGACTGGTAGGACAGGTGAACAGAAGATGAAGGATGCTAGTTTGCCTACCCTTTTGTTACTGCTCTGGGGTTTAAAGAGACATAGCTGCCACAAAAATATCTGTGCAGGAGTTTTACACAAGGATGAGTTTTATTTGATCCTAAATAGACTTTAAAGGCAGTGAAATTCATGCCACTGATTTTTACCTTGGGAATCTCTCCAGCAAAAGCGAGCTGCTTATTCATTAGGCACTGATTATGTACCATACACACAGTCACCCAACCTTGATTTATATTAAACAACCTAAATACAGAGTCAAGTATAGCTCATCTGAATTAACACAAGAAGACAATGATATAAAATCTATCTGTGCAAGGTATCTTGCACATGAGACACAGCCCTGGGAGTAGCTGGTGAGGAAAAGACATCCTCTCAAAGTTCACTGAAGCTTGGGCACAAACTGCTATGCTTGAAACAATGCTGGATATTCCTCAACACTCAGTCTATTGCAGCTGCTGCATTTGTTTCTACTGTTCATAGAGAGGACAGAAAACCTCCTCAAAGGCATCTAAGAGCTCCCCTGTGCAATTCCTGCCATGTTATGTCTTCATGCTTCACTGCAAGTTAAACCTATCCATAAAAGAGGGACAATGCAGGAGTGGAGAATGTGAGGAACAGGTAAAATCGGTGGAGAGTTTTTCACAGGGAACAGCAATGGAGGACTTTTTCTACCTCAGATTTTTCACCAAAGAACCCACTATAATTATCATTTATGTTGTTTTCAAAAATGAAACCACAGACTAGAGCTGTACTGCTGGAGAGCATTATTGGCCATTGGTATTTTAACTGTTGTTTTCTCACTTCCCACTCATGACAATCAGCAAAGCCTTTGCAGACATCTCATTACAAGAATGGAAAATGTGGAGGCTTGAAATACAATATTTATGCAGTCATATTAGGCTCTTACTTACAGCATGCTAATTATTTTTTTCTGGAAACACCTCCTGGTGTTGTGAAATGAACTGAAAAGAACAGAAGCAGCTACAGAAATATTTTAATTTCAGAGCCACGCTGCCCTTCCAAGGACTTGTAGGCATCCATCAGCTAGTGTTCCCTATTCAGACTGACTTTGTTTGAACTAAAGGACAAAATTTCCAAGACTGGCTTGTAAAAAGTTAGTCATACAGGAATTACAAAACAGATGGATTTATTAATTTAATAGTTTACATAGCTTCCTCTTTCTCCTGATCTTTGTACTGAGTATCTTCAACCAAAATGTTATTAAAGTACGTCAGTTCCTTTAATGGGGTTGGGTTAGGTTAGCTAAACCTTGAATTTGCCAGCAAATACATTAACAATCTTGAGGAAAGCAAACCCATTTGTTTCAAAATATGTATTTCTCATATTTTACACAATTTCCAGCAAGGAGATCACTGGCACTATCTTTAAATCAAAGCAGGCTAACAAGAGTTTCCTTCCCCCTTCCAGGGAAGGAAGTAACAAAAGACATTTAGCAATTATCACCCTTTTAACAGGACTGGTGAATTAAGACCATAAATGCTGTACACTGCAAAAATATCACCCTAATATCCATTGTGCAATTCCTTATAAAAATCCCAATTTATATCAGGCAATTTTTTAAAAGGATAATTATATTTCTTAGAATACAGAGCAATATACCTCAGACTACCATCACAGATGGCCTGTGCTCCCCTTCTTCAGCAACTTCAGTGTAAGATGTGCTGAGGAGGAGTGGGTCCCACGTCAGGAAGATTTATTCAGAGCATTTAAACATTACACTACCCTCCTACTGCAAGCTTCTCTGGCAATATTTCAGCATTAATTAACTGTATTTATAGCATAATGGAAAATTCAAAAATAAAATGCATTATTAAATGTAAAATGGAATGTCAAATGGAAAAAAAATCAAATTAAGATCTTCAGAAATGGAAAAAAATTAGAGTGGAGGTTGTAATTTTCTTCCCCTTGAAATGATGCAATAGATAACTGCTTAGTTACTTCAGTCCTTCACTATAAGAAAAATAATATTCCACTTAAAACACAATATTTTGATTGCTCAGCACAGTATTTTTAGAAAAAGGAATGTGAAAAACACAGTTTATTGACACTCTAGAAACATTGTATTTGCCTTATAAAACCAATTAAATCTATCCTAAAGAGATCAACTTTCTTGTTGTTTACTTACAGAAGAGCAGGACTACTCTCGAAACTATATTAGTTTCCAGAATTAAAAAACAATAAACTTTCAAAATACAAGGCTACCAGATTTGACTACTGAGGTCAGCATGATTTTTGGACACATTTCTGTTCATTTTGCCATGCCAAGAGGCTTCTATGAAGGCAGCCCAAAATTTCCAACATGGAAGATTTGTTCACACGTTGAACATCTTAAATAACTTTTCATACAAATGTACACACGAGACCTGATGAGAAGGAGAAAAAAGAGCCATTTTATGGGAAAAAACCCAAAAGTGCACTAGCTTTAACAGTACCAGAGGAAAGAGGTTATAATAACTCAAGGGAGAACACTTTCTGACAGTTCTGTGCTGTGCTACTTCACCAGGCTCCTTTTTGTGCCAGAATGAGTGATAAAACCTAGCATTTTCCATTTATAACTTTCCTACAACAGTCCTGATTTCCCATGAGAACATCATTATGAATATTTGTGATCCAGAGATACTTTCTTAGAAATTAAAATCACTCACTTCTACAGGACTGCTTGTTCTTAACCTGCTCAAGTGTGAAGCTATCTCTGAGCCTGTTTTCATTTCAGGACATGGTCCTACAGAGTTTAGAGCATTTGTGCTTTTAAATAAATCGTTCTTAGTCTCTTTTCTTTTGTCATGGAAACCGGATGAATTGTGGTTATGAATATAATATTGCTTTCAAATTCTGAGCTCTAAAATCTGTTCACATCTATGGTTTTGTTCTTGACTCAAGTTAATTCACCACTAAGTAATGGTAATTGGGGACAGAGATTGCTTGCTCATCTTTTGTACTAAACCTAGCTAATGTTGTGGGATGGTGGGTTTTTAAATAAAAAATTTACAGAAAGAGCTGTCATTTCGCTTAGAAGCTAATGTTATTCATTCTGAAGAAAGCCAGCAAAAAGACAGAAATGCTCTGAGCAGAACTTGGATGTTTTATGACATGTTGCCTGTTCTCTCTTGCCCACTTCATCCCCTGGGATTGGGTTTCCTGCACACAGAGGACTGTGAAACACATTTTCATTCTAAGGAAAGCATTTAAGATGAAGACTATCACAAATAATTGCATTGCTAAGGAATTCAGCTAAAAGAGGAGAAATGCTGCTACCATCACAATAGAAGCTGAAGGGCCAAACAGCTCCAGGGGCTCACATCTCTGAGAAAGCTGGGCTACTTTTTGTTTGGGAAGGGCTTGGGGACATAGATCCCAAGCAGACAGAGATGCCTTCCTTGCCATACCCTTTCTGATATCCAAGTTACAGAGAGCTCACATCACTGACAGCTCTATATTTTTGTATTTCCCAGCAATTAGCTCTCAGTTCAGACACTGGGCCTGGAGTGATGACTATGGGCTTTACAAACTGGTGCTTGGTTAAAGCCATACCAAGTCAACACATATAACTTGATTTAATGCACATCTCTGTACCGTATAGATAATACGAAAAAAAAAAAAAAGATTGTATCACTCTGCTTGAACCATAGTTGCTCCACGGTGTTCTGTGGCCATGGAAATGCATTTTTAAATCTTTTGATTAATTTTCCTCTTTTAAAATAGACTCAGTTTCAAGACCTGTAACTAAACAGATCACCACGAACCAAGCATCTCAAAGGTAATACTGTTCTGGAAACTGTCTGCAACTGCTCACAGGGAGAAGCTTGCAGTGGATCACAATATCTAGAGCCTTTAAATAGGTTGGGAAAATCCACTGGTTCTGTATGGTCCTTCCACACTAACCTGCAGGCTTGTGTGAAGGATTTTTTTCCAACTAGAAGAAATCTGCTTTTGGAAGGGCCTGGTATCTACCAAGTTTATCACTAGTTTTTATAATCACAGGCTGAATTTCTGTTCCAGTTTCAATTTAAATTATTTCATGTGTGGAGTAACTATTTCAATGATGATTTATTCTGGCACAGCTGTAGTTGCCTTCAGCTGAATATACTGAAATTGGAAGGCTGATCTAAAAATTTACAGCCATTCACATTTTCTAACACATAAATGCTCCTCTGTTATTGTTGGGGCCTCCAAATAGCCTACTGATTAGAAAAGGTTATCAAAGTGAATTTTAAAAAAAGGTAAGGATGCTGTGCTGGTTTGAAACTACGGGGGATTTTCAGCCTGACCTCAGGCTACCACAAAAAATTATGCAAATCACAGAATCACAGAATCACAGAATCCTAGGGGTTGGAAGGGACCTCGAAAGATCATCTAGTCCAAGCCCCCCTGCCAGAGCAGGGCCACCTAGAGTACATCACATAGGAACGTGTCCAGACGGGTTTTGAATGTCTCCAGTGAAGGAGACTCCACAACCTCCCTGGGCAGCCTGTTCCAGGGCTCTGTCACCCTTACAGTAAAAAAATTTTTTCGAATATTCAACTTGAACCTCCTATGCTCCAATTTACACCCATTACCCCTTGTCCTATCACTGGTCACTACTGAGAAGAGCCTAACTCCATCTCCCTGACACTCACCTCTTACATATTTGAAAACATTGATGAGGTCACCCCTCAGTCTCCTTTTCTCCAAACTAAAGAGACCCAGCTCCCTCAGCCTTTCCTCATAAGGGAGATGTTCTACTCCCTTAATCATCTTAGTAGCTCTGCGCTGGACTCTTTCAAGCACTTCCCTGTCCTTCTTGAACTGAGGGGCCCAGAACTGGACACAATACTCCAGGTGCGGCCTCACCAATGCAGAATAGAGGGGGAGGAGAACCTCTCTTGACCTACTAACCACACCCTTTCTAATGCACCCCAGGATGCCATTGGCCTTCTTGGCCACAAGGGCACATTGCTGGCTCATGGTCATCTTCTTGTCAACCAGGACCCCCAGGTCTCTTTCACCTACACTGCTCCCCAGCAGGTCAGCCCCCAACCTATACTGGGACATCTTGTTGTTCTTCCCCAAATGCAAGACTCTACACTTCCCCTTGTTGAATTTCATCATGTTTCTCCCTGCCCAACTCTCCAGCCTGTCTAAGTCTCTCTGAATGGCAGCACAGCCCTCTGGTGTGTCAGCCACTCCTCCCAGCTTAGTGTCATCAGCAAACTTGCTGAGGGTACATTCTATACCCTCATCCAAGTCATTGATGAAGATATTAAACAACACCGGTCCCAGCACCGACCCCTGAGGGACTCCACTAGTCACACACCTCCAACCAGATTCTGCCCCATTGACTACAACTCTCTGACTCCTTCCTTTCAACCAGTTCCTGATCCACCTCACTACCTGATCACCAAACCCATAATTGATCAACTTATCTAAAAGGATGCTGTGAGAGACCGTGTCAAATGCTTTACTGAAATCAAGATAAACCACATCTACTGCTCTTCCATCATCTATCCACCTAGTAATTTCCTCATAGAAGGCTATGAGGTTAGTCAAACATGATTTACCCTTGATAAAACCATGCTGACTGCTCTTGATGACTCCCATGTCCTTGATATGCCTGGAGATAGTGACAAGAACAAGTTGTTCCATCACCTTTCCAGGGATGGAGGTGAGGCTGACCGGTCTATAGTTACCCGGGTCCTCCTTCTTGCCCTTTTTGTAGACTGGAGTGACATTTGCTATCCTCCAGTCCTCAGGCACCTCTCCTGTTACCCATGACTTACTGAAGATGATGGAGAGTGGCCTAGCAATGACCTCCGCCAGCTCCCTCAGCACCCTTGGATGCATTCCATCTGGATGAGCAAAGGCTCATCTTCTGTGTGCTGACATGGCAGGTGACAGGCTCAGTCAGCATGAATTCAGCAAAGGCAGGTCCTGCTTGGCCAGCTCAGGGACCCACTCAGTGGATGAGGGAAAGGCTGAGGGCATTGTCTACCAGGACTTTAGTTAAGCCTTTGACACAATCTCCCACAGCATTCTCCTGGAGAAGCTGATGGCTTCTGGTCCTGCACTGCAGTCACAACAACCCAGGTAATGCCACAGGTATTACAGGCCTGGGGAAGAACGGCTGGAAAGCTGCCAGGCAGAAAAGGACCTGGGGATGTTGGTCAACACCAAGGTGAATATAAGCCAGCAATGTGCCCAGGTGGCCATGAAGGAATAGTGTGGCCAGTGGGACTAGGGAAGTGATTGTCCCCTGTACTGGGCATTGGTGAAGCTGCACCTCAAATATTTTGTTCACTTCTGGGCCCCTCACTAGAAGGAGGAAATAGAGTTGCTGGAGTATGTCCAGAGAAGAGCAACCAAGCTGGTAAACGGCCTATAGAACAAGTCCTGTGAGGACAGACTGAAGAAACTGGGATTGTTTCATTTGGAGAAGAGGAGGCTGAAGGGTGATCTCTATTGCTCTCTACTACTGCCTGTAAGGAGGTTGTAGGGAGGTGAGTGTTGGCCTCTTCTCTCAAGTGAACAATGCTAGGACTAGAGGAAATGACCTGAAATTGCACCAGGGGAGGTATAGACTAGATATTTGGAAAAATATATTTATTGAAAGTGTAGTCAGGTGCTTGAATGGGCTGCCCAGGGAGGCTGTGGAGTCACCATCCCTGGAAGTATTTAAACACCATGTAGATGTGACAGTCCAAGACATGCTCTAGTGGGGATGGTGCTTTTCTTCCGGGTTGATGTTTGGATGCAGTGATCTTAGAGGTCTTTTCCAACAGTCACAATTCTGTGATTCTGTGAAGGCAGTGGAAAATTGCTTCCAGGGATTTGTTTCCATTATATTTTCTCTTTTCTCTCTTCAACACTGACCTAGAAAACTGAGGTTCTCATGCAGCTATAGTTTCAGGACGTGAAACTTCTAACAAAACTCTAAATTTTGTAACACTGATTATGCTGATATAAAGACCTACTTGAGTCCACTGAGTAGCATTGCTCCACTGTACAAAGTAGAATGTGGAAAGAGCAACTTTAAAGCTATCCAAACCTTTGCTTTCATTAATGAAAATGTTGTCTGCAAAACCCTCTAGTGGAATTTGCAGAAAGACTGAACATGGTTATAAGGTGTGATCTGCATTTCTGATACAGAGATGATAGCAGTAAACAGTAACCTGAACGGAAAAATGGACTTTACTTCTATAATTTTTTACTTAGTGTGAAAATGCTCAACTTGCAATAGTTCTTCAGAATCTCTCATCAAGGTGCTTCCTTTTAGCCATAATAAATTATACATTTTTACACAGTTCAGAAAGGGTCTTTAGTTTCAACATTGCTGTGGAAAAAGAAATGCCTACTCTTCCATGAAAAGGACAAAAAGTTTAGAAAATGCAATCCAGGAGCATGGCCTCTAGTTGCCAGCTCAGCTGGGTGCCAAAGCTGCTGTGTGATTTCTCTGACTGTGCAACATCACATGCATGAAAATTCTTGCCTAATGGAGCCATTAGTTGAGATACAAAGAATAAATGTGTGTTGAAATAGTGTCCTGGTTTGGGCCAGGATAAAGGTGATTTTCTGTTTTGTACTTTTGCTTTTAGCTAAGTTTCTTGTAAGTAGTTGCACTTGCTGAAATTAACAGCAAGTTTCTCAGACAGTGTCTGCTTCTAGGATTGATAACACTTGATGTTTATAGTTACTGCTAGAGACTGGTATGCAGAGCCAAGGACACTGCTCAGCTCTGAGGAAAATATTTTACCGTCCAGGAGGACACAGAGGTCCCACCTGAGCCCTCCTTTGGGGAGGAACAGACAAGATAGATACCAGAATTGACCAAACAGAGTATTCCATCCCATATACGTCACACTCAGTATAAATTTGAGGCATCACGAGGGCCGAGCCAGATCTTTTCCTGATTTCCTGCTTCCCTTCCTTCACCCGGCATCCTGGAAGGATCCTGTCCGTTCGTCTGCCTGTGGTCCTGATCCGTGCCAGCCCATATCTGTGTGTGTTCCTGCCTCCGGTTCCCGACTGCTGCCGACTCCAGGAGTCCAGCCTGGACTTTCCCAGGGCTGCCCTACAGCCTCGGTGGTGACGTGAGAGTTATTGGGGGAGAGGGGGGAGGAATGTGGTATCCATTTTCCTGTATATTTGTATATATTTAGTAATTTTACCTATTTATCATTACTGTTCATTAAAGTTGTGTAGTTTAGTTTCCAACCCATAAGTCTCTCTCCCTTATTCTCTCTCCTTTCTCTATCAAGGAGAGAGAGATTAATAGAGAGCGTCTGTTATTCGGTTTAATTGCCGGGCCAGTGTTAAACCGTGACAAATAGAAAATAAATCCTTTCCATTTTTGTAAGCTCAGCCTGTAATAAGATAGATTTTAAATGGTTATCAGAAGCTTAGATACTTACCATATTGATCTTTTGGCATGACTTGAATAGTTTTAAAGAGAAAGGGTAATTATTTTGAAGAACTCATTAAATGTCAGGCTAGAAAACATGTATAGTGAATTTTTAACATAAGTTAGGTTTGAGCTAACTGTTTCTAGTGAGTAAAGTATGAAAAACACCATGAGGGAAAACACAGCTGCAACAAGTAACATGATGCATGCAGCAATCTCAGGCTGCTTACTCTATTTGCTCCATAGTTTCTCAGCTTTTAAGTCCAGAAAAAAAAAGATTCCTCTTGTTTGACATGTAGTGTATAGGTCATTGTATTTCACTTAAACTAATTTCAGTAATATTATTGAAGCCATCGTTTTTCAGTTTTCCAAACATTTTGAATGACAGGTGAAGTTTGAAGAGAACACAGCTCTTCACAAGCGTAGCCTGACTCAGAAGCTCAGAGCATTTGCCTACCACTGACAACCCACTTTTCCTTTTGAGCAAGCCATACTTCTTGAGAGAAAGGTGAAGAACATTTGGGCAGTTTCTCATTATCCTGCATGATCCAAGCAGGCAACCAACTGCAACACACCAGCAATTTGAGGGAGTGCCTTTTGTAAAAGCTTCTAAAGCTATATTAGGGCAATGACAGTTAAAGACAAAATACATAAAAGCAAGTAGAGGTAAATATCCTAGAAGCAGTGGAAACTGCTGATCAAAAACATTATATAAAAGTATACAAAATAAAGTAATACTACATCTCAACATACCTAACTGTGAGTCTAGTTTTGTACAGTTTGCCAAATCGAAGAAGAAAAAAACACTGTATTTCCATGAAGAATATGCATTTGTGACACCTTTCTTAATATTGGTCCAATTTCATGGATGCAACCAGGTCAGGCTGCAGAGAAACAAAACCTGATGTTTTTTCTGGCAGCTAGTGACAATTTCCTTCTCTGCTGTGGACTGGAGAAGTCTGACTGCTGCTGTGCACTGGGTGGCAGCTCTGTTCCTTCAGGGTTGGATCTAAGCTGAAAGGGCATCACTCACTTGCTCACCATTACGCCACAGTCAGTGGAGGAGACAGTTTCTGGTTTCCAGAGTTAAAAGTGAAAGGGTCAGGGTAGAGAGAGAGGCAGAGATCAGCATCAGCAAGAAGGGTTCCTTGTAGCTGTCACTGTATTCTGCTAAAAGAAACCACAGGCCCTAGTGTCATTTTTCTAGAGGTTTATTGTGTGCTCTAATGCTATTCTTTACTGTGCACATAGTCATTCAAAAAATTTCATTCCACTTTCAGTGTACTTTTCCCTGTTTTTCTCTGAATATATATAAATGGTTGGAAATACAGCAGCAATCTTTAAGCTCTGATTTCTTTCTGTCAGAAAAAACTTACAGATATTTTCAACTTTAATTTCCTAATAATCTAGCTTTCTAAAAAAAGCATGTATCTGATGTCCATGGAAGAGCACCCTCTTAATACTGTTTCTTAAAGACTAGTCCATTTTAAAGCTTATGCAATTTTTAGAATGTTACTTTATTCTCATGCAGTAAGGAGGGAAGACATTTTAAACATGCATTACAAATTCAGCCCGGTAAGATACTGCTGTAGAATTCAATAATTTATTAAACACAAGGAGTGCAAAGAAGTGTCACCAGGCTGCCCAAAATTTTGGATTTGCATCTTGTGCTATACTATACAATTTGCAGTCTATTCAACTTCTGATTAGAATAATTTGCTATCATTCTCTATACCCAGGTACAGAGCTGTTATAGAATTAAAATTAGTTGTTCACTTAGAAGTATCACTTTCTGCTTCCAAGTGAGTTTTGTGAGCTTATAGGGTTTTCCCACTTTTTTTGTGCAATAGGCTGCGGAAAAAATGCATTCTTTAAATTTTTCCAATGCACAAATGATTTCCAAGTCACATTTTTGTAGCGGTTTCAGCAGTGCTGAAATATATATCAGTCTCTCGTTAGTAAGTATGAGATATGTAAGTGCTAAGAACTGTCACAGGTTTTTATGTGATTATGCATAGCTCCAATATTTTCATAAGTCATTCTATCATCAGAGGAATGTTGAAGCAACTTTGGCAATACAATACTTGTTTACTTACATAAGAAAACAGCTAAATAAAAACTAAATAAAATGTGATCTCTTCTAAAAATGCAGTTAAACTATCTTAATAGCTTTCAAAAATTCCACTGGATAAATAGGAACCATTCCCTAACAGCTTTTGAAGCCCATTCTGCCTGCAGCTGTACTGTTGGTGATGCATGCATGAGATTATAGGTTTTGTGCCTCATTAGGAGCAATTTTAAATCTCACATTCAGACACCAATCTTACCAAAACTATTACAATTTTCTTCTAAGAATGGACTGCATATGATGTTTCTAAAGCAATTGTTAGTAGTGTTCTCATGGCTGAATAAATATCAAACAATATAATCTGTCTCCTGAAAATTAAACAAATAAAACTATGTTTAGGTATCTTCTGAAACAGATAACATTTCTCTCCTAAGCTTTAATAAAGACTCAATTCATAACTGTACCTCAAAAACAAAAGAGTATGTATTGCATCCTAGTGACCCCCATTTGCTCTACCAGTCCCCATGAAAACCTCATACAGGAGCATGGCAAAATAAGACAATTTCAACTCCATTCATAAATAAGAGCATCGGTTTTGCCTCTTAGCTGAAGCTATGAGAGAGTTTGTTATCTCCATTTACAGTGTGCTATGGACATACACAAGCTTGCTCTGCCTGAAAACCTTACCATACAAAGGCTGCTTTTGGTTATCTGGAAAAATGCTTAACTTTTAAAACACTTCTTAATAGGTAATCTTCATTTACTGCATTGCTACAGAAAAAAAGTTCTGTTTCATGCCCACTAGGGAAAGTGTACAATGACTGAACATCCAATGGTACCAAGTTTATCTTAGTCCTTTAGTCTCAGCAGGACATGTAGAGCTGTTTCATGGTTCCCTAAGTATGTCTCTGGGCCAGACTCATCCAAACACAGAACTTTTACTTGGCTCTGAAGCCCTGAGGTAGCATTAACCTCTATTTTCATTTGGCTCCATCAGAAACCTGACAAGTTTAAATGTGCTTCCATTAGCAAGAGTCCCTAAGGAACAGATTGCAAATCAGAAAAACAGAACAATCAAATGAAATTCCAGATGATACTTAACCATTAGAAATTATCTGATAACTATGATTTCCTCTGTTTCCCAATCATCTGCAGCTTCTATGGCTGACAAATTTGACACCTCTTCGAGGTTCTCTCAGTCCTCCTTTGATACTTCTCTCCCATAATTTACATAGAACTTCTCTTTTTTTGCCACGGTGCGATATTTTTAATTATAATATTTTGCAAGTCATACATCAAAAGAAGCTTTCCCTGTTTATAAACCTATTTATAGGTTTATAAGCTGCCACCTATTAGCACACTTTTAGTTTCCATCCAGGAGGTCAGATGTGACAGCTGATGGAGCAGCACAGATGGAGCTCTGCTGTAGTGTTTAAATCTGTTTAAATCACCTCTCCTCCTTTTGACTTGTTTGCATCACAAGCTTTCCTACTAAACTCTGGCTTTTTGACAGCAAAGGTGTTGTGAATCAGTAACACAAGGTTGTGGCAAGAAATAGGACAAGCTGGAGCCCAGAATTCTACTCTCTGCTCAACTCTAGCCCAGAGCTACAACAAAAGTGTAAGGAAAATAAATAAGGGGACTTCTGTCTTGTAGAAGAGGTTGATGTCAGCTATCAGATTAAGAAGGAAAAACTGTCTAAGGAATATGGGGAAGGCACCTAAACTGACAAGGCTGACTGTATCCATAAAATGCAGCCAAAATGTTCTCTGGAGTTAAAATTTCAATTAACCATTTTCTCTTCTCAGAGCTCTGTACCTCTACAGCTGTGCATCTGATCTCTACATCTGCTGTTTCTAAGCAGAAACAAAGCAGAAAAGACATCATAAGACAGTCTGCTCTTCTTATGTTGTCATAAGAATGTCTTTTCCATAATTTCCAAGCATATTACAAAGCCACAGAGTTGAGAGCAAGCATGGAAAAAAAAAAAAAAAAGGAACCAAGCACCAGAATTGTTTATTTTAAATTCAGCTGAGGCATAAAAAAATTAGTGCTACCTTTTTTATTTGAAGTAGTGTTTAAATTTAGCCGTGTATTGTATTATATAATAACAACACTCATAAAACTTTTTTTTTAAAAAAAAAACAGCTATGCTTTCTGCAAGTTTGTGTGAAGAGATTCAGACTTTGTCCTACTTATAAAGGTACTTCAGATAAGGGTAGCCTACTTGCATCTTATTACTTTTCCAAAATAGCACAAAGGAAAAAACAATCTTAAAAGAAAGAGGACTTAGTAGGGAAAAGGAATCTCTTTCTTGGAAAATTATTCCAGATGTAGGAAGAAAAAAATACACAAAAGAAGAATAAAAGCTTTCGCTAAAATATCTAAGGAAGATTTCCTGGATTCTAGAATCTCTACAGATCCCCTATATCCTCTCTCACTCCAATAGTTTATCTGTGCTAGGCCTAGGAAAAACATAGCAAGAAATGTCATGGAAAATATTAATAAAACCAGAAACTTTTAAAATTATAAGTGCATCTCAGAACTCTCTGAAATCTGACAGTCTGAAATGATTTCAAGCTGCATTGAACACCCACTACAAATAGGATTTATCTCCTCATCCCAGTTTTCCTTCAAGCAGGTCACAAGAATAGCCAAAGTTGTCTTCTACAAAACACAGTGTCCTAATTACTGAAAGGACACCTAGGAAATACTTTTGGTGTAATGCTGTAAAGTCCCATTATTTTATCTCAATGATCTGCTGATTTACCAGTGCTAAGATAGGGTGTGATGCAGGAATCATTTTCAGATGAGCAGTGCATGCAACAAGAACATGGATCGTACAGATAAGAGAGCCTGAGACTCTAGGAGGGGTAGACTAAGAGTACATCACCTCTGTCTGCTGAGTTAGCTCCCAGCTGTCATATCCCCTGACAATTCAAAGCATTAATCTGCTTTATTCAAGTTATAGATCAAGGCCAGTAGAGATGTTACTGTACATGGCTATCAAGATCTTTGGATAGTTTTGGTGACAAAAACTTGATTATATTGATTAGTAGACTCTCCTTAATCAAGAAAACAGCCCCCCTCTTTCAAAGTTTAACTACATACAATGAAAATTTAACTTGGAATACAGTTTGTAGAGCAGAAAAATCTATGTTCATTGTCAGGAGGTGCCATTAGTCACCAGCTAAAAACAACAAGGGAAATTAAGGTTTGTAATAAAACAGAGAAGCTGTAAATCATCTCCAAAAGTGACTAATCCAAACTCTTCAGATCAGATATTAAAAATACCTCAAGTGTTTGACGATATTTTTAAAACAAAAGAATCTTGAGTTGGGGTGAGTCTAGAAGGACCCTGTACCCTTCAGTGCTCTTCAGCACCCATTTGCAGCACTTCACAACATCTCTGACACTGAGTGGGACCCTGTTTTCCACAGCTGTGCACAGAAAAACTGTGCAGAGCAAATGGACCATCACAGGAGACAGCTAAACTACATTGACAGGAGACATGGCTTAACCAGTGTAGAATGAGGACTCTGCATGGAAAAGCAGCCCTTCCCTCCAGTTTCCAGCTGCCTCAAGTGTCAATACACACATACCTGTATGTGCCTCCTTGAAGAGGGTGAACTCAGATTACTGCTTCTGCTGGAGGACAACACAGTGAGATACACCAGCAGACACAGTGCTGCTCCCCTGCCCTGGCAGAGAAGCTGGGTGCCAACAGGTATCCAGACACCATGGGCTGCAAGAGGCCACCCATCTTCAGAGTCAGCACCAAAAGGGAGGAGGCTGCGGAGCTCAGGCTTGGGTGATGGGCAATGAGCAGCCACTGTTCAGAGCCTTTATGGTGTGTTATAGACACAGAGAGTATATCAGGAACCTGCCAAGGAAGCATAGCTCCACAGCTTCTTTCCTGTGAGCAGGGAGGTGTTAATGGGTACCCTCCATTTGATACAACCTACACATTTTTCCTCTTTTTCTTTCTCTTGCTGTGTATTAATTACATGAGTCAATCTCTGTCCTCTGTTAGGCTACGATAAAACAAAGAAACTTTGGAGAAGATGATAGGTTACTCCAGGTGGCAATTGAGTAAAAAATGGAGTAAAATTTGCTTCTGTGCCTGCAGCTACTGCCACTCCTCTGCTTGAGTAATAGCGCCTTAAACATTTAAGTGATGGATGTTAGTGCGTGCCAGCTGCAAACCAACAGAGAAGTCTGTAAACACATTTTACTTGTTTCTCTCTTTGTTCTTTAATGTGCTCTTTTTCTCAGCTGAGAATTTCTTGCCTCTCCAACACTGTATCACACTGACAGGAATGGGCCCAGTCAGTCAGTGTAGGGGAGGTACAGCCTGATGTGACTCACAGCGTTCAGCAAGTTTTACTCATCAGGGTTACAGCACAGCTATGGTTAGCATCCAGAGTACAACATCACAGCCATTGCAATTTTCCTCCACTATTCCTTCAGCTGGCTAAAGCCATTATTGTCTATCTGTAGGAATTTTTCATTAATACTACTTGTGTGTGAACACTTGCAGGTTTAAATACCTTTCCGTAACAACTGAAGCTGAAGCTATCACATCTGTGGGAGTGATTTCTACTGGAGATGGCAGGACTTGATCCAGCAGAGCTGTCTGATGCACATTCCATAAATCAGACTGTTTCCTCTGTAGGTAAATGGTTTCATTAGTGAAAAATAGATTGGGCATGCTCAACTAGGAACACGGTGCACTTAGATGACACCCCCAATGTGCAGCCACTGAGGGTCAGAATTGAGTGTGCTCATTTCCCCCATCAATGGTTGTTCTACTTGTCAGGAAACCCATAAAACAGATTAAAAGCATCAAGGCTCAGAAGACACCAGGAGGTCCCAGTTTCCCTCAGCAGCCTCACCTGGGATCCCTGCCCACTGTTTCAGCTCAGCCCTGGGCCCTCTTCTCCTCCAAAGGAATCTGTGGTGTGGGTGTGCATGTCCCCAGCTCTGCTTTGTGGCTGCACTGTCAAACATTTCTGCTGGCAGCTTGGCTGCCAGAAGGGCCTTGGGCTTGTGGTATGACCCTTTCTCCAGCCCACCTTCTGCTGCTCCTGGGTGCAGCCTGGAAATGCTCCATCCCCTCTGCATTCCTAAGGCTGCTGGTGCTCCATTTTGCTGCCCCTGGCTCTGCCTTCCATGTACAGGTCTGAGGGAGAAAGCTGGGATGGGCTTGTTAGGATGTCAGGGAGTGGTAGGACATGAGGCAATGTTTTCAAACTGGAGGAAGGTAGATTTATATTGGAAGTTAGGAAGAAGTTCTTCACCATGAGGGTGGTGAGACACTGGAACAGGGTGCCTAGAAGAAGCCCCATCCCTGGAGGTTTTTAAGGCCAGGCTGCATGGGGCTCTGAGCAACCTGATCCAGTGGGAGGTGTCCCTGCCCGTGGGTAAGGCCCCTCAGCTACAGCCTCCCTGTCCCTGTGCTCTGCCCTGCAAAGACAAAGATGAGGAAGGACACTGAGGACAAGCGAGGAGGTGCAGAGGTAATTTTGCTTTGTAGCTGTGGTTTTTGCGTTTGGTTTTTTTTGTAGCTAATGTTTTTTGATCCTCCAAAATGAGCTGTCTGAGGCTTGTTGGAGGCAAGACTTTCACTTTAGCAAGTGAAAAAGTGTTTAGCACTTTAGCAAGTGCTAAACAATGAAGTGTCCCAGAGTGGGTCTGTGTCCAGCTGAAGTATTGACAGGAAAATGCAAATAAGAAGACTCAATTTCATTAGGCTAATGCAACTGAATGTTTATCAACACTGCGTTTTTATCTTAACAGAGTCCTCCATAATGCATCTTTCTGTTCCTATATATATTCTCAGTGACTTATTTTTCATCTGATAACTCCCAAAACCAAACACCTGTGTTATATTTGTCAACTGGCTTAACTTCTCTGCAGTGCCAGTGGTTTCTTTCCCTCTTGCTCTGTTTTCTTGAACTGTAGTGCTTGAAGTATGATGGGTTACTTAAGCACTGAGGTGTTTGTTGCTTGCTTGTTCTCACTGGGATCCCACAGCACAACACGAATTAAAACAAGTTCTAATGCATCATCAGTTCCATTTATTATTTCCCCTACCTGCATCTGCTCTTGAACCTTTTCAGTTCTCTCTACCCTAGAAGCTTCTAACTATCTGTAAATAAGGCTGGTAGCCTAGCAACATTGAGTAAATGCATTTCCCTTGCTGAATAATGTTGGGCATAATCAAATCAGCTTGTTATGTTATCTGCAGCATTGCCACTAGAAGTCGGAGACCATTACAGATATTTCATGTAAGCTGACATCATTTTGAACTGTAAACTTTTTTTCAGCTCCTTCAGAAGTAGTCTGTACCCACAAAGGAAGCAGAAATTCTCAGCTGACTGGCAAATAACCAGCTCCAGAATCTGGTAGAATCATCAAACTGAATTCATTGTTTAACCTGATCCCTCAAGGAGAACTGTCTTGAGGTGCAGATGTGACATTCTCCCAGGCAGGAAATAAGCCTGTGTCATAATTTCAGCAAACACTTTAAAAACCCACCAGTCCATGGCACTATCTATAACCTGTCTTCCTCTAGAGGGGAAACTTGCACTGCCCAATTGCATTTACTGCAACATATTTCAGGGGTGCAAGCAAGCACAGCCTTCTCCCTGCCCTGTCATGCTTATACACAAGTGAGGAGCTGCACCAGTTCTGAAGGGCTTGTCTGCGGCTCTTTCCATGCCCTGCAGTATGTTGTTATTCACCCAGAGTCTTCTCTAGTGCCTGCACAGTTACACAAGTTAAAAGCATAAAAATCTTCTTAAACTTGCATCAAAATTATATAAAAAAAATTCTTCAATTTGTAGTGTATGTAATGCACATGTATGTAATCTTCCTGAAAACAGTATTTTGTGCAAGAAGAACTCTATATTTTTCAGCTGCTACGTGTCTTCACTTGAGAACAGGAAAATCTTTGTTCTGCAGTTTTTAATTGACCTTTTTAATCTAAACAAGTTTGATTAGGCAATGAATTAATGAATGAATTGTTCCAGCATAATGTTATCACAAGACAGAGCTGGTGATGCCAAGCACGAAAATAGCTCTGGATTTTTCTCCCTTTTCTCTCTTCCCATCACTGATTAGCACAGGCATTAGTAGATAGGTAGCAAGAAATCTGTTTTTACTTAGATTTTTATAAGCTTGAGTACATCTTTTTATTGGCTAGAAAGATACCTAATTCTATAATGCAAGCAACCAAGTGTGAAAATCAGAGAAACTAGACCTTATTAAGATGAAGTTCAAACAGAGAATTCATTCTGGTATATTTTTACTGATAAATAACTCCATGCATCTTAAAATGCAAAATTCTAATTCACATTGATATATTACTTAATCAAAATAACCACTTCACTTTCTTTTCATGTCCAGTTCTACCTAACTAGCTTATAATGCTAAAACCTGGCACCACATGAGATTTACAGCCACAGCAAGAGCTTTTTTTGGTCTTTGCCACAAGCTTTAAGCATCTAGCTCTGCTTTCTTAACTTGGTACAAAGCCCAGTATGGATGGGATTGAAGATCATAGGCTTGTAAGACGAATGCATTTATTTCCTGCTACTTCGTTCCAGGCTCTGGGAGTTAACACTGTCTGCCCTAAGTGTATTTATTACCCCTTTTTCTCACAAGGTGGCAAAGCTTTCTGCTCAGTGACATCTCTGCTTGTCACCCTGAGACAGAGACCTAAGAATCAGTGATGAGCATGCCTTGAGGTTTTTGCAGCCTAGGAGATAAAAACTGATATTCCTACTTTGGATTAAATTGGAGTTTGGGAGCAATTTCACAGAAACCCTAGGAGTTCTATGTGCCTGTTTCTCCCATTAGCATTGTCAGCTGTTTTGCACCACAGTCTCACTTCTCTCTCAATGATTACTTCTCTTGCTGTCAGCTCTCCCTTTTATCTGTCCCTATTATCTGGTGACAGACCTGAGCAGAGTTACCAGGGGAGGGCTGCAAACAGGCATCTCCTAAGCAAGGAGGAGAAAGGTTCTGACCTTGGCAAAGCTTATAGCAAAGAGAAAAGAATTTGTGTGAGAGACTTACAAAGAGATGAAATGAAAAATTGCCTTGAGAGGATTAGAACGGAAAGTGAGATGCAGAGTGGGAGATTGGCAAGGTAAATTTTATGGGGAGGGGACTCCCTAAGAAAATGGAAGTAACAGAACTGGGATGGTAAAGGTATAAGATATAACAAGAAATGACATGGAAAATGGCAGTATATTAAAATGCCTGAGTGAAAGATAATTGATAACTGGACTTGAAAAGGAGTGTAAATGCTGCAAGTGGGAGGAAAAGCTAAAAAAATAAGCTATATTTTTGATATATGTTCTGACTGTGCAAAGGTAGGAATACCATCACACCTACACGCTGTCTCTGATTTGCTTTTGAGATTCACAGGAAAAACTTATTTTAAAATAATATCCCCTTAACCACCCCTTTCCCCATTTTCACTTCAGAGAAGCTTTTTTGTTGCCTGCTTTTTTGCTGGTTTCTTAAACAGGGGAGAGCTGTCACCTTTAATGAGATCCTCTCCTTCCAGTAAATGCAGGGAGCTAGAGATGCTTGCAAGGGGCTGAACGACTTGGTTGGAGGAAGCAGAAGTAATTTGGCACTTGCTTTTTAGGACAATATTACTGAGCTAAACAAAGAATGACCTAATTGATGTTTACAGACAGACTGAATAACACACTGAAGCTACAAAACTGAGACCCCTTCCTCCTCCTGGCTCTATATCTAAGTGGGCAGAATGAGCTCTGTAATTTGTTCACTAAAATCTCAATCACAGTCTAATACATGAAAAAATCAGTTCAATTACTCAAGAAATATGAGCATACTTGAAAAGGCATCATTGAGCACATATTCAAGGCTACAGAGCCTGACTGCAAAGAGGTTTGCAGAGACTTTTGCAGGGCTATATAAAGCTGTAACAGTTCCAGCTGAAGGGGGATTGAGAGCACATTAATGAATAATCAGAGCTCTACCATCTTCTGATCCCCCAGCCCCTCCCCATATCTGCAAACATTGATTATTTTCTGGAACGTCCTTTCTTGAAGCACTTTCCTTCCTCAGTGCTGCAGTGCCCTCCAGTGCTCAGAAAAAATAACAACGAAAAATAATGTTTCAGCTTCCATTACCAGGAAACCCAAAGACAGACACCATTTTATATCTAATTATAAGATATTTCAGATTCAACTCTTTTGTTTAGCTTCCAGACCATAAAGGCAGTTCAGTGGCTATGCCTAGCTCCTTCTTCCCAGTGCCCTCTGTCCCCCGATCCAGAAGGAGGAACTGCCCTCTGGATCAGCCTCCTGGGTAGAAACATGGCCCAGAACATGGGCATCTCAGGATCCACCTGCACCACAGACACAAATCTGTGGCTCTCTGCCTGCTAAATGAGTCTGGTGGTCTCTAACCTGGAGCATATGTCTGCTGCGGGGCTATACCCCCAAGCTTGGATTTTCTTACCCAAGGCATCTTTTTTGACACTTTGAATTTTTCTCACAATACCTAAAGCTGCCTGTAGTCAGTGATTATCACTTCAGTGAATCATATCCTGAAAGCAGTTAAAATGCTTCCCTAAAAATGTACAGACTGTGGTGTACACACTGCAGTTCAAGGACTTTTTTCAGAGTGGTAAAGTTTTCCTAAACACTTGAGGTTGCAGGTTCTTTTAATGAAGAATCTTGGTTAAGTACAAGTGAGAATGGCATAGCAGGACTCAGTTTCTTTTGTGGGTTTCATCTTTGCCATATGTATCTCTAGGGCAGAGGCTGAACAAATGCCACCTAAAACATCACCAGTGTTTTCTTAAATAGAAGTGAGAGAATCTAGAAGTCCAGAGCAGCTCAAAACAACACCTGGTTAGAATAAAAAAGTTGAGGGTGAGATTTTCAACAGACTAAAGGAATCCAGTTTCCAGTTTCCACCAAATTATAGTGAGAGCTGCTCACAAAAAGCAGTATATTTTGATAAATTGTGTTTAATGGGGAGAGTCATCTCAGCATCCTCTCATCTACTTTTAAGTCAAAAAGACATCTTTTAAAATAAATAATCATATGAACTAAAAGTTACATAAACAGTCCAGAGGGCAATGTCCCTTTTGCCTTTTTCATTCTCTTTCAGATGTGGAGCATCTGAACCACCACAAAATTGGCAAATTTCTGTTCAACCCAAACACTTGCAACACTCTGGCAAGTGTGATCAGTCAGATAAGGAAAAGGGGTTGAGGGCAGGATGGGAGCAGGGGAGAGGAAAGGGGAGGTGCAGAGAAAGAAGGATACACAGACATAACTAGAAGAAAAAAGGAGGTCAGAGATTAAAATAACAACTTGCACTCAAGGGAGAGATACAAGTGGATAAGGGAGTCTATAAAATGCCCTGCATTTTGAAAATATGATCTTCAATCTCCCTCTTCCTTTTGGATTCACAATAGCATTTTGTAATATTAAGACCAAGTAATGCAATAGCATTGTCTTCCAAGGAAAGATTTTAAACTTCTGTTCTCTCTACAAATGACATACTGCAGAGACTGAAAGCAAAATGTGAAATTGACAGCACCCGTCATCCATAATTAGGTTTTGGAATTGCCAGACTGTGTTTTTCCCAGCATCTAAGTGTGAATCTCATCCCAGGAAGTATTACCTGTTCTTTCAAGACAGGTTATATACTGTAAATATATTGTAAATATACTATAAATATACTTGCAGTGATGCTAACATAAAGGAACATTTTATTGTCCACAGCTTATTGGGACCATATGCTTGAGAATAGTAATGGACTGTGTTTAGCCCGTAGTTATGCTAAACAGGCTCTCGGAACTCGTGCCTCATCATTTTCTTACTTATAAATCAAGAAAAGCTATAGAATCTGACCTCCAAAAAGAGGTTTTCTGATTCTGCTCACTGTCTCCAAATATTACCCCCTCTTGTGAGTGTCCTCACCACTTGTGCTGGGCACTTGCATCAGCTCTGGGTATCATGATTCTGTATGCAGAGATACCCAAATAAGACAGATAGAAGTTTACTTTTTTTTTTCTGGCTACAATTTTAATGTACTATTATAATTTATGTTACTTTGCACACAAACTGTGAAGAAGCAAGACTCCTGACCAGTTTTTAGAAAGCTTGATGTAATCCAAAGCTGTAAGGACAAATTTAGAGATAGAGCGCTCAAAGTTGTTTGTGAGGCACAAACAGAAGTTACAAAGATCTTGGCAGGAAAAACTGCCTTCAAAATGCAATATTATTCAAAATGCTTCCAACTAGTTTGAATACAATTACAAATAATGGATATACTCATTCTAGCAGGAGCATATTATATAGACAAACTCCACAGGAAACCAGAGCTGGCCCATACAAGGGTGTTCAGAATTTGAAATTAATTTTTAGGTTAAACTATGAAGCTGAAGAATCTTCCAAGGCATGGTCAATAAAGAAGATGCAAGTCTTAGAAGAGCTTCTCAAACAGAGATTAGGCTACAACTATATTTGTGAATGTAGCTTTCAATAGTTAACCATCGTAAGGAAAGGCAATGCATAGATTGTTAGCTGATCATTTGAACTAAAGTTCTGAGTCCTTTTTTTTCCATTAAAAGCTTATCATTTGAAAATGAATGCAAATTAATGTGATTTGTATTTTGGCATGTGTCATTACTCTAGAAGAGCTCTGACTTAGAAAAATAGAAATCCATAATATGAACAATTCATCTTTAATCTTAAACCTACATTAACACAGTCTCAGTAAGAACAGACATTAATTGCATTAATAATGCAATGTAACAGCCATCATTTAATTGAGAAAAAATCACTTCTATTAAGCAAGGCTGCTTTTATTGTTTGGTCTGCCTTAGCTACCTCAGTGGTAGACACCACTGTTTTTATGGCTCTGGCCCTGTTTCTTCTATGTAAAACATTATGAGTGCACATCATACTACACCAGCAAAGAAGAGTTGGTTTATATTCATTGATGATTGGAATCTGTTAAGAGCTATGCTGAGGTTGTATTACACATTAACCATAGCCCTCCAAGGTTCACAAATACCCACCCTCCTGTGTCATGGATAGGCAGCTTGGGACAGTTATTTTCTTGTTGCAAACATCCTTTTCAAGTACCATCCTTTGACTGTTTTTTCCTAAATGTATCCTTGAAGGATCACTTCTGATGTCTTACGTTTAATCACATACATACCTGGGCACCATCTTACACGGTTTTGGGGTGGTTTTTTGTTCCTTTCATAAAGATTCAATAAAAATTGATATTTTTTTAGTAATTATTCAGAAAACCTTTCTACCATAATAATCTCATATTATCAATTATTTAATTAGGTGCCAAAAATACTTTACAGAAAGATTCTTAGTTTTGCACTGCTGGTACTGATGGCATATACTGTTACATTTATACGGTTTATTTTAAGATTAGATTTAACAGTTGATATAGCAAGTGTTTATATATAAACTCAAGACTTTGGAAGGATTTAGGAATTCTAACTTTTATTAAAAAAAAAGGGGGGGGAGAGGGAATTATAACTTATGGCCATGGATTCTGGTCTTGCACTGCAGCAGGAAAGCTGCTACTGAATTGATACCACTACAATAAATGAAAAAAAATTATTTATTGGACTCATTTGTATAACATAGTGAAGTACTCTTAAAATCAGGTCAGATATTTTTTCTGCCTAACAAAAAACAATTGTTTTTACTGTTTCACTAAATGTCTCTACTGCGTCCTTTGAAGAAGGGACCTAGGATAAAAATTTGGAGGCTAAGGGTTCTCTTCCACTTACTTGACGGCTTTTACTCTCAAAAAATGGCTACTGACTTGCTAGCTGAACTGACTTCACAGGTGGGAAACTATTGGGCATTTTCCATCCCTTCAGAGCTCTTTGGTGTGACCAAATGGTTTGCATTGAGTCCACAGGAAGAGAAAGTAAACTGCAGTCCAGAATGGCAGAGATGAGGCCAAATTTTCCCCACAGTGACTGCACTTAGTTTATTTTCAAGTTCAGCATGGTGAGGGGTTGAAAGAGGGAATCTGTGCTGCTTCACACTAAAATGGGTATATAATTCTTAGGTGAATAAATGATATTACATTGAAGAGCAAGACGTAGAAGGAAGAGATTCAGAGGTGAGAGGGATGAATGAAAGGATTCGACAGAGGGAAATCATGAAAAGGGATCACAGGGAAGATCATCTGACAGCTCACCTTTTGTCCAGGATGCTGCATGTGCCTGTAGCAGAGGATGCTGTGAGCTATGCTGGCTTGGCACCACTAGCCACAGATCAACAGAATGCAACTCATTTGAGTTCAAAATCAGTATTTTCCTCTAACTTTAGTTCTACAAAGCTTGCATGCAGATCTCAGTACTTCTGATTTCCGCTGGCTGACAGACTCTCATGTGACATTCCATGTACAGATGGATCCTTGACTGAAGTTGAGAAATACTTTGACAATGCACTACGTTACATTGCCACAAACTCAGAATAAATGAAAATATTTCTGGAGATTATGAACTGTTTTAAAGGATGTGTTCTTAGATGGTGCAAACAGAAGCTAAACATGTATGTACCATTATTAGTGATAAGCCTATCTGCTTACACTCTTAGGAAACGGGTACTGTTAATGCATAACTTGAAGACTATTAATGGTCCTTAGGTGATGTATTATCTGCAGGCTAAATGCTAGCTCTGCCTCAGATTTTATGATCAAAATAGCAGTCATAGTAGATGAAGTTGGAACAGTAATTTCTGAAAAGACAGCCTCAGTTTAATTTAGCTAATAGGCATTATTTATAGGTGTTTGCTTATTTTCATGTCCCCAAATCTTGAGATGCTCCCAAATGGCACATAATTGAGGAGGGTTTTTCCAATAACCAGATTAAAAATAAAATTAAACTGTAAATTCTCATAATTTCTTCCAGTCTACATGAAATGTTATTTATTGTTACCATAATGAAATAAATCACAGCCCATTATCAGGGCCCTGAGGTTACCACTTCCAAAGGATGTCCTATATTGATTCTACACCACATAAGCTTTATGTAAAGCATTGTTTATTTTGTGTTCTAGAGCAGTGTCAGATTAGAATAGTGTACTGATACCTAATTGGTCTTCTGAAGTAATTGGTTTACCAAGACTAATTTTTTAAGTTTGGAAAGAAATAAAGGCACTAGATGGCAGCAAATATCTTAAAACTTAGTCATCTCTGGTCTGGCCCGAATCTATTAGATGTAAGTAGATTTCCAGCTGTGAAATGATTTGGGGGACTACTTCCGTGGTTCAGCTGTTAGACTGCCTTGCAAAAATGCAGGTGTTTCCTCAAGTTTCTGAAATACAATTTAAAGTCTGAACTTTGCTAGTCCTGCTTTGGGGACAAAAATCAGAAATTACTCTTTTTCAGCATCCCACCCCTTCACCATCCAACCCCCCCATATACCTATACTTGATTTTGTCTTAGTGATACATAATTGAGTAGGACTGAGATGAAATGTTGTCTTTACAGAAGTTAAGCTGTAAACAGACGTGGTGATTTGGGCTACTTGCCCTTTAACATTTAGTGTTTTTAATACCAGCTCACACTGTTCAGTATTACCACATTTATGTAATGCTATTTTCCCTACTGCAGAAATTTTAGGCACACAGAATAAACATGTTCATTCCTCATTACTGTCTTATCCATCACTGCAGTTTCCCTGAGCAAGATGATGTCTATTGCTTTGTTAAAATACTCATATTCAAGCTAACAACTGCTACTTAAGCTGCTGTAGAGGGAGTTAACCATAGACTTCCTACAAGTTCTGGGAAGCCAGATGTTTCCTAAAGATTTGTTTTTCCTTTATTAGGAAAAAATGGGTAGTATAGATTTTGTATGCCCCTTTGTAAAGTGTTCTTGCTCTGAACTGATGAGGAAAACTTTTCAAGGACTATTTTTGTATACATTCAGCTGTAAATTAAGGATAAGAAAGGTTTTGGACTGAGCATTTGTAGACCCTGAGATTTTTGAGAATGTTCTATTTGCATGCTTTGTGAGGATGGATTTTTTGCAGTAGTGTAGAGGCAGATATTTAAGCTGCACTGAAAGATCATGCAAGCTCATAGATTCCACAGAAAGATTTAAATCTGTACATACTTTAAATATGAAACAGATCTGTTAGAGCCTACTTCATCCCTGTACAACTCAAGTTGTGTGCAGGAAGGGGGTGAGGCTCAGCTTTCAGCAGTGATGGCAGGGAAATCCCTTAAGAAGTGTCACCTTGTGCTAGGCTTGTGTCTCTGGGTGATTTATATTTCACCCCAGTCATATATTGGCTGTCTTCACGTCAGGTAAGACATAGAGACCCCTTAGCTTGCTTACAAAGTCTGGAGAAAGTGTAAGCCTGCAAAACAGGAGGGAGCTGAACAGCAAGCGAAATGGAGAGGCAGGAGTTTAGGTGTGAGCCCAATGGCTTCTTTTCTTACTCCATAGGAATGCCCTGCTTTCAGTTTATTGATCTGCTGTTGCTCTAAATATACGAAGTATATTCCATCATTTTTCTTTCCTCCTCATTGGAATCTTGTACAGCTTCAAAATTTTCCCTTTGCCAGAGAAAGTGGAGTAATGCATGAAAAGGAGTGTGACTTCAAAGTAGTATAGCTACGTCATTTTTTTTTTTGTTCAAGTAAAATTACTGAAAATGCTACCCTCCAAAGAAACTACATGATGCTTCATGTTATGTTATGTCTTTATCCTGGGACCTGGGAATAGGTCCTACAAGGAGCATAAAGTCAAACATTTGTGAAATATTTGTGTGGTTACTTTGGATCTAAATTCAGAGGCAGTATCAACCTGGGTAGCATACAACTTTTCAGCTCTTTCCTGCAAGGCCATTTCTGGAACTGCTGCTGTTCTGGAAGAAATAGTAGTCAGCTGCAATAAGTTAAAACATATTTTGTCAGGCCTTGCAGTTAAGTATGGTTTTTATTATCCTGTAAACATTTATAGAATGGGAACCTACTAGTAGACTGTATGCTTTCTGCTATCACTACAGCACTCATTACACTGCCAGTGAAGCTTCAGGAAGCATTTTATTAGGAGGCATTGAAATTATTGTTGTGTTTAAATTGTTACCATTTATATAAATTAAGAAATAACTCTTGACATGACTTGTTTATCAACCATTAAGAATGAACTTCTTGGGATCTGTGAAAGGAAGAATCTTCTTTGTGTTCAGTATTACCAGCCACAGAAAGATGTTTGTCTCCTTGTCAGATCCTCTGAGGTTAAAAGAAAAGAAAAAAATAACAAAAAACACAACCTTGATTATATCTAGTGAAAGGTTGGAAACTGCTTGCCAAGTTGAGCTTGCTCCCTTAAAAGGAAATGCAGTTTTGGGAACAAATAGCTCTCCAGTCTTTTCCCCAGTGGGCATTGTGCCATTGTAGTTACAGACATTGTGTCATGGAAATGTGAAATAAGGCCTGAAACAACTAAGAAATGCATTGCCTGGTTATATATTTTTTTCCTACTAACTAAAAAGCTACTGTCATTCAACAATACAGCTGAGGCTTATTTATTACATTCTTTTCTTCTCTGTTGACTTAATGAAAAGCTAAATCTTACGTAATTCTGAAATCATTAATGTAAAACTTGTTCTTGCTGAAGTATTTTAATATTCATAAGAGGGGTTTTCATCATTCTGTAGGTGATTCCCACGCCAGTCAAAGAGAAACTTTTCAGTGTGAACACGATACACAGTCAAAAGAAAGAAAAAACCTTTCTGTGACAATTTTTTCATGAAAATATTATTCTTTAATAAGAATTTTAAAGAGATTTTTCCTTGAGCACTCCCTGCTTTTACACAAATTTTAAAACACACTTGAGAAAATTAATAGCAGATGCTCATTATTCTTTTCTGACTTTCAAGACAACTGCCTTATTAGTGAAGTACTTCTGTAATTAGAAGGGAGTTATTAGTGTTCTTAAAGGAATCTTTCTTGAGAAATTACTTGTATTATAAAAAGTAATATTTCAGTTTGAAGACCTTTTTTTATTGCTTGAAACTGTCCCATAAAAGCATGGTTTAAATCTCATCAAGCCTTGTGAAAATCTATTGTTATCTTGTTTTTATTAAAACACGGCCTCCTTTATAGTTCCCTGATTTTCAGCAAGTATCGGAAAACATGTTTTTAAGTTTAGATCTTAAAAATTATTTTTTTTCTGACCTAATTCAGATTACTTCTTAGCAATTAGCTGGTTCCTGTGCTTTCTCTAGCTAGCTGCTGTTTGCTTTTTTGAAAACAGATTTTCACTTAAGTAGGATATTTCTAGCTCCAATATCATCTTTCTGCCATCTTGCTGAAAAGATGTATTTGAGATAAGGCTGAGGGATGCATGAAAACCTGTATTGGCTTATAGAAAACTTCTGTAACACTCAGTTACTCCTGACACCTTCAGTATCGCCCCTGTTTTCTGAGACCTAAAAGGTTATATTAGGAAGAAATTATGCTCTCAAGTGCCCCTGAAGCTTCAGGTCCATTCGTTTGTACCAATGAGGTATCATTTTCTCATATGACAGTAAAACTTGTTTGAAGAATGAAGAGGATGGTTTGGTGAACTGTACACTCCAGTTTCCTCCCTGGGGAAGCTGTAAGAACACACCCTATGAAGGAGCTTCCAACAATATATTGGAAAACTCTGAAGCCATCTATAATTTTGCTACCCCAAGAAAGGATGATCTGTGATGTGGTTTTGACCATTGAATCCCCACAGATTACATCATATATTGCCTTAAAGCTGAACTTTCTTGTCTGTGCACTGTGTGGTTAATCAATAATGCAATGCATGACAATATAAATATGCATACACAAAGTTTTACCAAGTATTTGACCCTTTTGAAACAGAACTTTATAGTGGCTCCTGGAAAAGATTAAAGCACCAGCAGGAATCCCTGCATCTTCTCCACTGCATAATATGCACAGAGTATTTTACTGTTAAGATGTACTTCTTTACTATATTTTGAAATTATGCTATCAACATCCCTGCACATTTTTCCTATTAACTCATATTTAAATGTAGATACAAGCTAACCTGTTCTTTAAAGGTTTGCCAAGAACAAAACAAGAATAGATGAAAGCTCACCAAATCCCATGGTTAAAGTTTAGATTTTCAGTGCCCTGCTTTATGTGGCATTCAGAGCCTTTGCATGCTCAAAGGAAAAGCAGGCACTGGTGGACACTTCAATTGTTAGAACTATTTTGGGCTCAACTCTCATACACACTGCAATTATAGCAGAGCTTCCTTAGGAGGGATGTGAATGATGAACATGTTTCCTTTTCCTTAAGCTTTCCTTTTCCATATTATGGTATTTTTTCTGTATGTTAGACATGATATTTTTAACTATTAGAGAAGTTTGGCATTTTTTCTTTGTTCAGCCCACGGGCTTCAATTCCATGAAAGAAATGGCTCTGTGACATTTGCTTTTTTAATAATTATTGTTTGTTGGATAAACACTTTTACCCACAACTGCATTTCGTATATGACAAGTTGATTATCATTCCTGCTTGGCAAATAAAAATGTAATTCAATTCACACTGCCCTAATTCCATACAGTAGATTCAAGATTAAATCCTCAGTGATAATATGTAAAACGGTTATGACTTTGCACAAGTTATCCACCTTAAATTACTAAAAATAACTTGCAGCAGTCATAAGAAAAATATTTTCATTCTTTTCAGCAATGTTCGTGTTAGTTCTGAAACCTGGCTTCTAATAACCAAAGTCAGCTGCTAAATATAAATATATAAAATGATCAAGGATGTTAAACCATTTTTTCAGATAAAAAATGTTATGGTTTTTTGAGTCTCTTTCAGCTTCTGTTCCTAGTGAAACCACTGGATAGGAGAGCTCATGGAACAGTCTTACTAAGTTTTTATAACAGAAATATTATTGATAAATATTAAATATAGACAAATATAAGAACAAATCTTTTTGTTGTTGTTGAAAAAATCATCTGAAGTTCTTATCTGCTGGCAAGCAGCAAATAGAAAAAAAAACGCAACTGCAAATTCCTTTGCTCTCAGTTTAAAGGGAGTTAATGTAAATTGATGAATTACCACCAGAAATACCAATTAAATTAACATTAATAAAATAATAACCTTATTACAGATCCGTAACATCTCTTCCAGTGGCTCTTCAGTGGCTATTAACAATTTCTGTACTGTCCCTAGACTTATGAAAAACAAAGAACAGAAGCATTTTTCAAATCACTAAACCAGTCTATGAATTAACACCTTTACTTTGCAAATTGCCTTCAGAAAGTGAGGGTCTGTGACAATTCTCATTGTGGCCACTGATGAGTACAATGAGGGCTTAAACTGGCACCACCACACCAAGTTACCTTTTTTAGAAGGTCATTCTGTGTTTCCATGAGTAAATTATTTCCAGCTTTGCCTTCCTGGTCATCACCCACAGCCAATGAGTAAGTTGTGTCACTGGAGCCATCAATCAGAGACTAAACTTAGATTATCTTGGGGTTTTGCAAAACTAAAGTTTCTCTTCCTTATGCATGCCTGAAGGGGCTACATCAGCCCATGGAGCTGAGATCCAAAAGCTGTGTTCTATATTAAGGATGTGTCACACTCTGGGAACTGGCAGACAGAAACACAGCAAGCTGCTGGCAGCCATCTAAATTAATTTGTCTACAGGAGGCAGGGACACAGATTCAGCGCAATGAGGCTCATGCTGAATTAAAAGAAAAATTCTTCATCCATTAATTTTCAGCATTTCACCCTGTACCAATACTGTTGCTGTATTAACTACATGGTTATAGACAATGAGACTATTATTTTTATTCACTGGCAAATCTAGGAAATGATACCTTCAGGTAATATTTGAAGAGAAACTCGTGCCAGCTCTCACACTGACATAAAATATTTTTGTTCTTTCTCTGTTCTCTTTATCTCCTTTACATTTTTGTTAGGGTTTTTCCCAGAGCAGGACTCTATCCAGATAGTTTTCTCTTGTGGCAAGGTTATTGCTTTTGTGAATTCCTTGAACAAGAAGCTTATCCATCAAATTACAAACACTCCAAAATCCAGGGTTCTCCAGCCTCATGATTTGCTGTAGCTTCAGGAAAGGAGAGCAGTGAGAAGGACCACAAAAAATAATTGCCATAACCAGACACAGCACCACAGGTTCTCCATTCCTTTCCTCATAGATGCTTTAGTACATTCTGAGAAGGCCATTAAAAGCAATACAATTAATAAGCATCAGCATTACCCTGCATTCACTAAGAGGTTATATGCAAGTTCAACATATTTAAATGCCTAAATAATTTATCACGTTGTCCTTTGTTTCTCAGGTAGTCTTTGAACCAAACAAGGCAGTATTAGGAAAGCTTTTTAAGCTCACTGGTGAAGCAAAACATTGTTTTCAAGAGCCAGTGAGCTTTTAAGATATAATTCAGAAGAAAAGGTTATTTTTGCTTATGAATTTTCATTACTTATCTGTCAAAATTGACTAAAATTATAGGAGCTCAATTCAGTGTTTTAGTCAATTCTTCCTCTTCTTTTTTAGTTCTGTGGTTAATCCACTAGGAGTTCTTTCTAGTCGTTAAAAGATGAATTAAAGCCAACAAGGGAGATGGTTGCTCAGCAACTCAGACCCCTGCTGAGCCTGACAATGATACAGGGAGGAAAATTCTTGAAGCTCTTTTCTGCTAGCTGAAAGGGAAAATCGAGGTTACATTATTTTAAATAATCCTATCACAAGTGTCTAAAAATAACAATGAAAGTTCTAAACAGAAGATGATATTTTATTTTTTTTCCCCAAAATCAGTAAAATCAACAGCTCTGTTCTGGCAGTGGCTGGGGAGGAACAAGTGAAAATTATATTTCTTACAAGTGAAGATTATATTTCTACCTTTTCTTTTACAGGTGTCTCTAGTCTGGACTGCTTTCAGAATATTTTCCCTGTGTCTATCAAATGAACAGTGGTGATGAAACTAGTGAAATAGAAGACTGCTCATGTGCACAATCCTGACTTTCACACGGATGTAAGTATCAGAGGATGCTCCTCGGGGTTTCAGAGTAAGAAATGCTACAACAGTGTTCAGAATTGGGGCAGCAGTTTATGTACTGTCAATGGTCACAATTAATTTGCTCACTGACTTGGTAAGCCTCATACCTATCTAGAACTGATATAATACTGTTCTGCAGTAACACCACTTGGATCAAATTCCTGACTAAACACAGACCTGACACTGGCCACTTGCTTAATTTCTAGCAGCTTCCCTGACATATTGCTGAGGAATGTAACCTCACCAGCTTCATATGAAGATATATGATAAAGCTTCTTTCTTATCTATTTTGCAAACATCTCAGAACATAAATGTAAGATTAATTGCTCTTTCACTCTAATAATGGAAACCAAGTGACTTCTTTTTTAATTAACATTATTGGTCATGTATGTGTTCTTACAATCCAGATCCATAAATCATTGCTTCTATAATCAAAATGTTAAAAATAAGTTGGACCTCACTAAGCATGAACAGTTTTTGCTGGACTGATTCCTATTGTAAAAAGGTGTAATTTAAAGAAGTCTACAAATCCTCAGTTTCTGTATTAAAAATCTAAATAATCACAGTTCTGAAACTCCCCTGGTTGGAAAATTTTCTTTCATATCCTGTGATATCTTTTTGGTGCATTATTCAACACAAGCAATTCGAAATAGAGCACATTATTATCATGGGCAGATAGTCATTTTCACTTTCCACTCATTAATTTATAAACAAATAGATGTTCAAGACCTAACATACTCGACTTCAAACAATGTGATGTAGCACTTTTCCTAAATTTGTCAAATATTACTACTGTGGCTCCACTGATGATTTCAGAGTAGATGATTCCCATCTCTGTTGTGCAGTCAGAAAGCTGGAAAACTTTTTAATGAAACTTTGATTAAAGACACCAGTAGCCACAGAGCAAAACATCTTTATCTACTAATTTTTGTTTTTTCTGCTGAAAGGTAAGATAGTATAGTATTGGCATTAAATGAATCTTAGTCTCAACCAAGATGTGCCAATTAACTTCTGGTATCTTGTGAAATAAAATGTGTACTTTATGGCCAAATTGAAGTAAATTACCTGCATTGCACTGGAATGCTTTACTTCAGAGGTCACCATGTCATTTTCTGTATTTTCACATCTCTAAAAAGAATGCCTAAAAATTAATTTATTTTTAAAGCAGTTATAATTTTCAATACCTACATCTTTTGAATGGTGTTTTGTGTTGACAGTTTTCTGTCTGTAAGTAGAGAACTTCCACATCTATAGAAGAAATATCAGGAGCATCAGTGAAAAGTGAGTTCATTTTTTTTCTGGAACACATCTCTGCCCTCCACTCAAAGGTTGCACTAGTTAATGGGATTTTCATAGCCCTGGCTTATTCTGAGACAGTATGTCTTCTAAAAATATTTAGTTCAGAAACAAAATACAATTTTTAAAGTTACCTTTAAATATCAAAAGATAGGAAATATTGAGAGTAAAGTTCACTGCATTATTTATAGACAGACTGAAGGTATTCAAGAAATCAGTGTTTCAGCAATGACTGATGACATTTTTGAATCGTGTCTGACAAAGCAGAGTACTATTTGCTTCTAAAGTTTCAACAGCCAAGTAAACTACAGAAGTCAAGAATGTAGTTCTAGTGTTGGAACAAGAGGATAGTTTAGGGAAATGAAAGAGATACAGTAAGTATCTCAGATTCACTCAGCTGTATGGTTGGGTGAGCTGGTGCCTTGCTTGGTCTTTCCACATGCTCTGTGCCTACTTTCTTCAGCCTTTAAATACAGTGTCAGCATTGTATAGGGGGCAATCTCTATTGCTGGTTAACTGGTTTGGGGTTTTTCAGTGGAAGAATGAGGAGGAAGGAGACTTAAATATGCTAAATATATTAAATTCCTCCTAATTTCTTCTCTGCCCTTCTTATAACAGCCTTCCCCTAAGCACCTGTTCTGTCACCAGGCTCTGAGGCTTTCCTTCTACAAATCTGTCAGGACTGATTGCACCAAACATATGTTACTTTAAGGTCCTGTGGGGCTGGAGTTCTGCACAGCACATAAACTGGTGGGGCTGGATAAAAGCATCCAGGTAATAACTCCAGCTTGAACTTTCCATGCCTGAAAAAAACTGCATAACTGCATTGCTAGCAACCTTGGAAGCCTATTCCATAGAACATGATCCCAGAATTGTTATAATAAAACATATTGATATTGCTATTAGGCCAGAATTTGTGATAATTTCCTTAAAAGGGCTATAGATCAAAAGCAAGAGGTCAACATGGTTTTTAGAAGCCAGTTTCAACCAAGGAATCATATCCAGGTTTTTTATTTCAGTAAGTAAGAACTATCTCAGGATAAACAGACTCTTACAAGGTAGAGTTATTGTTTCTTAATACTATAGCAGGTCATGGTTTAAGCAAAAATTTAATGGCCTCATTCTTCTTCTCTGTCATGGGACGAATGAGTGCAATATATTTCTTTTAGTAAGAGATGGATGATTTCTCTAATGCTTTTTGAATGGATTGATAAAAAAAGCAGGGAGAAGAAAAAAAATCTCACTTTTAGACCAGTTATGTTCTAAAATCCCTTTGTAAAACCTAAGTAGTGCTGTTCATGGACAACATTTATGGAGCCCCTGAAGAGCTGAGAGTTTCTGACTAGATCTATTGCCTGATGCCTTGCAGGAAGAGTAGGCATTTTTCACAGGCTGGGATACACTCTCCAGAATGGTTCAAAGGAAAATCAAGAGGGGATAATTGTGGCCCCTCAGTGGCTCCCATTAAAGATTGTTGAATGTCCAACTCTGTCAGACTGCACAGACTTTTAAGTGGATCTTCATGGAACAACTTGTGTTTGCACCTAGGATTTATTACAGAGAACTGATTTAATTCCTTGCTGTCTGATCACACTGGTTATTGGTACCTTAGAAATTGCTGCTGTTCAGTGTGACAGAATGCTGCTATAGCAAAGTTTCCTATGTCACCCATATAATTTGCAACACTGCTTATATGCTCTAGTGAGACTGACTTGAATTTGAGGAAGAACTACGGTTTGCCTTTAAAATTTTTCTCCTCTCTTACTAGTTTCTCCTTTTCTTCAGTACATGCCACTAACTTCTGGGAAGGAGAGCCACATAAACTGTGGTAAGTTAAAAAGGGACAGTAAGTGCCACATGAACTGGAATATATAGGGCTGTTTTGCATGGATACTTTTAGGTGTTTCACATGAAGATGGTTACAAAAACTCTTCTGGTGGTAGCACAGAAGCTAATCACTGTAATAACCAAGTTTTCAATCTGTTTAATTTCTATAAATTCAAGTATACATCTCACGTTGGTAAGTTTGTTTTCCACTTTGTAAATACAAAAGGTAGAAGCAGATGACAGAGCATCAACAAGGCCAGGAATATTTCTCTCTGTCAGTTTTGCAGTATTTGGTTTCATTCTTATGCCTTCCTCTTGTTCCCAATGTTTTGTCAATTGAGTTCCTTAATAGGAACAGAGATTTGAAAGCCACAAACATAAAGCACCACTGTAAATCTTTGTACAGATCCATTCAGAGGGAGCTTATGAATTCTGAAAATCTACACTTTTCACTGAATGAAATTATATGCATTTTTGAGAGAACTGAGAATACCCTTTTTCCAGTCTTTAAATGATTTATGAATGAAACTTCTTATTCGTAACAGATGTGTCCAGCCACACACAGGGAAAGTTTGACTTGTGAAGTACATTTGTATTTTGAACGTCTTTAAATGCTCCATACCTTTGCATATAGAATGTGACCAGGGTATGAGGTAGTATTTTCCTTTTAAATGCAGTTTTGACTGGAGCTGTCAACACCACAAACCATTATATGTCTTGGTAGAACATAAAACAGCAAAGGAACTACTGGATATGATGAAGATGTTTCAAAGAAAAAAATGTCTAGAGAGGATACTCAGGAGTGAATTTATAAGTTTTACATTGCTTTCTGTTCTGCCCTGTTGGCTTTCTTCCCTCCTGACCTGGTTGCATTTTTAACCCTTTGATGTTTGCCAAATGGTGACTAAATTAGCCAGATATCTAAAAGGCTTCCAATGGGACATCTTCAGAAGACCATCAATGATATAATTTATAAAGATGAACTTGGGGAACATCACTCAAAGTTGAACTTACTCACCCAAAGGAACTTCAAAAATCTCAGATGGGGAAATAATAAAATTTTTCTGATGTCTGTGTTGTATTTGCTCAGATGAAGAGCCTTGTGTTTCACGCTTAATTCAACACATAAATTAAGGAATTAGCTAGGTTTGTAACTGTAGCTTTGTACCTGCATAAGCCTTACAAAAAAGGCATGACAGTATAAGAAATAAAAGCTCTGAATTTTCACGTTTGAAAGTATTATGATGGAACTGATCTAAGGCTGCTCCTCTATCAAGGAATTACTTTCAAGTCCCAAAACATAACCTGCACTAGAGGTGTGAGGGTCAGAGAAATGTTTTCTGCAATGTCATCTTTTCAGAACTATTCAATATTTGCAGAGCTTATTTGTCTCCTTCTGTTGAGTACTTATATCCCAGATCTGACTTCAGCAAGAATAGCTAGCAATACTCAGAGCTGGCAGCTATTTTCAAATGCTGTCAATTTTTTTTTTTCCATGGCTTTTTTCAAATCAGCTTTTGAAGATAGCTATACAAAGAGCAAAAAATGTATACTAGATTTTAACAACTTGTTGAAACATAAGTAAATCTTAAAGGTGAAGTCACAAATCCCTTCATCTTATGGGAAGGCTGGCAGCACACAGCAGGGACTAGACCAGACTCCTGCACCAGACCTGAACCCCAGGGCACTTAAACCAGGCAGAAATCTTTCCAGCTGTCATAGAGTCCTTGTAATTGTATGTAGATGTAGAGATCATCAGAAAAAGATCTCCCATGCTCAGCAGCTTTCCTGGGTGAGGAGAACAGGATGTCTATAAGCAGATCTATAGATCTACATTTGAAAGCAGGGACAGAAAGGAACAGTTGACAAGCCACAGACATTACCCCCAGAACATACAAGACCCCAGATTACTGTTCATTTTGGGAGAAGAACACTGATTAATTCTTTTTCATATATTCCAAAGTGAGGCCTTCACTTACTGATGTGGTATCTCCATTTCTATGAATGGCAAAATAAATTCTAGACCCCAGAGTTTGTGCAAGGTTTCCTCAGACAACCTGGGAAGTCAAAAACATGTGAGACCTCCAGGATTTTTCCAGAAGATCAGCTGACAGCTAAAGGCAGTGTTCCCTGCACATGTTATTTTTCAGATTTAAGAATAGCTCTAGATTTCTTTTTTAAACAGTCTTTCTCAGCCTTTGGCTGCTTGCTTCTGAGATACTGTTTCTGTGCAAAGTAATCACATAAACTTCCAAGACTTCTTCAGCAACATGGAAAAAGCCATGGAAAAGAAAAGACTACTTCAGCAACAGTAGCAGTCACTACCTGTGCTAGAATTACTGAGTGCCATCAAGCTCTACTGCTTTTGTCCCAAGAATGCTTCCAAGTCCATAAGAAATTTTAGCAGAGGCCTGTGCCTCCAATCTTCACAGAAAAGTATTTTTAAACCTCATTCTTCTAAGGTTACATTTCCTAATGTGCTTGTCCTGGTTTGGACCAGGATAAAGGTGATTTTCTGTCTTGTACTTTTGCTTTTAGCTAAGTTTCTCAGATAGTGTGTGCTTCTAGGATTGATAACACTTGATGTTTATAGTTACTGCTAGAGACTGGTATGCAGAGCCAAGGACACTGCTCAGCTCTGAGGAAAACATTTTACTGTCCAGGAGGACACAGAGGCCCCACCTGAGCCCTCCTTTAGGGAGGAACAGACAAGATAGATACCAGAATTGACCAAACAGAGTATTCCATCCCATATACGTCACACTCAGTATAAATTTGAGGCATCACAAGGGCCGAGCCTGATCTTTTCCAGATCTTTTCCTGATTTCCTGCTTCCCTTCCTTCACCCGGCATCCTGGAAGGATCCTGTCTGTTCATCTGCCTGTGCTCCTGATCCATGCCAGCCCATATCTGTGTGTTCCTGCCTCCAGTTCCCGACTGCTGCCGACTCCAGGAGTCCAGCCTGGACTTTCCCAGGGCTGCCCTACAGCCTCGGTGGTGACGTGAGAGTTATTGGGGGAGAGGGGGGAGGAATGTGGTTTCCATTTTCCTGTATATTTGTATATATTTAGTAATTTTACCTATTTATCATTACTGTTTCATTAAAGTTGTGTAGTTTAGTTTCCAACCCATAAGTCTCTCTCCCTTATTCTCTCTCCTTTCTCTATCAAGGAGAGAGAGATTAATAGAGAGCGTCTGTTATTCGGTTTAATTGCCGGGCCAGTGTTAAACCGTGACAGTGCTATAAATTCAGTTCCAAGCCACAGAGCAGCACTGGCTTTGTCAGGCAAGTGTTAACTGAAAATCTACCAATGAAGTAAGAGAGGAAATGTGCATCAGCATTTTGTTGCCATCCAAATCCCATTCAGAGTTATATCTATTGCTCCAGGATATTTCACTCAAGAGCAGGGCCCCAACTGCACAGGTTTACTGGATACCCTCAAGAGGTAGAGGCAAATTTGCATATGCTGTATACAAATAAAATACAGACTAAGAGACTATTTTAGACTGCTCTTAGGAGCAAGTCATAAAGAATTAACTGAAAATGTGCCAGTGTATCATGAGCATGAATACAGTGCTGTGTGTGACATTAGGCACAACCATTGCAGAAGCTCTTACACCTTAATTTATTATGTTTTTTGCAGCTTGATGTATTGCTCCATGACAAAAGAAGGGAAGAGAATATCACAACAATATCAGGCTTTCATTTAATATCAGTTAACTATCATTAAGAAATAAGTAAAGGAGAAATGGCATTATGAAGCACAAACAAGTCGCAGGGGTAGCGGGTGAATATCAAAGAATCCTGGCCAGAGAATTGTTTTAGAAATAAAGATATGCTAGAAGCAACAAGAAAGAAGGCAAAAGTGCAAAAGGGTTTCTACTGAGAAATTTTTATCACAGTCACTAAACCAGTTTTAAGAGAAAGATGCATTGTGGACTTTACTGGTATGGTTAAAGTCATAGATGGAGTATTTTTCAATATGTAACAAAATGGTTTTTTATTCATTCTAAGAGTGAATGTGAATATTTGCCATCACTTTTTATTTTATATGGCATTATACTACCCTATATCATTTATTCTCTAGACACATGGTCCCTGATAACCAAAGGAAGGCAACCAAAGTGAAATCAGAAACAGATTGTTTCTTTCTGTTTCTCCTTAACAGATGTTCTGAAGTTTTTATGTGAGTCCAATAAAAATAGACCAGAGACTTTAACACCTATTCAGACAAACATTAAACTAATAAAAAAATCAAAAAAACACGAGACAATCTTATGGGCACATTCACAGGAAAAATAGCACTGATGTGAGATCAGAGTAGCCTAATGATGTTTGTCTTTGATCTGTATTTTCAAGGCAAACCTCTGACAGTTCGAAAACTTCCATTTTCACCCAACACAGGCTGGAATATGATATTAGTATTTAGTATTACTAAATTGCACAATATATTTCAGGTGTCTATTCATTTATGTTGCCTGTGAAACCCAAGCAAAATGAAAGTAACCCTACTTCAATATTTGTCCTGCTTGTCACAGAAGTCATGCTCCTTGTCCAGGTGAAAGTGATCTTAAAAACAGTAATGATATAGTAAATCAAGCAGTGTAGCATATGTAGCAAATTAAATTCACAAATAAGGACATAAAACTTCAAATAGCAAGTTATCTGCAGCTGGGTACTGTAATTTGCAAAATGGAGAGAGAAGTATGAGAAAGAGTGAGCTCATGCTATCTCCCAGTCTCACTTAAGCAGAGGAAACTCTAAAACTGCCTTACTTAGTTGTTGGTCAAGTTCCTATTCCTCTCTCCATATTCATTTTCTTGTAGTTAGAAATGATACTTTAAAGTGTGCTTTGTGCACAGATCATTCCTTTGACATACTGCAACCAGTTCAATCCTTGTATAAATATTAGTTTTGTGTTTTAGCCTGATAAAGGTCAATGAAGCGTGGCAACCAGTCTCTCTGAAAGTATCATAAATTTTTATCTTGTATACTCATTCTGTGTCCTTTGATCAAAATTGAGAAGACAAAAGGTTAATCTCAATTTGAAATTGGCACTTCCTAGCCATTCGTCAAAACCAGCATAATTTTGTCTTCCTGTAGGTTATCAGGTGGTTACATGGGGATGATAACTGAAATGGCCAACCAATTTTTAAAAAGCAAGTAAAAAAAATAGGAAACATACAGCAAGAATGGATCTAGATAAGAAACTACTATTAAGTGCCTATAAAGTCACTGGATCCTCACTTGACCTACTCTAAAAATAATATCTAACATTAAAAGCTATTTCCACTTCTGTAAAGGGACAGCTCAGGGTAACAAAAATAACTTGCTATTCATAGGAGCAGAGCCAGGGAAGTAGCTACTTCGTTCAGTTACATGCAGAAGTGAATGGGGAAGAAATTACTTCTCACAAAACAGTCAAGAGATACTAAATCCCCTAACATTTTGGATAACCCTGTTAGCTCTCTTTTCCCCCATCCCTCCAGTCTTTCTTTACAGGTGGGTATGGACTTTCAGGTCATTCTCCTTACTTGCTCCTGGGACTTCTCTGCCTGGGGCTGTTCCCACCATCTGGCATGCAGAGCCCCATCTCCAGCATCTCCCATCCATCCCCACACTGGACCCTTCAGTTCATTTCACTTTATAATCTTCCTCAATCATGTGCAGCGTTCCATAGTTCAGTGCAATTAAATTTCAAAATGTCTTTCATAACACATGATAACGCTTGGTTTACTTGAAAAGATTATAATTTGTCCAGTGTCTACAGCAGTATATTTTAAAAGAACTACTTAAAAAATGAAATTCTTATTTGCAGTGAGCTGATGACTTCAGCAAATACCACTGTTTTCCATGAAGGAATGTAGAATTAGAAAGGAAGCAGACAGAATGAACTTATAGGCTCTCATTTCTATGTATACCAGAAGACTGCAGTAAGCTCTTAGCTACCAGCTTTGAAAAAAAACAGTGCTAAGCACAAATGCTTCTATTGTAATACTCCAGCTATTTTAATTGTAGCAACTAACAAAGCTTTTGTGTTTCCTATGCAACCACCCCGTTCATAGTTTGAGCTGAAGACATTTCAGTTCTAGAAAAGATTGCTTGGTATCAGGATTTTCAAAACTGTTCTAAAGATTCCTTATGATTTCTGCACATTTCCACAATTTAGTAAGAAATTGTGTCTTCATAGCTGTAAAAAGTATTTAAATACTTGCTCTCATAAAACCATAAATCCCTCTTAGTACAGTCTCAAATTCTTCTCTTTAATAATTAGTATGAGACATTTCCTTCTGTGTGTGGATCTGAAGCTGAGCCAGCTTTCCTCTTTTGTTAGTATTTAATGCCCAGTTATGACTGAACTCATAACCTATATTTGGTACTCTAATTCACAAGATCAGATTTCTGAAACACTGAAAAAATAGACAAAATGAAATTCAAGGGAACAACTTTAAGGAGGGTCAGTGGGAGCTGCAGGGTGCTTTGAGAAAGAAGAGAGAAGCCATGTAGCTAGGTGGTTGAAAAGAACTTAAGAGGCTAACTTAGGACCCCCTATTTTTTAAAGTTTATTTTAGTCCACTACTTTTTTTCTAAAAATTGTATCCACAATCATGACAAAAACCCAGTCATGCAAAATATTTCCCAAAGATCCAGTCTTTCGGATAGAATGTATTTCATTAAGCCTTTATATTTTTTAATTTTCCTTTTTCTCAACCTGCACTCAGTGTGGAGGTATATTTACTGCTTTTTTAAGCTTATTGTTGTTGCTTTATATGTTGGGTTTTTTTGTGACAGACTTCCACCATCCATTGCACTTCTAAGGCAATGGATTTTAAACTGTTTAGAGAACCATCTCAGGATATTATGAAAACCTGCCTGGCAAGAGGAATAAAGTAAACTGAAGTACTTGTGCATGAAGTAAAATAAACCATGAGCAAATATATTCCATCTCTGTTATACATGGTAATTTTCCTCTAAATGAGTAGGAGTTATTTTAGGTATGTGTTATTCAGAACCTAGGGACTTATAAATCCAAATACCTTAAAAACCATAGTAACAGAAAAAGCACTGATATCTTTCCTCTATAGAGAGTAAACAAAACCCACATTTCTAACTTTGCAACTTCCTAATATCCCAAGAGGCTTTTTTTCTTTAGCACTGACATCAATTTTCCAACAACCGTGGTAGGATAGGTAAAGTGCACATTTGTCTTCAAAACCTCAACACTGCAGTTCTAGTGAAGCATTCCCTGATGGCCCCTTGTTAGAATCTCTGGTAAATGATCAGTCATGACAAGTAGCTCTTTAATCAGCAGCAAATTATAACAATGAGACCACTTAGCTCTTGTGTGTCACTTCTGCCCCCTTCACCTCTTCCCACAGCTACAAGTATTTCCATAGTTTTCTTTGGCATACTCTGCAGGCACTTCATTATTTTCTGTTCTTTAGTCCCCAGTAGACTCTGGTAAAAGCTTTCATTTGCATTAAGTGGATATAAAACAAGTTATCAGCAGACAAGCAGGTGTCATCAGCAACCAGCTAGACCTACAAGTTGAAATATATACTTCTATATAAATTATTTAGGGTCAAAAGAGTATTCCTTTGGCCATTCTTATTTGCCAAGGAAAAGTCTATATTCTGCCTTCTCAGAGCACCTTTCAACGAATCACAGTAAAATTATTTCATTAGATGAATTTAAAGTAGCTACAATTATATTTTCTTTTTGTCCAAGAGATGTGTTCAACAAATAAATGAAGGAGCTTTTAGGGGAAAAAAAATGTGAAATTGTTCTGTTTCCTTTAAGCCTGTTCATTCAATATAAGGCAGGGAATTCTGGAGCTGAAGCTGGCAGGAGATACTGGAGAAACACAGGAGCACTTCATTGATGTTAGAAGTGGAGCTGCACAAAGTCTTCTCAGCCTTTATTCTTTTCTTTCTGTCAGCTTGACTTCACAGCTTGTGTATCTCCTGTACAGGCATGTCAGAGAGAAGCTATCAAAGGCCACTGAATCAAGGGTTATGGTGCTATAAACACAAACCCAGAAGGATTTAGAGCTCCCTGCTGAGGTGCACACAAGCCAGATAGAAGCACAGAGGAAGCAAAAACCCTAAAGGAATAGGATGAAACTGCTAATGAATCACCAAATCCTCATGTTACATTTAATACCAGATTATGGCCCATTAATTGTCATTTTTAGGGCCATGCCATCTTGTAAGACAGTCTCATTTTCAGCCCCATAAACCTGTAAAAAATTTAGATCTTTCCAGTGTCACAAGTAAGCCCAGTCAGTGAATAATAGCACTGTTCTATCTAAGTCAACTGATCTGATCATTCCGTATGGCTTAGTGGGGATTTCAGACATTCACTTCTGCTTACACACGGCATCACCTTTTTAGCACAAGAAAATACAAGTGCTAAACAGATCAGGCTGAAATGTTGGTCTTTTAAGACTGGTCACATATTTACAAATCACCTACCTCTGTGTTTCTGCCCTCCTCATCCTAATCACTGCTTTTGTAATTTATGTTGCTGCTCTTCCTAAGGCTCAAAACACATCCAGCTCTATGGTCAGGACATGTATGTGATATCTTCTCTGATTACAATCAGCTTTATCTTACTATGTCAATTGAATTAATCCAGAAACATGAACTAATAGCAAAAATTGGTGTGTAAAATCCTCTTGTTTCATTACAGAATCATGGCTGTTAAGAGATGAAATATATACATAATTCATTCATTGTCTCTGCGACATATTTAAATCTGTTTGATAAGAATTCAGGGTTTACTGTTTGCTCACATATTCTGCAGCAGTTGCAGAAATGGTGCCCACAGCTTCACCAGCATCCATAGCTCCTCCCAGCCCTGTGTGTGACCACCATCTTCTGCCAGAAGAAAAATGGTGCCTCTTTTTCCCCTCTACTGTACAGTTTAGAGATAAGATCCAATACTGCAATATGTAATTAACATCCACTGATAGCCACTGAATGGAACTGCTGCTCCATGTCCTTCTCTGATGAAAATCTTGCTCTAAACACAGAGGAATCCTGTGCTGGGAGAAGGCAGGGAATGGGGCATGTGCCACTGGAGTGCCTCCTGCCTACACCTGGACATGCATGGCTTAAGACCCAAAAGCCAGATCCCAGCTCCTGGCTCTCTTGGGGCCTGGAAATGTTGTGAATTATCCCCAGTCACAGCCTTGCCTGAGGTCAGTGCTGCTCTGTTTAGGCAATGCAGAAACTGGGACCTGGGACTGCTCTCTGTCATATACTGAGACAACGTGGAGGGTGTGCCATGACATCAGAGGCACTGACTTTCACTGGTGCCATCCTAGTTACATTCTTATGAGATATGAACCCCAGAGTTCATTAGCTGTGACCACTTACCCTGTCCTTATATCCTTACTATGCTTTACTAAGGAATGCTGCTTTGGGATATTTTTTTTATCCTGTCTCTTACTTCACATTCCAACCCTCCACTTCATTGTGCTGCTTTTTCCTCAAACCTCTCCAGCTTATCGATGTCATGCACTGAACACTGAATAATTGTTTAGATTTCATGGAATAAGATTAACATGGAGAAACACAGAACCCTTCTTGGTTTATTTGCTGTAATTCTGATATAAGCAATTCGGAAAAGATTTGCAACTATCTTTTATAGCACCCGTATTGTTCTGCAAACTCAGTTTGACTTTGATGTTCTCCCTTTTTTCTTCAATTTTCATTAGCATAATTCTTTTCTTGCTGTATCAATAGATACTATCCGTGCAGAACTCTTATTTCCTCCAGAGATTTCACTTCAAAAATCATAACATTTATAAATATATTGGCCTGCTCATTTTCCACAAATTTATATTATTATTTTTTGTTGATGCTTGTTAGCCTTAGATTCTTTGTGGCTTTTCCTTCTCCACATTGTTGTTTTGTTGCTTACAATAGTCATTTGCATTTTAATTAATTCTTTTCATTTTATAATTAATTAGTTTTATTTTAGAACTTTGTTTAGATACATTACAAAATCCATTACATTTGAGAATTAAGGCTCTTCCGAGCAGAAACATCTGGAAAAATTATAACATGTAAATTATCTCATTTGCAGTACAGTTTTTACAAAGGAAAAACGGAGGTAAGAATTTTCAAAACAAGGGCTTTTAAGAATACAATTACACTTCACTCTAAGTGTATTATGTCTGGATTTGTTCTTGAGACATTTAGGATTTGTGAAAAAAAAATCCCAAAATATTAAATACTGCAACTCTCCATCTTTTCCTTTGCCCTAATATCAACCAATGAGTTGGTTTGGGGGAATAGTAACAATTCTTACTCTGGCCCCATAGCAGCAGATGGAAGTGGGTATTTCAGATGAGTAGCTAGAAGGAAAATGAGAGTCAGAAAAAAAGGGGATTTCTCCCTGGGAGTAACACTGTTCCATGGATCAGCAGCAGGAAATAAGGAGCTGAGTAGAATGAGAATGATAGAGATTCATATATATATTTATTGTTTCTCATGGTTCAGAAGGATACTCACAGAAAGAGTACTAATGCTCAGACATCCCACCAACTCAACACCCCTCAAATTACACTACAAAAATTAATCTATGCTGAAGTGAGCATATTGGGAAAAAACATAGGTTGTTATGAAGGTATTCATAATAGTTGAACACATTTGTTGAACAGATAACCTTGTTATCCCAGCAGAATTTTTCATTTCTTGAATCTATCCATGGAGGTAGAAAAATTAAGATATAACATTTGGTTCTGTCTTTGTGGGAAGTTTTTTTCAGTTTAAATTATTATATGACTTTAGGTAAAAAAAAAAAAAAAAAAAAAAAAAAAAGGAGGAAAACCATGTGGCTTGTGGCTTTAAGTCTCATATTTTATTTTGGCTTACCCTATGTCCCTTTAAGAGGAGTTTTAGTATACACAGCTGTGCACCTTGGCTCCAGGGGTAATGATGCCAATATAACTGACAAATTTGCTCTTGCAAGCAAAACCTTGGTTTTTCTCTATCTGATGCATGAGAATATAGCTATGGCTTCAGGAACATCCTCAAACAGCAACCCCAACAAATCTTGCCTAAACAGCATTTTAGAGTTCCTAGTGGGACATATTAAATTATCATTTGAATGGCACATTGTGATCATTCCAACCAAACCAAAACAAAGTAATTAAGTGAATAAGCTTTGGTGTGATGGCTTTCCAGTTTTGCAGTTGTACCCTTCACACAGGCTTTTGTGCCTGCTTGGACAAGCAATGACAAAGAAAAAAAAAAAACCTCCTCATTTTCCCCAGTAGATAAATGCTTCTGTGTACTCTTGCTGTATGTTTGAAATAGATCCTTCAGCTTATCCAGGCTTTCCAATGTATTATACATATTTCACCAGACCAGCCACTGCTCTATTGCTTCTAAAATTTCAGAGTAAAGAAGAAGTTAATCATCAGTCTTAACTTTCCTGTATTTTTTTCTTCCCTGTGAGCAAGCCCTTACAGTATGTCTGATTATTAGGAAAAAGGAACAAACATTTCCCCTCTGTGAAGAACAGGAAACAATGTTGGAGAACAATCAAGTTAATTCTCCATGGAAAAAAAATGTATCAACAGGGGAGAGGCTTGACCTTTTTCCAATTAAAAAAAAATATATTTAATCCATTTTTCATCACCTGAAGAAGAAATCAGCTTATGTATTCACCCAATATGACCCCTTCTCTAAAGATGTAATTAATTGCAAAGCATATTTAAATATCAAATATAACAATTAAATGAAACCAAAACACTAGGAGGTTTGGACTAAGCATTTTACTTTCATCTTGTGAAATTCTTGTTTACATCTGCCTGTCATTGTAAATTATGGCTTCAGCTGTACATGCAAAACTGCACCAGATGATACAAAGAGAGGCCATTTCCCTACATGGAGCACACATGGACATGCACTGCCACCTGCTCACAGCTGCACTTCACATGCGGGAGGTAGCCTGGGAAATAACATAAGCCAAGATCAAGTGGCTGCTCTGACCACAGTCCAGCAGAAGTCTTGTAAACATCAACACTTCTCTTCTCTGGTTGGAGATTTTAATTTTAGTCTGTATTTTTTTTATATTTGTCAAGGATGGAGGGGAAACAAACAAACAAACAAAAAAAAAGAGATGTATTTAGCACCAGCAGATGAAGTACACCGATTCCCTAATCCTGACACAGTTTGAGGTCCTACGTGTCTGTACACCAGCAGTCCCCTGTCTCATCCTGTTGCATTTCATACTCCAGATTTCTGTTGTATGGGATAATTCTTCCCTTTGGACTAATAATTAATTCTTCGGTGTGGGGCAGTATGTAATTTTGTTGCCACAGCAGCTAAGGAGTCACAATATGGTTCCCAGCTTGGCCCAAAGGGAGGAACTAATGATGCCAATTTTTAACTGAGGAACAATACTTCCCTGTGTGTCAGCTCAGACATGTGGTTTGTGCATCTGGGAGAGGAACACAAGGTTTAAATGTTCCCACTCGCACCCCACACAGCAGAAATTTGATGGAAAATTTTCTCCTCTCTGTGCTGTACAACAGCTGTACTCACCACCTCAATACTGCCATTAAAATCCCTGAGTCGGTGCAGCCTCTCTGGCCCCACAAGTGCCATGAGAACACTGACATCCTCAATGCATAACAATGTAGAAGAAAATGCAATTTTACCAGTCATAAATAGCAAAGAATTTGTCAGAGCTTAGACTTTTAGCATTAGTTTTGGCCTTTTGGGTGGTGTTTCCCAACCTGCTGATCAACAGCAGAATCTCAGGGAAAGGAGACTTTTTTTGCTCTTTTTAAAGCGTAATTCCAGATCTTTTGGCCAGGAAGAAAATAAAAATCTTGGGAAAAAAACGAAGTATACACTGAGGGCACAGAAAGCAGGAGGACGCTGGAAAGACGCTAATGGTTCTTTGTCGTATTTTTGAGTTCACTGTTTTTCATCTGGACTCATTTCCATGGATGCAGTAATTCTTTTTTAGACACCTGAGTCCATTATTACTGAAACAGAAAATGCTTCTTGCAGTATCTCTGAGTGCTCTCATGTTTCCATCACCTTCGTGCTCACCTGACAGAGACAGCATAGCTACTCTGACCTTACCATGCCCAAAACCAAGCCACTAAGAAAGGACAGCAAGTAAAACAGAATTGCTTATTCTAAAGGGAGAAAGGCACAGCAAAGGAAAATGCAGTGAGAGGTGCCTGTCAGGTACAAATTACTACTTGGAGATCAGAGGAGAGTGAGGTCCTTAAAAGGCTGCAGATTTAAAGACTGCTTTGAACTGGTAGTCCACAAAACTCATTGCCATTAGATGCTACAGAAGCACTGTGTATGCACCTTGAGGACTGTGCAGTTTTGGGCAGCATAGTATAGGATGGACATCAAGGTGCTGGAGAGAGTGCAGAGGAGGGGAACCAAGCTGCTCAGGGGTCTCGAGAACAGGTCTGGCGAGGAGAGGCTGAAGGAGCAGGTGCTGTTCAGCCTGAAGGAGAGGAAGCCAAGGGGAGACCTCATTGCTCTCTACAACAACCTGAAAGGAGGCTGTAGTGAGGTATGTGTTGGCATCTTCTCCCTAGTGACAGGGCAAGAGGAAATGGATGCGAGTTGCACCATGGGAGACTTAGATTGGATGTTAGAAAGAAGTTCATCACCAAAAGAGTGGTGAGGCATTGGAGCAGATTGCCCAGGGAGGTGGTGGAGTTGCTGTCTCTGGGAGTATTAAAAAAATGGGTAGATATGGCCCTTGAGAAAAGACGATTTAGTGGTTACCATGGTGTGGGACTGACAGTCGGACTTGGTGACCCTGCAGGTCCTTTCTAACCATGATGATTCTGTGATTCTAAGAAAAAGAGTAGAGCTTATGGGTGAATTCAAATGCTGACATGCACAAGGACACAAAGAAGCTGAGGAGAAATTGACCTGGTGAGCAGGAGGGTATGAAGCAGTACCTGCAGCATGCAAAGATTGTGTTCATTTTTTCCACAGAAAATAATGCACCATTAGTGCTTGTTAAAGCACTTAGACACCATCTGACATCAGGCTGAGAGCTTGTTGATTAATATGTGTAAGATAACCTTTCTAACACATTCCTTTTCAATTACTGGTTGCATTGAAGCTGCATTTCATATTTCACTCCCTCTAGAACTAGATAGTCTGTCAAATGTGTTCAGCAAATAATATGTTTACTGAATTTCTTGATGTATTAGAAGGCTATTATTCAAAGGAATGTTCTCAACAGTTCCTTCAGCCCTGTTCAAGTCTCTGCCATATGGGCTGTTGTTGACTGAATTTGCAAACCCTCCTACACATGCAGTGAAATACCAAGGCATCACAAGAACAAGTTAACTATATAAATCTCAATCACCTTTTCCCTTTGCCTGAAACAATCCTGCTATTGTCTTATTTGCAAAATTCCTCTTGGAATAAAATGATCTTGCATTCCAACATATCACTGTACCACCCCAGAAATCTTAACTTTAACAGTTTGTTTGCAAAATTAAGCAATTAAGCTTGCAAACTCATAATTTCTCAAAACGTTTTTCATATCATAAATCTGGTGTCTGGTGGCTGCTTTATAAAACATAAGGACCAACTTTTGTCAGTAGTTGTCTCACACTGAATACAGAGCAAAATAACTATATCTTAGAAATTTAGCTATGCATTTATGATAAACTGTGGAAATATTCTAGCAAGTTATAATTATTATTCATTAATCACAAAAATAGATTGATTTTTCTTTTTTTTTGATTCCCAGTTCTGGGTCCTGTTCTTTCCATGCCTCCCACTAAGTGTCAAATATATTTTAGCTTTTTGTACAGTACAAAATTAGGGCTATCTATGGACCTGTATAAGAGGCAACCCTCAGTGAAAACAATAGGAAAATGCTTGTGACACCATTTCTACTCTGGCAATCAGCCTAGCAGCACATGCTGGTCACAGCCTGTTGAATTTGGCATGAACACGATGGAACTTTTCCTAGGAATATGCCATAAAGGTTCTTGAAAGGGGAGACAATGTTTGCATTTGGTGTATTAGGGTATTGAAGGCTTCTAGTAGGATCCAAAAAGAGAGCTTCTATGGTCACAACCTTTGCTAGCAGTACTATAAATAACTGCATAGATGGTGACATTGCCATTAGGAAGCACACCCCAGGGACAAGGGTGTCTCAGGACTCCAGGCATCACATAAGATTTTGTGCTCATCTGAGAGTGGCAGAGAGCAGGCTGCAGCCTAAAGAAGCTGCACAGAACTGCAAAGCTGAGTTTGACAAACAAGCTGTAGGCCTGAATGACAAGCTGGCTATTGCTGCTGTCCACAGTGACAGAAGAGGTATCCGCAAAGTTTTTGAGGAAAAAGATTAAAATCTTCATTAAACTTAAACTGCTAGAAAGAAATCCATGAGATGGTATCAGGCAGAGGCCAGTCAAAACAAACTGGAGGCTTTCCAGTTTGAAAAACACAGACAATGAGGGACTGTTTGAAACAATGGTGAACTTTCAAACTATTTTTCTAGTGTATCTTGAATTTTTCCCAGAAGAACACTATCTTGGTGTGAAAAGTAGCATGCAAGCCTGAAAAATTCAAACAGTTCTGCATTTCCAAACAATATGAAAGAATACTGAATTAATATATATTTGGTGCAAAATTCTAATCAAGAATGGCCCATCCTTAGAAAGATTCTACTAAACATATACTATGGTTATTAAATATTTAGTATTTTCCTTATCCTTCTGTTTGGTTTCTCCAGATACTTAGTGTATTTAAATCATTATGCTTTTCAGTAACTCTCATGACTGAAAATCCTTCCACAGTAAGAGCATAACTTCACTTTAGAAGCCTTTTAATTAGGTCTTCCTCTGTTTTTTTTTCTGTTTTTTCCTGGATTTCCCCAGTTTAGCTTCATCTCAGTCCCACATCCCAGCCCTGCAGGGCCAGAGCATGGGAGGAAAACCACTTTATACAGGATGGCTGGAGAGGAAGTGCAGATAAGGATCAACTGAAACGCTTAGGAGGGAAAACAAATCTTTGTGTCCTAAACTCATTTGCCTTAAAAATAATTGCACCTCCAACTTTCCTTAAAGGAAATACACCTTCTATAGACAGCCATGCCTGCCAAACACAAGATGCTGTGCTCCACCTTGCCCTGAATGCACACACCCTTGTCTCTTCCCTCCCTCCTCAGTGAGAACCCCTTAATTTTTATTACACTATCATCTCCAAAAATCAGCTTAAGTATTTTCATGTTCTCCATCCCTAAACTACCTTTCATTGGAGAAAATCTGACTTTGTCTGGGCAATACCATGCCTATGCTATATTGTATGTATTGTATGCCTGGGCTAGCACCTGCCTTGTGACTGCATGGACTTGCCTGGTGGTCACCACACTGCTGGCTTGGTTTCAGGTTGTGCACAAGTTGTTGCACAATGTGGTTTCAAGTTGTGTCACCACAACTTGGTTTCACTGGACCTGCCCTGTCCCTCCTGGGTAGGGATGGGCTGGCAGCAGCCTTGCCCCTGGGGCCAACGTCAGCTAACAGCTTGTGCCCATTCAAACAGGTCCCTGAAATAAATGGCTCAGGATAATCTCATCTTCCAGTGTTCCTCCTCATTGTCTTTTTTACTCTTAGGGAAGAAATTCTTTCTCTATAGCAAGTACTGGGGCCCTGCCTTTCAACACAATGTATTCATCTGAGTTGTGTCAAGATGCTTTTAATCTTGCTCTTATCTTTTCTGCTAGGTTCCATTTTTAAGCTAACTTTGGGACAAGCAGCCCAGCCCAGATAAACAATCCTATATATCACCTTCATCCTAAAAAAGAATTATTTCCCAGTTCCTGTGTGGCTGGATGGTTACACAGATGGTATGTACATCTCTCTGTGTGAAGATTTTTGTTCTGGTGTTGTTTGTCTCACAGCTGAAAGCTCACTGGCCCATGATGTCTCCTTTATTTACACTAAATCATTCATCAGATTTACAAAGTCTTTTAGTCAGTGTTGCCTTCGCTTTCCAGAAGAGCAAGAGGCTCAGGAGAAGCTCTACTGATCACTTCTGCCTAAGTGAGCAAAAGTTTTCAAGGAGATGCTTTATGGTACTCATTTTCCAGTGGCTGACCTGACTCACCAGGCTCCATGAAGACAGTCTGTGTACTAAGCAAGCCTCAGAAATAGAAAATCGTGTCTTATGGTAGTTTAGATACCACTACCCTGAAAAAAATCCCAAGATTTAATCCTATAGGATATATGCTGGCATGGCTCCAAGCAGCTGGGCTTGCACAAAGCAGCCTTTTTTAGTTTAATATGTTCCCGTGAAGTTTTGTTACTGTCTAGAAAAAATTGCCTGCATTATCTTGAAAATAGAAGCAATTGAGCTTTCCGTGACCAGATCTGGAGAAAATAGAACAAGATCCATTTCTGTTCCAAGACTTAATTAATTTATGCTCTCAGAGTTCATCACAAATAAACTTTGTTGAAAATTATTTGGGAAAGCAAAAGAGACCTCAAATATTGCATGGCACCCACTCTGATTCCCAGGGAGTACTCTGGAAGTTTTCTATGTTCAACAGCTGCACAAAAGTATCCAAACCAGAGACAGGATTTCCTAACATTCTCCAGTTTCAGGATGAAGAACTACTGAAAAAGACTAATTCCATGGCTTTCTGGGATGCAAGGCTGGGTTTGTAGCATCATCAGTCTGCTTCAGCAAATGCTACAACACAAGCAAGATTGCAGTGTGCCCTAAATAGAGATGCTCATTTTGCATGGCAGTTTTATTCTACACCAAGGATTATCTTTAGACTCAATCACCTGTGTTGAGTAGTCAAAAGACATTTAAGGATTTATTTAGTTTTCATTCTGATTTTTGTTTTCACTGAGGTCAACTTGAAAGTTTTTGTAAAGCAAGCTTGGAAAGCTCAAACAGTGGATTATGAATGTCTGAACTACAGAAAATAAACAAAATTAATACTACTCCTATAGTTATCCTATCTGTCATTTTGGATTTTTTGTTTTCTAGGGCATTTTGCTGCTTTGGGTTTTCTTTTATTTTTCAAAGCCAATCTTTGAATTATTGCTTTACCTGGGATTCTACCTCTGTCTTTTGAACAATTGAATTTAAAATATGTCTCTCAAATATCTGATTTTTAAGAACATCACTAATATCCTCAAAATTATGTTTTTCAAACTCACATTAACTCTCTATTTGTTGAACCTATGACCAAATCAGAAGGAAACATGCATTCACAATGTTGAAGGAAGTCTGTATGTCTTATATGTGGCTCCCTTTATAGTATTCAGCAGCTTGATTATTGAGCAAAGCAAAAAAAAAAAAACAGGTAATAGCTTTTGAGAAATTATTTGATACACTTGGAAAAAACAGACAAGTTTTCAGGCACTGAACACTTATTAATCATAATTCAACAGTGTTTCTGTTACCATTTTTAATGTAGTTATCACAGATAAGTACCTTGGGCAAGAGTTACCATTTTACCAGCTGTGAATCAAAGGACATATGCAAAAAAGAAAAGGTATATACAAATGATATTCAATTAGACATTAACTAAGCTTACAAATCTGTATAGGGCACCTGAAGTGGGAGACCTGAACACTTGCACAAGAACTGAGCATCCATTCCCACAATCCTACAATGTAATCCAATCCTTCTGACAATGTTTTGTACAAACAAGCAATTATCATTTTAAGTACTTGTACCCTACTTTTAGGGAGAAAGAAAATTTCATGGAACAATAATTGTATAAAAAAACTGAAGCTAGACCTCAGACAAGCTGTGTGCAAACTGAATCCTAATTTGAATATGCTTCAAAGTTAAGGAGTGTTTCCAAAACTCGAGTTAAAAACATCTGATTCCATGTAACTTTTAGAGTTTTGTCAACCAAATATATTTCATAAATACTCTTTTATGTAGCTGAATGTCTTGGATGAATGAGAAATTTTACACATTTGAAGTTCTGAGTTGTATCAAAGCTACAGGGAACAGGCCCATTGTAAAGGAGATAATTCTGTGGAGATAAATCACCTGACAGACAAAATGCCTACAGCTCTCATGTTGTGCCTTAACACTGCTATTGCTAACTCCTGAAACACCCTTTCGTCTGCTCTCAGAGCTACAACAAAAAATAATCAGTAGAAGAAAGCAGCTGCCAGTAGAAATACAGAGAAGAAACCCACAGAAAATGGGATGAAAGGGAAATGTGTGTTGACAAGAGCATCAGCACACAGGGCATCATTAACAGGCTTCTGGTCCCTTCGAGGCTTTGCTTTGCAGCCCAGCATCCCCTTCCAGAGACAAGGAGCTGCTAAATGTCACCCCCTCCAGACTTCCACTCCTAATCAGAATGACCTTATTAAAGATTCATGCTCTCTGCCAAAAATTAGTAACTGCTTCACATATCTCAGAGAATGAATCAAAACTTTTCATATTTTACAAGTGTGTTAAATCTATCTAATTGGATTGCAGTTTCAGGAACTGCTCAGGTGTTCACCTGGAGATCCTGTGATGATAGCTTTAAAGCTGATTTGAAGTTGTATTGTCACATGTGGAGCTATTGTCATCACTCAGTTGATTAGCCTTCAAAGCTCTTATCAGACCGTAAGTCAGCCCTAACTCAGAATTTTAGGAAATATTTTTCAATGGTAACACTAAGTTTCTATAAACTTTTCTAATTAGTGTTTTAAAAAATGTACCACACTCACAAAGTGAGAAGTCAAAAGGAATCCAGCGGTTTCAGTGTGCCACACTGAAACCAAAACATCTAAAATGGTAACGAGTGTCTGTTTTAAGAATTGTGTGACTGCATAATTTTATAACTAATTTATTAATTTGATGTGGTATCTGAGACTTTGTCTTCAACAAAAGACAAATTAAGCAGTGACTGAACACAGAAAATGGTATTATGAGAGGGACTGCCAGAGTCAGGGCTTACTTCTGCCCTTCGCTACATTGTTCTGTGTTGTGCCAGGCAGGAATAACTCCTATTTTCTGATTAGAAGTTCTGCTTTCCAGATTCGTTGTGATCCTCACACACACATTGCTGATGTAGATTTCATAGCAAACAAGAAGATAGCTTTAATTTTCAGATCTATTTTAACTGGTCTGAACAATGTTAAATGTTTCCCAACATCTGTGTGCTGTGAGAAAACTCATCCCCAGAAAACTGAGATTTCTCAAAGAAAGCTTCCTAGTATCTTAACCAGTTTTTTTCATTAATTCATTTTTTTTCATTATTACATTTACACTAAGTTTGCTGCATTATTTTAAACTTCTTTGCTTTTTGGCTTTGATTGCCTATTTGGAGTAAATTTCTTAATGGATTTACTCCTCTTCGGAAATCAGAGATCTAACACACCATGCTGGGAAGCACAGATTAGGCTAAATCTCAAGTGAGCATGGATCATCACAAGCCTGAGCCAACGTTACCATATTCTCTGGGACTCCTGCCATTAGGTCATCAGGGAATGTTCTACAAAATATTAAATGAGGAATGACTTTTAGATAAAATGGAGGCATCCAAACAGTATAGACATCCTGTTTTAGTTGGAAACTATTCTGAGCTGAAATGATTTTAGAATTATTTTTTTTTTCTGACCTGAATATCCCACTTTACTTGATTAATACCACTTTGCCCCACAACTTATGTAAAATGTGGCAGGTACAGCTTTCAAACTGAAACAGGTAGAGAGCTTTGCTCAGACAAAAAAATCATTATTTTACAGATTTGTATTAGGTCAAAATTGCATGATTTGCCAGAAAGTACTAATATCCTTCCTCATGAACCTTTTTCATAATTTCTAATATATCATATCCTTCCACACTGTGGCTGTTAATTGGTTTCTGTGAAAAACAACTTGCATTAGCAAAAAGTGAGGACTAACACTTGGCTTGACTGTTAAATGAAAATGATTGTTAATATAACATGAACCACAGGTGAGGACTTTATAAATAGCTAAGAGTATATGGTGTTCATTTATATGTGTTCTTGAAAAACCCTCGGAGATTATTTGCAAGATGTCTCTGAGGGGTAGATTTTATATCTGGAATTAATGGAAAGACATGTCAGACCAAGTACAATCTTGCAATTCACTACTATCTACTGTGCTTCTGAAAAGTTATTACCTATTTTAACAAGTATAGAATATATATTGGGATCATTAAGCATGCTGAAGAGCCTTGCTCTGATTATTGTAAAGAATTCCCTACTAAAAAAAAATCAGTATAAATGAGAACAAGAAGCCCATTAGGAACAAATAAAGAAAACTGTGGATAATTCAAAGTTTCTATTTTTATGGAATCATTCCCAGGGGTGTATTTAAACAGTGTTAGTACTTAGGGAGGAGCTGGGAAAACTGAGAGAGAACATAGAAACAAACTCACATTACCTAATCTTCCATTAGCTATCTTCCAACCCCTAACATTCTGAGATTCTGTGATTCTTTACAAATTATATTGCTACTCCCTTCTTTGCCCATGATTTATCATGTGAGAGACTTGCCACAAAACACAGCGCACTGACTGGGCAATCTCCTAACATAGCCAGAAGGAAATAATGAAAGCTGGATTTGTACATGCAAGCTGGAGGCAATCACCTATTTCCATTGAAAATTAAGAGCTGCAAACTGGGCCAAAGTGATCCTTTTCCAAAGGAAATGATTGGAGCACACTTGTGAACTGAAAGGTACCTGGACTGAAAACCTCCACATTTTAATAGTGTTTTAATGTAGATAACCCACATCTCTACAGGGGAAGGGAAAATTACAGTTGTGAAGGAACCATTACAAGAGGTTTCTTGCAGTGCATATCTCTGTATTTCTTCTGTGGAATCTCTTCCAACAGACACACAGAAAATTCACTGAAAAACTTCTCAGGTCAGATCAGATCTCTAAAATGCAGAAGAATCAGGTTTTGGTCTCTACTATGTTCATAATCACTAGGAAAAAAGACATAGTAGTTCCACTGGGCTTTAAACACAACTCAAGATGAAGAGCAAAGGCTTAGGTTTATGAAAATTTCTGTAAGCAGGAAAATGTTTTTCTCCACTGAGAAATATAAAAGTCACACAATGCATGCTTCATTTCAATCCAGAATGCTTGAATGGATTTCGTAACACCTTCATGCCAAGTGAAAAATGGGAAACAAATCTTAGCACTATGGTGTGTAATTGCAGAAATGTCTCCAGAACAGCAAGTTCAGGTTTGCACCTTACAGGACTCAACCTTTGCTTCCCTTCCTGCCAATAAGGACTTTCCTATAGACTCATAACATATGCAAGAGTGGGGCAAAATCTAACAGAGTCAGGTTGCAACACAATCCTATCACAGCTCCAAGACTTAAGGCTGCTTAAGCATGAGTGGCCCCGTGGGATGGAGTCTGTGGGAGAAGAGATTAGAACCAGCTACGTGAGGAAGTGGGGCCTCCCTTTATCTGGATCCCAGAGTGAAAATCACCCAAAGTGCAGGACATTTCCAGGCTTTTGTCATCACATAGGCTGGGAGGGTGGCAGCTTACAAAACCTTTTGTTTGAGAAAGTTCTCTTCTTTTTCTTAAACATTCATCCTGTCCTTAAAAGACAGAATTGCCATGATACTGATCTCCACAAGTTGTTTTTGCAAAACTGAATGAATATCAAATCACACTTTGGGATCAACACTTCTGAAGTAAACTTTTCTCTGATGATTTGCAGTCTGTCTTTAAAAGGCACATTTACAGAGTCTGGCGGTTATACCCCAACAAAGGAAAAAAAAGGTTTATTTTTCCTTGCTAATTACACTATTACTATACTTAAAATCAGGGAAAGCCAATAGGCAGAAAATTTGACCCTAAACTATATGTGGGAGGCAGGGTGCCAAGAAATACTGAAACACGTGTAAATTCTGTTTTCTTAGCAGGAAAGGCAGCAATTGTGAAAGCTCGAGGATATCTACACCGGGAGGTAAAGCTGACAGCAGAAAATCAAAGAAATCTTAGCGCTAAGGCAACAGTGTAACAAAAAAATCCTTGTCAGCTCTCTATGGCCATGCAGATTATCACTGAGATAAGACTATGATAGAGGGTAAGAATTCTTTCCCAGTATAGTGTTGACACTGCATAAGCTTTAATCTGTTGTTCTTTGCTTTTCAGATCTCTTGCTTCGGAACACAAACATTAACAAGTTGACAAAAGCTGTGTATGCACAGTATAGCTACTTGCAAACTAGCATTTCAAGTTCAAATTTAGACATACAAGCATGCAATGTAAAATGAAGTGGAAACCTGTGATTTTAATGGGGATTTGATTTCTTTTGTTCTCTGACCTTTTGTGGCTCTCAGAGTACATCAACACTTCTGTCGTGTGAGTTGCCTTATTTTGCTTAGTTCATGCTGATACAGCCAAGCAAGCAGTCAAGTGCAACCAGAAATGTAGGTTTTGATGGTATTTTGCACTCCTTCTAGCAGCAAGTACTGCAAACACTGCCCAATGGAGTATAAATCCTCTGAATCAGCCCAAGCCCTGACTCCTATAGCTCCATACCTCAGTTATAAAGCAGCTTTGGAAATCAGCTGCTGAGGTAGCTGGCAGTGCCACTGAGTCCAGGGTAACCACCAAGTCTGCTGAGCACCTCCTCAGCATAAGGCTAGAAAAAGGCAGAACATCACCTGAGCAGAACTGTAAAATTTCATGATACATCTTTTTCAAGTCTGAATTTTAAGATAGCACGCTGCATTTTTATTGTACATAGTAGGCCTTTTTTTTTTTTCCCTTCTGTTTCATGCTACAAAACCTCCTCAACTTACAACCCTGTAGTGGAAGTCTCCTAGTTAAAAGTGCTACAGGAATTGAATGACTACAAAAGGAACCCAGAGCAAAAAAAAGAAAAAAGAAACCTGAAGCATGAGGAATGAGCAAGCTGAGGCCCTCCACAATGATCAGTGAAAATGGAGCCAGGCAGTAATTTGTGGTTTACATATGTGATAACAGGTCCCACATTCTCTCACACAAGACTCTAAAAAAAAAGAAAACAACCTGGGCTCCTGAGATTTGTCATCACAATCTATCTGCCCTCCTCTCAAATCTTCTGCTGGATAGACTCTAGTAATAATAACCATGAAAACATGCCAAAGCAGAATTATTAATATGCCAGGGAAAATTTGGATAAGAAAAAAAGGTGTTATTTTTGTATTTGAAATCTGAGGCCAGAGTGGTATATGGTGCTTCACATCACTGGAGTTCCCCAAGATAAACACAAATGGATATTTATCAGCTGCAAGAGAGACTTGCATCTTGTAGGGCTCAGGTGCAAAATAAAAACTTGGGATTTTTTCATTGAAGTGGTTCAGCCACACAGAAAGGAAATATTAAGCCTATTACATGTTAAAAAAGAGAAAAATTTAGGAGCATCCTGGGTATTCAAATTTAAAGAGCTGTCTATGCTCAGTAACCTTCATGTTATAGGCCAGTGACAGCTGTGATGAAAGAATTGTCCATGGGATCATGAAAAGCAAAGCAGGATGGGTGAATGGGAGCCCGGGGAGAGATCTGCTGCAGCCATGTGAGCCTTAGCAGCCTACTTAAGTTAAAGATTCTCAGATGCTTCCCTTACACTAAGGTTTTTTAAAGCTAGATCTTGTCATATTTAAGAGGAAAAATCCCTTTTCTTCAGAATGAAGAAAATGCTTTCCTAACTTTTGTTTAGGTGTCACCAGTTTCCTGCAACTGTGCCACCGCTGCCTTCAGAGGATGTGTCACTCAGTTCTCACGCCTTTGACTGCAGAAGAAAAACAACAGATGACCAGAAAAGACCCTGTCTTAGATATGCGATGTATCCACATTTATCTGAAAATTAAGATGTATGACCTAGGTTGCTTCAGATTTCCCAGAGCAGAGCAGCAAACAGCACTGCCAGCTTTTGCCATCTGTCAGACAGAGTTTTCACAAACTTCCTTAGGCTGGCTTTCACACTGGTGCCATTGCCCTTAACAGTTAATAAACTCCATCCAAATCTCAGTGTTTCACATAGCTGGCTGCAGAATACCTCTGATAAGGGGTGCTTGTGCAGTTCAACAGACCTCGATGGAACACCCTGCCAGCCTTTCCACTGAAGGAAATAATAGATAATGGTCCTGAACAGTGAATGCAAACGATTACATACATGATTAAAGAAGAAGTAAATGTGCTGCAGAAGGCTAAGAAGGAAATAACTACTGGAACAGAAGTAAGTTTTTAGAGAAAGAGAAAGCCGTTTAATTCAAGATCTGATTCAGTTAAATAATGGTATTGGTATAGGCAATGCCAAATACAGATAGGACAGTACATCACAGTGGAGGCAAATGTTTCTGCATTTTGTACATATTTCATCTGCTTTGAAAAAACAAAATGTATGGAAGTGCTGATGGAAAATCAACCTTAGCCATGAGAAGGCTACTATGTGTTTTCTCTCTTTTCTTTCATTGAAAACAAAGCAAACTTTCAACACTCAAACATCTGCATGCTTGAAAATAAATATACTGTAGATTATTATAAATGTAAAAGGCCTGAGCAGCTTACAACACTGCAGCTGACTGAATAGCTTTCCAATACAAGAATAAATGAAATTCCCTTCTGGGTCCCACTGGTGGACAGCACATCTTAGACGGGGGCAATATGAAGTTAGCACATGACCTTGAAGCAGTACCTGTGGCCCCTTTCCCATGTTTCCAAAATAGTTGTATTAGGAATGTTGAGGATGAAACTTGCCTAATTCTTATAAATTCTTTATATAAAATTGCTGTCATTTAATTTAATTTATCTCCTTTGATCTCCTGATACTATCAGCTTCCACAGTCCCTCACGGCAGCAAGCTCCAGAAACTCAATGTCTGCCGTGTGAAGTGCTTTCTTTTATCTGCTTAAAAGAAGTACCAGTTTCTCTGGGTGCTCCACACCTCTGGTATTGCAAGATTTGATGAAAAAAACTTTCTGTTTTCTCTTAATCCATTACCCTCATGGTTTTTGTACCAAAACTGCCATCCCCTTCAGCTTTCTCATGGTCAAGCTCATGGATCTCTCTCCTCTCAACAGAGCTGTTTCAGCACCTTGATCATTCCAGTTGCTCTTCTCTCTATCAGCCCTTCACTTTAATTCTTATTTCTTGAGACATAGACACCAGGCTGCACACACAGTCCAAGATAAAAAGCCTCTCCAAGGTTTTAAATAGCAACAAAGTAAAGCATTCACACTGATCCATACTGAAGCTCATGTGCCAGGTTGGACCTACCTCAAGTTTCATGAGGTTCTTCTGGAGTTCTTCACTATTAAGTCTGTCATATGAATGCACAGAAGAGCTTAGTATCATTTGCACCCTTGGAAATTTCATTGTTTACAACCTTCTCTCTGACAGTGAAGATGATAAATAAAATCAGACCCAACACTGACCCTTCTAGGACTCCACTGCTGGACTCTCTTCCATTCTGAGAAGCTCTACCTTTTGCTTGCCATCTTTCAATCAGATTTCAAGCCACAGATAAAGTATTCTTCATATTCCATGAAAAATTATTTTAATAACATAATTTTGGAATGCATTTTGTATATTTCATGAGACAGAAAAGAAGATACTGTTGAGATACTGCTGCATTGCTAAATTTGGTTTTTATTTCAAAAGCTTGTATCTGGCTAGGTGAGAGCTTCGTGCAGAAATACAGGTGAAACAGACTGATAGTCTTCAAAGAAAACTTGTAGAACCTGTTTGGAGCTCACAGATATTAGTTTTGATAACTTGCATTCCAAGTTCCATACGCGTGCTCCATCTCAGGCAACTCTCCTTAATTGTTTGTTATTCTCCTAAGACTTCCTTCTGACCTTAGGGTTCAGTTCTCCAATCTCTGAGCACAGATATTAACCTAACTTAAAATGTTGCATTGGGAAATGGGATAATTTGGTGGAATTGTAATGAATTTACACAAATATACTTGAGATAATTCAGCATGAAGTATGCAATACTGTGCAAAAATAAATAATGTTTTTAATAAAACAAACTAAATTATTTTCTGTGGGTAAGAGACTGTTTAAAAATGTTTCAACATCATTGTGTTTCCCACTAGTCTATTTGGATCATGGAAAAAATGTAAACTTCAGAGACAAAAAGATCTTAGGCTCCTTTAACTCTGTATGAGCCTCTATTCCACACATAGTTCAGAGCCTTTCTCCTATACTTGCTCTATTCTACTTGCTCATGGTCTATTATAAAGTTTACCACTCACTGACCAATATGTCTGTTCTTGAATCATAAATGGCCTTTTCTGCTTCATGTTTGTGTAAGTAGTGTACACAATGTTGTGTAAGTAGTGATTACCAGAATGGCTAAAGAAGGCAGGAAATGCTAATGCTGCAGTAATTAAAAGCTCCACAGTTACAGAGGAGCAGCTTTGAAATAGAGTTACAAGTCTCATGAGTAAACAGCTACAAATTATTTCCACAGGAGGAGCTTCATCATCTGGTTTGGATTGTTTATCTGAAGAAGCCATTTCAGGGCCATGGTTCTTTCTAAGCAGTATCTAATAATCCACTTATTACATTACCATGTATTATGGTTTCATTATTGCAACTTAGAGATCTGAACAGAAAAAATCTGATTAAGATATGATTTTATTTAGTATATTCCTAGATATTATATCACAATAGCAGCAGAGATTCAAACAATTCATTACTTGTGGTAATACTTTTACTGTTATTAATAAAAGGACAAATACATTTACTTTAAAAATGCACAAATTCCAAAAGAACATGGAAAGTCAATATCTAATATGAAACTGAATAAAAACAACTGTTTTGATATCACTGGCAGTTAACCTCAGATACAAACATATTGCTCTTTTTCTATACATTTCTCAGTAGAAATCTTTTAAGGCTACAGAAATAGGTTAACAAGGGGAGTTAATCTTTTCAGAACAAAAGTTTAATCCATAGTAACGTTCTGTTTAAACTTCAACTTGTGTATACTCAAAACTGGAATTAAGCTCACAATTTTAGATGCAAACAGAAAATTGTATAAACAACTCTTTATTAGCCAAACTGACCCTTTTATAGAAACAAGCCAAATTATACATGTATGTTCATGTTTGCAGACACACACATACATACACAGAAGAGTTCCCAGAATTGCTACAGAAGCCTTAATGTGTCCTAGATCTGTATTTAATGTGGAATTTATCTTTTTCTTCTTCTTTTTTTTATTCTTTTTTTTAATATACTGTATTACAGAATACACATATTAAAAATAGAAGGAGACTGCTCTCACAGGGCTGCACAAAAGATTTCATGTCCTCAGCTTCTGAAACACTCCAGCTTATTAGCTTCTGGCAGGCTCCTGAGGAACTGTAAAGCATCTGTGCCTCTACTGCTTATTTTAAGCTCTGTCTTCCAATGTTATGAAATCAGCAGACTCTCTTGACTTTCTTAGCAATTCTATTTCATGTTGTTCTGGCTTTCAGGCAGACTGGAGAATGACATAATTGTCCTTTGGACTGCTGCCCTTGGTTACACCCTTCCCAGTAATGTGCAAGAGGAAGCTTTGGCTGATCCCATATGCCCATAAATGGAAGACAGCCCAGCAAAGATGGCTAAAACACAGTTTCTTGGCTTTCTGTTGGTCACCACCATAGGTACTGTAAGGCTTCTCTGGGATTTTCCCTACTGGTTAATACTACTTAGGCTACAGTACAGGAATGTCAGCCCAGCATCATGCTGCTTTAAAAGGGGACTGATTTCCCAATAAATGGTAATCCAGTAACACTTGCACATAGTAGCAGAGAGCTAACAAACTCTGCAAACCCTTCTTTTGTGTTTTTTACTGGAGCATTTATGGAAATGTATTCAAAAAGTACATAATTCTTCACTTTTTTTTAAAAAAACTAGACCCTGACTAGGAGGTATGTTTAAGCACTACCACAATCATACTTTATATTATTAATAATACTGGATTCAAGTATCAAGCTCTAGAATAACACGATAAACACTACGGAGAAATGGCATTTTTAAAATTTTATCAACATCACAGAATCAACAATTTACAGTCCAGTCCCACCAGCCAATCTCACAAAGCCTCCTCTGGTTTTCCTCAAGACTTAGGAATGCTTCTATGCAGAAAAAATGCAGCATGTTACCACAGCATAGAAAGCAAGGCATCAAGCTTTGTGTAGTACAACACGAAGGCACTGTTTTAAGGTGAGATGCAGAATGTCCTGCTCTAGACCCAAATGTTGAGATTCAGAGAAATAATTATGAATTTGCCCTTGGAAAGAGTCATATGTGCAGTAAAGGCACAGCTCAGTCTTCCTTGGCCATTCACTCTGGACTCAGTAGTCTCTGCAGTGCCTTTCTGGGCCTCTCTGGCCCATACTGGACTGATAGCACAGGGAGATGCACATATCCTTCCCTTTGTACTTTCTCCATCAGTGTAAATATTGTTTTGTCCTGTAGATTAGCTCTAATGAAAATGTGATCTGTATGCCTCTGCCACCAAAACATCCAGTAAATAAATAAATAAATAATTTCCTAAGGTCATTAACTTGCAGGATTTGTTTCCAAAGGAGCTGCTTTTTACAGATGTATTTTCATTCTTGGTCAAATTTTTAAATATTTTACAGCATCACGGCTGTTTGGACCTCTTAAACTCAAGGGTCCTGAAAAGCATTGCTCCAGGTCAGCTTCAGGGCAATTACATTTCTGCTTTTAGAGATGGCACTGATCTGCCAGGCAAATAAAAAAGCCTGTATCATGCTCAAGGAAGCACTAGTCCATGTCCAAGAAGCAATGGAGAAGAATACATAAAGTTATCACCATACAAATAAATGAACTAACCTGAAAAGATTAAAAAATCCTGGCTTCTCATTTCTCTCTCTTCCTGGACAATGAGCCAATTCTGGAAAAAACAACAACTGGGCAATGTGACGAAAGGACTTGGCATCAGGATATGAAGTCTAAAGATAGAAGAGGAGAAACCAGAAGAGAGAACTCTCATGGGACTATTTCGTATGATCAGGTATACAACCATATCTCCACCTGTACATCATCTAAGTTCAGCACAGCCTTTCTCTGTGCCTTTCTCTGTGCCTTTCTCTGGCTCCCAGCAGTGTGAAATAATCACTTTTTGACAGGTATCTAGCAGATAGAAAACTGTGGGATAGGCTAGAAAATGAGACAAATAGATCATGACAGTCACCTAAGAGTGGAATTCACTGCAGCAGGAATTCCATGTGAGATGGAACACAGAGGATTATTTCTTTCTCTATGCTCTGTTCACAGAGCAAGCTAAAGGCATGGTTTTGATTCTGTGTTAGAAGTTACCTGGCTAACAAGTGTCAGCATTTTAAGAAAGGGATAGCATGAAAACCCTATAAAATTCTTCTTAATATTCCACTTTAAATTTCTACTTAAGTCCCAGGAACATGTCCTCTTGAAGAACAAGTGAAGTTTTAGGAAGTTTTTACAAACTTACATGCCCTTTGCTGACAGAATAATATAAAATGTAATTGAGATGGCCAAGCTCTTAAAATTTTGCTGTCTTTAACTCTGCCTCTAATGAGATTTATTTCCTCTAGTAAAGCAACTATTATTAATAGCTATTCTGATACTAAGAAAGAAAATCTGGTTTAGCTGCAGTGAAATTGCAGTTATTTAAAACATTAAATTCACCCATCCACATTAATGAACATGAAACTTTTAGGTTTCTAGTAATGAGAAACAAAATCATTACACAAGCACTTTAAAAAAAAAAAGAAAAAAGAAAAAAAAGTTTAAATCTTATGTACCCTATATTTTTTTTACTACACATAAAGACAAGAGTAGCTATGAAAGTATCTGATGGCAAGAAGATTATAGATATTTCTATAGAGAGATGGTATGAGTGTTTTCTAAACAAATAGGTAGAAGGTCTATGTCATGATAGCTACCAGCTGATATTTTATTACTGGAACAGATGAAATGCACCAAACTCCTCTAACAACCTTATCTGTAATACTTCTTGTCAGCTAGAATTATCACCCTGCCTTGGTCACTCTCAATGGAAAACCAGGGTTTCCTTTGACCAGGGCTTGTCAGGAATTTCTGACTAGCACTGAGTAGGAAGCACAAATGTTTTCTGTACTGAGGTTACCAACACTCAGTTCCTTAGTATGTCTGCTTTTTGATAAGATTCTTAGATTTACTCAAGAATGTTGCAAAACCAAAATATTTAGCAGCAGATTCACAATGAACTGAAGCTGAATTGTGTTATTAAAACTAGTGGTAAAAAAAGGACAATTCTGAGGAACAGTCAAAAGATAGAAAATATAAGATCATCCACCCACACATCACATTATCTTGTACTGAAAGTACTACACTGTAACAAGGGACTCATTGTATTCCATACTGGACAGGTAGAAACTGTATTTGTGAAATGAATTATTATTGTTAAAGCCATGTTCTCCTAACTCTGTTTTTTTTTAATTTCCCTCATGTTCAGTGCAAATAGGCCAGTATTTAAGAGTCAAAGATCAAAATAAAATAAAACAACATACAATTCGGGGAATGTTGGTATTCATAATTAAAATTACACTTTTCTGTACTAAGTACTCTCCAGCAGACAGATCCAGTGGCAGTTTGCAACAATGTACTAAATGCTGTTCCCATTTAAATTTGCAGTGAAACTTCTACTGACTTAACTGAGGGAAGTAAGAGTAATCCAGCCTAATGTACTCAAAATCCTGTCACTAATTTTCAAACAGATTAACACAGGGAATATTCATGGTACCTACATATTACTGCATTGTTTATTGTACCATTTGTTTATTTTTCAGTTCACTAGTGATGGAAAAGTGACTGCACTGTGTTGAGCTGTGGATGACATTTAAATGATGGTTTTAAACTATGTAAGCATTCTTATTTATAAAGAAACTTAAAAGTTTGGAAAAAATAAAAGTTAGGTAAGCCTACAAATTAAACTAATTATACTGTCAGTTTTTGCCTCATACAAGATTTTTTGAAGACTATATCCCAGTTAGAAAAAAGAATGCTTCATTCATTCATGGGCAATACTTTGGCTCCATGTGCATTTATATAAGTAAGAAGAATTTTGGACCTCCTTTCTATTACATCAATAAGCTTTTCAATTCCTTTTCTGCCTCCTTGGCTCTCCCAGTATATCTTGTCAAGGAACAAAGACTGAAGCAACTTCTCACGTAAACGCTGGCTCCTCAGCACTGAAACTGCAGATTCAGGGAATCTGAAAAAGCACAAAGAAATTCATCAGCTTTGCCATCATTCCGAATTGAAATATTTATGTTGTGGTTTAACATCCCATTCTATGAATACAGACTGCAACTCAGCAAAGGAAGTCCATGCATGCCTAATCATATAGATGTTAATTGTAGCTTTTACAGAAGTGGGATTACTCATGCATTTTTAGACACATCCTGCAAATTGATATCTACTCCAGTAATTCAGTGTCTCATGATCAAACTCATAAGAAATCTTAGTTTTTACAAAATTAATAACTTAGTACTTACTCATTGATTCCCTGTAGTATTTTGAAATCAAGATTGTCCTCGTTTCTGTCAAAGAAACCTTTATTGTCTATAAAGGCCAAATGTCTTCGGTCATGCCTCCTCTGAACTATGTGTGTCAGGTCAATAGCATCCTGGTCACTGCAGTTTAGCTTCAGTCCTTGCTGCATGCAGGAATCCTCCTTGAGAGGCTTGAATCCACAACAGTTTCTGTCTAATCGATTATAGATCTAAAACAAAGTACAGCAGAATGCCAAGTAAAAACAATACCAAAGCATCTGGGGCAAAGTGTCACTGCAAGACACGTCTCCCCTGTCATTCACCAAGAGAGACGACAGGACAGCAAGCCTGGGACAAGTACAATTAAAGTCAGTGATGAAATGGGAATGAAGACCTGGTCCCCAGACTTCACATATTGTTACAAGCAATTTCCCAGACTGCGTATTTTATCCATTTTACAGCCATGATTTATTATGTCAGTAGAAATTCTTTGAAAATGAGGAAACAATACCACTATGTGACTGGAATAACAAGATGCTGAATACAAATCCATTTTTTTCAGAAGGCTGTAGATTTTTGATGTAACAATAGAAATAGCACAGCCTGACACACGCACACAGAGGGTCTCCATTTTGTGGGACATATTAGATTAACAGTGTGCAAAATCATTTAAAAGATTTGTTAGGGGCACTGCAAACCATCAGAAGCTACAAAATGCAAGCACGAATGGTGCATTTATAATCACAGAGCAGCCTCCCTGAGCTTCACTGTGGCATATGCTTTCATGTTATGATGGTCTAGGTCATTTTCCCATGTGAACCCTTGCTTATTCATCACACAGCACTTAGCTCAGTACATCTGGCCTAACTTTAGTGGTGTAAATATTAAGCATTTCTTCTGACTTCGTCACTTATGTTCCCTTCTATAAACAATGACAAGATGTAGGCACCCCCAGAGCAAAGGATGCCATTTTAGGATAACCATGTATTATGGGAAGGATAAATCATTCAGTGAACATGTTTCTATCCCCATTAAATAGATGAGAGTAAGAACACAACATTTCCAAGCCCCTGAGTACTCAAAGGTCTGAACTGCCCTAAACGCCCTCATCTGGGACCTCCACACACACCCTCTCTCTTCTGAGCCCAGGAGCCCTACTTAAACTCAGACTGGGCATCTCACCCTTCTTTGAGCCGTTCTGGGGGTGGGGGATATATTTGCTGCTTTTCCTGCTGCCTGATGCCCCTGGACTGCTCCTTGGGGTTCCTGTTTGTTGGCTTTGTGCTGCCTTGTCTGTGCCTGATGCTCAATGGGCTGCCAATGGGAAGCATGGTTTTTTACCCATCCTCCCTGGGCTGCCTCTCCTGCTGGCTCTGCCTGTCCTGCCTGCCATGGGGCTTCCCCTAGCTCCAGCTCCTCTCCCCGAGGAGCAGCTCAGCTCCCACTGACAGATGCTTACAGATGGAAGTCTGCCCTGGTGCATCTAAGGCTTCCTGAGTAGCTCAGCAAAGGCAATATTTTTTTCTGTCCTTGTTTGTTGTATGCTGCTAACTCTTTGAAGTGACCCAAGCTTAAAAGCATTAATGTACACATAAGCCCTCTAAAATGACAATTTTATTTTTGTAACACTCCAGTGAAATTAATTGTTCAGTCTCTTTTCCTGATGTAGAACTATGCTGCATGTTCAAAAGGCCTTCTAAATTTTTTCATCAATTGCTAGTCTGGGAGTTGGTTTATTTTGTTTTTTCTTAGGTATGCAGTACTGTTGACAGTGGTCTTGGTGGCAGTGTTTGTTTTAACTGCAAAAAATCTGAGGAAAGGAAGATATTTCTCTTCTTTCTCCTCTCATGAGCAGCATTCAGCATCTGCAGGCAGTAGAGCCCCTCTTGCTTGCAGTTTTGGTTTGTGGTATCTCTCTAATCACTCAAAGGCTTTGCTAAAAAATGAAGCAGGTGCCTTCCAGACAGACTCCATTCATGTATAACCCCTGTTCATCTGCACCACAGTTCACTACATGGATTAAATAGATGAGAAGATCATGTTCTCATAGATGGCCTCTGCACAATATCTTGCATCATTTCAGTGATAAGACAGAGTGATGGGACATTTTGGAACTGATGCTGCAACCTTAATAGTTTAGCATTGTTTCTTTGTCATATATTTATATACATGAGAGGTCTGAACTCCTAAAATCAAAGAAGCTGTTTAACATTTACTGTCCTTATTTTACCTGAGTTCTTGCAGAAGGCAAGAGAAGGCCAGATAAAAGCATTTTTCAGCCTGCTCTAATGCTTTATAGAATTTGAAAACAGTGATTAGCAACATCTATTCTGGGTACCAAAACCATTTTTCCTAGGGAAATATTTGTAATAGAAAATACTTTTCACCATCGTTCCTTATTCTGAATGACTCATGAAGCATTGATTTCCTTCTTGGCACTTTTGATTATAAAGTCTTCATGTTCTACTGCTGCTTAACTAAAAGTTATGTCTGAGAGTACCCAGACAAAATTTTAATTTTTATGAATCCCACCTTCACTCACTTTCTGATACATCCATTCTTGTTTGGTAGACAACTGGAAGTATAAATCACTCTGATACCAGTACTATTATAAGAGCAATTTGTTTCTTTATTCCATGTACAGTTCAATCCTCTTGTATCTTCCTTTAACTGACCTCCCTCTCTGGATAATAGTAGTTCTATTATGAAGATTAAAAACTTTTATAAGACCTTAAAATTAGAAATTAAAACTAATAAGAATTTTTAAACTGTTCAACAGGAAGAAGAGCACGATGAAACCATTAACTCTATGACCAAATCTGTACTATTCCTTTAAGGGCATTCCTGTGTTTAGCATCAATACAATCCACATATGATTTTATATCAATTTCCAAGAATTACTTGCTCATAATAAAACTACAGATAGAGTCATAAGACAAGTGACAATGTATTTTTAGAGAAGAATTGAGTGCTTTCTTTAACATTACAAGTGTGCGAAAAATGTAGCTCAAAAATTGGAAGCATCTGTTAATCCTAGAATAGGCCTGAGAAGGACAGGGATAGGCTATACCTAAGCCAATTCATGATTTTTATATTTCAAGAAATGTAACTCTAGAAAAAGGCTAAATTATGTGAATAGCTAAACACAATGCATAAAACTAGAGCTTGCTGCACTTCTAAATAAATTGGTAAGTGTTGCAGGATGCTCAGTTGATGCTCTACTCTTTCCTTACTATGTCAAGGGCCAGCTTCTCATAAAGAAGGAAAATTAGGCACCACAACTGCTATCTTAATCCAGATTTCAACTGACCAAAACTACTTAAATTGCCCCTGGGGGGGTTGGGAGGTGCAGGAAGAACCACACAGTAAAACAGTGATTTACAGTTGTGAACAGTCACAAACTATGTTTTCAGAAACAAGAGTCAAGGAGAAACACTATGCCTGCCTCGAGGCAAGTTAAGACAAAAGCCTTGGCTTCATATTTTAGACAATGATTCAGTTCAGTTCCTGATCTCTTCCTGATTAGAGGTTCCATTTTGGATATTTTAATCACAAGAGAAAACCAGAAACAATTTCAAACTGTGCAAACACAATTCTTCCTCATGAAAAGAAAAAGCAACTAATTTTTTTTCTAATCCTTTCGCTCACATGACTTTTGAGGCAGGTAGTTGCATTCAGTAAATGTTTTACCTGCAGAAGAAAATCAAAAAGTGCCATCTTGGACCACTCATGATGATGGATTTCAGTACAGCCCCACTCAGCTTTGGGAACTTTACCATTCTGCCAGCATTTCTGCTTCAACAGCTGCTGATACTGCCCCCAGGTTAATCTCACTGAAGAATGGGTATAATTATCTGTTGGGCTCAGTGAAGAATCCCAGAGAACAACAGGACAGGCTTGGCCACCTGAAAAAGGAAAACCAGAACACTGATATACTGCAATACTGTCAGACTTGATCTTTCTTTACATATTGCCTAAGCAGTTATAATTACACCACTTTGCAGATGTGGCAGGAAAAATGGCCAGAGACTAATAACTTGACATCCTTTGCTTAATGAGGTCTTATTCCACATATCAAACCAGCCACTGCAGGAATGGAAGAAGCACAGACATTATAAATGTCTTTGGTGTACAGAAGGCTTTCTCTGTTTGAAGTAAGACATTAATGTACAAAATCATATATTAAACCAGACTATTAAAAAGTTTATAGGTAGATTAAGAGCCTAGAGAGTCACTGTGAAGCAATATGTAATTTCCCTCTGAGTCCAGTGAATAGATAGTGATCTAGAGGAGCTGAAAACATACCAATGTACTTTTTGGGCATAGAAATACAATAAATCCTATACACAAAGTGGTTTTACTTTGCTAACTTTAGTATTTTAGGCCTGTGATGTATTCTTTCACATCTCTGAAACACTATGAGAACACTAGAGTGAGCTTAGAATGAATAAACACCTTGACAAGTTGGGGGGGTTTTCACCCAGATATAATGTGACATCTGTTTTGCATAGGTATATTTTGGCCTAATTCTTCTGTGTAAAGAATATCCTGCTCTTCCCTAAAACAAAGTCCAAGGGGCTTCGCTTTGGAGAATTAAAGTGCTCAGGGTTTTCACTGGGAAGAAACCTCAATAAACCATTTAAAAGTAGCTTTCCCAGTATAAGAACTGATAAATATATTTAACTCAATATCAAGTAACAAGCATACCTATTTTCTTAGGAAAGTGGAACTCTTCATTGTTGATGCAATGCTGCTGCTGCCTTAACCTGTCAAGAACTCAGGACTGATGTGGCTTCACACATATTAAAACAGAAATCCTTCATATTTTGGGGTGTATACAGAAGACCTAAGTGTCCTAAGGGTGATGTCTTGCTACAGAGAGGAGGAGCCATTAAACTGCAAAGCAGCTGTGTGCTAAATAGCAAGCATTGGAACATGCAGAAAGCTTTAAAATTTATTTATTATCATCTTGACACACAATGAACGTAAAGTCCACACTACTACACCATTTCTTATGCAATTAAATGCAGACTAAACTGTCTCTTTTTCTTCCACATGCCCCCGGAGTCAGAGATGCATCCAAAAATAAGTTCCCAGAAAAATAGATGAAGGTAATTAGATTCACAGCACCTACTCCAGGGACAAGGCAGACAGAATAGCAAATAGAAAAGAGGTATCAGTGCCACCAGCAAGGTGATGGGACTCCTCTATCTATAAGAAGCAAGAATTGATGAAAATAGATCTCCAAACAGCTGAATCAAAAAGCAACTTGTCCAAATGATGCAGATTCATCTGAAACACCAGGCAAGAAATTATCTTTGCTCAGACTAAGCAGTGAAGCAGTGAATCACATGTGAAGATCCTTCTTGTATTTGCCAACAAAGCATGATAGGTCCCAAATGCATTCAAGCCAAAGAAAGAAAAAAATCTTCTCCAAAACCAGAATGTAGTTCACCTTCTCTCTGCCATGCTTCACACACACAAAGTAGTGCTCAAGACAACTCCATGAGCAGTTCCACCACCTCTTTAACTTCCCTCCCAGTTGTTCAGTGTATCCTTAGGGATATGGGAAGTGTCCTTCCATTAGGAACACCAGTGTCTCACTTCCACTAGGATCAGCACTGCCTTTACCAGCACCATGCTCCACACTTTCCTATGCTGAAAAAAAAATGTGCTGAGCACTCCTTAGAATCAGGCTTCTCTTCTATTGAGATGCCTGAATAAGTACTTAGGAATTTAATTATGGAAATCCCAACATTTCCCCATCTTTCTTTCTCTGGCCCCACCACCTGCACTGTAGATGACTTAACTCAGTTAGCTCAACAATCATCTTTCTTTTCCAGGCCAGTTGGAGAAAGTCTGTATCAGCATCGGGAATTATCACAAAAAAAGGCAGCTTTCTTCAAGACCAAGTCTGATATTTTATTTTTGTGTCTCCAGTAACAGCTTACGTAACTACTCATGAATTCTTCCACAAACCAAATTACATAAATGGTCTTCCAATAAAACAAACATCTCCTGTCTTCCCAAAAGAGACATGATAAACAATAGTAATATAAATACTTAAAAAATATGAATAATATGTTGCCAGTTTCCATTAAGATACAAAAACATCTTTAAAAGACCAAGACTAAATACAGGAAATGTTTGCATTAGAGGAAATGGGAGCAGAAAAAATGAACCAAAATAAAATCTTTCAACCCTGTAGTTTAAATTGAATTATAGGGATATGGAACAGCAGATTCAGTAAGAAGCAGTGACTGTAATACTTGCAGGAAAAATGTGAAGATGCTGAACTAAAGCAGATAAGGGTTCTGATTGAAAGATGCATGAATTGGCACAACCCCAGTGAAGTCAGTGGAGATCTTCTGATTCAAACCTCGTGAGGATGGGTCTGAAGGTAAATGAATGGTGTAAAGTAAGTCTTGGCTAAATATCATTGTTTCCAGCCAAAACTGAGGAGATTGAGCATACTTCAGAATAAATCCAGTGTCTCCTACATGCACTTCTTTCCTAACCAGATTTATATATAGACACTCTAATACTACTTCTCTTTTATTACCCCAGTACTGCACTGAATATTGTCCAGAGATGAGTGACTGAATTTTCTTTTCATCTGCCATATTTAATAGATATATCTACTTGACTATCTAAGGATTATCCGCAAAATTTCTCAGTACTCATGTTGGAATCAGCTTCCTAGTAATTAACATAGATTTTTAAACATAAAAATATTTCTAAAATTTTTCTTAGGCTCTTAGGAGACTAAAGATATCCTAATTTGAATAAACTAACACTGGATTACCTCAAGACATTCAAACTGCTTCATGTGCAGTGAGATAACTTATCACCACATGGCTTCTTTAGCACAGGAATCATCTTAGATATCCACACACCAAATCATTTTGAAAATATTCTGTATGCTTCTTAACCACAAAAATACTCTTGCAAATGTTATTCTTCCATCTTGTGATCTAATTTGTAGCTATAGTAATTTTTTGAAATTTCTCTAAAGAAAATATTTTTAAACATGCCCTTGAAAGCATCACTAAAAAAATCCAGTCTTTCATGAGATACTTTTAAAGCCCTTTCTCAGACTCCTCATTGTTCAATGTAAAGCCAAGTAGTTTAACACTGTCACATATGAAAGAAAACATTAAGTTGCCTATATATTAGCAAGAAAGGGTAATTTAGTATGGAAAGTTGAGAAGAACTGGCATACACATTGCTTGAATTTAAGAGTTTAAGTTCTGAGGGAAAATATAAGGGACAGAAGCAGAGAGATGTTAGGCCATTTTTCTTTCCTCCCTCTACACCTTAGTTGCAATGTTTCTGCCCTGCACTCATATGGATGTCAGAATTAAGGAATGCATGAAATATGCATCAATTTCTCTCTAAATTACAGTCTGCATTATTGCTTGGACACATGCTTCTCTATCCAACAAAATATTGGGAACATGCCCTCTGGTACCACTATGAGAGATAAAACACTATGGTGTTAGTTGTATGGGTTGATGGCCAGAACACAGGGCAGATCAACTGAAGCCTCTTAAAGCATCCTAAATGCATAAGGCAGAATCAGGTTTTCCTTATTCTTTGCCCTGACATTGGTGATTCATAACACCTTTGCCTGCTGTTGCATAAGGATGGCAAGGGCAGACTGATATTGTTGGATATAACATGGAAAAACTTGTGTCTCCTTGTGCCATCATGTAGAGGCCAGATAAGTACAACCAGTGAAGTCATCTATCACGTCATTCATTTATTTGCACTAAACCAACCATGGAAGGTGCTATTTAAAGGAAAAGTTTCAGAGATTTAAAAAAAATGGTTTGGGGCAAATAGTAGATTCAATCTGTATCTAAAAAAAAAGCCCAATTGGACCAAGTACACTTGTGTTTATCCTTCTCAGCACAGGATAAAACATATTTAGCCAAATTTAAGATACCAGAAAAGCAGGAGATGAAGATGGGGGGTTGTCAGCATGCAGTAGTTCAGGCCCTCAGCCAGCGGTACAACTAAACTCCATAGCAACAGCTGTCTATTTTGTACCAAAAGAGAGAAAGAGAAGAGAGAGAAAGAGTTCAGCCATGCTGCTACAACCCAAGGGGCCAGAATCCTATTCCTGCAGCTGTCAGCTGCAACACAGGACCAAGCCTCCTCCAGCCCATGCTGCTCCAGAGGTAGCTCAAGCCCTAACAAGCACTGGCTTCTGCCTACCCTGCAAATACTGCTGCTGAGCTGGAAACAATAGGTGTAGTCATTTTACTTAGCTTCTCAGCAAGTAAATTAAGGTGGGGCTTTAACACTTGGCAAGGTCACTTATGTCTCTCCTGTTCAGCAAGGTGATCAAACAATGGAGATTCTCAGTCCTGTGATATTAATGCAACTATCCCAAAGGGTCAGCCTCTACTTTCTCCACCATAGACACAGTTTTAGGATTAGTCACTGCCGTTTTATAGGCTTTTCCTTCTGTGTTTATAGGTGTTTTGGAGCTCTCAACATTTCTCATGCCTTTTAGGTAGCAATTGGAGTAATGAATGAGTGCTCGCTCGTGGGCTTTGCTCACCTGTACTCCCTTAGCTTTTCACATCCAGCCAATTAATTGAAAAAATGAGATAGTTATTGTAACTGATTCTTCCACACAGAATGGAAAAATAATCTAAACCATAACAAAAGTCATGGTTACCACTTAAAAGGGTTTACAATAAACTAGAGATGGTAAGGGCAGCAGACAGAGGACTTGCATACAGTATTTTTGTAGACTGCAAAAAAAAAATATATCAGTGGGGATTTGTTGGAGCAGAGGAAACAGAAATTGTGCAGGGATTTACTAAGCACTTCTTTGAAACTGCTTTTGACAACATGAATGACAGTTTTGAAAAGCCCATTTTTTAAGATTTTAATGCTACATCAGACATGTCCTGTTACATCAGATCACAACTGAGGCAAGCTAAAGGGATGTGTCATGGAGAGCGATATGTCAGCCTAGAAACTGTGTACATTTATACGTACTTGCACAGGCCCTAATTCTGCATTGCTTTCTTTCCCATATGAGTAACCCTGACTCACATAAGCTTACCTGTAAAAAATCTGTACAGTGGCCACCAAATATTAATTTTAATGCATGTATGTTATAGATGTCAGCTCACTAATCATTGAAATTATTCTTAAGACTATTATATTTTTGGTCATATTCAACAGGTATTTTCCAGATTATGCCAAACACAAACATGTAAATAATAATGAGCTCATGTAGATGTTAGGCATCTAAGCTCCAGCATGTTTCTCAGCTAAAGAAATGGAGTGACAAGGTAGGTACAGTAACTGTTCCAAATGCTCTGTTCACTGGAGCATTTCCATTTAGCTGGAAAAAATCAGGTGAGACCAAAATAATGTTATTTCTCTTCTCATCACCTAGCAACACTCCTCTTGCTATAGGAACATAGCCAGTTATGAGGAAAAGAAAAAGAAGGCAGAATGACACTCTATGTCCCAGTCCAAAACATACTTTATGGTGACAGGCACTGAGCAACACAATGCACAATTAGCCTAATAGCAGTTTTCAGAGGCTTGCAGTCTGTCATCTCCACAGCCACACTGAGAAGGTTCTTCCAAGCAAACTACCTTAATGCCTCATGACAGCTCTACAACAATAAATCTGGTTCCTATAAATAAAGTAAGCACAATGTATCTTCCATCGTCTGCAAGTATGAATAATATTCAGAAGCCTCCAAACTATTGGTCCTCAAGATTCATTCAGATTGTTGTACAGGGTGCCAAAAAGAAGGTTTACAAAGCAGGAAGAAATCTGAAATCACTGGATCTCCTTCCTTCTGTCAAACTTTAGAAAGTTGTTCTTGCATTACTTCTGTTGTTTTAAGAAACACAGACTGATATAAAAATATTCTGTTTAAGCTAATTTCAGCAGCAAGAAAGAAGAGCAAAAAAGCAGATAGCCACTTAGCAATGATTCATTAAAATGCAACATAGCCTTTTGGATTGTGATCTGGGACTATACAAAAATAGCAGTTAGTCTGACAACATAGTTAAAAAGACAACGTTAGCAGTTGAGTAATTTCTAACACAGATTTCTGAAACATATCTTAAATTTCAATAAGGAATTAATTTTTTACTGAAAATTTTATATCAGTCATGTAATAGACATAATTATATTCTTACTCTGTAAATTTACCTACATAATATATAGATGTGTGTTATTAACCCCAAAATGTACAGCAGGGTCCAGTGAAATGTAGTGGGGGTTTAAAGCACTTTTTAAAAAATTCTCCATTCCTAGAGGTATTAGTATCATGAAAATGGCACCTAGTTTCTGCAGGAAGTTCCTCTGCTTCTCTTAGTAGGTTCTCTGACTAAATAAAAAAAACACCTTTCCTAGCATCTCATTGAGAGCTGAATTTTTGTGCTCACATTCAACAACATTTTATTAAAGTCAAATTTAAAAAGTGAAAAAACTTGTAAAAAACCTGTCAGAAATAACCATCACATCACAGGGTATTCTGGAATTTCTCTCACCAGTTTCACTTCAGGCAGCCTCTACTATGTCATGCAGCCTACACTGTGTCCCTCTTTTGCTCATTCCAGACTCTCATGGAAGAGAAATTGTTACTGCTCTCAGCAGCTCAGTGGTATCTGATCTAAATTTTTGGGCACCTTCAAACAGGGTAACTACACTGCAGAAATTACACACAGATACCAGCTTTATCTCCCTGTAACGATGGGGATTGTTCTCAGTCTTGCAGGAGTTAAAGGTAGCTGCTGCTCTGCAGTAACACGGGAGGGGGGCAGGAAACCTCAGCACACTGCCTGCAAGCTGAAAGCCATAGGAATATGTTACCTTTGAAGAACTCTGATCTCCTGCTTACAGAAGGTAAGCTCCTGTTCAGCCCCAAGATCCTATCCAAATGAAAGGCAAACACCTCGCTCAAGTCAAGAGGTCTTTTGATGATGCCACAGTGCCCCTGGTTGCAAGCAGTTCCTGGGCTGCTGAAACCCCCTGCAAATACTACCAGGACTGCTTTGTCAGAAGGTAATTCTTGGATGCTCTCTATCTGAGAATCCGCCAACATACGCATGTTCAGGATGTCTTCTTTGCTGAGCCAGGAGGGTGAGCTCTCACTGTAGATCCTGATACTGCTTTCCTCAGGTTGGGGCTGGGACTTTATCAGTCCAGAAATCCCTCCAATTCTCGGATGCCCCCTCTCTCTGACTGCCATTCCTTTATGCCTTTTCCCATCCGGTTGGTGCTTTCTCGCCTCCGGAGCTATCGCTGCTCCCATCGCTCCCATGGCAAGCGTGGACAACCCTGGCTGCTGGGCAAAGGCCTCTGCCCAGCCCAAAAAAACACCTTTTGGGAAGTGCTGCCCATAGGACAAAGGAATTGCATGTTTCTTCCTGCGCTTTGGCTTCACTGTGCCTCTGATATTGGCAGGCTTGCTGCGCTTCGACCGCAGGGTGATATAAACTACATTGGGTGGCAGCAAGGTCCCATTGCTACCAAGGAACTTGGGTGGTGACAGGGTGCCATCCAGTGGGATGCCCAGAAAAGGAGTTTGGGCCGCATCTTGGAGACTTCTGGAACCAATATTTTTATGTCCTCCTTTGTGCTGGGGTAAAACGTGTCCCACTTGACTGACGAGGAATCCCAGGTAGATCACGCAAGCAGTGCCCAATAGCAGATTCCTCCTTGTCCTTGGGCGCCTGCAAGTCCAGAGCCTCAGCACCCGTGGAGGACCCAGGCAGCAAATCAATAAGTTTTTGATTTTACTTGGCTGACCAAAGGTGGTCATTTCTCTAGTGAATCCACATGATGAAAACAGCATAAAGTCTTCCGTATTTTCCAACCAGGATGATGATGATGCATGATTTCCCTTGCCCCGCTTCTCTTTTCCCAAATAGCTTCCAGCATGAGTGATGGACAGAGGCTACTGATATGCCTGGGAATGTGTTTAATACTAAGGATGCTGACACTCCACCTTCTCAAGCTGTTAAATTCTTATCAGCCACCACAGGGACAGTGATTGGCTTCAGCGAATGAATGGAGCCAGCTACGTAAGCACAGTTTACTGACTTGTAGTCTAAAATATCTGAAGTATCTCCTTTGCAAACTGCAAAAAAGAAGAGTAGTAGCAGAATTTCATTTTATTCCTCATATGTCATCTGTGCTTCTATTATTTAAAAGAGAAGCTCTAGAAGAAACAGTATGCATCTAGCAACTTGTCAGGATACATAGTTGGCTTTCTCATTACAGTATAAATTACACACCAAAGTAATGAAATCCAGGCTCAATTTGCAGTCTCAGCTGTATTCCATGATTAGAAGAAAAGCTTGTCAAACCCAGATTCTTATCTTTTCCTTATGAGACAAAGTCATAATATCATGTTATGGAAGTGCTGTAAATTGTACAATAGTAAACATTAAATACGATACAGTTCACATTCAAAAACACAAACTAAAGATGAAAGATAAGTTAATTCTCTTCAATCTCATGAAACCACAAATAGAATCAAACTATACTTTTCCAACTAAAATTACAGTGGCTTATATATCTTTTCAAAGACATAAAGATAGAATAAGTGCAGGTTGTATACATATTGCTATAAAAATATAAAATCTCTTACCTACTCAGATTGACACATCCTTTGTTCTGGCAAACTCCTTAGGTTAATAAAAGTGATTTATAAAAGCTGGAGTTCTCGAAGTATTCTAGCATATATTTCTAAAGTTTGGTTCAGATTTATGTATTTCATAGAAAGCAAAATACTGTTTGGAAGCTAACTGTACTGAGAGGTGGTTTGCATATGAACTGCTATAAACTTACATGAACTTCACATTATTATTAAAAAAAAAAACCAACAGCAAAAAAAATCCCCAGCAACTTCTATTTTAAAATCTGTAATGAAAAGTCCTGTGCAGTATGTGCCTTCCAAAAGTGCATTCCATCCATTTCTAACTCCTGAGGGCCCTCTAGTGCATTGCATGCAGAAGTACTAAGGAAAGTCCCATTTTCCACTTTTAAAAAATCTGAAATAAAAAGGCCCCTCTGAGTTCTAGAACATATGGGATTCACATGTTCTTGTGGTGAGAAATGAAAAACAGTTGCTTTTAAAATGGGATTAATATGCTATTAAATAGGTCAGTAGTGTTTTCTCTTTGTGCTTTCCAAACTGAGGCATAGCATAGTCACTGTACAGATGGAAAAGTTCAGGCAAACAGAAGTTAAGAGCTTGCGTGGCACTAAAAGAGAGGGTCTGGCAAAGCTCTGACTTCTTACCTTGACTAAGTACAAAATAATAAAATCTGTATGTTTCTTTAATGTAACAATCTTAATGGAGATAGTCTCTTCTCTGTAATTTATACTAAGGAGAAAAGACAGTTAAGTAATTGTTTTGTTTCAGATGGGTCCAATCTGAATTTACAAAACTTTGACTGGATTTTTTCAAGCCTATTACTTTGCTTTTTGTCTCATTGTGTGCTACCAAGTTAATGATTTCAGCATCAATATCCATTACCAGGAAAAGAGCTTTCATATCACCTGCATTTTCCAAATACGAGTTCTTGGAGGAGTGGGGATTGTAAAATATCTTTCTGGCCACTTAAGTTGCTACTTTTCTTTTCTTTTTTAGTAGGAATTTGACTGAAGGGACATATCCCAAAGAAGATTGATTCAAAAAGTTCCAAACAAGTATACCAATAAATGAGTAAAGATGTGGCTACTGGTGCTTAACATTTTTTAGACTTTAAAGAAGTTGTCAAAGATAGACATTATTATCAGCTTTAGATGCTTAAGATGAATGGTTGTTAGAAAGAGGTACCAGCTTTTCAGCTCATTTGATTAAGACACTATATATGTCTCACAGTGAGAACAGACTCCTATATTTTATTAAATAATGGTACAAAGTAAGAGCAAAATAACAGCAAAGTTATATGGTTAAACAGGGTAAATAATGGTAACTGGGTATTGCAGCCTGAGAGCAGAATTTCACTCATGTCACAGATTTACACATACACATGAGAAAGAAATCGTAATGTCTATGGTAGGCTCACCCTTTTATGGATAAAAAATGCAAAGTAAACAGTTTTTTCAATTACATTTCTGGATTCTGTTTTGACTTACTGCTGATTTTGACAGCAAATAATTCAGCATGAAGGTTTTATTCCGCTATATTTCTTCCAAATGTCTTAGAATTATTTGGGGTTTTTTACACCATATATTGCAAATGGCACAGTGTTGCTTGAGTTGGAAACGTACCATGCTGCAACAGCTGTTTTCAAATGCCCAGTTCTTGGATGCAGACAACATTACCTGTTCTTTACAATCAGTCAGTGCCAAAAATCAGTCCATTCCAATCGCTAACAGCTTTCCTTTGCTATGACATTCCTTGTAAGCTTTGGAACCTATATAATCTTCCTACTGCAACTCTTTAAAGATTGTCTGGAGGAAATGATAAACAGATGTGCAGAATTGTTATTCACTCCTCATTTCAATTATATGCTTAAAGTCAAAATGTGGTGTACCCACTGATGTAACAGTGTTGACTGATGAGTTTTTTTGAGGGTTTCCAAATGTAATGAGAGCAATAATATTTCCTTTATTTTTTCATGTTCAGAAAGAACTAATTCTTTAAATGTTGCACTGTTGCTTCCTTTGGAATAGATGACAGCAGGAATTCAACTAAACGGGATTTAATATCCTCCTAATTCAGCAGAGATTTGCCTCTGGTTTTAGATCTTTAACTGTTAACTTATCAAGACACATTCCTTTTTTTATCTATTGTCATGTACAGCTCCAGTGCCCTACTAGATTTCACAATTAAGGCTGGAGGAGATACAGACTCGTTTGCAAAAGAAAATTTCTTTGTGTTGCAGCGAAGACAAAGAAAATGTTTGATGCTCAGATGGGTAGTATTCTTCTTTCTAGAATCATCACTAACTCAAAGCTGCAGCAGAGCACTAAAAGGCCCAAGTGAGCTGAAAGAGTTCCTCTTCCATAATCATAAAATATTCAAGACTAATTTTCTGAAAGAATACACTGAACAGTGCTAGTTTAATCTCTAAATTCTGCCCTAAGTTATTGCATTCTACCTATCTATATTTAGCCTGTATTGTCAATTAGATTCAGTATTTAATTCTTACTCCAGACTGTATTTGTGGTTTATCACCTGCATAAATTAAAGTCAACTTCTCGTGTTATTTCTTTATACACCCTTATTCCATAGTCAGTGTCATCTGTTTTTTAGTTTAGGAATAGGTGAATATAAAAATTAATATTGTAGAATAGCAATGCATGGAAGGGGGGAATTTTGTTTTCTAGTCCTTGTCACTCCTAGATACAGCTTTGAAAACATCAATGCATAGCTGAATTACAGACGCGCAATTATTTTCTTTTTTTTGTTTGTTTGATTTCTGAAATTTGCCTCCGCCTGTACCTGTACCTGCATTTGTAGAAGAAACCAGACTGCAAACTTCTATTTGTGGGAAGGGCTGACACTGATCATGCTGGCTAAGGTGCAGACTCTGGAGCAGCTGGTGGCCAGAGAAGGGGTTGAGCAGGCAAGGAGTGGCCAGGGCACTTAGCATGGGCAGCATGTGGGTGCTGAGTTCCCAGGGTGCTGAGAACTGCCAGCTTGGTCCAGGTACAATGGTGTCTATCCAGCAGAGAAAGACCATGCTCCCAGCATCCCACCAAATTGGATGTGGATACCCAGAGGGTGCTCCCACGGAAAAAAAACAGCTATCCAGGTGATACGGATAGGTCAGGAATCCCCAGGTTGGGAATGCCACATCCTTTCACTGATACCATTGGCTGTGTCTGGTCTGAGCAGGTTCATGACCTGCTCCACCACGTGTCACAGCTGCAAGATGAAGTGATGGAGCTCAGGGAGAAGGTGAGCAGATTAGGGAGTATCAGAGAGAGAGAGAGGGACCATAGTTACCACAACCTGCTCTTCACAAAAATGGCATGAGACGGAAGCCTTACTGGTGGAGCAGAGCATTCCATATCCACTCAGCAAGCTTCCCAGCCTTCCCACACCAATTTACAGGAGCAAGGACGATGGGAACAGGTCCCTGCCCAATGAAAAAAACATCAGGCCTGTTCCCTTAGGTAGCCACCACCTTCAGTGTCCTGGCAGAAGAGGAACGGAGCCCTGCAGGAGGTACCAGCAGTTAACAAGGAAGATCACTCTCAAAGGCCTGAAGTGCCACAAAGGCCAACTTGTCCAAGGCAAACTATCAAAACTAACCCCAGAAAGAAAACTAGATGGGTTGTTGCTGTGGGAGACTCCCTCCTGAGGGGTGCAGAGGGCCCAAAATGCAGACTGGACCCACTTCATAGGGAAGTCTGCTGCCTCCCTGGGGGGCGGATAAAGGATGTTACAGGTAAACTTCCCATCCTGGTGAGGCCTTCAGATTGTTACCCATTCTTGGTCTTTCAGGTGGGTAGTGATGAGGTGACAACAAGAAGCCCGGGACTGATAGAGATTTCAGGGCCTTGGGGCGACTGGTTTAAGGAGTGTAAAGTTGTATTCTCCTCCATCGGCAGCAAAAAAAAATGAGGAAACCAACAGGAAGAGACAACAGATCAGTTCATGGCTCCAGGGCTGGTGTCATCAGTAGGGTTCTGAGGGTTTTGATCATGGATTGCTCTATAAGTCCGCTGGCATCAAATGGAATGTACCTGTCCCAGAGGGACGAAAGGATCATGGGGAAGGAATTAGCAGGGCTCAGGGATAGAGTTTTAAACTAAATTTGAAGGAGGATGGGGATAAAATTAGACCTGCTAGGAGTAAGTCCGGGGCTAGCACGCCAGGGTTTGTGGGATGTCATGCTAGCACAGAGCCTTGCTCTGCCATCTCAACTGTGATGGCTGACAGAAACAATGGGAGACGAAGAGGCAAGGATTATTAATGGTTTAGAAAGCAGAGAAAATCCTGAGAAGAAAGCAGAAGGAATCCTGAGAAATCCTGAGAAGAGTAGGACTTAGAGCCCATGCCCACAAAAAGGTGTTGGGATCATGCAACTGTCCTTCATCAGGGGCTCCAGGCACTTCATCAGGGGCACAGTTCAAAGGCCTTTCTGCAAACACCTGCAGCATAGCAAAGAAACAGGAGGAGCTGGGGATGCTCAGGTGCCTGCAGTGCTATGACCTGATTGACATCACAGAAGCATGGTGACTGGTGTGTTGGATTATAGGGGTATAAGCTCTTCATGAAGGACAGGCAGGGGAGATGAGGGTAGAACAGAGTTGTGATCAATGGCTACATGTACACCTGGACATGAGTGACAAGTGGAGTTCCTTAGGGGTCTGTTCTGGGTCCAGTGCTGTTTAACATCTTTGCCAGTGACATTGACAATGACTCAATTGTGAGTGCACCCTCCGCAGGCTTGCTGATGACACCAAGCTGTGTGGTGCAGTGGATTCACTTGATGGAAGGGATGCCATCCAGAGGGACCTTAACAGGCTTGAGCAATGGGCCAGAGCAATATCAAGTCCATGTGCAAGGTCCTGCACCGGGGTCGGACCAATCCCAGGCACAACTACAAGCTGGGTACTCTGTACCCAGGGTTGAGAGTAGCCCTGCAGAGAGGTGTTGATTGATCAGAACTTCAACACGAGCTGGCAGTGCACTCATGCAGCTCAGAAGGCCAAACCTGTCCTAGGAAGCATCAAGAGGAGCCCAGCCAGCAGATCCAGAGGGGTGATTCTCCCTCTCTGCTCTGCTCTTGCAAGACCCCACCTTGAATATTGCATCCAGTTCTGGTCTCCCCACCACAACAAGGACAGAGATCTGATGGAATGAGTCCAGAGGAGGGCCACAAATATGATCCAGGGGCTGGAGCAACTCTGCTACAAGGAGAGGATGAAGGAGCTGGGATTGTTCAGCCTGGAGATGACACTGGAGGGACCTTGTAGCTGTCTTCCAACACGTGGAGGGAATCTACGGGAAGGCTGGAGAGGGACTTTTCATAAGAATGGGCAGCAATAGGGCAAGGGGAAATGGTTTAAAACTAAATGAAAATAGGTTTAGTCTGGATATTAGGAAATTCTTCATTACAAGAGTACTGAAGTCACTTCCTTCTTAATCCTATAAAGTGCAGCTTCCTCCTTTTCTCCAACTTCTTCCATAGGTAATCTTTCTTTTTTAATATAGACTAAATATAGCCTTCTAGGACAATGAATATTGCACCTGGAGAACTAAGAAAATCAAAGAACACCTTCTAATAACATGGCAATACATTATTATTATTAATACAAAAAGCTATCTAGCAGCTGGGTATGTTTCTCTCCAAAATGTGACTGGGTGTCAATTTTTACAAGTGTCTTCTATTTTTAAGAAATACAACTTTTGTTTCTTCATTTAACCCTTACTTCTTGCTCTGCTCTGCTCAGTCATTTTCCTTCTAAGAGACATGAGATTTAAAGGGGCTTATTTTTTTAGTTTTTCTAGATGTCTCAGTTTGATTCTTCCCCCTGCGATTATGACTGCAAAAGCTGCTGGAATTGAACAAAGATTCAACAAACGTGCTTTTGGGGGCTGGGTTATAAAGCATTTTGCAACAAAAGATGCTCTTTAAGTGGGCATTTACTATATTCTGAAATATGAATGAGGCTGATTTTCCATTTTAGTAAACCCTGTGCACTCTATAGGCTGCCTTTCCCATATACCTTTTACCTCCAGCCTATGATTCCAGTGAAGCTAAACAGCACAAATCAATATAGCAGAAACTGCCCATTTGACATGTTCTATTTATACCACCAGTATTATTGCAATTACTGCATTAATGAGAGAAAGAATGCTTAAAAATCTGCAGAGTTAGAAGAAATAGAGAGGAAAAGATGACACAGTGAAGAATGGGGGAGTGTCAGTTCAAGGAGGTCAGAGACAGTAATTAAAAGCGATTTCTGATGACTCCTCTGAGTTCCATACACTTCTCCAAATTAAACCAGGAGCAGGAATTTTGGTCAAAAAGTTTTGCTCAGCATCAAGTCTTCTGAAGTCAAAACTCAATAGCCTTCCTTATCCCTGGATGCTTGACAGCAGGCAGTTTCAAGACTGGCTTCTTATTGTGTGTGCTCTTGCTTATTGTGTGTAGGTAGGTAAATGTAAAAGATTAACATTTTTCTTAACATTTTCTTTTTTTCTTAATAAAATAATGTAAGCTCGCAGTGTCTTTAAAATAAAAAACATTTTTTTTTTTTTTCCAGGCCACACTTATGGTTATTGTATGGGATACTGTTTCTCTTGAAGGCTCTACAGCTGAATTGTTTCCATAGAAACATTCTGCAGTTTATCTCTCTAAATGTCACACAGACAGACATTTATGTTAAAATCATTGCTAAATGGTGCACTCCTAGCTCTACCAGGTCTGTGGGACTGAGAGCTTATTCTCTGGAGAACTGTATGTCCTTCTTACGGATACTGCAAATCTAATTTGCAAAATATGAAGCATTACTTTAGAAAGCTTGTGCTGGGTATGTAAGGAGATGAATTTCGGCTGCCATCTGGAAACTGTACTCCAAGAGCACAGAGAGAACTGTTTGCTTCGTGACTAAGCATGCTGACTAACAGTCTGTGCTTTGACTGGCCCAGGTCAAAGTCTTACAGGGAAGTCTGTAAAACTCTCTTCTCGATGTCATGTGCAAGACTTTTTTACTCATTTGGTTTTGATTGTCACACAAGCCGAGGGGCTTTCCAGAGGAAAAGGCTCTGTTCTTTGGAAAAAAACACCTACTGTGTGCTGGATGCCCAGCCAGGATGCCTTGACCTGGTGGGAGAGCCCCTGCCCGAGGCACGGCCAGGACACGGCTTCGGGATGCCCACCGCCCCTCAGCCGAAAGGGACACCTCAGGAGCGAGGGGATCTGCGATGTCCCCCTCCTTCCCCCTCTGATAGCATTCCTGTCTTCAAACCGTGCCCAAGGTGCTGGGCACATGCTGCCTACGGAGCACCGGGGCCCGGGGCACCTCGCCTTCCAGGGTAGTACGGCCAAGGCTGAAGGCTGGGAAACGCTGTCTCTTCAGCTGCCTGTTAACACCGGAGTAGGGCAAGAAGGCTTTCATTACGCTGTGTGTGCTTAAATTTAAAACCTCTCCTCGCGTTTCCACCGCGGCGCCCCGGAGGAGCCACCACCGCCCTGCCGCATGACTTCTCCACGCAGCCCGGCCCCGCCGCCGCGCCGTCTGCCGCCCGCGGGGCCTCGGCTGGAGAAGGGGGCGTGGGTCCGCATCGTCCCCCGCCGGCTCGGCTCCGCTCCTCTCTTGGCCCGGGCAGCGAAGGGAGAGGAGGCGGGACGCAGCGAGGGGCGGTGCAGGCCCGGGCGCCAGGCCAGAGCGGCGGGGGAGGCCTGAGCGTGAGCGCGGCGGCGGCGGGGCTGGGGCGGAGAAGAGCGGGAGGCGAGGGCTGAGGCTGTGGCGGAGGGTCCGGGCGAGGGATCAGTCGGTGCGGGCTCATCGCCGGCCGCTTCCCGCCCCGTCGGCGGCGGGACGGGAGCGCTGTAAAAACTGCCGCGGGGGCCAGGCAGGGACGGGGCGCTGAGGAGGGGAAGGTGTCCAGCGGAAGCGCGGCTCTGTCATTACCTCTCAGGGCGAGCAGCCGGGCTGCCCGCCCGGACACCGCTCGCTGTCTGCAGCGGCGGCCCTGGCCCAGGGCCGGGCCTGCCCCGTCTACCCGCCGCCTCCTCCCTGCTCTGGGGCCTCCCTTGCGGAAGCCCGGGCGTGTCCGGGCGGCGACAGCGGAAGGAACATCGGTCCGTGTCCCTCTGTCCTTGGTGCGAGGGAGCACTTGCTGAGAATACTGCCCCGGGCACGGCTTTTTCATCTCAAGCAAGCGAAGAAACGGTTGTGTGGCAGCGGGTGAGGGGTTGCGGTGTTGAGTGAGAACAGCTCTGATGAGCCACCTGGGGACTAACAAGTCTCCTAAAATGAGGGTGAAAGTATCCACCGGTTATGACAGCTAGATGAGGGGAGATGCATGCAAATAAACTGATTGTGACATGCAGCCTGTAAAAATACCAGTTTAGTTAGATAAACAGCTTTATTCTGATCTTGACAGGGTAGGATTTTTCTTGAGTTGGAAGATCTGGAGACAGGCTTCTGGATTTGGTGCCTGCGGTGACTGAAGCAATGTGCTCCTCTTGCATTGAGCATTGAGCATTGCCGTTTTTTGTGCCTCTGTGCAAAGGAGGAAAATCGTGTCATGTTTTTTAGGAAACTGGGAAAGTACAGAGCACAACTTTCCAGTGAGGTAAACCAGTGAAGTTAGTAGGATAAGGGCAATATGTGCCAGGAAAATTCCATTATATTTCCTCTGTAGCATGGAAGATCCAAAGTACCCTTCAGTAAGGGCTACTTAGTAGGTAAAAAAGAAAAAATAACCCCCAACAAAACAAAAAACACAAACAAGAAGACTTTAATAACAATGGAATTACAGTTGTTTCTGCTTGAGTTTCAGATGCAACCAGTATCTTCTTATACCTTAGCAGCTTCAGTGAGTCCTTCTGGTTTGGCATTTGGTATTTTTAAACCTTTAAGCCATGTATGCTGGAAGTCAGTCTGGCAACACCTAAGATTATGGAGAAGCAGCTTTTAGTGGACTTGCTAAAACAATCTGATATGCACAGTATGTGCAAGCATATGGAAAAAATCAACTCAATTGTGTGCCTGATCATCATTTGCTCTTGACATTGAATCATAGAATCATAGATTATCTTGGAAGGTACCACTGGAGGTCATCTAGTTCAAATACCTATTTAAAGCAGTGCTGTCACCAAAGAGCAGGTTGCCCCAGGCCTTGTCCAGTTGAGCTTTCTCTTGAAGGCATTAGTATGGAGTTGAAAGTTTGGTCTGAAATTTAGCCAGATTTGGGGCTACGTGGCCCAAGCTGTGGAAGGGTACAGAGTTTTAAACAATCAGAGTGAAGCATACACTTCCTTGGTTAATCGGAGTTACGTTTCATTTCTATTCTTGGTGTCCTGGTTCTGGTTTTCCAGTTGTGCAAAAGGCTTCCATGTGCACAATATAGAGATTTTTGGAAGATAAAAAGCAAGCAGAAAAGTATATCGCCCCATAGCACACAGAGGTTCTCTTAGTAGATTGAAATAAAAGGCTGCTAACTACTTTAAATTTGAAAAGTTCTTAGTATGAACCTGCATAATGACTTTATTTTTTTAAAGGCTAAGGTATTGAGTCATTGATAGAGATGCAGTTGTAATCAGCTTTATTTCTATGTTCTTAAGAGCATAAAGTTTCATGTAAAACCCAGCTCTTGTGCTCTGTCCACTAAATGAATTAAATACACTCAGTGAATCACGTTTGATGGAGTGAAGATAGCTGAGAATAGCCTTTATCATCCTAATGTGTTCTTGTGTCAGTGTTTCTTAGCCCTTGGCGTCATTCTTTGAAGAAATCCCAGCATTTTTATTTGCACTTCTCAGTGTCTACAGGTCTCAGCAAAATCATACTGAGAAGAGTCTTAAATAAGGTAAAAACTTCTGGACGAGCTTATCCTCTAAGTAGGCAAGAAAGGTGAAGAGTAATGGAAAAAATAGATAGTAAGACAAATGGAAATACTTGTCCCACAGTACCCCCATGGTTTGTCTTCTAAATACAGGCCCTTTTTTTCTATTTTGTTTTGTTGGGTTCTTTCCGCCAGCGTACTCAAAAATATATTGTCAATTTTCAAGTGGAAAAAAATATAGAAACAGAATGTTTTTATTACTAATGGGATTGAACTTTTCAACTGCTAATGCAAATAATTAATTACAGCTGACCCTGATGGCGTTACTGAAACTGTAGATAAAAGCACAGCCTCAGCAGATGTAGTTCTTGTTCTCCTAAGGATTCTAGAAAAAGTAGAGGTAAAAGATAAAATCAGATGAAAGAATGTGCAGGAGCTCAGTTCTTCCTTTTGTGTGTAGTGTGTAGTCACAGCACCTCTTACAAGCCTTGGCAAGATTTCCACCATTCCATTTCAGCTGCTTTTTTCCATACAGTAGGTAGTACAACCTTCACTGGGGAATGTCAAACTGCATTAGGCTGTCATTTGATTCAGTATGAATAGCATTCCTTTGACAACAGGATTGCATGCACATCTCTTTAAATATGCCCCTTAATACTCATTAAATGTCCTGTTGCCATTTGAAGTTAAATTCCAAGCACTTTTCTTCCTTTTCTTCTATATAGTCTTTTACAGGTGGTGTTAAGATTATGTATGCAAAGGTCATGTTTCCTCAGAGCCATATTTTCTGTCAAATTCTTAATCCATATCAAAAGTGTGTATGTGCTGCTTCTGCCTCAAAATGATGTCCCAGTACAAAAAAAAAAAACAACCAACCAACCAAAAAACAGGGTATTATGGGATGGAAAAAACCTCAAACCTTTGCTTTTATACTTTAGTTATGTGAAATAAAAGAAACTTGAGAATAAATGAAACTTGTCAGAATAAATGAATCCTTATTCAGATTTCATATCAGCTAGTGCAATCCCTGTGGTTACTTTATGATAATGTATATATCCCACTGTGGCATCTACAGAATCTTTGTACCATTCCTAACTTCTAGGCTGTGGGGCTACAAATTTCTATAGCTTCTTCTGCCAATTAAGGCTTTACCTAACCCTGCTTTATATATCCCAGTTTCACCCCACTTTGACTGCAAGAATAAGGAACATTCTAGTAGAGTGTCTTCCTAAAGCATCAGATCTCGCTATAGCCACACAGATTCAAATCCTCTGAGTTAAAATTTACATTCATATTGTATGCTTTCAGAAATGCTTTGCTGTGAAGCTTATTATGAAGCACACAATACTGATTAATTTTTTTTGAGCATCTGTTCCTAAGTTACATTTACATTGTATAGCTGCTTTTCATGGGATTCCACAGTATCATTTGTGGCTCTTCACAGCATTGAGGAGATTGATAGGTTTCTTTAAGTTTCAGATTGCTGAACTAGGCTTGTATTATTTAATACTCCACATGTTTAATTCTCTGTTTTCAGAATCTGTCAGGACCAGTATCAAAACAACTCCACAAGAAGAGACACCATCAGAACAAACATGAACACTGGGAAAGCTTACAGTACCTTTAACAGCAGCAATGGAACAGATCTAGCTATTGGCTTTACCTCTTCCACAGTAGCTGTTCTTTTATTCGGGACAAACTTGGTGCCCGTTAAGAAATTTGATACTGGCGATGGTAAACTTACTTTCATTCTTTTGTTGGTTTTGGTATTTTTGCTAATAGGAATAGTATTTACCAGCAAACATGAGAATTTCTATGGCCAGAGTTATAAATATCATCACAGCCTTCATACATAGGGCATGTTTTTAATTTTCTTTTCTATTGTTAGGGTAAAAAGTAATGTGTTGGTTCAGGATGTGGCAAAACTCAAGAAGAGCCTTTTTGTGTGTTTTTGTGAACTTTTAGAAGTAGTCATGTGCATTTCATGAGCATTTCACAGTGGGAAGTGAAATGCCCTTTTTTTACACCCTTTTGGGGATTCTCAAATGCATACAGTAAACGCCCACTGTAGAAGTTCTGGGACTTTGGAGTATTATTATCCTTTCAGTTATGAATCTAACATAGGGCTTGTGTTAACTTTGCCCAGCAAAGGTTCTTTTACAGCTGTGTCTATACAAAAAGTGCATGATAAGGAAGAGGTTGACTAAATTCTTAGATCTAAGAGGTATCTAAAGTGCATTTTTTAATATATTGCATCGTGGTTCCCTGAAATTCACAAAGGAGGTTGCCACCTTTAACTTTTTTCTGTACTATTTTATCTAAAACATAGTAAGTTACACGTGCAGTATTCTACAAGTTCTTTAGTGTGTGCACTTGGATTCTTCCACAGGCATGTTCTTCCAGTGGGTCCTCTGTGCCTCTGTATGGATAGTTTCTTTGGTGGTCAATTTAATCCAGAATTGTCCCCGGTTTTGGCCTCTGGCCATGGTTGGGGGTTTCGTGTGGGCAACAGGTAAGGATAAAGAGGTTTTGTTTCTTGAAACACAGAGTAATTCTAACTCTTCATGAAATAAATACTGAGTAAAAGTTTCCTAAAGAGAAGGTGGTAGCTACTTCACTTTTTAAAATCTTGGCATTAATGGAGCAATTGCTTATAAGCAAATATATAGAAAACTTTATTTTGGTTTTTATTTATTTATTTATTTTATTTATTTATTTTATAAGCAGCAAATTCATAACAAAAATAAATTTCGTAGTAGTGTTTAGGAAAAATCTGTATTCAATATATTTATTTTAAAAAACCACAAAAACAGAAAAAAACCACCAAACCACAAAAAACCCTATCTCCTACCACAATGTAGTGACCATAAATGTCTTTGCTTTCTGAAGAATTACAGCATTTAAATTAAATATATGCAAGATCACAGTCTGTTTTTAAACTGATTCTAACTTTGGTGTTTTTTGTATTTCAGGCAATATTACAGTTGTCCCTATTGTTAAAACTATTGGCTTGGCTCTTGGTCTTTTGATATGGGCTTCTTTTAATTTGCTAATGGGGTGGGCAAGTTCAAGGTGAGTGCTTTTAAATATTAAGTCATACAGAATTAATGTTCCCAGGTCTTCATTCATAACTGCAAGGAAATCACTGTCACCAATAAACAGGACTTGTAATATATATAAGATCTTTTTTCTCTCTTAATGAAAAGTCCTCAGGTTAATTATTTTATCTTTTGGAATTCACTTCAATAGGAAGAATCCCCAGTAATGCTCCTTAACATAACTGAGTGAATAAATAATGTATTTGTTAATGTAAAACTAGTATGCTGTTTGTATTTTTTCTTCTACAGCATGGGCTAATAAAATAATTAAACTTCCTTTTTTGAATACCCAGATTAAAAATACTGTGCACATTAAATCAGTTTAAAGACTAAACAGACGTAGCAAGCCAACTGAAGCTGTTCCAATATGGCGAATACAAACTTCAGCAGAATTATTTTCAATGGTAAAAATTTCCAGGACTGGGTTATAATTTAACTGTTTGAATGTAGTCAGTGCAACTAAGTGAAGCTGGTTAAATATTCCAGGTTTGGTTGGTTTGGACTTGACCCAGAAGAGGTATCAAGACCAACCTTAAATTCAGTTGGAGCTGGACTTTCAGTACTAAGGTAAAAAATTATTCTTATAATAGTTTTCTGTAATGTAAAGTATGTGTTTAATAACCACTGGGACAATTGAATTAGTAGGCATATTTATTGTAGGGGTTTTTGCAAATTGATTTACTGCAGAATTCGTGAGCCAGCTATACCTGTTTGGTCAGTGTTGTATTTCAGAATAGAAACATGTGACATCCAGTACTGTGGTGAAATGGTTATCCATCAACACAGAAATACATGTTAATTGTGCATGTTCCAGGCAAAGCAGTGGTGCTCTGATTGTCTCTCTAGCTAGGTTATTATAATGGGTCACTTTCCTTAAATTGTGTGAGGGAGGAAAAATTGACCAAAAACTGGTGAAAAAACCTCTGTGAGATTTCTGATCTGACTTAAGTCAGGAGCTTCCTCTCAAGTGTACAATACACTGCAGGACTCTGTCCTGCATCCTTTGCAGGCCATGAAAAGCCAGAGGCTTCCATTACCCCGTGTCCTTAATAGCTCCCTGTCTTGTAAATTTTAAGCCACACTTAAGACTTGCAAACAGTGGCTCCCCTGGGGATCTTCAGAAGTAATTCTACTCTTGTTTTTTGTGTTAATGTTTGTACGTGTGCACCTTTTGGCCCAAATACAGAGGAAAAGAGGGGTTTATTATATAGCAATGTTCTTGTTCAACTTGGTGCCTAGGAGTGTTTTTCTAGGAAAATAACAATGGCCTTAAATCACAGGGGCAGTAGGCTTGCTCTAAGTGTGTTAAGCAGCAGATGCATGGAATGCCTCTGAGATGAAAGAAGGGTGTTAAGAACATGGAAATGATGGCTTTATTCTTGGTTCCAGGAGAGACTATCAGGAGAGACCTGCTGCCTTAAATTAATGGGTTTCCACTCGTCTAAGAGTCCATAGCTTTGTAGCATGTGATTTTATGAGGTAGTCACAAAATGGTAGCAGTACTGCTATTCCTGCCTGATGAATTTGTTCAGCTCACCACCTGCTTCCTGCCTGTTTCTGAGAGACCATGCAGAAGTCATTAGCAGGGGAAAAGATCCTGACCAAACATGTTTTCCTGGCAAGCTGAACAAAGCCAGTGTATGTTGCACTGAAGGGCTCAGAAGCCTGTATTTCATTTTAGCTTCCTGTGTGGAACCTGTATAGGTTTGTCTGGTCCCCCTGGAGGAAACTGACAACCTTTTTATCTGTCTTTATTCCTTCATTAGGAGATGAATCAATCTTCACACTGGGACCTTGTGTTTACAGAAAGAGTTATGAGAAGGAATTCCTAAATCATTAAAATATCTTTTCTAAAAATAAGAAGCAAATCCTGTCAATTCTGATTACATGTATTTACCTGGTCTCCTGGAGCTGGGGATACAAGTAATAATGTTACTGTTTCTTCATTTTTTTCACCTAATGCACTGGAGTGCAACTGATCAACACCCCTTCTCCTTCCAGATATGCATGAGGTCCCGAAGGATCAGTATTGCCTCATTCACATAAGATAGAAGACCAAAACCTAACTTTTTCATTGAGCACAGAGCCAATTCTGCACAGGTTTCAGCTGTTAATTTAGAATTTTCATGCATTTTCATTCATTCATGTATGTATGGTTTAGTACAAAAGGGCACTGTTAACTTACACAGTTGTCATTGATACATGGTTGTAACTACTCATTGTAGAAAGGAGATATCTCAGTTCCAGTGTGTGGAAGAGATATCTGTAAAGTGAAACAAGTGCTAACTTACTTACTTAAGTAGTTTCTTAAAACTGTTAAAAGCAATTGCATGCTTAAAATATATTGAAGTGACACTAGAGTAATAATGAAAATGATGTAATATGCCTCCAAATATAACTTTTCTCTCTGAAGACTGTTATGTCCTTATGAGCTGAAATGATATTTGTTGGTGTTTCTTTTCTCTTCTGAGTGCTGTCATATTTCTTTTTATAAAAACCGAAGTTCAGAGTTCTCCAGCTTCATTAGAAAGCACACCTTTACTAAGAGAAACTGTAAGTAATATACAGTTGTTTTATTAAAGCAGTAAAAGTATATATCCATTTATAAACAAAAAAAAATTGCTTCATGTTAACAGAGCTGCTACGATATATGGTAGACTATGTAAAACTATGTAAATATACATCAGTTGTTTTGTGAATCTTGTATATACAGTCAAATGTGAACAACAAGTTTTTCCAAGTATTCTTCCTCTATTGTTAGCTTTAAATGGCTTAGAAGTCCTTTTTCATTATGACAGAGGTTATTTAAAAGACAGAATTTGTTATCTTCCTGTTCTGATAAGAGAAAGCAATTTTTATTAAAACCTGACTATAAAACTGCAATGGTGCTTAGGTGAAAGGCAGCAGTGTATAATTCCTATCCACCAGATTTTTGCCATAAAGCCAGGAGACTGGCAAGAGTCTCAGCATCAGCTGTGGCACAAGATGGAAGCCAAGGAGGTCTGCAGATCTGACTGCTGCTCCTTTGGGATTTCAAAGTAGGCAACAGCTGAAGAGCAATAGGATCCTACTACCAGTGTACCTTACACTTGTAGGTCAGTGATGCATCAGAATTCAGGTTCTACCTGAACAGAGAGCCCTGCAGAATTTCCTAGCTGTGCTCAATGCTCCCAAGAGATTCCAGTCTACCAGAGCAAATTGCAGAAGGCAGTCTGATTGCAGGATTAGAATAAAAGCACACTACAACTTCTATGCTGCAGACAGAGGGTTTAATTTCCCTGTTTGTAAATAATCTTAATATTCTGATAGGAATACCAGACCTACCAACAAAAGGCAAAACATTATAAATAAAACCTTTATGTTAAATTCATCAAATGTTATATTCATCAAATTTAAGGAAGGATGAGTTTTGAAAGTCTGGTCTGCTTGCAAGCAGATTAAAAAAAAACATAGTAGTGAATAAACTGTTAGTGTAGTGCACTTAAAATCTGCATCCAAATGCGTATCTGTGAATTTTGTGGTAGGTAGATCCAATTGCTAGTTTTATTTTAAAAATAAATATTTCTCCTTTCTTTTCAGTATTTCTGTAAATTCCTTTTGTTTCTCCTTCCATTTTAGTTTTATTTTCTTAGAACAAAACTATCCTGTTTAATACAGTATTTGTGATTTTTAAACAAAAAACTAAAATAACTGGTAAACTTGAGTGAAAACTGTTTGTTTTTTAGTCTATTAATGTTTCTGAAGATATTGCTGATGACTTATGGGTGAACAGACTTTCTCCAGGAAAAAAGAGACTCATGTAAGTTATTAACAGTTTTTTTACAGGTATGGGCCAAGCAGCCAGAGAAAGTAGTTGAACATAATATAGGAATAGAATTTCATGTCCTATGGTTTTCCTAGGACAGTCATGCATTTATAAATAGCAGTTGTTAAGGTAGTGGTATAGTATGCATATCTGTATATGAATAACTGCTCAACTAATTAGATTATTTCCTTACAGCATTCAATGTGCTTTACCTTACCAATTAGATATTGGCTACTGCTGCTAAAGAACAATATTTGGAAAGTAAATAGCAATAACAAGTAATTACAGAGCTGGTTTATTGTTACCTGGTTGCTTAGCAGTCTGGCATAGCAGGAGCCTGTGTTAATAGTGTGTTTCCAGGGGTGGATTCCAAGTGAATACATCTGGAGAAGGCATAGCAGTATGGTAAGAAAACAGATTGGATGCAGTCAAGAACACAGTGATTTGGAGGCAGAGAAGGGGACCAAGGAGGCAATGAACACATGAATAGTTAAAGAATATGCAGACTGCAGCAGTGAAGCTGAGAGTGAGAGCATTTTAACTAGCTCTGCTTTTGGGAAATTGTAGTTAACTTATGTCATTAATCTAGACTGCAGGCTCTTGGGGCAAGAATTGTCTGTGTTACTTGGCCACAAAGTATAGGAAAACTAAGTTACTGAGTTGAAGCATTTCTATACTAAAAATAAAAACGTGCTAAAATGTGTTGCTTTTGTAGTGTTGCAAGTAATTTTCCTATGATATACAGTCTTGAACTGTGATACTGGACTTGTCTTAAGTATCTTGTCTACTTCCCTAATTAATCCTAGGTTGTTTTCCCTGCTTTTCCTTTCTTTTTAGAGGATGTAGCCTGGCTGTAGTAGCTGGAATACTATATGGTTCCAGTTTTGTACCAGTACTCTATATCAAGGACCATGGAAGAAGAAATGAAACTATATATGCAGGAGCAAGTCAATTTGGTAAAGGCTAATAAGTCACTTTTACTTTATTTCATCAGTATATTGTGGTCTCCTGCTTTTGTAAAAATTTTTTTAAAAGAAAGAGAAAATATTGGTATGCCTGGGATTATACCATGACAGCTTGTCAGTTCTGCACCATGTTATATATTGTCATAATCATACAGTACCACCACTCTCTTTGTCCCATAGGTGAATTACACCACTAAAAGCTCAATGAGAAACACCTCAGGATGCTACGCTTAACTCATTGTATTTCATGTTTTGGGAAGCAGATAGCACTCTAAAAATACAGAGTTCATATACCTGGCACATGAAGTAAACAAAGGAGACTCCATTTGAACACAAGAGAGAATTTTTTCACCATGAGGACAGTCAGACAATTGGGGAGAAGTGGTGGATTCCTGCACCTTGGAAAGTTTTAAGTCTCAGCATAACAGGGTGCTGAGGCTCCTCACATAAGCAATAATATAAGGGTTGGAGCTGATGATCCCTGCTGTCTCTTCCCACCTGGCACACTGTGATTCTATGAAGGGCGCAAGCCAAATTAATTGGCAAATTAATACATCACTAAAGAAAAGAGGAGAAGATTCATATTTGATGAACACAAAAGATACATAACAACATAAGTAATTAAATTAAATTAATTCAGTTTCTGAATTGGAGATCTTTTAACATAAGCCTAATCACCAATTTTAAACATTTCCCAGAAACATTTTCCTTAAGATTTAGTGTACAGTTATATCAGGTAATAACAGCAGCAGTTTAAGAGCAAAGTATTGGTGAAACTGCATGGTGTTGCCATTAAGAAATTATGTCCCATGCAATTTATCTTCAGTACTGCAACTTATATATTCCTCAGCTAGACAAAACAGATAGTATAATTACTACAGCTGCCTTTCCTGTTGAGGATACACAACTCAACAGACAGAGATAGAGATCACCTTGCTACATACTTCTGCTTTACCATGTTGGAAATGCTCATATCAGCACATACCAAGTCCATAAAGGATTTATTATTTTTAATTATTATAGTGACCAGAATTGCAATACACTCTTTAAGATCTCTATGCTGGTTTTTTAGCCTCACCTGAGGATTTTCTTAAATTTTTAATAAAGTAATTCAGTAGTTTGACAAACAGGGTTCCAAACAGAGCAATTCATGGAAATGTAAAACAGCTTGTGATAAATGCTAGGACTTAGTTAATTTTTAATAGATGTGTGATAGACCAAATCTATCCCCAGTCAGACTGACAGCTGTGTTTGTCACAATCACAGTTGAATTTGAGTTGCTGGCAGGAGTACCTTATGTATTTTTTTTCTATGTCAATACAACCAGTGCTTAGTTAAAATCAGTAACTGATGTTTGAGACTAATAGAATATTTTTAATTTCTCTTTCAGATTTAGATTATGTTTTTGCACACTTCAGTGGAATATTTCTTACAAGTACTATCTACTTTTTGATCTACTGTGCAGTCCGGAAAAATAAACCTAGTGTTTATCCCCAAGCCATATTGCCAGGTATGAATATTTTCTAAATTAGCAGTTAATTTCAGTTACTTCTGAGCATTTTGCAGTGGTTAGTTCTAGTTGAACTGTTGTGTGTTGAAATTGTAGTTTGCCTTTCAAATCTCTTCATTTGACTTTTTGGCTTTTTTGAAAGATTGTTCCTATTAGGGTAATTAACTGAGGTTAAGAAACATTGATAAATTTTGTTCTAATTTCAGATTAGACGACATTGCATTTGATGAGTTTTCAAAAACTCACTGACAGAGCGGAGAGTACATTGCACAGAAAATAGTGAGCTTCAGTTCATTTTCTGCTTTAGCTGGAGTAGCTGATTTATCCCTTGAGCTTTAGTTTAAATTATCAGAGCCATCTTGTTAAAGTAGTTAATGTACTAAAATGCATATATACACTTTGTCTATAAATGTTCCACAAATTGCTGTCTTTACCTTGCTGTACATGTTTTTTCTGTGGATTTATTTTTCTAGGATTTGTTTCTGGTGTGCTTTGGGCAATAGCCAATTGCTGCTGGTTCATGGCCAATCATTATCTCAGTGCTGTGGTCAGCTTTCCAATAATTACTACAGTAAGTATATAAAAATAATTTTTGTGACTAGAATTAAAAGGGAAGCCTTTTTTCCCTCCTCATTTTTAGAATTAAGTTGAAATGATGTGTCTAGAGCATTTTAAATAAGACTATACATTCCCTTTTAGGCTTGTTTGTGCTAGCCTTTGATTTTTTAGGAACATACATGACTGTGACAAGCACAATCTTTGTCAATGCCAAGCATAAAAACACCAGAATTGAAAGTGAGTCTTCCGGTTATATGAAAGCCAGAGCTCTGTCTCAATATGAAATAGTAAATTAAAGTGATTAAAAGAAGGAGCTTGTTACGCTTTCATCCCCACAAGTACATTTCGTTTTGCATGCTTTTATTTGTGACTTTTAATCTCTAGCAGACATTTTTCTTAATTAAGTCGGGTATTTTTTTCTTTCACAGTTCCTGAATACACAGAACAGATTATGTATTGCTGAAAGAAATGTTCTTATGCAAATGATGGAAAATAGTGTTGGCCTGTTTTATGTGGCTTATTCCCATTTATGATACTGTACCTTTAAAGCACTCTTAATTACCAGAAGCTGCATAAATTCCATCACTAGGTAAAAATAAACTTTGCCTTTAGTCTCTTGCCAGTCTATTAGATGGTGCTGCAGAGGTGGATAACTTCTGATAAATGGGAGTTTGTAAATACCAAAACCAAAGTTTTGCTGAACAGCTGTATTTTTTTTGAAGCAAACTAATGGAACAACATTATAGGGATTAAGATTTTCCTCAAGATGCAGTAAATCAGAATATACTCTGCAGTATGCAATGAGAGTAAAGACTTGGGATCATTCTAATTAAAAGTTGAAGGATTAATGGAAAGCAGCTTTAGTAACTTAGTTATCAGCATGGCTAAAGGGAAGGATATAAAATCACAAAATGAAAAATGTAAGGAGAGCATTTATGAGAAACTGGACCACAGTTTTGAAACTACTGCTGTACTTGATCCTAGAGAGGATTCATCCCATCCCTGTAACAATTTATTTCATTTTTAAATGCATTCTTTTCAATGAATACATCATCAAGAAAGTAAAGCAACACCTTAGCTATTATTTGGGTTACAGTTGGTAATTTCCCTAGGAAGCAGCACCCACAAATACATTCAGTATGAGTAACTCTTTCCTGCTGTCCTGAATCTGTGTCCTATCAGCTGTACTGAGGATGGAGGGAGGAAGATCACTGTCCAAACAGCTGTCAAGTTTCAGAGAGCAGTGCTAGTGGAAAGCATTAACAGAGACTGTTTTCACTTCATATTCAGATAATATTTTCTCATCAGTCATGAAAATGCAGATCACTGCTTCCCTGGGGGAAAACTGAATTACAGGGAGTGCCTGGAAATTACCGTTGTGAATCACTGTTTACTGTTAGATAGGAAATTTGTACAACATCCCAGATTATCAGTCTTCCTAGCCTGTTTGTCTTGCTGGCTTTGTACTTTGTCCAGATGCTTGCTGTAGAAGAAATATATTTATGTTCTAGTCTCTTGATATGAGTGATAAAATTAAATTTTGTCCAACTAGTTAGTCATGTTATTAAAGGAAATGTTAGGAATATCCACAGTAGCTGTCAATAAATGTGAATAGTTCTTTGAAATGTGGCAACATTGTAGACTGTAGTTTGGACTAAAGTGTGGCGTATTTTGTGAAGCTTACCAGAAGAATACATAACTGCCAGTGCAGACTCCACAGTGTAAATTAGAAAAAATGTCCCTTGTCTGAAAAAAAAAGACTCTCTTTTCTCTTTAGCCCTTCTTTAAGCTTTTATTGTGTTTTACTTGGTAAAGATTTCAGTGATGTTTTTACTTTTGCCTATGAGTGCTGTAATTATACAGAATGGAAAGGCCTAAATAAGTTATCCAGACAAAACTTGGCTGCCCTGAGAACAATAATGACAAGGTGGTACATTTTAATGAAATGGTGTAATGTACAAATGAATCTTACTCTTTAGGGTCCTGGCCTGATTGCTGCATTGTGGGGAGTCCTTGTATTTAAAGAAATAAAGGTAATCTTATTAGGTTTCTTACCTAGTCACTCTCACTTGTCTCTAGCTTGAGGAACAGCAGAACTTGGTATACAGCTGTACCTCTTAGATTTGTCCTCCTTACAAGTATTATATTATGAAGATGAAAGTCATATAATGCAATACTAAGTTTTCCAAGCAAAATGAAGAATTGTGAGCAATTTTAACAGGAATGAAGGTTTGAGTTCTGGAAGAGTATCTAACTGTATGAGCAGCAGGGGTAGGAAACTAAGACTGTACCAGGGCCAGGAGGGAGGAGGATACCAAGCACAACCTGAAAACATCTTCATTTCAGCCAGTTCTGTCAGTGGGGGCCGCAGAATGAGGAGTTGTCTGAGTAGTGACATAGTCAAGCAGATTAGACTTCTAATGTAAGATTTACCCAAGAACCAAAAAATGAGATGGGGGTTAATTGACCTTCTTAATTATAGTGTAATGGAGAGGTCCCAAACTGGTATGGTAATGATTGCCTTGAACAGGCTAATTTAGTCTACTGGATGTTAACATATGTGGCAGAAATTCTTTTTCTAGTGGCATTTGACACACTAAACGTTTGAAGCGTAAACCTCAAGTTCCCTTAGCTAATCTCTCCAAGATCAATAGGTACTGAATTTGCCATTAGAGATCATCTTTCCCAATATTTTTGATGACTATGTAAAATATGTTAGCATCAGAAGACAGAAGTTCTCTCTCTCCTACTGCAGTTTAATGTTGCTCTTCGTCCCTGGAGACATTTAAAAAGCGACTCGATATGGCACTCAGTGCCATAGTCTAGTGACTGTGGCGGTAGTTGATCAAGGGTTGGACTCGATGATCTCTGAGGTCCCTTCCAACCCAGCCTATTCTATGATTCTATGATTATCCAAAATCCTGATTCACCAAATCTTTCGTCCTTTTAACATATTTCTAGAATAGTCTCTACCTAAGTGCTTACTACTTAAAAATTACCTGAAAATAGACAATGACATTTAAATATACTTTAAAATATGCTAAATCAATTTTGTGAGCATTTTAATAAATGTATGGCATCATAGATTGTGTCTATTTTGTGTCTTTTGAGCAGAAAATATGTTACTAGCATATGAAGTTAAATAGTATCAAATTTACCTGTTTCAGGTAATGGAATTTTTTTTTTTTTCAGTGAAAAAGAACCCTACTTCTTGATTTATTTTTTTTTCAGTGGGTCTGTATGACAGTATGATATTTTTCTTTTTCTCTTCTTTTGGCTATCCAGGGACTGAAAAACTACTTACTACTCTCACTAGCGTTTTGCGTCATTATTGCTGGATCACTCTCCACGGCTTTTTCTAAAGTTTGAAAGGATCTTCTCGACCAGTAGATGGTGCTACGGTTCAATACAGTCAGAAATACAGTATAGGTATATCACAGTATGTAATAATTTTGAAAACATATGTCCAACATTTACCCCAACTTGCTTCAGGCAGGTGAAAATGAAAACCTTTGCTAAATGTTCCCATTTGTCATGGAAAAAAATCTGGAAATTTTTGTTTCTGCCTTTATTGGAACAATAGGAATGTAAAAGGATTTTATTAAATAAAGCTGAATAATTTTATAGTTACTCATTATTTCTTTCTGATACTAAACTTCATGTCATCATAAATTGGAATTCACTGTTCTGACGGTGGATAAAGGGATTTTAATTCTTATTCTGTAATGCTGTATGCGTTTGCAAGCTGATTTGTTTTATTAACATTGTTTTACTGACTTGAACATTAAATGTCTCTTGGAATATTCTATATGGAACTGATACATATAAATACGTGAAGCATTTTTTATTTAGAAGCATTATACTTCAAAGTCATCTGTTTACATAAAAATATTAGCTTCCAAACAATTCAGAATTTTAACGGAAATAATTGAATAAAAGCTGATGTAAAATAACTTGTGTTTTCTGATAAACTGTTTATTTGCAAGAATATTGTGTAGAAGTCTTGACCAGGATATTAATGGTTGGGGAAAGTTGGGGTTGTTTGTTCTGTGGAACTTTGTAAGTAAACATTACATTTATCTGATTTGTGGTGTTGCAGTATGAGCTAACTATGTAGTTCAAAGTTTGTTTCCATATTGCATTTTGAGAGCATTTTTGAATACTTACTTTTTTCTGTGTAGAATCTTCAAATTTTTAAAGTTACATTTGTCAATGTTTATTAACTGAAGTGTCATGCTAAAACTACCTTATCATTGTTCTACCCAAAGCAGTGTCTTCCATATGTAAATAATTTCTGACAGTTGCTGACTAACTTGTTTCTTTTAAAAAAGAAGTAAATTAAAGAAGTAGGTTTTGCAACACTTTTAGGCAAACTTACCAGCTTCTAACTACATGTCCTGCTAGAAAACCTTGACAGCCAAAGGAAAGTCCCTGTATGGAATGTTGCATCCACTGTTCCATGAACACCACTAATGTGGAGAGCTATTTGTTTTCTTATTCATGGTATCTAAACTTTGTATGTGCAAAGCTGCTGTCTGCACCTCTCCTTAGTCTTTCCTTCAGACAACCCCAGCTTCTGCAGTCTTCCCTTGTTTGCTCTGTGCTCAGAATTTTTATCTCCCTTTCTTGAACTCTGGCTAAGTGATCTGTCTTGATCTGTCTACAGAATGTAGACATGGCAGTCAGACCACAGTTTTACAAAAAACAGGAAGACCAGCAGTAAGATTTTTTTTTTTCACCCAATTTGCAAGCTCTGATCATGGTTACACATCGCACTTTGTCATCACGGCTTGATATTGTTAACATGTTGAGATTGCAATCATACAGTCTACTGTTTATAAGATTTGGTCTTAGAACTGTTACTCAGCCCACTTTTTCTCATCTCCTATTGTTTATTCTTACCCAAGCGTCAGAACTTGGTGTCTTGCAGGATTTTTTCCCCTTAAGGTATTTATCTAGTTTTTCTCTGTATGCTAACCCTGTCTTCCAACAGGCTGGCAACATTTACAGTCAGATTTTGTCTGCAAATTTAATAAACATGGTCTCTAATTACTGTGATAATTTATGGAAAAGCTGCATGATACTGGCCTTTACTCACTTTTTAGAATCTAATGCAAAACATCTTTTCACTCTGATAGGGAACAATTGATTGCTCTTTTGAGTACAGTTTCTCTCTGATTACAGTAGTTTTATTTAGACTGCATTCTCCCTGCTTTTATGTAACATCTGCTACAGTTTCTCAAGTTAAGATGCATGTTGTGTACCACCTTAATACCTGATCTTGGAAAGAAAACAGGTCAGTTTTCTTTCTAATGTCCAGGCAAGACACAATTTCTTCTTGACAGATCCTTGACTCTTACTTACCTAGATGTTATTTGGTTGACTGAGAGAAGGAAGAGTAATTTGTTCCCATGGTTTTGAAATTAATTAAACTAAAAATTAAATTTATTCCATTTATTATTTCCCTGGACCTGTTTTCTTTCTTCTTAAAGACAACAAGAGCTTCTGTTTTCCTAGAATATACCCTATGCCAGAAAACTGCTGAAACAAAGAATTGGCAAAACCAAATACAGTGTTTTCAGTGTCATCTACTTAGAGATAAGCTTTAATGTGCCAGTTCTTCCTCAGTTACTATTGGCATCCAAGCAGGTTTTTACTGACTTCAGAGAAGGAGACTCCACAACCTTCCTGGGCAGCCTGTTCCAGTGCTTTTTCACCCTCACAGTAAAGAAGGTTTTCCTCACGTTTAAATTGTACTGCCTGTGTTCCAGTTTTGGCCCACTGCCCTTTATTCTGTCTCTGGGTGATCCTGAAAAGTCTGGCTCCATCCTCCTTACACCCACCCCCTCGGTATTTATAAGCATTGACAAGGTCTCCTCTTAGCCTTCTCCAGGCCAAACAGTCCCAGCTCTCAATCTTTCCTCATAAGACAAATGCTTCAGTCCCCCCAGTCATCTTTGTTGTCCTCCACTGGATTTCTCTAGTACTTCCCTGTCTCCTGAACTGAGGCTCTCAGGATGGAGTCAGTGTTCACAGCTGTGTAAATGCCAACTCTCAGCTGTTTAAGACTGAAGGAACAAGAGTGCAGTGCACTTCAGAATGTAATTTGCTGAATAGTAGCAAACTCTTCCACAGAGTCAATGGCAAAAAATACTGGTCCTGTAACTCACTGTTTTGGTAAAATATTTACAAAGCAACACAGAATTATTAAACATACTGTGATGGCAGCATCAGTCCTCTTTGATGTATCAATGCTACTGCTCAGGAAGAATCATCTGTGTAGTCTTAATACTACGTGTAGGTCACCTTCTGCATTTGGTTAAAGTCTGCAAGTACAATCTACATATTCATTGAGATATACACTTCAGTAATTTATGTTAAGTAAATTACTAATGCCTCAGTCTGGAAAAATGGTTGGAAAGTGTTCAGCTAGAACTCTTGTGGAGGAGAACTGTTTCTGCGTGGTCTTGGTCAGTGAACGGGCACCTTCACACTGCTGTTCCAGGGCAGGATTAGATTTTAAGGAACATGTAAGACCTGAATTGCACAACAGGTCTCTCAGGCCCCAGAGATCCATAGAGCACCTTCAGGGGAGAATGGGAGCAAGCAGAATCAGGAGTCAGAGAATCAAGAGGTGCAAGAATGCATGGCATGATTAAAAGGTGAGCTATGCACCAGGAAACTGGAGATGCCTTTTCTAGCAGAGCTTTGCTCTTCTGGAAGAGGAACTCAGGAGGAGATTGGGCTGTGTGAAGATGTTACAAGTTTAAGTATACTACATAGGAGAAACAGTATGCTGGGTTTGCTGGTCCTCTTCCAAGGCTGGACAAGCCACAGAACTCCTGGAGACTCGATGCAGAGGGGCTGTCATGCCATTGCTGTCAGTCTGCACCAGCTGTGCTTGGTAATCTGCATCCCCAGCTGTGGGAGGATGAAAATCAGGATTGATTAAACCGAATTACTGGGGGACCTAGTTTATCCCAAACCTGGAGCACTTGTTTGCCTTGTCTTCTACTCCAGTGTACTAAAGCTTTCTTTTGTTTGGTGCTGTGAGTATCCTGAATGTATGATTCTGTGGGTTTCCACATTTTTAGCCTATAAATGTTAGTGACAGGACAAACTGGCTACTAATGCTGTAGAAGAAATGTTATGACAGGCTAGGTAGTAGTAGAAACATTTGTCCTGGCAGTGCCTGTTTTTAGTGGCCTCAGCTCTGATTCTGTATTGCTTACTGCGTTTATTTGTTGTGATTTAAGATAAATCTGAAAATGGACAACAAGACAGAATCTGCTACATCCATCCCTTATTAGAGGACTGACTCTCTCTTGTGAAGGTTGTGCAGAAAAATGAAATGGGCTTATACCTTGCTACCTGAGGCATATTTAGGTTTAGGTTTTAGGTTTAACTTGTTATCATATGCTTCAATTTGCTTTGACTGAAAAGTCTTTTATAATATTAGGTTTCTACTATCTCTCTTGCTGGATCCTTTTAAATTCATGTCTTTTATCCACTGGATAAAATTGCAGGGAAGAGTTGAATCTCCCTGGGCAGGACCGCCTTTGTATTTCCTGGTTTCTGTACAAAGTCATTGGCTTTCTGAAACAAACCAAAAAACTAAAGTCTTGACCATAGCATGATAGAACCATGTAAATAGTTCCCTGCAGCTCTTCAGTCTATAATGTAAAGCTGTCTGATCTGCAAACTTAATTGCTGATTGCTAAGAGCATTAGTTAAAATTCTTGTTTGTGAAGGCCCAAGAATGACCTTTGTACAATGCTTTCTTAGCAGTTTTCCTGTTGGATTTGTCTTGCCAACCACAAAAAAAACAACCCCATCTCTTGCAGCTCTTTTCTGTGAAAAATCCTTTTTGGTAATTCATCAGGATTTATTATTTAAATTTTATTCCAAAACATTTCCTTGTGATGTTGACTTGGAATGTATTGGATAAATACTCCACTCATTTCTGAGATCCTCTTGAAGCATTGTATTTTGAAGTAACACTGCTACTTCTTTCATGTTAGAATGATGGATTAACAGATATGTGTTTATAGAGCTGTTTATACAAAACAGTCTGGCAGCAACTGAGTTTACTATGGAAAATTCTACAGCTACTATAAATTATCATGGCTCTGTTTATATCAGCATGGTTTTATATTAGTGTGAGAACTCACCCAGAATATTTCTAATTTTTTTTCTTTTTTTTTTCCTTTTTTTTTTTAAGAGGAGATGTTAATTTTTTATATATATAACTGAAGGAAAAAAAAAAAAAAGCAGGACCAAGGTGGAAGAATTAAATTTCTCATAACAGTAAACTTCTAAATATTTGTTTGTGCTGGTTTAATACTTCTAAAAATATATTTTAGAAGATTTTTTTTCTCTCATAATATTTATAGGCAAACTAGTCTTTTAAATATAGGTAGACTGGGTGTTTCCAAGTAAGGTTTTTGTGTGATGTAGTTAACCAGAAAACTCATTGTCAGATTTTTTAAATTTTTCTTACCTTTTTATTCCTTTCCCTATGTTTATTATCAGTTAGTTTTCTAAGACTCAATGTCCTTCATCCAGGATTTTATTCCATGTTCTTAGTAAAAGTGATTGTTATCTGGAAATATAATTTAAATACATTAATTCATATCTCTTCAAATGTAAACAGTGAAAACAGCAAATGTTTTACTCCGATATATATTTTTACATTATATATATCATCATTCCATTTTTCAAGCAGTATTCAAGGCTCATTAAATGCAAGGAAGCTCAAGGATCAGGTCAGACTGTTGGTATGGCATCAGGCATAAAAATAAAATGACATCTAAAATGATGCATACTAGCAATTAGTGTCTTCTTTTTTTTTTTTAATTTTGACCCGGCTTTCAAATAGAAGTCCAAAGTCTGATAGCATATTCCATAATTACTGAAAGACTGATGAATTCCACTTTTCTTTAGCTATATATAATGCTGATAGTCACTATGAAGTGTATTTTAGCTAGTACAGCTGGAGTGATCGTTCTTATGTTTTTCGTGCTTATCACAGAACACTTTTAAAAAATAGGATTGCATTTTCTCTTTAAAACAAACACTGCAATTCTGGCACCTGTTATTGCATCCAAGAGCCTGTCTGAGAGTCTAACCTGAGAGAGGAAATGAGACTCAAAGGGATGGGAGCTGCATTAGTCCTGCAGTGATTCTGGCAATCTGCACTTCCAGATTGTATAATAATTCCTCATGATCTTAGGGTCTGGTATTTATACAGGAACTAATACACTAGTTATAAAATAAATTACACATAGAAACACATTAGTTATTTCACATGTCCTATAATTTTTCATGCTGTGAATCTTCTAAAAACATTTCCTGTAGAACTGGGAGGCAAACAGCAGTGTTTCCAGGCCAAAGCAGGGAAAAAGAGAGGAGGGAGAGGGTCTCAACCTCACTGGTTAGTGACATGGGAGAACTGGTGGCAGGAGAGTTTCTGTGGCTTTTGCTTTGCTTCAGTGAGGGAGGTGACAGTCCCTGTACTCTGAATCACTCCCACTGAGCCCCCAAGCAAGCATCAAAGGATTTATTGTTACTCTTCATGGACCAGAGAAAAAAATCATTGCCTTTACCAGATGAGTCATTTTTTACCTTTTATTGTTTGTGGATGGAGGCTGGGGAGATGATCAGAAATGTTCAGGAGTTCTGGAATGATAGATGCTGACCACCTGGATTTACACATCTCTGCTTTGATCCAGCCCCTTGAGGAAGAGCCACGGGAGTGCAAAGGTCACAGGCTCTTCACAGACCCAGCTTAGGAGAGGAACTGATGTAATACCTAACTGAACATTAATATTTCACATCAAGTGATGCCTTGACTCTGCAGTCCATTTTCCAATTGGTTTTGTGCACAATTGGAACTTTGGAACTTGTTATGTAGATCCATATCATAGCTTGTGTTGCTTGGAGCATACTGTGCTCATCAAGTTCAAAGGAAATAGTTCAGACTGTTGGCTTGTAGTGACTCCTCCAGATGTACTTGCAGGGAGGATGTATAACCTCATCACCAGCAAGTGTTTGTGTCTAGCATTTCTAAGTGAAGTAGTTGAAATTTAGTTTCCAAAAAAGCTAATATTTCTAGCTAACTAAAGCTGCATGAGATTTTTTTTTTTTAATTTCCCATTTGAATATTTTTAAAGGTTGGCAGCATTTCAAATTATGTGATGTTTGTGATATGAACAACAAAATGCTTTTTAAAAATGAATTAAGCATTTGCAACTTGTGAGTCTAGCTAAACATGCATTGTATTTTCTTGGTATTGGAGAGGCTGGTCACCACAAAGCTTTCTTCATGTACCCTTCTAACTTTGCAGATATAAAATTCATGCTTTCTTTCCTCTCCCCTGGTTACACTTTCTACAGTATAGATAGATTCTTTTCTTTACTTGGCAACAATCCATTAAATGAAGCAATAGTGAATTTCACAAACAGGAGGATAAGCTGTTCCATGTACAATCCCATGGTTTTGGTGATGACAAGCCATGGCATTCTTTAACAGATCACATCTTTTGCAATAAATTACTTTAATTTGGCAATTACCAACCTTGCCATAATCCTCTTGTTTCTTTAAGGGAAATAAGGGATCAAGGTGGACATGATCTAATTTACAGACTTGTGCCATCAAATCCAAATGTCACTCATTGTTCTTACTATGTGGTTTGTGTCAATTTAAGATGCTGCCACTACCCAACTGTTTGCTACTAACAAACACCTCGTAGCAAAACCAGTGGAAAGAATTGGGAGGGGGAGGGGAGAGGAGGTTGTACTTACGGGCAAAAAATCAGCTATGTTAACTTGCTTTGCTGTGAAAAGGTCACTGGAGGAAATTCTGGGAGCAGAGAATGGCATTTCAGCCTAGCACATTAAGAAGAATATGCAGTTGTTACTTTTTATCTGATTGTTGTGACAGAACTGCTGTTTCCTAAAGCTTTTATTTCTTTTTGATTCTCTTTGGAGAGAAGATTTACCTTAATTTTCACATGAAGATAAATACTTCACAAGCACCTATAAATTCATTATGCCTTGCTAAGCTCAGAACTTTATTTGCCACCAGTCCTATTTGGCCTAATCTCCTTGCTTTTGTAGACAATATCTTGATTTTACTAGAAATTCAAAAGCTTGGCTGCTGTAAACACAGTTTAAGAAATTATTTGTTCTTTATCTTCTATGCCATAGACATCACCTATGCAGTATTTTCTACTTTTCATGGCCAGGGCTAGGGATGTGATGTGCAAAGTATGGTGATCTCTTTCAGTGTTAAGTCTTCATAAAATGTCAGTGTGATAACTGGAGCTGACAGCACAAGAAAACAGATGTTTGCTGGGTCTTCATGAAATACGCTCTGATCAGGATTTGGAGATCTCTTACATTTCTTTCTTGAGGGAGAACCAAAACACGGTTGGATAGCAGCAAGTGGATTTCTGTGTAACTAGAATGCATAAAGAGCCAGTATGCCATTAAATTGCTTCTAAAAATTAAACAGAAAGAGAGAACTTCAGCAATACTGTTCCCCACTGCCTTACATTAATTTTTTTATGTCTTTGTGTCTGCTGCTAGAAGCATCAGCTTTTACGTTAGTGACAATTTGCAGATGGAAGATTATTCAGAATATCAAATTTTAGTGCTGCCATCAAAGCATTGCAAATAGTGTCACAGATCCAAGTGACTGAGGTGCATATATTCAAAATACAGTGACCCTAGAGGTGTATATATCAATATGTGTGTAATAAACATATATGGATACACTCAAAATTAGGTTCTTATAATTAAGAAAGATCTGGAAATTGTCAGAAATAGCTATCTCTATAAATGTCAACTCAGTGATTAGCAGTAGTTGAAACAAGACTAACACATTAGAAATTATTAAACAGTAAATGGAGAAATATGAATATGTCAGTGTACAGTTTCAGTTCACTGATCTCCAAAGTACATGGATAATGGATTTTTTTAAAATTCATAAAGAAACTGCATAATCTTCCCTTGTACAGAATAATTCTTTTTTACATACAATAGGACTACTCAGCCTGATTTATAGAACAGAAATATTAAAATAACATGCCAATACATTAATTACCAATATGAACCACATGAATTAAGAATGATTAATCTCTGTAGGTTATAATGCAAGAACAATTGAACACTCAACAATGTTATTAGAGATGACATTTAAAAGACAAAATAGAGTTACTTTGTCAAGAGAAGCATTTTGCATAGTTTGCAAAGCATAGTTTGCATTTTGAAACTTACTCTCAGAAGGAGTAGTATACATTACTATTATAAAATGTCCTAAAGCAATTAATGGAAGATAAGGATGTTTCTGGTTATCAGTTACTGCAGTTGATCTGAGTGGAACCTCTGGCTCAAGCCTTTCTGACACCTGATTTCCAGGTGGAGGTATTTCCTGATAGAAACTTCTTGGTCCCAGCCATAATCACTCTAAGACTAATATTTGCAGGCTTCAGCTATTCTACTACATATACAACATACCTGATACTTCATTAAGTAGGTCATATAAATTTCATGGCTAGAGTAAGTATATAAGCCCCTTTTCCTTGTAATTTTTTAACAACTTGCATTATTGGAATGTTTCCAACCATTGGGTAGTGCTGACATGCAGTGCTTAAACTAGAACTTAAACTTTATCATTTAAATGTCTGCATTGATCAAGAGCATTAAATTGAAAGCCATAATATTATTAAAGCCTCTGAAATATTACTTCTGACACAGAAACTCACCAAACCAGGGGCTGTTTCTAACAGGTGTGTAATAATTCATCCTGTAATGTGTCTGTTAAAGGTTACACTGCAGATTATATCTGCTGTGGCTTCTGTCCTGCTTCTTACCACACAGTAAAGAAGTTTCTCCATGGGATCCATATGTGATATCCTAGTACAGGGAGGGGAGCAGTTTAGAGATGGGGTAATTGCTTCTGCAGTGTCTGCAGATTTGTCACCATGATTTGTGGTATCTTTTAATGGCAGATATAAGGGAGAGTACAAGTCAAAAGAAAATTCCTGAAAGGCAATGAACCAGAAAACATTATAAAAACAATATTTGAGAAAAGCAGAAAGACCTAGTTAGTAGAAATAATATGATGAGAAAAGTAAGCATAATGTATAGGACTTCCAGTAGAAGGACAACCAGCTTTTAATTACAATATGAGACAGAGAGAAACTCAAGAACTAAGGATGATAGATCCAGCCAAGAATAAGATAATTGTTTTCTCAGTGCACTTTAGTGATCAAATTATAAAGCAATGGAGCTAAAGTAACAGTTTCTGATTATCTGAGTTGAAAGGACTTCCAGAAAATCAGTCTGAATCTTGCAAATTAAATTGATTCATCTTCAAATTTATGGACTGTGTCAGGTTTTAGCATAATTGGGCTCAGGTAACAGCTCAGAATCTGTCTCTTCTATTCTTGAACAGCAAAGAACAGGATACTGATTTAAGCAGAGTCTGTATGTTTCCGCCGCCTGAGAATGCTTTTGGTATTTCTAGCCAACTGCTGAGGGATGTCACCACCATAACTTATTTTCCTGGTTACTCAATGATTCCATTGTTTGTCATTGTCTTTTCCCAAAAAAAGAGGTCTTGGCACTAATTCCCATTGTGCTTTAGAGACTTCATTTAGAAATCTGTAGCCACCAAGGCTGGCTCCATAGTGCTTGAACCTATTATAGGAAGGACATAATAGAAAAGTAAAATAGTGTTTTAGTCCTCGTATGACTATTTGAATGATCATCAGAAGCAAATGCAGAAGTTTGTTTAAAATAATGTTCTCTTATGAAACTGAAAATATTCTTTCATAGTTTAGTTATATAATTGTCAGTTGCATAATGCTCTGCTCACTTCAACAGCAAAAGAATCTTTCCACTTAAATAAAGTACACTTCTTACCAAATAGTGTTGAACTGAACCCTATACTTTCAGTTTATTGATAAGGCATTATCTCATGTAGTTCCCCTAATTTTAACAGAAAAAAATAATAATTAAAGGGGAGAAAACACTTCTGCTGGTGCAGTGATATAAACTGCTGCTTTTTTTAAAAAAATAGAGAAGGCTCTGCATGCAGAATGTTAAAGAACAGGTCTATTTGCCAGCTTTCCATATCTTTTAATTTAGGCTCTACTGCTTTCATATAAATTCAATACTTGTGTATCCTGCTGAAGCTGTCTGTCAGATTTTAAAATATTTTAAATCCAGACCCAGAGTCAGCTCCTGGAAAAAACAAGGATGTGTCTGTATACCATATTGATGCCAGTATGAAGGGATATCTCGTTTTCCAGAATCTTGTCTTCCATTTTGAAATGAGATTTAAAAGCATGTTGTTCAGCTGGAAGAGTTCTACAAGAGGAGGCCTCATCTCCATGCTCTGTGTGACAGGCACAGCGGTGGCTGAAACTGCAGCCTTCCCAGGGTGTGCCTGCAGAGACATTAATAAGGGAGGCTAAGATGGGGCAATCTTGACAGGAGAGTGAGCCAGGTAGACCAAATGGATGTGCCTAAACAGTTTCTGCATGATGAACTGGAGTGTGGGAAGAGGAAAAATAATTTCCTAAGAAAGGGCTTTGAGGATGCTCTGATAGCAACTTGACTGACAAGCAGCAAGAGCAAGATAATTTTAAATATATTTAGTTGGAGATATGAAATGATAAAATATCTCTCCCAGTAGTAGGGTTGCTTTGAACTATTCAGTAAAATATTCTTATGCTGCCTGTGCTCCTCACTGCCCTCTCCTCACTGCTTATACAAAGCACTGCTGTTGTAAAGAATACCTGCACAGCTCATAGGATCACTTTGGTTTATGAGCTGGATTTGAGACACCTGCTTCAGTATTTACCTTCTAAATGTAGAAGGTAAAATAGGGAAAAATGAAAACTGATTACATGTCATTATAACCATCATTGTTTTGCCCAATATACATGAAATTGTACAATTTAGTCAGAAGGTTACTATTATAGATGTGGTATCTTAAAAAAAAAACACAATGTTTTTTAATCAGTCTGAGAGAGGGAAAAAAACCATATGTATATATGTAATGTGCTCATAGGAGCATCTTGATGTTATCTCTGTAACTTTGCAACTTCTCTGTTGCCTGCAGCTTTCTCTACCCTCTTGTATGTTTTTCTGTGCTGACCTTGCTGCTCCCTTCTCATACTTCTTAGCTTCAAAATAGTTCAGCGGTAAAGATCTTAACCGAAGGGAAGTTATTCCTCAGGTTGTGTGGAGAAGAGCTCCCCCTTTCCCTGCCTAGGGGGAAGCCTAGGAAAGCTTCCTTTGCCCTGTTAGGTAAAACCTCAGTGATATTGGATTAAGAAACAATCTATAATAGCTCTGGTTTAATATAAGCTTAATATAAGCTTAATATAAGCTAACATTTTCTTTGAAACGATTTCCAAATAACACTAGCTACAAAAAAAAAAATCTGGTCATAACCTAAATAATTATTTCTTACAGCCACAGGTCTGCCTATCAGGATTAAGAAGTTTAACAAATTTCCAGCTCTGTAATTTTAGGGAAGTAATGAAAACTCTGGCTACAGTAAAAAGACAAAAAAAAAAAAAATCTGTTATAATTGAGATTTGAGTCAGCTGTTAATGGTATAGTTTGCAATTCAGATTACCTCTCAGGTAGGCTTTTACTTTCGTTGTTATGCAGGAGAAAGTAAGTGTGGTTATCTACAGCAACTCTTACTCCATATTTTATTTTAATTAAATATGCCATGAAGGTTCAGAGAAATTATCTGATCATATTTTAACTGTTTTGACAGTAGTCAAATGGCTTAATATGAGTGATCCAAAACAGAAACACATACTTTTACATATTATTTATGTTTCCCATTTGTATTTATCTTCCTTTTGAAACCCATGGCCTACGATGTGAGGAAAAAAATATAGATGTATATAAAGAAGCATAAAAAATGTATATATAAAGAAGATGAATTTATTCTGCTAAATTAAGGATGAAAGTAGTGAAAAATTGCAACAGCATTACAAGTTCAGGACTGCCAGTGAGCATGAGCCCAGATTTCTCCTGATGCAGATTTCTCAATAATAGAAGTAAAATCAAAGGCCTCTTATGGCAAATAACCTTTCCAGATTTGCATTCTGGGTTGCCTTATCACACTAGGAGGAAAAATTATTCTGACTTTCATAGAAGGGTGGAAAACCAATCTCCTTAGCTCAGACTGTGCAGTGTTGGAAACAGGAAAACTTCAGATCCTGTCCCAAGGCAATATGTAAGGGAATGTGTTTTAAAATATTTTAGCTTAATTTTTAAGTATTTATGGTTTCATTGGGCAAAGAGTGGCTGAGAGCAGCCAGGCAGAAAGGGACCTGGGAGTCTGGATTGACAGGAAGCTGAACATGAGCCAGCAGTGTGACCAGGTAGCCGAGAAGGCCAATGGCATCCTGGCCTGTATCAGGAACAGCATGGCCAGCAGGCCCAGGGAAGGGATTCTTCCCCTGTACTCAGTGCTGGTGAGGCCACACCTCGAGTCCTGTGTTCAGTTCTGGGCCCCTCAGTTCAGGAAGGAGATTGAGGTGCTGGAGTGGGTCCAGAGAAGAGCAAGGAGGCTGTGAAGGGATCCAGCACAAGTCCTGTGAGGAAGGGCTGAGGGAGCTGGGGGTGTTCAGTCTGGAGGAGGCTCAGGGGAGACCTCATCACTCTCTACAACTCCCTGAAAGGAGGTTGGAGCCAGGGGGGGGTCGGTCTCTTCTCCCAGGCAGCTCTCAGTAAGACAAGAGGGCATGGACTTAAGCTCTGCCAGGGGAGGTTTAGGTTGGATATTAGGAAAAAATTCTTTCCAGAGAGGGTGATCAGACATTGGAATGGGCTGCCCAGTGAGGTGGTGGATTCTCCATCCCTGGAGATTTTTAAGAGACTGATGTGGCACTCAGTGCCATGGGCTGGGAACCACGGTGGCTGTGGATCAAGGGTGGGACTTGATGATCTCAGAGGCCCTTTCCAACCTGAATGATTCTATGAGTCTGTGATTGTTTACATATAACAGTATATTCTTCTCCATTGAAGATGAAATACTCCAGACCAGTTCCAGAATAACATTTCTGTTTTGATAAAACTTATTTTTAAACCATCAATTTTGCTTTGAACTAATCTTGATTCTCAGAGAGCTGGGAGGCTGTTGACAAATCTCATGATAAAATACCCCCTTAAAAGCCACTTCTCATTTTTATCTATTCATTAATTGTTGCCAAATGAGTTAGTAATTTTTAGGAGTTTGAAAATCTTAAAAAAGTAGATTTTATTTTAATATATCATCACTATATAAATAGCAATATTATGTAATGTAATAGCTGTGATATAGCATCTGATACTACTCAAGAAAAAAATAGAAAAGTAACAGAAAGCTCTTTCAGACTAAATTTTCTTTTGCATTTGGAGATACAATTCGTGATACTAATGAGTAATATTTTGTGATTAATGTCTCAGACTAAATTTTTTATTTTCCAATTATTTTTTTTAATATTTTCCTGTGCTCAGGGTGCTACGTAAAACCTGAGTTGGAGTAATCTTTAATATTGATTTTTTTTTTCCTTACTGTGATAAATGTTCTTGATTTTTAAATCCAAAGAAATAAATGATCATGTAGAGAAAAAACAGTACAGTTAAAAATACTAATTGCTATGCCTATTTTGCATTCAACACTTCAAAATCGAAAAAACAATATATCTTTTAAATCTTGCCTGCTTCTCCGGAGGAATGGCCAATAACTATTGGCAGTCAGGTCAGTTCTGCTTGAATTTTCCTGCTCACATAAATGTTCAAGAGTAAGAAACAACAAGAACAGAGACTCCTGTGGCTAGTTGTGCTCTTATAAATTATTAAAAAAAAAAAGGACCCAAATACAAAAGAAAAGGTCTGTGGTTACAGAGTTTCTTCACAGATATTATTGCTCTCTCTATGAGGTTAGTTAAAAAGGAGGCAGAAACGCATTTCTATTCCAAAATAAATTAATATGTGGACACTGCTCAGAAGTAAACCTTTATGTTGCAAGTAGAATTAATTTAAGTTCAACCTTTTCATCTTACTAGATGGAAAGGAGAAAGGCAAGTGAAAATACTGTCAATGTTGGAAATTAAATCTATCCAATCATCAGTTTTGGAAATGGGCCTTGAGTTATATTGCTGAAATTTTGACATATGCTCTCTGGAGCAAGTTGAAATCTGACATCCTGTCTGGAGGCTCACATCCTCATCTGCTGATTTTCCAGGTAGGATGTGCATAGATGCAGTCCCATTACACACTGTTGCTTAGTTTCCAAGCCAGCTGGGGTAGATAATTGGAGCATACCTATTGTAAAGGAATGAGGACTGAATTTTGGACAGTGCTATTATCCAAATGTCACTTTTATCTTAAGCAATTGACAAATCCAATATTTACATCATTTAAATAAGACCTCTCATGATAAAGCCAGTAAATACGTGCTAGAAGGCTGAAATCTTAGGCGTAAATTGCCTGTCAATATAAGTGCTTCCTTTCCTTTGACTGACTTACAGACATCACTTGAAGAACAAATCATTGAAAGAAAATACATTTCTATGTAAAGTATGATTCAAAAATCAAAATGTCATCAGTAGAAGGGTGTCTAAATACTACACTTTCGTATGTCTTTTCTCATTCAAAACATCATATCAAGAAGAGACTATGTTAAGCTTCAAGCTCTTGATTCTAAACTTTTTAAAGTCATAGATTCCCACATATATTCATCTGCAAGGTTTTCCAGTTCAGTAGCTTTCAAATTACTGAGTTCCATACAAAACATGAATTGTCAAGTACTTGTAAACTACAAGTGCTCTTACAGTGAAAAATATTAATTTCAGCAGATTCTCATGAATGGAACCTGGACAATTATCAGAAGAACAACTGAATTCCTGTTGAGAGTTTGTTTCAAACATCTGTGTACCTGATCTTCATTCATCTTCACTCTAACTTCAGGTATAAGGCGAGCTAATCTTTTTGTCTGGTTGGTTTTTTTGTGAGTATGGAATTTGATTTAAGCTAATTTAAGAGCACACGAGGGAGTTTAGGACAACCTAAAAACACACTATTAAAGTGTGTGAGGTTTATATAAGTTAGATGCAAATAAGGCCTGTAAAGTACAGTGTTGAAGCATTTCAGAATCATTTGATGAGTTAACATAGTATCTGAAAGCTGAAATTTCACAAGGCAAGCCTTGGCAAAGGAAAAGTGTGTGAAATGTGTTCTCATATGATTTAGGGAAAAGAAGTTTCCTGGAGAAATTTAAATTATTGCAGCTTCAGAGGCAGAGGGAACTGAGGATTCAGCCTTTGAGAAGAGGTGACTTCCCTCTACTCTCATAGTTTAAATCAGCTGATGGAAAGGATATAAAATGAAGTAGCTATATTTCAGAAACTTTTCCCTCACAGCCTTTCAAAGTATTTGCCTTTTAGATGACACTCCTTAGGTTTTTATTTTACTTGAGACAATATCTTATTTTCTTATGTACACAGTACATGAAACTCTATTTATCTTTTTAATTTTTAATTTTTTTTTTAGAATACAATGGAAGATTCATTGTATACACATTCAAAACTAGAACATTGTTTATTGCTCTGTACTTTTCACATGGAAAATCATTTTATTGAAAAAATATGCAAATATTTTTGCATTTATGATAAAGAAATACAGATAGTTATCCCCAATATTATTTCCTTTGAATAGTTTATCTATTATTACAAAGGGAGCTACAGTATGTCTGATTTTTTCTTCTTAAAGGAATATTTTATTTGTCTACTTTGGTATAGAGTATCTATTACTATTTTTTAAAGATTTATATTATTGTGAAGATGGATTCAAACTTCTTCTGACTTTTTGAAAACCTGGGACAAGCCCATCTTATGGGTTTAGAATCACACTTCTTAACTGATCCCTCTTTCATGTAATTATTAAAATCAAACCACTAAATCTGAACAACTGCTTCAAAAGTCAGCTTTCTCTCTCAAAGTATATAACCAGGACCTTTCTAGAGTGCTTCATGACAGCACAGGTGATACTACAAAAAGTGAAATAATTTCACTTGGGATTGATGAATATCAGTTACAAATGTTTCACATGCTGCTGACTGAACTCATCCTTATCCATAGGGAATGATACAGATAGTCCCAAATGACAGGGTATTAAGAGAGAAAAAAAAAAAAAAGGTTTATACTCCTGTACTCCCAAGTTGTTGCACACAAAACAGCATAGAAAATGTTATTAAACTTTTTACTCAAATGCATTAGCAAATTATAGTAAAAGTTAAAATTCCAAGCAAAAGAAAAGTGAATACAACTTACTGATGTTGAACAGACTTTTACAAGTATCTTCTTTTTTCTGATGGCTAAGCATCGTGTTCTTAAGCATGATAACAAAGGCACAATGAGGAATAATCGCTCGTCGTTGTTGCCAAAACTACCAATAAAAAGCAAGTAAGTGGTCATCCACAATATAACAACATCAAAAAATGCTCTATGTGCAGTTCTTAGTCTGATTTATATAATCTCTGTATACTTCATATAATCTCTAATGTAATGTAATGTCTGTAAGGTTATCACCTGCCACCCTTCCAAACTGAATTATTACAGCCATTTGACGTCAAGAACTCTGAAAAGAACTCTAATATTTTACAGTAATACAAATCTACCTCAAAGATGGATATTGTTATTTATGCAGAAATTAATTATTATTGCTGACTTAAATCCTTAGGATGAAAGTTAGCATTTGGGGAAGAAAGTGAACCAAATTATTTTCTATGACATTTTTCATTTCTGTTTTTATTACACTGAAACAGCGAGATCAGAGTTCAGTAATACATAGTTACCAAATTAGGAACTTTATTTTAAACACTGTAAGTTCTTTTCCAAAAATATCCCATGTTCCAATGGGAAGAAGCTGTTTCAACAAGTGACCAGAGTGGGCACGCAGAGCCTGGTGGATTGGAACAGGACAGTTTGGGCTGCAGTTGGTGTGGGGAGCGCAGAGTCCTCCTCTCTGGATCAAGAGAAGAACCCAACCAGTAGCCCACCAGAGGAGAACCTATGCACTCATCTGAAAACATCACCAGAAGGGATGTGGTGACCCAGACAGAGCTGCCACAAACCCACAGCTGTCCCCAGGTCCCTGCTGCAGGAAATGCCCAAGCTGGTCAGCTGTACCCAAGGCCACCTGAGACAGCACCTCTGCCTGCTGTGACCAGAGGTGTGATCTGCTCAGCATGGTGGCAGAGCTGAAAGAGGGAGTGGAAAGGTTCAGGAGTTATCAGGGAGTGTGAGCAGGAGAAAGAGGGAGTGGAAAGGCTCAGGAGTTATCATCAGGGAGTGTGAGCAGGAGACATGTTGGTGGAGCCAGACCCTGCCATCCCCAGGGCAAAGCTGGCAGGTGGAGGCTCCACAAGAAGCAGGGAACTCCCTGGCCTCCTCTCACCTTACAGAAGAAGGAGACCGAAGAGGTGAGGGGGAATGGAAACCTGGCCCTGCTTGGGGAGACAGATGAATCCCATTTGGCCTCCCCCACCTTCCCTACACAATGAATATGGGACTCTTGGACTCAAGGGACAAGCAGATGAGGATGGTGCCCAAGGCGAGTCAGTCAGCCCCACACGTCATGGCTGCCTATAAAGAAAAACAAAAAACCAGGGTAATTGTTGTGGGCAATTCCCCTCTGAGGGGTGCAGAGGGCCCGATATGCCCACCAGGCCCTTCCCAGAGGGAAGGCTTCTGTTTCCCTGGGGCCCAGGTTGGTGACGGTACCAGGAAGCCCCTGGTCTTTCAGCCCTCTGATTCCTCCCCACTGCTGGCAGTGCAGGTTGGCAGACATGAGGTTGCAGAAAGAAATGTAAAAGTGATCAAAAAGTGGTAGAATTCTTGACTCTGGTGAAGTAAAGAAGGGGCCAGAGCAAAACCACTGCCATGGACTTCCAGAGGGCAGACTTTGGCTTGTTCAGGACACTGGTTGGGACTTGGGTTCCTGAAGGGCCACAGGAAAGATGGATGTTCTTCAAAAAGTCTTAACAGGCACAGGAGCAGCCTGTCCCCATGTGGTGCCAGACAAGACATGAAGGAAGGTGGCTGGCCTGGCTGAACAGGGAGCTTTTATTGAGACTCAATTAAAAAAACAGAGCTCACCACTTTTGTAAGAAAGGGCAGGCATCTTAGGACAGCTACAGGGGTCTCATTAGGTCATGCAGAGAGAAAAATTAGAAAGACAAAAGCCCAACTAGAATGCAACCTGGCCACTATCATAAGAGATAATAAAAAATGTTTTTGCAAATACACTAACAACAAAAAAGAGAGCAAAAAATATTTCTATCCCTTATTGGATTTAGAGGAGAACATTTCAACTAAGGATGAGGAAAAAGCTGAGGTACTTGATGCCTTCTTTGCCTCCATCTTTATTAGTCAGGCCAGAATATCCTCTGCATATTCCCACCCCCTGAGCTGAAAGGCAGGGATGCAGAGCAGAATAAAACTACCATAATCCAGGAGGAAGCATGTTCTTGACCTTCCATGCCACCTGGACATTCACAAGTCTAAGGGTCAGGATGGGATCCACCTGAGAGTACTGATAGAGCTGGTGGAAGAGATTGCTAAGCTGCTCCCCATCATGTGTCAATAGTTGTGGTTCACCGGGAAGGTCCTGGATGACAGGAGGCTTGCCAGTGGGACACTCATCTCCAGGAAGGGCCAGAAGGAGGATCTGGGGAACTGCAGGCCTGTCAGCCTGACCTTAGTACCGGGAAAAATTATGGATTAGTTCCTCCTGAGGGAGTTCACCCTGCAGGTACAGGACAGCCAGGAGACTGAGCCCAGACAGAATGGATTTTTAAAAGGCAGGTTCTTCTTGATCAACCAGATATGCATCTTTGCCCAGGTGACTGACCCCGTGGATAAAGGAAAAGCTGTGAATGTTTTCTTCCTGGACTTAGTAAAGCCTTTGACACTGTCTCCTACAGCATTTTCCTAGGGAAGCTGGCAGGTCATGGCTTGGAAGGGTTTACTCTTCCCTGGGTAAAAAACTGTCTGGACAACCAGCCCCAGAGAGCTGTGATGAATGGATGTGATGAATGGAGTTAAGTCCAACTGGACCCTTTCTCAAGAGGTGTTCCCTAGGGCTCAGTTTTGGGACCAGTCTTGTTAAACATCATCTGGATGAATGATCTGGATGAAGGGATTGAGTGCACCCTCAGTAAATTTGCATATTACATTAAATTGGGCGGGAATGTTTATCTTCCTGAGGATAGGAAGGTTCTGCACTGGCTCCTGGACAGGTTGGTTTGATGGGCCAAGATCAACTGTGTGAGGTTCAAGAAGGCCAGGTGCTGGGTCCTTCATTTCAGTCACAACAATCCCAGGCAATGCTACAGGTTTGGGGAGGGGTGGCTGGAAAGTTGTCAGGCAGAAAAGGACCTGAGGGGTTCTGATTGACAGCTAGCTAAACATAGATTCATGGAATTTTCAGGGTTGGAAGGGGCCTTTAAGATCATCCCATTCCAACTCTCCTGTCACGGGCAGGAACACCTCCCACTAGATCAGGTCACCCAGAGCCCTGTCCAGACAACATAACATTAACATAAGCCAGCAGTGTGCTCAGGTGGCCAAGAAGGCCAAGAATATCCTGGCTTATATCAGAAATAGTGTGGCCACCAGGACTGGGTAGGTGATTTTTCCTCTGTACTGGGCACTGGTGAGGATGTACCTTGAATATTTTGTTCAGTTTTGGACCCCACACTACAAGAAGGACACTCAGTTTCTGGACCATGTCCAGAGAAGGGCAACAAAGCTGGTGAAGGGTCTGGAGCACAAGTCTTACAAGGAGAGGCTGAGGGATTTGGGATTGTTCAGTCTGGGGAAGAGGAGGCTGAGAGGAGACCTCATTGCTCCCTACAAGTACCTGAAAGGAGGCTGTAGTGAGATGGGGGCTGCTCTCTTCTCCCATGTAACTGGTGATAGGACGAGAGGAAATGGCCTCAAGTTATACCAGGGAAGGTTCAGATTAGATAATAGAAAAAGTTTCTTTACAGAAAGATTGGTCAGGCTTTGGAATAGGCTGCCCAGGGAAGGGCTGTAGAGTCACCATCCCTGGAGGCATTCAAAGAACTTGTGGATGTAGCACTTGAGGACATGGGTTAGTTGGCATCTGGCATGTGATTGAGCTTGTGGTTGGGCTTGAGGATCTTAGAGGCCTTTTCCAACCTTAATGATTCTTTGAGTCTAATACAGTGATTTAAAACTGAGTAATCCAAGTCAGTAGTAATATGAGTCTGAAGTACTCAGTGATTAGTAGTCAGTTTTAAAGATCAGTAATCTGAGTTGTAAGTAATGACTTCAGAATTCCTGATGAAGGCTTCCTTCCTTTGCTGTAACCAGAGACTCTTGCCATGAAGATCCTGTACTCACTGAAGGCAGCAGCAATGTCATTGTTTTCATGAAAGGTGCAAAATGTTGGTTTGGCTTAGGGGCACTTTATATGCCTTCAGTTTTAGGAATGATTTAGGAATGATTTTATTTGTAATTCTTATCAGACTTTGACTAGGCTTAAAGCTGTGACAATGAGGCATTATTTTATGAACTGATGAGTTTATCAAGGGAACTGTGTGAAGTAACTTTTGCATCCATCCTTTGCAGGGCTCATCAGGTTCTGTGTGGAAAAATGGTGCAGGATGCTTTCTGACTGTTGTGAAAATCATAAACAGGTAAGTAACACATAACTTGTAATCTCTGGTCTGGAAAGAAAGGGTTGTACTCCTTCAATCTGTGTACCCTGACCATCAAAATACCACATCCCTCACCTGTAGGCTAGAAAGAAAAAAAGTTACACAGAAATTTAAGTGGTTTATAGCCTTTATGTAATTTTGTACTTTAAAATGTTTATATTGAAGGGTTGGACATTTCTGGTATAGTCTGTACACCTTTTTTATTAAGATGGAATGTCAGGGGGAGTACTACTTAAACCTAACACAAAGGAGAAATTCCTGGCACATTACATTCTTTTCAAATGTGACATTAAAAAAATGCTTGATTGCAACAGCTTAAATTGCATAGAAGGCTTACTTTGCCAAAGTTATTTATTTAGCTAGCTATTATTATTGTCTTTGGCTTTGAATTTAAATATTAATTCACTGATATCATCACCATATAGCCTTTTGATGAATATATTCTGAAGTCTTTCAGCTGCACAGGCTTTAAGCATTCTACCTTTCCATATATCACAAGGAGTCAGTCTCTCACAACTACACTTCATTGAGGCATTTATCTCAGAAAGAAATGTATTCCAGGAATTTCTGAGGCAGTAAATTGAATTTTCTGGCAGAATCTTCCTTTCAGCTTTCAGTTCCAAACAAATGATATGCATATCTACTGGTAAAATATAAAGTCAATTTATATTATTTTTTTCTAGTGTACTGGAAGTAAAACTAGTCTTATGAACAAATTTTGAAATGCAAACAACAACCTGAGGGTCATAAAACAAGCAGAAACTGCTAAACAGAAACAAAACAAAACAAGTGCTGGAAATCAGAAGCTCATTATGTGTCATAGTTCAATACCATTTTTATGTAGTATTTGGAACAGCTTTTAGCACTGATTATTGTTTTCCCTGGTTTTGTTGTTGTTGTTGTTGTGTTTGTTGGTTGTTTTTTTTTTTAACATAGTGTGGTCAGAATTTTTGTAGACTCTAGGTAAGACAAAAGAGGTTTTTATTCCTGGCAAAACTAACTCAGGCAAAAATTGCTATTCCTAATTAAAACTAAGCCTATCTCAAAAAGGCACTGTTCTGGTTTGTTATAGGGGATGATATGTTATCTAGAAAAATAAAAAAAGAAGTTTACAATTTATGGGATGATATATGCAGAACAAAAAGCCTCAAGCAGACAGATTCCTCAGGCTAGAAAAGCAATGAGAAGTGCAAGGAGATTTTGCAGAGTTGTCAGATGTTTATTGCCCCTGCAGGCAGAGCAAAAGATGAAGGGACGCAGAGAGATCTGCAATGGAAGTTGTAATCTGTAGCTCAAATCTTTTATGCCTCTCTAAAGAGGAATTTCTAAGTGTGTGAGTTGAGGGGAGCCCTCTTTCTTTTATCTTTCAATCGACAGGCTTAATCACAGTTTACTGAGAGGATGTGAGAAATCTGCCTTTGAAGGACTGTGAAAATTCTCCCTTCTTTAAGAGATACAGCTAATAACTTTTGCTGCTGACAGCTAAAGCAGTGGTCTTCAAAAAAGGCTTAAGCCTCTGATTTTCCTGAGAAATGTATAGTAAAAACTGTCACAACTGGCAGAAAGTTCCCTGCCTGTGAAGCCACCTAATTTGAAGTTTCCATTTCCCAGGGCACTAGGCAGAAGTGATGGTGTTACAGGTCAGGAACCTGATGAGGCACAATTGTTGGGGTTGCAGGCAGAGAGGAGTTCACAAGATTAAAGCACAGATTAAGAAGAGGTACCACATTAGGTGTTGTTTGTCCAACAATTAGTCTTGTTTTAGCAATTACAAGTTCTCAGGAAGGATTTTTCACCTGAATTTAGAAACTACCATCTTCCCTTCAATTACCTCTTAAATTTTGGACTGTATATATATATATATATATATATATACACAATATATATATATATATGCTAAAAAGGTTTCTTTGTCCTGATACCATGTATATTATCAATTCTAATCCTAAACAAGAAATATTACTTCATTTGGATGACAAATATTCTGCCTCAAAAACACCAGGCAGCAGAGTACATTTATAGGCACAACACATGGCATCATCAGAAAAGCAAAGGGTAATAATGTTATTCCTTGTAGAAATAATAACTTGTCTGAACTCTTACAGAATTTCTTCTCTATTAGGTCAGTAAATTGGTATTATTATACATAGTGGGATTCCATAAGAACATGAATGTTCCATCAAACAAGCAAGAGTTTGACTTTTTTTGAGTTTAAACAATGCTATTCCACCCCTGCTGATTGTGAGGGCTTGAATGCAGCTCAGTAACTGAGATTCATGGGACACATGGTTCTCAGGGAAATTACCCTCTGAACAATATTCAGTTGTTGATCTACAGAGTGATTAATTTCTCGCTACAGAATCCCAGTTTTGTCTGTGAAGTCTCCGTGATGTTAAAGTGAAACATGCAGTAAATCACTGTACATTTCTCTCTCAAAACATGGTTGTACCTGTTTCAGAAATAGCATGTCTGGTGGTATTGTGGATCACGAGGAAGAAAAATAGAGTTCCTAAACTGTTATGAGAGATTTTAGTTCAGTATTAAAAAAGAATCATCTGTTAAACAATGTTTCTTTCCTATGTTTGCATCATAAGTACAGCAAAATTTTCACAATTAGTTTTGAGAGTTTTAGAAGGCTTCCTTGTTAACAGATGGGATTTCTTAGACTTTAGTCTTCAGTTTCAAGGTACTCTGAAAACAAAATTGTCAGATGCTGAGCTGAAGTTATATTAAGAAGCTCATAAATTGGAGTTGTAGAAATATGTGTTTTTCAGCTGTCTAAAAAACATTTCTAATGAAATAATAGGACAGCTGCTATCACATAATAACTGGAAAAAAAAAAACCCTCCCCACAAAGCTAATATGGAAAATATCTCAAGCCTAGAACTTCAAGTGTATATCTAAGAGTCTTATTCTGTTTGAATTCCATACTGTGTCACACAAAATGGTTTGCAGCCAATGTTATTTATAATGCTTCAAAAGCAGCAGCAAAGAACAGTGAAATGTCCTGAAATTCTCCCACCTCTGGAGCAGAGGGTTTGTAAGTGGGACCTGTGGTACAACAGTCAAGAGCCAGCAGTGGAAAAATTTCTAGTTGGTTATTTGGCTCTTTGTGGGGGAGTTTCTTTCTCAAGCAGATTGATGACTTCATTCTTTCTAGTGGCATACAGGAATGATATGGAACTGACCCCAGATTTGGCTCAAATTTCTAAATTCCAGTCCTTGGGATCTTTTCTTCCATTATGTAGACATGTGGTACATGACTGTTTTCCAGAGAGTAACTAGACACATGCTAGCATTTCAAATGTCACCAAACAAAACATATCTCTCTCAATTTTTGTAATTTATCTTTAGTTAGGAAGTATATATGATTTAGCTTCAAATGCTGCAACTAGAATTAGCAGTTTAATCTTCTGCACCTTTGTAGAATGAAGAACATGGTATTTAATTTAACTCAGTTTGTGATAAGGGAAAATAACTTATTTAATCATTGCACAAGGAACTTCCCAGTAGTATACTGGGAAGGTAAATTTTATAGTCTTTCCTGTATTAGTGCAAAAATGTAATGCTTGAGTCTACAGATAGAGAACTTATGAAAAGTTTTCTGTGAAAAATCTACAGTCTCTATGTCAATATGACATTCTATTCATTAACAGATTACTCATTTATTTCTATAAGATAATGCACTCTGGAAAAACAGAATATTATCAGAAGCCATGCTTCTATCTTGTTACCTAACAGGCATGCTGGCACCATAGAAGGGAAAAGGAACAAAACCAAAAAAAGAGATCCTCCTTTAATACACACATAAAGGGCTAAACATGGCCAGCCTCGTGCAGAATAAATCTAAACATGCATGAAGACTGACAAGAAGGTCCTGAACAAATTGATGCTTTTCCTTGAATTTGCACTGCAACATTTTGCAAACATGAGATTGCTGATCTTGGAAACTAAGACCTTCTCTGAGAAAAAGATGAATATAACCATTAATCTTTATGCAACTTTATGATTAGTTTATTAATGATCCATTCTCTTCAGTTAAAACCTGTGATTTAAACAGACAAAACAAAACAATAACAACAAAAAACCTATGCTTAAGCTAATTTCAGAAAAGAGAATTTACATTAGCACACTGCTTCTGCATTGGGCTGGGGTAAAGCAAAGCTGAATGTTAATGGATAAATTTTTCTTCTCAGATTAGAATAAAACTATTTTGGCAATTTAAACACCCTTGTTTCCAGTTGTCATAAAAAATCCTGCATTAATCTCAAACCATTTCACTGATTTTCCTCTTGTAAAAAAGTTCATTATCCAGTTTTATTTTGTTATCTTGTTTTTTTAACCCTCTACTTTCTACCTTGTTTACCCTGAATCCTTTTCAGTAAGGAGCTTCTAAGTTTCTGCTACAGTCACCAGGAAGCCAAGAATATGAAGCTGTCATGAATGCAGGACAGTTTTGTTTCATAAGGCAGATATCATGAGACAGTTCTCAATAAAATTAATAATATATAATAGATCTAAGGGTAAGAAATCATGTTGGAACTTTTCTATCCCTTAAAACCTGTTTTTTATTGTTATTTTCTTTTATTCCACACACATTCCAAAGAAGGAAAATGTTACTGGTACCTGTAACATTTTAGGCTGACCCGTCAGATTTCTCTGTGTGTCAAGATGCATTTTCACTAAGTCAAATACTTACTTGAGTTCTTTGTGCTAAGGATATCTACAAAAAATGCTGACTTTGGCTCATACCACCCATTTGCTACAGATTACTATACACTCAAATTCTTTTTTATGAATAAAATTACATTTTTCAACTTGAACCAACTGAACTCTGGTGTTTTACCCATTCTAAATTTTTATAGCAATGTTTGCAAATTATGAATTTAGAAAGCTTGTAAGATACTCTTTCATTTTAAGAATGTGGTCTGGATCTAGGCTAGGTCTCAACTATCATGAAAAACAGATGAAATTTAAATATAGCCTAAATCCAGAAGAAAAAGATGGAGCAATTTGTACAAAACAGGAGAAAAGAGATTGCCAGACAAAAAGAAATTTTAAATGCTAAAGAGAAAGAGGGACAGTCTTTAGAAATGAGAAACAACAGATGTAAGAGTAAGAGAGGAAGTAAGAACAGAAAGAACAAAAATCATGGATGAAAGTGTAAGGGTAGGAGGTGGGACCCAAGCACAACTAGGACAAAGAGACAGTAAGTGATACAAAGAACAACATCAGAGATGAAAAGGAAGCAAATTATGTCAGGCTACAGAGAGGAACAAATATTATAAAGAAGAAAAAAGAGGAGGACTAGAAAAGGAAAGATAAGGACAACTGCCAGGCAGCTACCAGGCAGGACAATTTAGAAGCACTAACATGGGTGGTTTTAGCACAGTGCAAAACTGTACATGTGCCTCAGTGTTTGACTGCACAGATAAAATACTCACCATAATTTGTACCATAGATCTGCTTAAATATTTTAGAGGCTTTCAAAATGAGAGGGAGAACCAAAGTATATGGGAAATCATATGTAGAGGTCTAGATTCAAGTTCCAGAAGACCCAGATTAACCCTGGCCAACCCTTTCACCACCTAGGGCTACCAGAGATTTCCAGCATATATGAATAGTGGCCTCTTAATCATTTGTGTTCACTCACTGAAGCAATTTGGAGAAGGGGGAAAAAACAGAAAAATATGAAAGAGACTTACTGGAAGCCTATCTGCAGTTCTTCCACTTAGTTAGAACAAGAGTATTTCTGTGGATGGAGACAGAAAGGAACACTGGCCTGGGAATGGGCAGTTTATGAACACTTCTCACAGCTTTCATTTAGAAAAGGTCAGGCCTCAGTGGGCCCTGTGTTTCCTGATGGTTGGTTGCAATATTTCTTGAGTCTAGTGGTTACCACAGTGCTATAACTGTTTTGTTGTAGTTCAGTAGGGAAATAATTTACTTGTTCTCAGTAAATTCCAATTATCCCTTTTTATTCTTTTATGTGTCAACATCATCTCTTTTTTATTATTTGGAAGTAGTTTGAAATTAAATTGAAGAAATAATATTTCACGAGCATTTGAATTTAATTGTGCAGAGGAATACAGAAAGAAAAAATGCATTTCTGACTAAATTGTTGGGTTATTTTTGGAGAGCATGAGGGACATTTACAACTCAGTTATTATGGAGAGTCCTTTGCAACAGTTGTGGGATTTTTTGTTTATCATGCAAAGTGGAGGTTTGTCTTCTTTCTGTAGATCTCAAAGATGTAATATTATATCTCAAAGGTGAACTCTTACTCCATTCTCCACTGCATATTTCCTCCTCTCTTTTTGAATATTTTTTACCAGGCCTTTGTTTTCTGCAGTATCAGCTTAATTTTTCAGCCTCTGAAGTTCAGAGCTGTCATTAAAAAAGCTCTAGATGTTTCCAATCTTTCTCACGTAGAAGTTCAAGAGATTATACCTACAACTTGCTGGTTGTATGCTGAAATAAGAGGAACTCAGAGGAACCATATGTTAAGTTCTTATTGAGACAATTTATGTGTGGCACTATGCAGGTATAAACCTCTAAACAGCAAAACAATCTCATTTTAAATTGAATTTATCAGCAAGCAAAGCAATGGTCACAAAAGAGTATATAACATCTCTCCTTCCTTTCGTAGTTAGTGTTGCTTACTGTGCAATAGATTAAAATTTTCTGATCTGAAAAAACAAATGGGAGAAAGGGAGAAAGGAGAAAAGACTTCTGAATGAAATCTTCATACTTGTTTAGCAAAAATCTCTGAACCGTATTATTTCCATAGCATACTGAGGTTTGTGATATTTTGTTGTACTTTTTCCTTCTTTCTTTTGCTTGCTGTTTTACAGTAAAGAAGCAAATGCTGGCACAGGTATTTTTCCCTATCATTGCACCCTACAATTAACTCATTCTTCACTGACAAGTGAAGCCCTGGACTGCTCTGGGGTGCAAAACACTGTGCTCCTTGCTCAACTGAATGATGCCAGCAGAAGCCCTCAAAACCGACAAGTTCAACCCAAAAAACTAGATTTCTCTCCGCAGAGCTCATATAACACATTTACCACATTGGGACAGTGTGACATCTTTAATACACTTTCATTTATACAAAGAGTGGTTTAATCTGCTCTGCTTTGTAAAGCACCAATAAAATTGACAACAATCAGGAATCTGAATGCAGACTCTCTCTCAACCTTAGGAAACCCTATGCAGAGAGAAGGATATGCTCCATCATGAGCAATATAAGCAAGAGGTATATTTCCCCATTTCTTTATTCTATATGTTATCCTTGGCTTATTTTACAGATTTTTAAATTATGGTAGTTCCCTACTAACATTGTTGTTATTATTGTTATTGTTGGAACTTATATTCATGATAGTATTTTAAAGGAAAATTTGTTTCTCTAAAGGAAATCTGTCAGAGATTTTATCAATAGAAGGATTAGTTCCTTTTCCTTCATCCTTTGATGAAGTTGGGTTAAAGTTGGCTTTTAAGTTTGATCACTCCACTAAAGATAATGTTGCAGCCTAAGTCACAATCTGATTATTCAAAGCAATTTAATTAATCTTCAAATGCATATTTAATCATACATTCTATGCATTTCACTACAGCTCAAGCATTAAGTGCATTAGTCATTACTTTTCAGTAAAAGGTGAAATTAACATATAATATTTGAGAAACATTAATTTTAATCAAGAGAACAAGTATATGGGTGGGAATCTGAAAGGCTGAGCCTTCAGATGTCTGACTTTGTCACACGTCTGAACATTATTATTGCCTGACAGCTGTTCAGTGTCTGACAGGAATGAGTTACTGATGGTCACAGTAAACATCAACTTGCCAAGTCTCTACTCAGTAATTACCACTGAGTGCCTCAAATCCTCAGTTTACTTTGGCAATTCAGACCACAAGCCAAAGGCCAAAAAAAAAGCAGCAGAGAGGCAAAACAGAGGCAGAACAGTGGGTTCTGTCTTACCCTGTGGTACATTTTCTCTTTCAGAGCTAATAACTTAGAATTTTTTTGAAAATTCTCTCAGAAGAATTTTCAGAGAACCTTAAAAATTCCTAAGTTAGCTATCTCTACTCAATTCACCGTAGCAAAGTACATTCAATTTGATGTCCATTACAAATATATCTACTTAATTAATTTTCTGTAAACAGGGACATTTCTGCTGATGCTTGCTCTTTTGCTGTCTCTTACAATCCTTTTAACTATTTCAAAGAGACACTATCATATTATTATTTTTAGAAGAAACATTTTCTAAACTCTGTTTAGCTAGAACTGTTAAATGTCTGTTTCTAACAACTGAAATATGTCTGCTTCTAAAAGTCAGTTACAAAGTACTTTTTTTACTTTACCATTTTTTTTACTTGTAACCATTTTCTCACCATTTTAACTGAATTAGAGGAATTAGTTTGGGTTTTTCTTATAGAATTTCTTGATAAGAAGTCAGCTTTCAGCTACTCCATACTTTAGTGACCTCAAAATATTTTCCACAGAGATGTATACTATGATGTAGTTGCTTTTGAATTATGATCTCTGCAGCAGACTATGAATAAGAAAAGCCTTGCAAGCAAAGTAAAGCAACGACCAACATTTTCTCCATGCAAATTTAGTCTGTTTTAAAATGCCACTACATGAAAATTTTCCTTTAACAAACATTGTACAAGTGTATGACATCCGTGGTGAAAGATGTGCTTATTCTGAGAGACATGAAATTATTTAAATAGACCTTTTCTTAATATAGCTGTTTCTTTAACAAATGAGAGACATTTATTTTCTCCATTGCCAGCTGCAATTCGCTAGATTCTCATCCACCTGTAGACAGCTGAGCTGTTCTTTATAAATAAGGCACCTGACAAACAAGGCTTCTTTCCTCTCAATGCTTTTTTCTAAGGCTAATGCTGTACTTAAGGTTGTTTATTCACAAATACTCATTAAAAGAGACTGTTTTGTTGCAGCTCCTGGAGATTTCACAAGCCATCTGATGATTGGTATGTATTATTTAGAGGATAATATGAGTAATTTAGACTGTATTCTAATATTCTTTTTGCTTATTCGGAAGACTGAGACATTTCAGTTGTGATATTATATCTAAAGTTTTGCTAGGAGCCTCCTACATTCTATGGGCATGTTTCAAAAAAACCCGAAAACTGATGCACACCTACAAAAAACAGAAAAATACTGACTGCCATGATTCACTTCCTATCATTGCTTGAAGAAAAAAGTCAGATCTTTTCAGGGTAAAAAACAAAGAATACTTTTAACAGTAAAGATACTTAAGTTGGAAAAGGTTCTACTATTGCATAGTTTCCTCAAAAACAGAAAGATGAAAATGAGCAAACTGCCTTTTTTAGCAAAAGAAAATTTTGTAATGTAATACTTTGTTAGAATTTGAATATTTATTACATTTATCTTGAAAAAGGGTGAGATGGCCTTTTATCACTTGTATGAAGCCTCTGTTCTGGAGTACAGCTTTTCAAGTATGAAGCACTCTTTTTTGTATACTTCTAGTAGGAGCAATTAGAATCACTTGAGAGTGATTAGAAAGGCTGTGATCAGTGCTTAAAAAAAAGTTCTTTTATTTAATATGCCCTGAGCAGTGCAGAATCCTTAAATAATGATACTTTTATATACAGCTTTGCAATGGAAGACACTAATAGAAATAATGTACTTTTCACACTTCCTTTATCTGTAGAAAATCCTAGAGCAAGTATGAATCACTTATGTTGCCTTTGGAACCAAACTCTTATGTCAGGATTTGGTGGGGGGGAATGAGCCTGAACACTTAGTGTTTGCTTATCTTAATGAAAGTCTATAGTAAAATACTTCGGTATCTGAAAGAGAAGGTATATAAAAAGCTTTGTGAGATAAAGGACATTATGAGATTGCTTTCAGCCAAGAAGTCTTAGATTCATATTAATATTGGTGGTGGTCTGTTTGTGCAAAAACTATGCAAAAATTAAAAAGTTTGGTGCACTTATTTGGCTAGTAAAACTGTAGTTGTCTGTCTGAAGTGTTATCAAGGATTTAGAAAGCATAAAAAGAACTTCTTGATGTCAGATTCCATATGCATGTATAAATACATAGGTTAAAATATTGCCTTAAATATGTGGGTGCCAGAATTAATATCTAATGTTAACTTACAGTTTCCTCATACCATAGCAACAGTCTAGACCAAGGCAATATTCCAGCCATTATGCAGGGATTAAATTGGGGGTTGTTTATTCCTTACTCATTCAATCCATGGTCTTTGAGTAGCTGAGTCTTTGAGCTGGAACAGTAACTTGACTTTTAAGTAATCAGGGCACTGACCAGTGTTCTTGAGGATCAGTTTTCATATTCTTGGGCTTTCATCCAAAAAGAGAATGCTTTGAATGGTTCTTCTGTATTGTATTTGTCTTAGTAACCACCAGAACAGCATACATCTTTGCTCAATACAAACAAGATTTAGTCATTTGATAAGAGGAGGAGGAACAATGAAAATGCTTTTGCAAAGGAAATGGTTGATCAGCTGGCACTGATGCTGTTCAGAAACAGACCTGAGTGCCAAAACTAAACAATGCAGGAGGAAGCCTGTGGTTACCCTTATAGCCAATGTTTACATCACACAATCACACAAAATCACAGAATCATCCAAGTCGGAAAGGGCCTCTGAGATCATCAAGTCCAACCCTTAATCCACTGCCACTGTGGTTCCCAGACCATGGCACTGAGTGCCACATCAGTCTCCTTAAAAACCTCCAGGGATGGAGAATCCACCACCTCACTGGGCAGCCTGTAACACTGCATCTGCACCACTTCTGTATTACAGATGATGCCATAAGGTAATAAGTGTTTTGAAAGATTATTTCCACAGAAAGCTATGTACCTTGATGCTAAAAGCATGCCTCAAAAGTAGAATAAAAATGTGTTAGGCTTTGGAACAGTTCTGAATGTTTTGGTCTTCTCTTTGTCCTTTGTGTGACACCAAGAGAGGCATCTCTTTCAAGAGATGAGAAACTTAATGCACATGTCACTCTTAGTTCAGAGCTAGATTATTGGTTGCTTCCCTTTTCTCAGAATCAGAGCAGGCTGTTATTTAGGAACTCTCTGAGAAAAATCAGAAGATGTGAATACATGAAAGAAAAAACCCCAAACCCAAACCTGGTGTTCACCTAGCAAAAGTATGTTGAGAGTTTCTTGGCTAACAAACGTAGTATTTTAAATCCTTCTCCTGACACATTAGAGAACGCCCCTTCTACTTCAAGAGAATATGTTTGTCATCACAAGGAGAGAAAGAAAGCACCACTGCAGTAGAGGACTAAAAATAAAAGAAAACCCAAGGTTGTGTATGTCTTAGGGTGTTCTCTAATCCACATCGTTGCTCTGCCAAGTGGGTCATTTTAGCATTTCAGAAAGTGCATTTAAAATTTTCCATAACATGTGCCACGTGATTACTTATACACCTTCTCCTCTGAGGGAAGAATAACATGTTCTAGTGGTTTTTTTGTTTAAGAGTTCTGGTTATGGGTATTTGGTTTGCTGGGATTTGTTGTTTTGTTGGGTTTTTTGGTGACATCTTTTGTGTAATCATACAACAGCTTTCCTCCTCGTGAATGGCTTTTAGAAGTCAGGAAAGTTTTCCCTAGTGGTTAAAGGGAACAGGTGTGGAAAGCAGGGACCACAGAAAAGCTGAAACACTGTTAGCCACCTTCTCCTTGATCAGTCCTGCTCTATAGTAGCATATGTTAGAAGAAGTACATCAAATAAATGAGGCTTTCCTTGGAACAGAAATTGCTAAATTGACATACCTGTCATTCCCAGAGGGGACAATTCCTTCTTTGCAATTCCTGAAGTTGTATTCCTCATTCTCCTACCTCTGCTTTCTTCAGTGCTTTGCATGAAGCTTCTCTTTCTTTCATTTTCTGGAAGCCTTGGTTGTCATATATTTTTCTTGGAATATCTGGGTTTTACCTGTCTGCTGTCTCTATTTTTTTAACTTCTTCTGGCATTGCTGAGATAGAAACCTGAGTGCTTAAAAAATGAAGCAGAATATAGTTTCAAAATAATATACTCCAACATGGTGTCAAGTGATAAATATGAAAAGTAATTACAAGAGTTCAGCATAAAAAATTTTCCCTATTTTAAATAAACATGAAGGTAGTGAGGAATTCAGTCTTTCACAAAAAGTAGTGCTGATGTTGCCTTGTGAATCTTTACCATCTGGCTGGTGGTTTTGTGGGTTTCTTTTAGGGATGCCTTTTTCCTACTCTGAAGTAAACTCTAAAATATGGGTTGATAGTTAATTTTGGCCCCTGTTAGAGTTATCTAGAATTTGTGTTCTAATGTAAGAAAGTAAGACTGCTTTAAACAGCTGTTAACATGTGCCCTTTAATGAAAGGAAAATATAATACTGTTTTAGACTGGAATTTCTATGAGGTATTATGCTTAAATAACTAAAGGGAGGGAGGAATAGGGGGGGGGGAAGGGCTATGCATCCACATTATAGGAAATAATTTCTTCAGCAAGGTTTTGTAACTGCTTGTTAATGTAATGAGAAATGTCAAATATATTATGCTGGACCTTCATTCCCAAGTTTTGTGCGTGTCAACAAAAAATTATGCAGCATTATTGGTCTCAAGCATTTGCAGATGATAAATTAATTTTTGCAAACACAACAGTAAAGTTGTGGGGCCTCTTGTGAGGGAGGCCTTGCAATATATAGAAACCAGTAAAAAATATACTGATGTTTATTTTTTCTGGGACTATATAATTTTGTTTTTTGCAAGTGAATTTTCATATTTAGTAGATAAATAACTGTCCACCAGTTTCGCATGGGAGAAAATTTAAATTTTTTTTTTTTTCCTTTCTTGAATCTGAGGGCTGGCTCAAGGCTGTTCTGAACCCATTGTAGTTCAGCTCATTTGAAGACTGGTTTCAGCAAGGCTGTTCTGAAGCTGAGGACAGATACAGTTCAGTGACAGTGTCACATCAAAGGTCTCCACATACCAGGGCTGGGAGATCATGGCATAGCACTGCCTGCCTGCTTCCTTTGCAGTCTTTTAAGCTGTGAGGAAAAACCAATACACAGAATACACAACCTGTTTTCCAGCAGCCAATATACAGATAAATAGTTATTTGTGGGAGAAAAAACAAAACCGTTTGTGACCTGAAATATATATTGTGGAGGAATGCTTTTTCAGACTATGAACCTTTCCAAAGGCATCTGTGAAGGGTAGCTGCCTACTAGTAGGCTTAAATTTGCTGTGAAAAAAAATGTACAGCTTTACTAGTTAGCACTCCACAAATAAAACACTGTTGGAAGCTTCCATAGAGAAATTTTGTGGTGCAAGGAAGGAGCAATCTGCAGCAAATGTCTTTGTCCAAGAGCAAAACAGGCATGACCCTGCAGCACATTGCTGCTGCTGACAGGTGATTTGGGCTGAAGGTACCCAAAAAGATGTTCTATTTTAAACAACTATGGCAGAACAGTTTGAAAAAAATTAGCCCAAAAAGTCTGAGAATATTGCAGATATTCATCTCTAGAAAAATATGGAAACAACAACAAAAATGAATAAAGCAATGAGCAATGTAGTTCTGTTAGATTTTTAATTATTCCTTTTGTCCTAAGCAGAAGCAAATAATTTATTCTAGAGCTCTGAAAAGTTAGTCTCTTGCAAAAAAATAAGTATTTGAAGAATACTTAAGCAAAAGGAGCTAAAATGGGAAAAGCCTTGGGATAAAGAAAAATAGCTAAACAAATACTTCTGGGTTTTCCTGTTACTGTGTAATGTGTTTGTGCAAACAAGTAAGCATGTGAGTTTAAATAATACATTACCTTCTGCTTAAGGGTAATTGTCACTGGATGCAAAAAAAAAAAAAAAAAATCAATCCGAACATGGTGGAAGACTATGACTAGAATTCAGCTTTTTAGTGAGCCACTACAGTACAACACCGTGAGCTCTTTGCTGTCAGGAAGCACACGTCTGTGCATGCCCAGCAAGAGGCAAGCACCAGCTGAATTCTTTTCAGAGCTGCCAAGCTGCAAGTGGAAGTTTTGCAGGAGAGGACCCTCAGCAGGTTGCTGGTAGAGTGTATGCAGAGGTTACCATACCACCCCATTCTGAACCATCTCACTGGCCTAGGAAAACTCCACTGCAGCCTTGTACTGAATGTAGGGCCCAAGAATGAAACAATATATAAAAACCTTGGCTGATTATTTCAGAAAGTTGACTTTCAAATTTGCTGTTCATATTGAGAAGTCTGGATTGTTTTTTATTTGCTTTTCTTTTTAGGTTTGCTTTTTACCTTCTTTCTTTCTGCTAATTTGTTTTGTGCTGCTCTGTCTTCATAACCTCAGAGAAGCTTGTTTGCAGAATCCAAATTCAACCTCAGTGCTGACCTGCTAGTTGTTATCACCTTTTAATCCTCAATTAAATTATTAGAAGAGACTGCCTTAGTGGTAAATACAAATCTTATTAAAGACCTAAATCATGTCCTGGTTGCACACTCCCATATGCTTTGTAAGTCATGTTCCTGGTACACATTATAGTCTGCTTTCATCCACTTGATTCCTACAGACCAATTAATGCTCCTGCAATCCAAGCCAATCTCAAGAGAGGCAGAAAGAGAACAGGGTTTTTGGCTGCATGCCACTATGTGGCTGACAATGAAGCTGTTTAAAAAGAGATTTTTTTCACATAGTACACTTTGTGACGGAAACCAGATTTACTGCTTAAATGACCTGACCCTTTTCACAGTTGGGCCCAGTTGGGTTAATTTTAGGAAGGATTGTACATCCTAGGGCAGCATGTCCTGTTGATACAGTAAGTGATCTGTCCTACATTTTAGACTGATCAGAGCAACATTTAATTAAAATGAATATATTTTTTCCAATGTAATAACAAAACTGAGGACTGGCTCCCAAGGAAATGATCCACATTAACCAAAAGCTATTTTCCCTCTACACTGTGTACCTACATCTTTTATTAAACTTACTAAAGCCATTTTAAGCTTTGAAGTTCTGCTTCAGCTTTTGGCTGAAGCATCAGCTTTTTGGCTGATGTTTCCATCAGATGTTATTCATCCTCTTAAGGAATATGTTCTTCTTTCAGGGCAAATACTGACACTGCTTAGTAATTTATTCCTGTTCTAAATAAAGTGCCTTTAAGAGGGATCAAATTGTCAGACCTGAAAGGATAGTCCTGTGTGCACTTTAACTGCAGGGCAGAAACAGCACAAACTGAGCACTGTCAGCTTTTCTTTATTGCCCTTTACCAGCACCTGTTATTTGAGATGGTAATTCATCATTTACATGACCAGGACCTTATTGCATCCTCCTTCTCCAGCATCTTGACTGGTGTTCTCCTCTCTTACCATCATTTTTATGACATATCCTTATAACTGTTATGGCTATTAAAGTTTATCAAACAGCTTAAGTTTCCTACAATTAAGGAACTAATCCTGTAGGATGATGCCTTTCATTCTCCTGTGGGCAAGCATGTTGGAGTGAATGCCAGGGAACTAATCTCCAACAACTTGGTAAAGAAATTTGATACTCTTCTGGGAGATAATGGTTCTACAACCAGGACAAACAGGTTTTTGGGAGCAGTATGAATAGAGTCCATACCTAGGATTAATTCAGAGACAAGAGCAGGGTCAGATCTAATTGAAAAAGCCCCACCCCTCAATTTTAAAGCCATCTTTATGAAGAACATCAAAAGAGTCTTCAATTTAAAACCAACAAATACTACTTATTGCTTTGGACATTTGCATAACATTTCTAGACATATGTTTTTATTGTTGTTGTGAGGATGCTGTTACAAATCTCCACGTACAATCAGAAAGAAATTACTCATTTATTTAGGTCAAAGGACATAATACTTCTGGTGGCAGAACTCTAATGTGGTGAAGAGGTTTACAACTGCTGACGGAAATTGAACCCACGTTGTCAAGAGACCAAGTTTCATGTTAAAGTGAATATAATACACAGCCCTTATGATTAGATATCATATTTTTCTTTTTCAAAGCCAAAAATAGCTACATGATTGTTCATTGTCTCTTTTACAATTGCAGATAAATAATAGTTAAAACGGACAGCTATGTACTGTACCCACTTTTTAAATATAATTAGTTTTTTTACCTTTGCCATATCTATCTAGCAGAGAGTTCCACACCATTTTTTTCCATCACGGTAAAAAACTTCATTCTATGTTTGTCCCAAACTTGCATATGACCACAATGTGCTCACCTATGAATACATCAGTACTGTTCTGTAGTTGTTTTCTGTCCTTACTGATTTATCTAGCAGTCATATCTAGAGGAATTAAGTTCATTTCTCTTTGACTTTCATTTTCTCTACAAAATTATCCTAGTTTAGTTTGTTATATTGTAGGAATAGCCCCTGTATGCCTTCTACTACATGTCCTTACAGCTCTTCCCTGTTGTTCACTGACATTACTTTTAAAATTATTGCCCAGAAAGGCAGATGAAGTTTCAGGTTAGTATTTTTTAATTTTATGTTTACAGTGTAAGTCAGCTTTTGGTGGAGTGTGCAATCTGAAATGTGGACAGAAAAGGATTAGCAGTCCTAAACTGGATTCATTCATCTGAACAAGGTGTCAGATCTGAAAGAAGCTGAGGACAGGACAGAGCAGCTCTCTTGAAGCTGAACAGGGGAAAAACAAGAAATGCTTCAGGTACTTTGCTTTGCTCAGGCTTTAACTCAACAAAGGCAGTAGAGCTTCTGCTAAACCATAACATGGAAAGAAGCTGCCCAGGAGAAGAGAGGTGTCAGTCCAATAAGGAAGATAGTCAAGTGACCTGAAGCAAAGCCAGGAAGTTGAAAAAAGGTCACTTTTTAGTTTGAGGTTTTTCCAGAGCAGAGCTTTGGCCCCAGGAAAGATGAACCTCATACGGTGTCTGAAGTGAAGCAGTGACTCTGTAAGGGTTAATGGGACACAGTAAACATATGTAAAAGGACAATGTGGCTAAGAAAAATACCTCTTTTTAATGTTTAAAATGCTTTTTAAAATTTAAGCACATTCAAAAGAAAACATCTTGGAGGACGCCTGTTTGGGAAGAGTACTGAAACTGAATGTAAATAGTTAGTCTTTAATAAGTCAAAATGTGCTCTAAATAATTTTCCTTAAGCATAACTAAGAAAAAAAAATTAAAAATCAAGACCTAGACTTAGACTTTAGTGTCACAGCCAAATTGTAACTTGGGCTATTAGTTTTCCTGTAGCTTGCATTAGAAGCAACAAGTTTCCTGGATATGGAATATTCTTCGTTTTGGATAAAATGGAAATTTGAAATTTGGATATTCTCAAAATATGGGAGCCCTGTTGAACTCTCCCACATGATATGCCACAGACATGATGCTTAGGAATGGTTGAAGTAGTTAGTCCGTGTTGCTTTGTAAAGGGGAAGAGATCTTTTGAAGCAGAAGTGTTGCTTAAATTGGTATTGCCTCTTCCTAACGTTAAAAAAAACTCTTTAAGCATTATGTCTATTCTGACCATTGAGAAATCTACCTTTCAAATATTGATATGTGATAAATTTGATAGTGTTCTAGATTTAGACTGTTGAGTGGCCGTTTGTATTTGTGTCATCTGTTTTGATTCGTATTTCTAGTACAAAAATGTCACAGAGATATTTTAATAGAAGTACCTAGTTTCCTTCATTGTCACAACAGCTGCTTGTAAGCTGAGTGTTTTGGCTGCTTCAAGTAAGATCCAGAGTTGCAACAGACATGAAGCCCGGTTCTGTGGCCTTGTATTTTTATTCAGGATAGCCCTGACAGGAGACAGGACTTATGTAACTCTTTAAATTAAAACCAGCATCTGAATAGCAAAACCTGAATGTAAAGTGGTTGATTTTACTGACCTAAAATAATGATTAATTATTTTCCATTTATAAAAATGATACTGAATTATGGCTGGCCTTGCAAGCTGTTATGGCTGGGCCTGCATCTTGGCTTAGCTCTTCTACTTTATTCTGTGGGAGTTTTGCTTCATGGAATAAAAAGAATTGTGAGCTTTAGGAGAATTGTTTAGACAAATTCTCAGTCTTCACAGGAAGATAATATACAGATAGAAATTGGTGAAAATAGCAGGAGACAAGCTTATCAGTGGTTAATCCTTCATCCTTTTCTCCCCATCCCTGCAAGGAGGTTTCCAGACTCCATTTTCCTAGCACCACAACTGAAGGTGCAGCTTGGATTTCTGCAAATGTATTCTAGGTAGAGATGGTATTAGTTACTAACAGATGGAAGCATAAGCACATATTCTAACAGTGCTAATGCCTCTGTATGTCAGAAAAGAAACAAAATTAATGAAAGCGGGGCTCAGAAGTTGTGTTGACTGATTTCTGTCAGCTGTTCGACCTGTCCATGAGCTGTGCAGGCATCTGTGTGCCTCTTCCCTTCTGAAAGTAATGGATGCAGAACATATGCGAGGTGTTTAAACATCCCTGTTCCTGACAATCTTTTGTTTCCTGAAGCTCCTGATGTAGAGGTAAAATAAACAAATGAATAAATAATTTTTATAAAACCCACAACCAAAAAAATCTGTTCAAGTCTGTCCATGTTGACTGTCTCTCTGTCATAGGCACCAGGATTATTTTCTGATGCTTATCTTTTAGGATAGTGTAGGCTGCTGATTTCTTTTTACTCACATGGCTGTTTGTGATGTAAAAGCACTAAAAGTCTTCCAACACTTTGACCTTTTCTGCTTTTCATTTCTGAAGAGCTAAAAACAAATATTTCTTCTCTTCTAAATAGTTCTTTTCCAAGAATCTGTCCTCTTTTTTTCCAAAGAAAATAAACTGTCTTCTTATTTATTAACCTCTCATCATTCTGACAATTTTTCTGGACTCTCTATTTGTCCCTTTCTTTAAGAACACGTCAAACGGGATATGATCTTGGCCCAGTGAGGTCTCACCAGTACCAGCTACAGTAAGGAAATAATTGCTTTCTCACATGCTTATGAGTAAAACCCAGAGTGTCAGATTGTGACTTGCCTTTTCACAACAACTTACCTACTTTGGATTTTTTATTCGCTATAACACCAAATTTATTCTCTGCTCTGTGACACCTAATCTGTGATCCCCCCTTCATCTGTGCTGGTATCCTTCTGTAGTGTAACTTCAGTCTCTGTTGGCTTCCACCTTTTATTTCTGAACTATCTGTCTGAGCTACTGGTAACATATTAATAGTCTTCTTTGAAGCTACTACAAAATCCTCGCCTTTTCACTCTCTAAGTGTGCACCTCTCACCTCTTTTGGTATTCAAGTACTATATAATGGTAGAAATAGGAACTACTCCCTCCCATGGGACATCTAAGGGCAAATAATTTTTGTTCTCCTTTAGGATGAGACATATGTTGTAACTTCTTCCAAATCTTTCTACTGGCTTGTCCAGTTCTCCGTGACATTCTTATTAAGTCTTTCCATAAACATGGAATAGCTACAGTTGCACTGATCACAATGATTTTGTGATAGATCTTTCTACTTGGTCCCCCTGCCATGGCAAGAAAGAGGAGGCATGAGACTTCATTAAATCATGAAAGAAAAAAATAGAAATAAATCCTGGTAACAGTTAACCAGAAGAATAAAGGGGGGTAATGTGAGAAAAAAGTCTGCGGAGGCTTAAGGATTCCATGTACACATCAATATGATCATATGAAATCGTTTATTAATAATTTGCACTCACTTATATAGAGAAGCCTTGTTTACACAATCATATCATGCAGGTGGCTTTGTATTCCAATTACACATTCCATTCTCACGGAACCACTCTTCTCACATAATTATTTTTCTCTTCCGCTGCCAATTAGGTCTCAATAACCATTAACCCACTGTAGCCTAAGCTGAAGTAAGTCAGGATTGTTCACAATCTGTATATTTCTGAACTGTTTCCCGAACAGGGTAATATTAAAATAAGCTTCCTGTCAGCAGCTGGGGTATTTTGTTGTGGTTTTTTTGAGGTTTTTTTTAAAGAGTTAGGATATGTAATACTTCAAGTAATTAAGAATTCATTGACAAAAATCAGATTATTGTGTATATCTTACTTGTTATGCAAACCTGGTACTAGTTCATCATTAAATATTTACTGTTTGATTCTAGATTTGCCCAGAAATTTTGTGACAAATGATAGCACAGAAGGACATGCTTGTGGCAGAGAAATTGCAACAAGAAATGTCTTTTTGTTCCCTGTAAAGGAATCACTTGCCCAGGAGGTTTTTTTGTTTAGTTTTTTGGGGGTTTTTTTTTGACAGTTCACCTTGTTTGTAATTAACAGTAAAAAAATCAATTCCACAGTGCTTTCCTGAGATCCCTTGCCTGCAGAGACTCCTACTGCTTTGGGGATATTAGTACTTGAACAGGCCTTACTGAGTTGATATTGGAGTTCATCATCTGATCTTTGAAGTCTGCTTTGTTCTGGTCCCTCAATAATAAATAAAACCAATATTCACTGCAGTGGTGAATGGGATTAGGTTGACCTCCTGTAATGATCCGCTTTATGTAAAATCTTTATTATTTTTCAATAGCAATTTATAACAAATCAGCTGTAATTTTTGAGATCATATTTAAAGGAAAAATGTTACTGCTTTGTGCATTCTATCTTTCTAGGGTGATTGTTACTGAAATTAAAAAAGTTCAGACTTGCATGGAGGAACATGCTTAATTTCATTGAATTACAAAAATACAGTAACTTGATTAATTAAAACCACGCATTCCCAACTTCTCAAAAGTCCTTCAAATACAAAATGTAACTTTTACCTAATCTAGATTTTTTGAAAAGAAAAAAACACAATAGCTCAAATACTTCAAACTTTGCCTCCATTTCTGCTTTAATTGAAAGTTTAATGAGATTTTCTTCAGTGAAACTAACAAAAGATATCTTGTTTGCTGATCATCAATCATTAGGGAGTAATCTTCTCTCAAGCTACTTAGTTCCAAGTTGCACACTCAATATGCTGAATCTGATAATGAAGTAAATTTAGGCAATGCATTGTTCTCATAAGTTTTTTGTGTGGCTGGTGATTTAAAGACTAGAATAACACCATCATAATTCTTGCATTTAATGTCCCAGCTTAAAAAATTTCCATTCTTTAATGGATTAAAAGGGCAGTGTGTTTTCCTGTACCTTGTCAAGCATCTCAGACCAATACCACTACATTTTCAAGAATCTTAAATCCTGAAAGATCATTGTCATCTGCTTTTTTTTTAAAACTATTTAATGGGGTTTAGCACAGCAGATATTTTTCTGGAAAAATGAACATTCAGTGTAGCAAGACGAACCTCTTTTAGGGAACAGCACTTCAAGGTCCAACCAGGTATTCCAGTGGAGACTCACGAGCAATGCTCTAAGCCTATGGCTCTCAGAGTTGGCTAGCCCGAATTTGCTCCAAGAGCGACTGACCTCTCTGCTGGCTAGCTCGGGACTGAGCTCTGCCTTTGTCTTAGGCCTCACCTTTAATTGGGCCCCTGGTCCTGCTCATGTGCAGTGGGGGCCCACCCTAATTAGGCACAGGTGGGCTTGACACAAGATCATGCTCACTCCCTGGCAATTAGTGGCACCTGGTTGCCTCGTTACACTACAATTCACTTTAACCTGCTTTAGCCTGTGAATGCTAATGTCTAACTTGAATGACATTATGGTTAATGGTGACAGTTTTCTATTACCCTTGACAGGGATTTGATCTCATTGTGCCACACCTATTTTTTCCTTCCCCCAGAGAGAAAAGTTATGAATATATTATATATATACACATGTGTGTGTGCTGTTGATGTACTGCTTCTGTGAATTCAGTTTATTGAACCTCTACATACTACACAGGTCTCTTGTTTAAGACAGAAAATTTAGTTCTTGTATCTATTGTCATGAAATAAAACAAGGAATTTCCTTCAATTAGAAAATAAATATCACTTGTAATTGGTGGCAATAGAGCTGCTACATAATATTATGCCTTGCTAAATAATAGTGGCTTGATTAGGGATATTGGCACTGTTTCTCCAAAAGACGCGTGCATGCTGCATAATTTTATTTGCATATTTCTCTCATGCTTGAAATGAAGGACATATGATCCTGGTTTTGTTTACTTCTGAAATTATGCAGGGATCTGAACAAGTTCACTGAAAAAACCCAAGGATTTGCTATTCCTAGCAAACCCCACTCTGCCCAGCATGTTGTGACATACAATTGGTTAAACAGCCAAAAAGGTGTGTTGTGTGAAGATGAAAATCTGAAGCAATTGCTCAGCAAATACCATGTCTCAAGGCAGTTTGTTCCCTAGCTGTACAGGAGAGCCCTGTTCTCTTCAGCAGAACTTATAAAAATAGCAAATAATCACTAGAGACTCTAGTGATGGGTACCTTACAAAGTCAGAGTCAGGCAGACCCATGCTAAAAGTTAAAAGTGATCAAGCAATTTTTACAGTGATGAGGAGGGTCACCTCCCACCAATCCAGCAAAGCCATCCTGCTCACTTGACTCAGAGCTAAATGGCTCACCGGTTTGTGATGGGCTTGCTAACTGGTTGTTGTGATCCGCTTATTATTTTATATATTGATTATGAGGATAAATCAGCCACTACCTATAGACGACGCTTGAATTTACAAAAATAACAAGATTGTTGGATTTAAAATTAGTTAAAAGGGTTTATTTTAAAAACAGGGAAAGCAGGTTTACTGGCAAAAAGCCTTTGCATAAATTAATCACCTTAACAACAAAGAGAAGTTATCACTATCCACGCGACCTGACCTCAGGCTGGAGTTGCTTCTGGTTCTCTGCAGTTCGAGCCTCTGCTGTGTTCTTCCATAGCTGGAAGCCGAGGTGCCGAGAGGAGGGGGCGTCTGGACGAAGAAGCTGCATTTTCTTTTTCTCCTAGGGTTTTTTATACCCCAAAAGAAAGAGGGGTCCCTTCATTGAACATGTCCCTGATACATACAAATCTCCAGGCTTCCTGGGATGAGTCATTCTTATCTTTTGTCTTTTGGTGTCCTGCTAGTTTGGGTCTCTACCCCCTACCAGGAGGCGATGTGATAAATAATCTTATCTTCTAGGTGCCTGTCAGGCATACATTGATGTAAACATTTGGTAATTGCAAGCAGGATGAAGGAAAGAGAAAAAAAAAAGCTGATTCAAGAGACATATTTTATATTTTCAATTCCACGTGTATACCACACTGGTTTTATAATCTCTTTGCATGCACAGATTAATCTATGTATTTTAGCCATTTGCCTGGGATGTCTGTTCTATTTCAAATGTGATAACCCCAATTTAATACCCAAAGACTAGTACTAGTGCCAGGTAAAGGTGCAGATTTAGTGGAGATATATCTTAGGTGTCTTTGAGGGCATCATTTTTTTATTTGTTGCTGCAGATAATCTTGTTACTGACAAAGTACAAGCAATGGAAGAGATATTACAGAATAAGTAGTCTTGAGATGTTTTGTTCAAATATCTTCAGCTTCTTTTCCTTTTACAACAATATACACACTCTGGGATTTGACATGTTTGTCTTCCTTTCTTCTTCCTTCTATTTTTTGGTTGGTTTTTTTGGTTTTTTTCCCTGATTATTATTTAGGTTCCTTTTGTCCTCAGTAGGAAATAATCCCAATTTCTTTCTCCACTATTCAGTTTCCACTTCTATTCCATTGGAAAATGTATAAAGCAATTCTCTATCTTATGAGAAATGCATTCTGTGTTTCTCATGCCATGTTTTCTCCTTAGAAAAAAATACTACACTGCTATATGCTGGATATAAATGGTTGCTACACTTGTCAGTATCTTATAAAGGCTGTAAAGACTTTTATGCAGATCTCAGATTATTTTGAAGACTGTAAATTTGAATAAAAGCATGCTGGATTTTTTCATGTTAGACAATTTCTTCCATATTGTGCAGGAAGAGTTCCCAAACAAATGTCTTGATAGGAAAAAACCCCAAAAACATTGTGGTGTGTAGGCAATTATCTCAAAATAAAGCCAAGCTTCCATGTGCTTATGAGACTGTGAGACTCTGATCTCACTGATTAGAAATTGTCTCAAAAGAACAATTTTAAAGGTTAGAGAGTGGATTTCTTATCCTAAAATAAGGATAATAAATCCATTGCCATGGATTTCTTATCCTAAAATTATAACTGGTGCTGGTTTTCTTGTATAACTACCATTGCACCAAGGTGGTGGTCCTTTAAAAAAAAGAAAAAATTAACACCACAGCTATAAAGTCCAAACTGAGCTCCCTCACCAGATCATTTCTTTATTTAGACATGCATCCTGAACATAGATTTTCTTTTATTCCTGCACATTACTGCTTCACAGATTTATGGTTTTGTAACCCTTCTGCTGTCCATCCTAAAGATCTCTGCTGGTTGTATCAGGATCACTGCATTTCCCACTGTTACCACCTTAGAGCCACTCAGGGTTCTTAAATCAGTTGTACATGGACATGTAAAATAAATGATATGGTGATAGGCATTTAGGGTAGCTTAATTATTTTATTTATTTATGAAAGTTATATAATTAAGTTTTGAGGGACTGAAAAATAATCTTTACTCACAAGAAAAGAAGCCTAAATAAATATAAAATATCTGTACATATTCCCCACATCATTTCTCTTATTAATTCTGATAATTTGAGACAGATCAGTCCTCAGGAATCTCCTTTGACTAATTCAACTTTAACACAACATTTAGCAGTGTTAGCAACATGGTTTAGTGGGTGTGGAAGGCTTTGTTTTTATTTTCTGGCTTGGGTTACTTCGGAACATATAGGTGAGCACTGGACATCAAAAAGAGAAAATGTCCTTAGCTTCCATATGTTAATCCAAGAGTGCATATTTAGTAAATCTTTCTTGGAATTTTATGCAATAAATTATTTAAGGGCATGGTTATATCTGAATATTCAGGCTATACATGAAAAATGTGTACTTTTTTCATTCACCCAAATCCAAATTATTCTGCATTCAAATCTACTGACCAAGGACCTTCATTGTATTGGGTTTTGATAGAATAACCTTCATTTCAGCCAAATTCAACAGTATTTTAGTAGCTTATAGCCTGCCTGAAATTTGCCATAGGGTTTTTTTGTGTGTCTGTGAACAAATGGGTAAAGTAACTTGTTTTATATGTTCTGAAATTCTGAAAAGATAGCAGAGTTCTGATGTTGGCTCTCTTCTGTGACTTTTTTAGTTAAAAACCTCAGTACAAAATACCACTGGTATTAAAACAAAAAATATTTACTGAAGTTATGTGATGCTATTTTCTGCCAGAAAAGGTTTTCATAAGAAGAATATAGAAGCTGGAACTTTCCACAGCAGAGGACAGGGCAGCTACTAATTTGTTCAGTGTTAAATATGCAGTAGATTTTCTTTTAAAACTCTGAGCTAGAGTTGCTTTTAGGAACTTCCAGGTATTGTTAATTTTATTTGTTATCATCTTCACCCTGAAGTCACGTTACACTTTAATATGCACTTTTTACTCACCTATAAATTGATTTTTTAATTCATGTCACTCTGGGGATACAGTTATTCTGTTTTCCATACCAGATGTAACACAGTGTAACAAAACACAATGTCTCTACAAAATTATCTAAAAAGTATTACTCCCTTAAGTGGGCATTTTCTCTGTTACTGTCTAATTACTGACCATGAATAGATATATCATCATCATTTTCTGTTGTAAGTGGCATTTGCAATGAAATTATTGTCACTTAGCAAGGTGACAATAGGTCTCCAGTCTGATGACAGGTCAAACCAGACACCCAGATCATGGTGGTGGAAAGAGGCCATGCCATTTTTGTTCCTTAAGGCACAGCCAAGGGATTGGTTTTGGCAGAAAATGTGGAGGAGAGTCTGTAAGAGAGAAGTAGAGCTTAACAGAAAGTGGAGAAGTTTTCAAAGCTGGGAATAAAGGTGTAAAGTCTAGGGCCCAGGGAGATAGAGGAGTAATTAATAAGCAGTCATCAAGAAGTAAATGAAATTGAAACAAAATGAAGCCATGTCACTTAGGCAATTCAAGGTTTAGATGAAATAGAAGGTTCAAATAAGGAGAAATTTAGCAAAAGATTTAAAATATTGATTTAATGCCAACAGAGATTATATAAGATGGTGCCATTTTGAAAGAGAAGCTGGTAGGCGAAGACAGTAATAAAATATTTTTCAATATAAGTTGTAAGCTCAGCAAACAGTTGAAGAGAAATGGTATCTGGTTTTTTACTTCACAGGAGGAATATAGTGATTTTTCTTGGTAAGAACAGGTGGAGTGATAGAGATAGAAGCCTTACTGGAGAGGAAGACAATAAAGATTAATTATGCATGAGAAATAATAATCATTCTGGCGAGATGAAAAAACTCCTAAAACATTAATTTAAAGAAACAGATAGTGCTAGGTGTAAACAGTTTCAAGGTGTATATATAAGTATAGGGCCAAAAAGGGAAGGAGCAAAGCTCAGGAACATGCTCAGGAAGACAGCCTGGGTGAGTCTCAAACCAAGTCTAGGGATACGCATCTCAGAAAGGGAGCAAACAGCAGTTTCAGCTTTCTGGGACAGGTAGTCTGGAGTCTCCTGTCATGCAGCCATGGGCAAAGGCAGTGCCAGCTTTCTTCTCTGTATAATTAGTAAGCCCCTCTAGAGAAGGTAAAAGGAAACTAAGGGGGAAAGGCAGAAGATACGGGAAAGGGAAAAGTGGATGAGAATATGTGGGCACTGGTAAAAATATGGAGGAAGATCACAGGAAGGAGAAAAATGTAGTAAAAGTAAGGGAGTAGAATAAGGAAAAGAGGAGGAATAGGACAAAACAAAAGGTTTCAGGGCTAAAGTGTACTATTTTTGTAAATACTCTGAGAACAATGAGAGAGGTGAGAAGAACACTCTGTGCTCTTGTATGTGGGAGTGAGATGGACCTGAATAAAGGGAAAGTTATTCACTTGTTAAAAAAGTTTTACCAAAGCATAGAATTATAATAAATATTTTAAGTATTGCTTACAGGATATCTTGTGCATGCAAGACATGCTTAAGTCTTCCTTATCTGTAAAGCATTTTTAAAAAGTTATTCACTTGTGACTCTGAGTTATTGACTTGTGAACTGTTAGATTCTGAGAGGTGATACTATAAAGTTAATAGGAGGCAAGTTTTATCTACCATGTCAGTGCCAATGCTCTTTTTAAAGCTTAGTTGCTGATGTTATAAATGCAAGCTGGCCAAATGGTAGCGATGCCTGGTCTTTCTGTTTTCTCTCTACCCTCTTCCCCATCCTTTTTAAAGTTAGTAATCACATGTCAAATAAATGCAGCAAAAGGATTTGTTTACAGAGGTTACACTTCATACCACCTCATTACTTTCCACTCCTGAGAATGTTCACCAGGTGCTGCAGGAGGTCAATATCTTCTAAGAGTAGTTCAATGCCATTCTGGATCCTCTGCTGATTGTTCTATACCCTCAGCCATCCAAGGAACAGCAAGATGGTTTGTTAGGGAGTGCTTTTTATTTTACCTGGGGAACTTGAGTGAATTTTGGAGTGAATATTGGTTTTTTTATGTGCAAAAATCTGACATAAAATTTTATTTTGGGAGGGCTAGGGAGCAGACAAAAAATATAGATATTAAATCTAGTTATTCTTACTGTACTGACACTGCCTCATGTTTCAAAACCTTGTGCTAAAATCTTGCTGCTGAGGTACACATCTTTTTTAATGCTTAGGTCTCCCATGTTTTCAGTGAGGAAAAGGAAAGAAAAGGAAGAGAAAATTAAATGGTTATCTTCAAAGACATTTTCATAGAGCCAACATGTGATCTGAAACTTACCTAGAGAAGCTGATGAATAAAAATAACATCAGTTGCTTAGTATATATTTCTAATGTTAAAACCTATTGAATTATATAAGGAAAAATGTGCAAATAAATAATATAATACTAGCATTTGGTATGTAGAAATATGGTGCAATATGTTTGTATTCATAACATTCTTTTATGATCTGAAATCATACTGTTATGCACAGCCCCATATATTGGCATTTATGCCTAACGAGAAGTGTGTGAACAGCTCTATAATATTTGAAAATTTCAGGACCTGAGGAGTCAAATAAACATTAGCATATCTACTGTGCAAAATATTGCAACTCTGTCTTTGTTAGCACAGAGACTTTTAAGTGCAAACAGACTGGATTCAGAGCCTGAAAGTGAATAATGAGAGAGAAAAATGTTATGTTTTTTATGTCCCAACAATAATATAAAAATCAGTGAGGTTATAATGTAAGTCTTCAAACTATGATTCTATCTTTTCTCTGGAATCAGCTAAGTTCATTCAGACAAAGCTTTCTTTCCAAGGATGCCTTTAATGTGCCTGAAAATATTTGGCTGAGGTCATTGTTAGTCTGTTTACTCTTGCACCAAGGTAAATCATAACAACCTGCATACATCAGACATCCTCATCACCTACTACTACTGTCTTTATTCTATTAAAAATGAAACAGAAGAAAGTGTTAAATGAAATTCCCATTATTACCAGCACACCTGACAGACAGTAGCATGAATGTCACACTAAGATTTGATGGTTCACCTCACAGACTCCTATAGATCTCTGACTGTTGTAGTATATCAGCAGAACTGAGACTCTGTCATTTTTGTGCATAAGCAAACCCTATGTTGGTTAAAAGGTGAAACATTTTTCACCTTTTTTTCTCCATTACAGGATCACAAACCGCATGGTACCAGCCTTATAATATTGCAAATGCTTGTGTGCTATGCAAGAACTTGGTGAAAAATCATTTTGATTTTTCCTCTGGGTGTAAGAACGAACGAGAAGAGGAAACTGGGTCTGAAAATTTAAAGCTTTCTTGAAGGCTTAGTGTAGATTGAAAAAGGTCCTTGCCTAAAAGACACATTCTGCATAATATGTGTGGTAGAGAGAGACATCACTGAAAACAAAGATGAGTCCTATTCAGCTGAAGGCTGGCAGGATGCTACTGCATTTGTGTAGGTGACAAGGAAAATAGGAAGCAAGTCTGTCAGCAACACAGGAAATACTAAAGGAAGAAAACTATGGACAAGCTGCAAAAAATAAGAAAAAGGTATCTGCGTAAGCTAATCCTGTTAAGTATGTTGTTACTAGTTGAGAAAGGATTTCACTGTTTTAAGGGAAGTTTGCACTATTTAAGACACTCAGTATGCACTGACAATGATGGCGTGTCCCCAAAAGTAGGGGAAAAAAAAAAGAGGACTTTAAAGATAAAGGAGGCTTATGAAAGCAAGAAACTTCTAGAAAGCAGAAAGAAATTCAGGTGGAAATGGAAAGGGCAGGGGGGTTTTATCTTCTCTGATATTAGCCTCTTGGGTTACCAGAAAAAGTTCATAGGCATTAAACAGAATTTCTTGGAGAAGCAAGCTGAAGGTAAATCTTCTGCTAATTATCTTCTGCAAATCATCTTGTTCCTGGCATATCTTCATGCTAATTATGAGAAAAAACTTTTGAGTCTGAAAATCTATGAATGATTTAGTGGAAAGCTTATGATGGAAAGAAAAAAGTACCCACTGAACAAGAATTTTGCAGATCTGACTGCTCAAATCATTGTGGTTTTGTTTTCTTTGCTTCTACTGTTTTATTAGTACATTCTATGGTACTGTGGGATATGTATATTTTTCATATGTCACTTCAGTGAAGTGGTTTAAGAGAATATCTGAAGTGAAAATTCCTGTGTAAATCAATGAGCTGCACCTTCTTTGCCTTTCTATATGTGAAACTATTGTACAAAGAGTATATCCTTTGAAATCTGGTGAAACCAGGGACAAGACTAACTTACAGATGGGTAGTTGACAACTTTAAACCATCTCATGATAAAAGGTTTTGATCATAGAATGTCTTTATGCAAATTTGCCTGTACCTGAGTTGGGATGTAGGATATCAGTCTTTCCTTCTTTCCTTTTGAAGCCATTTTTAGGCACTGGGTTATTAGCTCTTTCTCACTACCAGTGTTTTATACACTACTAAGTAATGTTGACTGCAAACAAAAGAACTGAACATACAAATGGTTGCCATACAAATCACCACTTTGGGATAATTGAGACCACTCTTCCAATAGGCCAAGATGCTATCTTCTGGAAAACATCATTGCTGTTCACCAGTGAAGTATGGGGAGGAAACAGCAGCACCTCAGCTAAATAAAGTAACAAATATGGGTTTGATAGCTACACCTGGGTCTATCACAAACATCTGTCTGTGCCATTGTTTAGGTGTTTGTGAAAAAATACTCCTTTGGAAGAAGTATGCTTTTATTCTAATCACTTACAAAGAAACCATGTATATTATTACCCTGCTTCATGTATCCAAGAGCATCTATATTCCTCACCATATAAATTTTTCTAGCAAAATTTAAAACTGATTATCTTTGAATAGGATTCTGAAACAGAACCTGAATTTCTATTACCCTAAGAAGATGGTAGAAAGAATGAAGCCATCAACCACATAGTAACCACAAGGCTTTGATGTTGATCTGTTTCTCCACTGACCCCAGGGGATGTTCTGCAAAATGCATATTACATCTTGTCCTCTCTCTGTAGGTCATAAAAGGTTTTCAAGAGTAGAGGGTGAGTCTGACTTTCTTAAACTCCATCTGAAAGAGATGCTACTCGCCATCATGTGCTCAATGAACTCAGTTTTATTAAGGACCCACATCATTCCTTCTTATTCAGCCTATTGTAACTGAGTAATGTCATAGCAACAAAGACTTCTCCCTGCATTTATACTGCTACTTGAGTTGTTAGATGATAACAGTAGCTATCTATTAGAGGCAAAATCAAACACTTTTCAAAGCAACCACCATTATTCAGATATCAGCCAAAGAAAATGTGGTGAAATTAATCAAAATTAATATAATTACTTTGGATTTAACAATAATCAGGCAAAGACAAGCAGTGCAATTATCAAATGCTTGGCATTCCTGGGTCATAATCTTTCATTTCATTTCATCTCTATTACCAGAAGTTACTCTGTTTAAAGTACATTCTGATGTCAGACATTGTCCATTAAATAGTCACTAAAGATCTACATCTGGGAGATAGTCACTAAATTATATGAATAGACCCTCTTAATGACTTAGTACAGCCATTGTCCAGGCAATATAAAAGAAAGCTTATTGCATGGAACACTGAGGCCACACTGAAGCAAATGCTGCTAAGAAAACAGCTCCCTTCAATCCTTTCCCTGTCTGATTAGCCAATATAACTATTCTTCCCCAATGGCTTTGCTTTACATATCAATCCATCCAAAAGATGTGAAAAAAGTCATTTAAAAAGACCTTGTCTTTTAGTGCTGTAACTTTGCATTCAAGTCTTAGATGGATTTTAAGATTTTGCATCCTCTGATTTGTTCTTCCTCTGTGATCTGAGGGAATTTAATCACTTGCTTGTCAAGGCAAGGATTTTTGCTACTTAACAGACACTTTTAACAAAGCAGAATGCCATCTATATTTTAGATCTATAGACCCCATATCTTTCTAATTTAGACACGAGGATGTGATGTGAGACAGTGTCAGACACTTTCCATAAGTCAGGTGAGTGACATCAGTTGCACCTCCCTGGTCTGCTGATGCTGTGACTCTATTATAAAAAGCCACCATACTTGTCAGGCATGATTTGCCCTTGGTGAAGCCTTGTTGGTTGCCACCAGCATCTCATCATTTTCCATGTGCCTTAGCAGATCTTTCAGGAGGATCTGCTCCATGATCTTCCTGGCTACAGAGGTGAGACTGACTGGCTTGTAGTTCCCTGGGTCTGACTTGATATCCTCTGTTGCAATAATAAAATAAAAAATAATGTTTCCCAAGTTGATAAAACTGGTTTCCAAAGTTTCTGTACCAAGGAGTTTTTTATTTCATCCTTAGGATAATTGTTACTAGGACTTTTTAAAAGAAACTAAAAATTCAAGGGAAATTCATTCTTATAGTATTGGCAGGCTATAATTTTAGAAAGACAGCAAAAAAAAAAAAAAATCAAAGTTTATTTCACATCTCTACCAAAATCAGGGGCTGTTTAGCTAGTAAAGTTTTTCATTAACTATTGAAAAATGATGAATGAATCAATAAACACTGATTTTACATATTTATCAGTGCTGAATGTACAACATAGCTGAAGAGAGACAACATAGTGATTTTTATTGATGGCTTTTTTTTAGTCTTAAAATGAATTGGCTGAGGAAACTGACTGTCCAGGAGAGTGCTGGGCTTTTTAAAGAGGAGTCCAGAGTAAATCTATTTTCCTGTCTGCAGTTTTGTATTATTGCCATCTATATCTAGCCAGAATTTCATGCTGCCAAATCTGATTACAGGATCACAGTCATAATTGCTTCACTTCACTCACAGGAAAAGCATTGCACAAGATGTAATCTTCTTCATTTGTCTATCCCTTCCACTTAAATTGTGTGTTCTACCAAAAAAAGAAAAAAGAAAAAACAAAACAAAACAAACCTCAACAACAAACAAAAAAATCCAACCCTCCAGAATCTTGAGAGAACTCACAGCATCTCTTTAAGCTAAAATTCCCTCAAGCAAATCCTAATACTTTTTCTATGATGGGTTCTCATGGGAAGCAATTGTCACTAGTGTGCATCATTCCACACTTCCTCTAAATTTTCCTACACTTAATTTAAACACGTGAACCCAACAAGAAACTGGACAGCAAACCAGCATAAAATACTTTTACCTGCTCAAAGTGGCATTGAAGGGTCCTGGCAGAGATTGCAGTTATTGTAAGAAAAGTATCACAAAAGGGCAACATCTGCCTGGGCGACTGTGCTGCTTCTCATCACAGGTAGCCACTAGGCAGTTTTCCCTTTGTCTTTCCTTTTTTCTTTGTGGTGGGGGTTTTTAAACTTTCATCATTATGCACATTTTTTATGTGCATAATCACCCATGAACCCTCCAAGAATGTTTTGTGCACATATACCTGTATAAGAAATAAGAGTACAATGCAATCACTCTTTAAAAATCCATCTTGACATCCTCTAGGATTAGTACAACTCCAACAGCCTGACACATTCACTGGCAAGTTTTATCTTGATGTTGAACTAGATGTTTATATCCTCATGCACCCTTAGGATACAATTTTTCCTCTGTGAGTTGTATTACATCTCTGCTATTTTAACCATCATTTTTCACTTGCAGTGTAGCTAATATGACTAACAGCTAGCAACGAAACAAGGAAAGTATATACACAACATGAAAATATAATTATATACAATCCCATATATCAAGTAACACTGCAGATTTCAGAGTAACCAAGCATCTGTTTCTCTTACCCTTTGCTGCTACCTTCTCTCCAAGACTAAATAAGAATCAAAGTAGTATTGAAATACAAATAATTTTGAGGAACAACACTAAATAAAAATCACATATTTTTATCAATGTGTGTAAACCTAAGTGAACCATATAAACTTGAATATTATGTATTACATTGGCTTTTTCTAAGTGCATTGACTACAGAATCACTGAGGGGATGAAAGCACACAAGTGCAATTAGAAAAAGATTGAATTGGAAGAAGGTGAAGTTATATGCCCGTATCAGACAGATATTCTTAAAAAGAAAACATAAAACAGAACATTGTTATTCTAACCTCCTTTTACTTTCTTTAAATCTGCACACCCATATTTTTTAAATCCAAACCTGTACTGAATGTACATTTAGAAAAGAACTTTAAAGATAACTCAATTTTTTTTCAACCAATATGCCTGTGCAAGAGCTCATGTGGTTTCCAGCAGCAGGAGACTGTAACGTATCATAATTGCTAAGCTAATTCTCTCTTCAGGAAAATAGATCTGGCATGTAAGAAAGGAGGCTGTAGGCAGAGAGGAGAAAAAAGAGAAACATCATAGAAATTCCAAGATGTTTGTTTTCATCAAATAGATTAACTCAAGCCAAATGGAAAGCAATCTGGCAGACTTAAAGTGTGATGTTAGCAACAGTGTTTTGCGAGTATGAGTAAAAAAGTAAACACACTTCAGTTTTACTTTACACATTTCAACAGTCTCCTGCATTTCATACTGGCCATCTAGAGGACACTCCAAGTACTTAATCAGAGCTGCCTGTAGTCAGTTGAGCTTCCCAAAAGAAACCAAGAAACTTTGATTAATCCTTGTAAATTCCACTGGATACAAAAGTACATGAGGTTTCTATTACAGACATCCAGACTAGGTGCCATAAGATGGAATATGTGAATTACTTCTCTCAGTTTCATTTAGTGGTAGGAGCACGTAGAAGCTATTGGAGGCAAGAAGTCTGCTATCTACATTTTTTTGGCTAAGTAGTATTTGTTAACTAACCAAATTCTCTGGATGAAACATTTAAATTGGTCCAATAATTTTACTTTGGAGAAATCTAGATTTAGAGCCCAGTCAGTCTTATATGAATCAATTTCATCTCTGTTCTCAGCATTAGTGTTAGGAACCCTTCTAGGTATTGCTCTCTGAATGATGACAGGGAAAATTAAGGCCATCAGTGGGAATAGAGCCACATATGTGTTTCATAGGCATTGTGTGTGAGTCTTTTATGTTATTGTTATGCCAGGTCAGACTTTTAGGTCTCTCTAGAAGTGGCTCACAAGAGCAGCTCAGTTTTCTGTGACTTGCTTGAAGAATTTTCCAACCAACGGTAGACAGTAAGGGTACCGCCACAAAACATATGGAGGAACACTGAATGTAGTGATTTCTACTTTAACATCCTGTAGAAAAACTGGCATTTCTTCAGGACAAGCCTGATGGCTGTCCTATCATGTCACAAATCAGGAAGACATAAGTCACCATCTGTGGCCCAGAACATATATGTGGTTAGAAAACTGCATGAGTTTAGCAACCTCGGAACTATGGCCAGGCATCTTGCACTGCTTGCTCTGCAATTATTTTTAGGCTCCTACTTTTGAGGGCAAAGACCTGACTCTGTTTAAGATGCCATATATTAACTCACTAGATGTCCCCTCTAATGGGAACAACACATGTAGTGACTGCAAGAGGAGCTTCATGCAGATGCCTGTGGGGAGTTCACTGCTCTCCTGAAAACCAGTAGAAGTCTGAGGAAACCTGGCAAATGCTTTCCATGTGCCTTTGGCATGCTACATCTTTATAGTGTCTGTGTTCTCATCATAAGTGAGCCTAGGAAACCATTGTCCAATACAGTAAAAATAATTTTCATGTCTTAGGGCAGCAATGAGAAATGCAGCACATAATCACTGTCCAAGCCACAGAGGGAGAATTTGAATGATCAGCTACTTTGCAACATGGAATTTTGCTGATTTTCAAATACAACAAACCACATGGTACTAACATGCCTCAGAGCTTTAAAGTGCCCACTGAGTGTATTTTTCCTGCCCTGTACAGAGAGGGAAATGCTAATATGTATGGGACATTTTGTACCTAGTTAATTTTATAGACCACATTGAAAAGAGGTTTAAGCCCTTGCTGAATAAAATTTCAATTTAAATGTTACTCTGTGCTTGTTAGTCTAGAAACATAGAGTCACAGTTAATGGCTTACATTGATTGTTTGAAACTGCTTATTGGTTTAATACAGTGTTTTGACAAAACTGTAACTTTCTTCTCCCTTTCAAATAAATGGAAAGAGAGGTTACTACTAACATTGAATTCTATTCACCGTTTACATTTCTCAATACATTGATGTACAAAATGTGCATTTATAATCACTGCCCTTATTTTTAAACCATACCCAAAAGTGGAATCTGTAAAACATGAAAATGTGGAGGCTGACAGAAGCATTACTTGTTTCTTTTTTATGTAGTGCTTGATCAGTCTGTGTCCCAAGGAAATGCTGATTTTTTTTTAAACAGAGATAAGAGTAGTGCACTAAAAATTGAGAGAATGGAGTCTTTGACATCACTTTCACTCAATTAAGCAGTTGCAAAGGGTCATGTACAAAAATGAAGACAAATAAATTAGTTCCTCTGCCTATATAAGAATTTTCCAACCCTGCTGACCATTAGTAGTGCAATGTTGAAGTAAATATTGTCTTGCCAACTTACTAAGCAGCTAAACATTCTGCAAATATTATCTGCCAATGTGGAGAGAAAAAAAATTAGTAACACTTAAAGGTTTGGAGTTTCTTAGGTCTTAATCTCAAGAACCTTTGCAGAAGAAGAAAGGCAAAATCTGATTTCTCTGAACATTACTAATAGTTCATCTTTGAAAAGATGCAATGTTCGAGAGCTCTGCTGAAAAACCAGGGTCTGTTGTCTGTTTCTAAGGGAAGAAACCATTCTCTTGAAGTCATAAGCTCTGTCTGTACTAATACTCAGTAACTCCAGCATGGAGGCATAGCACAACCTTTATACTTAAGTCATTGAGGTATAAACAAGGGAAAATAGACTTCTTACTACTTCAGAGGTCTGGTTAATAAGGACTGTAAGAGCTCTTATGGTAAATTCTGCTTCAAAGCAAACTTTCGATACTGTTATTGACTCGGTTAAGGTTGTTTGTTCTATTTTTAAAGTAGTCTTGCCTGCTGGCTTCAAATAAATTACATATTTACACCTGAAGATGTCCCTATCTTTTCATCATCTTTTCACACTTTTAATTGACAACGCTTTTGAACTATTGAGTAACAATGCCCACTAAGATGTCATGTGGGCTGTACTAAACTTTAGCTTGTTGTATGATGAAGCTTGCAGTTTCATATGCTGGATCAGACTTTTGCTGAACAGGACTTTGAGATCTTCCTGGTGTCATTATAGCGGTTTTATTCTTTGAATAAAAGAGCAGAGTTTTTCCAGATTCTCAGTGGCATCTATACTGTATGCATGAATTAATGTGGTTCTGTATTATATGACAAATAGCATTTCAGGCATTTATAAACCACTTACAATCCAAATAAAATGCCAATGTCTTAGCTGGAATACAGTCAAAGTCTTATCGCGTACTAATTAATAACTGTATATTCCCTGTTCTGAGATGTAATCAAAGGCTCTTGCATGACACAGCCCCAAATGAAAAAGTGTTCTTATGCTGTTGTTGGCCATGTAGATAAAAGAGAAAAATTTCACAGATTTCATGTCCACATCAATATCTGTAGGGACAAGGGAATATAGCAGACACAATTCTACAGAAATTTCCCCTAAATGAGCCCAAATCGTGTGTGTGTTGACTAAAGCATGGTATATTATAGCACTTCCTGTGCTCATTTATTCCACTTATTAATTATCCTCATTATTAGAAAGCCAAGCATTATCTCCAGTTTGCAGTTTTCAGCTTTTAGCTGTGCTTCATATCACATTTTTCTTTGTTACATTATGTAGCTCAACAAAAGTAACTCTGCAGTAAAGTGTTTATATACCATAATCAATTTATCTTTCAAACTCTGTTTTGGTAAACTACAGAGAATTGGTCACTAAAGGTCTTCTGTTATAGCTTAATATATTCTCAGCATATTTACCTAGTTTTTACTTGCCCTTTCCACAAATTTTAATTTATACAGACTGTCAGGAAAGGAGGTCAAGTATTCATGCACGTGCCAGTTTGCAAAGATAACCATTAACCTCTCTAATTGACTTAGCCAGATGGTCAAGGCACTCTAGCATGGAGATCATTGGGCCAGGACAGAAGGCAGATATTTGGCTTCTTTTCTTATACCCCAAAACATCCCTTACCTCTTTACCTTCTTGCTCCTTTTTGTTTTTCTTATGTTGACCACCTGATCACCCTGAACTTTTCAGTTAAATCATCCCGATAAAGACCATGAAACCATTTAAAATGCAGTTACACTCAATAGCTTTCACAATACATTTGTCAATAAGCACAGGCCCTTTCTTTTTTAAATTATATGTTGAAAAATTTCTTGTTCTTCTTGATTTCCCTTGCTAGCTACATCTTGTTTCATTCTCTTGGTCATCTGACTTTGGCCCCCACGCCTGATTTATACCTTTATATTCATCTTTAGCAATCTCATTTAATTTCCATTTCCAGTACAGTCTCTTATCCTATTAGAGGGCATAAAAGAGTTACTGATTAAACCCAGATGATTTTTTATTACTCTGCCTTTCCTCCCCCAGAATAGTATCATTTACACTTCTATTCTAAATACTGCATCACTAGGAGCTGCAAATGGATGGCTTGGGGTTTTTTTTTCAGATTAGTATCCCAGAAGACTTCACCTACAAAACCTCTGATTTATGAAGTCTGCTTTTTGAAGCCTGCTATTTTTATTTCATACTGCAGCAGCTTTTCAAGCCAAAGCTTCCCTGCAGCTGTTTTTTCTCCAAACATGTCAAAAGTTTCAGACTATTTTTGTTATCCTTAAATTACATGTGGATGCTCTAAAGAAGCAATAACATTTGAGTACATGTAATAAAACTGCAGGAAACAATGACTGTGTAAAAGTAGTAACTTATTTCTCAGAGTATTTTGTGATTTAATTTTTTATTACAACTCAAGAAGAAATAAACAGGAAAGGAAAACTTGCCCCAAAGGGAAAACTCTGTGTCATTGCAGAAGATTTGCACTATTAAAAAAGCACATGCAGTAGTATAGATGGCTAAACCCACCTGAATTGAACTAAATGGAACTTATGCCAGAAGAAACATGAAATTAATTTACAGCAAAATAACAAAATATTTGAAAAAAAAATTAAAGGTTAGTATGTCTCATCTAATGACTTTTCATGATCCATTTCTGAAGAAAACCTCTAAAAAATATCTTGAGGTTTTTTAGTATGAATTACTCAAACTTGTATCTTGCTTGGTGCTGAAATGTACTAGAATAGGTTTGACCTGTAGCACTTGGCAAACAAAGGGAATCCACACAAAGAGAAAGGGTAGATACCTCATGAAATATCTAGAAGCTCTCCTTCATATGAGCAGATTTTGAAAGCTTGAGAATAACTGCTAAAAAGCTACTGAATTTCTCTTCCCTAATTCAACATTCACTAAGGAGAACCTTCAAAAATATATTCAATGTTTTACAATCTTGTCCTCAATTATTTATAAGAATTTTGCTTGTCTTTTCTAGGGCTGACATTGACAAAAATATTCCAATTTTCCAATCCAAGTGTATTTGAGTTTAACATGCTTCAGTAAAAACCATGTCTTTGTGAAGTTATATAGTTAGGGGATAGGAATCTATTTACAAAATGAAACACAAAAAGAAATTATAAGTGTGAGAGTAACATGGGACTGACTGGTCTTTCTGTCTTCTGTGCATTTCTGTCACCATAAAACTGTGTCTTAGGCTGCTTTCTTTCAAAGTAATAAGCTTCATAAGACTGCAGGAAGAGTAAACTTAAATAAAGTAACATCCTCAGCTACAGAATGCAAATATTCCTATTAATATCAAAGAACATGCTATAACAATTTATAATTCTTAGAGGGTCATTTCAAAATGCTGATTACCTTTCTAGAATCAGATAGTAGATGAGATTATCAGTATAACGCTTGCAGATATCTCATAAAAGGACTGCTCTATTTGTGCTGGAAAATAGAATCATTAATTCCTACTGGTCAGATGGGTAGAAGAAATTCACTGAAGTGTCATTCAAATTTTTACTACTTTCAGATGTTTTTTTGTATCCCAATGGATGCAAGAATATCTTTTAATCGGTCATTATTACTGTTGGAAAAAGAGAATAAAGGATTAAACTAAATACAGCCTAAAATATGGGGAAAAATGTTAACTTTTGGACAGAGCTTGAAAAAATCATATATATTTCATATTACTCTGAAAATTAAATTCACTGTTTAACCATTTCTTACTTGCTTTCCAACCATTTCTCTTCTAAAAAGAAAAATTATGGAATAACTTTATAGTAAAAGTCAGGCAGACATAAAGTAGTAATTACACAAAAAGAACTGCTTAAAACCCTTCCTTCAGAAATCTGTCTTTAGGAAAGTGAAAACCTGTTATTGTCTTCTTGTTGTTTCTATGTTGTACTGAATTATGACTGTTCTTGAGACAGCTGTATTTGCAATTAGAGGACAGTATAAAATGTGTTCTGCCGCACTCTTAGCACGGAAGAAGAAACTGTTGGTATTCAGGAGCACTGTTTGTGCTTCTTAAACATGCTGTAATGACCATATTTAAATACATTAATCTGGCTCAGCAGTTACTAAAAGGAAACTGATTTGCAGTTTGCTGATGCAGGTAAAATAAAAATTAGTAAAGTCAGTGCAAACTTACTGTGCTGCATATCTCACCCAATTAACCACTGATCTGGTACCATCATCTGTACTGCAGACATCAAGCAGAGGCATAGTATTTGGGCAGTACCCAGGAGCACAGTGTATTGTCCTTGGTTTTCCCAGCATCCAGAACTCCTGGACAAGGTGTGTCAGGGGTACAAACCTGCCAAGACCTTCTGGAGACCACTTATGGCCTTGTTGCCTTTGACTTTACCTTATCCCCTCTGAACTGCTGGCACCATCAGGTTCCACAGCAAGTTGAGTTTCTGCTGCATAAAGTGTTTGGGCTGAAAGAAAATGTCCAGGCCCCTTGACTGGGCCATGCTAATGGACAAGAACAAGAACTTATGGACTCAATATGAGAAACTGCTGGCTGTGAGACATTAATTACACTGTAAGAAGCTGCATCCCTCTGAGAGATGGCTGGATTTCACTGGATGGAACAATTGGGAATCCTGACTTCCCCATGTCAATGCTGGTCCCAGGCTTGATGCCACATTCCTAACCACTCCTGATGCAGAGAAGAACCTTCCTCTCCCTGCTGCAGAGAGGTTGGGCTCAGTATCTCCAGTACTCCAGGATTTGCAAGCAGTGGGATAGAAATTTTACTCCATCATGCCCTAGGGTGACACCCTAATTAGCAAGTGGTTAGAGAAAGGTGTTGAAAACATAACAGCTTTTTGTCCAGTGGTGTTTCCTGAGGAAGCAAATAATTTGATGTGAGGTAAATCTATTTCAAGAGAGGTTGATAGTAGAAAGTGATGCTGACTCCAGTCTCAGGGCAGGACAGCCCATAAGGTGCTGCATTCTCCTCAGCATTTCCTAATGGAGTCCCTACCTCAGGGAGTGGCATTTTTGCCTGCCTTTGTCTCCTGCCTTGTTTCACAGCTCTGTGAATCCCAAAATGTTTCAGTGGGAAAAGTCTGGGCACTATAATTCTTCAGTGGTTGCAGGGAGGTAGCATCATCTATGGCAAGATGTGTTGAAGGGGTTGGTAAATGCAAACAGCAGCCTACATGACAGCTGAATCTGCTGCTATAAACTGCACAGACTCACTTAAGCCAGTTTTGGATTAGCCAGGATAAGTAATGTTGTACTCTGGCCTTGGGAAGACATCCCAAGCATTTGAGTAGTTTTACACTTTGCTGAATCTGAATGCTGCTTACACTGAATGCCTTTTGCTTAGGAATTCATTTATTTATGCTAAAACTATTTCAGCACACAGTTATTAATTCATCTTTCATAATACAGAATTTTAAGGCTTTATATATTGATAAACAGATCTGGAGGAAGTCAACATTACTACTAAGGCATTTAAATGATGCCTGAATACAGCATAGATAGATTGGAAATACAATAATCATTGTTTCTTTGAGTTCTATTCATTAGTTACTATTTATTTGTTTTAAGATTTTGAAGAATTTCAAAGTCAAAAAAGGAATAATAGCTGAAAATCTGTATATCTTCACAGGCCTGAAGATCAAAACTCATGGGTAGCCAGGTATGTAATCAAAAGCTGTACGTTAAATAGTGTGAGATTAAAACCTATGGAAATGTACCACATCTTTTAAGGAAGCACTAAAGGCTGAAGTTAAAAATGGTATCAGGCTGTTGAAATCACACAGCATCTATACAAGTAAAATTCATGGCTAAATTGCTACCTCCAGGCCACTGCAGACACAGTTTGTCGTCTTCAAGTTAAAACACCTGCAAATTCTATTTCACTTTATATAAACAGGATCCAGAAAGTAGGTATTCATGTGTCTGAGTCCTCTGAAGACTTAATGTCAGAGCACACATATACATCAAAACAGTCAGCCTCCATGCGAAGCATAATGACGGCTCCTGCTGCTTTGTTGATGTAGGAGTGTGTCAGCGCCAACCAGAACTGATCCTACTCCTGCCTTTCATGTCAGAAACCAATGTCTAAAGCTTCTGAGCAGGATGCAGAAGATTTCATTCAATTCTGTCGTATCTTAGAGGAGAGCAGAAGGGACTAAGGGGAAGAGAATGAACTATTTATTTTACTGAAACTGCTTCCCCAGATGAAAAATAATTTCACACTGAAAGAGAGCACAAGATACAGCATGGCACTACAATTCTAGGGGTTCAAGCACTCGTCTAGGATTTTTGTCTTATTATTCCTACCACAAGGATATTTTCTATGTTTAACATAGAAATTTTCCTGGGATAAAATACAGAAACAACTTACATTAATTGTTTAAAGTTATCTCACTATCTGTCATACTTTATATTTATAATGGTATTAGAATACTCAAGATAATTAGAAAAAAAATATCATCAGGTGGCAAAAAGGGTTTTACAGTGTTTTTCACACAAATAATTGGGGAAAATGCCAAATATTTTTATCTGAAATATTATTTTTGTAAAACTATCAGTCAGTCTTTCAAACCTCGCAGTTTCAGCTGTATTGCAAAATAAAATTGGAAAACAAGCAAGAAAAATCTTGAAGCCATAATTTCCTATGGTTTAGCCATGCGTTCTGCATGGCTACTTTGAAAATGTTTGCTTCACTTGTACCCCACCCAGTGCTTTAGAACTGTGTGATATATACTGAAATCAATTTCTCATGTTGGCTCAGGCTGCTCATAGAAATATTGATCTTTTCATGCACAAATTAGTTGGAGGAAAAGAAGAAAAGCTCACCTAAATAAAAGTAAACTTTCTGTTAATATAAGCTCCTTTATCACAGGCTATCAGCTGTTCCCAAACTTAACTTCTTTCCTAGCTCTGTCAAGCAATTTTAATTTTATGCTTCTGAAAAGCTGCAATACTAGGTGCAGATAAATGCTATGCCTTCTTTGATGACTGTATGAAATGTGTATCTCTGTAAATGAACAAATTTAAATAGCACCTCAAACAATGAACTTGAAGCCCAGGCAAATTTGGGTCCTGAATATTTACTAACATTGGAAGTTTTTTTACTGGTCATTTGTAATTATATAGGGATGACCTGGAGATTGCTGAATTTCACAGCTCCCTTCTGCTCTTTCTGTTCTTCTTTCTGTCTGCTGTTGCAGAAATACAAAATTAGAATTGTAAATTGAGTTGTTATGTAAAACCCACTGGACTGGAAAACAAAGGCAGTTTCATTTTACAGACTATTTACTTCACAACAGTGCAGTGGCAAACTGAAGGTATGGATAGTCCTACATGTAATCTCTCATATGCATTCTTCAGTGATTGCTACTTTTGATAGTGTCTTCTCATATTATAAATATGCCCTTTAATAACACCTGCTTTCTCATACTGTATCTTTCCTCTTTTCCTTCTCACTTCATTTTCTCTCTATGGGAGTTTTAGGTTGTTGGTTTCATTCTTTTTTTTTCTTACTTTCAGTTTAGCATGTGTTTATCCTACAGGTCTAATTGGTTGTTCCTTTCTTTGAATCTCAGTTTCCTAATACCTCAGAATCTCAATTTCCACAATTCAGTTTATACAACGCAAGGAATGTTGTGGGCTCACATGGATGAATAAGAAAGCTGAAAGTAGTCCAGGAGGCTCTTGGACTACACCGGGGGTAAATTCTTAATCCAGGTGACAGATATCCCAACTGCATGACTAATTTGGTACGACTCATCTATTTCTCTCCAATTTTGAAGTTGGCTTTGATAATTCTCTAACACAAAGGTTGTCACAGATGAGTTATTTAAACACCTCGCCTCCTCAAATCTTTATAAACTGCGTGGGTTTAGGGATTATTCTATCAAAGTATGACTCAATTGACAATGATTGCTGGCACCATTTCTTATTAAGATATGTAAATATATTACTGGTGAACATTTTACTAACTTCATATCTTCCAATATTGTGTATTTCACTATTCATATTTGGAAAGTTTGCTTTTTCATCTAGAAGATTAAGTGCTGTAAAAAGAAAAGAAAAAAATATTAAAAAATCCCCAAATTACAGCAATGGAAAATGAGTCACACTGAAAAAAATAGGATGTCTTATACAATTCCTATGACATTTCCTAATGGTTCAGTATCTTATCAAAGCCATTAACATCACACCTACAATGATATGCAATCATAGAGCTACTGTTACAATCTTTGATCTGTCAAAAGACTGAAAATGGCTGATTAGCAAAAGATACCATTGGCAAAGCTTACATGTTTAGTTATCTTGAAAAAAATGTACTTTCTACATTCCAGCAACAGCTCTGAGTCATGCACACTGGTGAGATGTTTTATTTGGTTTAGTCAAAACATCCAGCTGGAAGAGACATCTAGAGTAAACTGGGGAAACTGAGGAAAGCAGCAAGAAAATTTGCCCTTATTGCATGGCTGCTTCCACACCAGCTATGGAAGAACAGCTGGACAGGGTCATCAAACCACCCAGAAGCAGAGAGGGCTTTTTGTAGAAGAGAGGAAAACATTTCAGTGAGGTCAGAGCTAGCTACATACTTGTGTACTGTTGTCTACAGCCAAACTAGTGCCCCACTTACAAACAATAAAATAAGTGCAGGGGACGAATAGTTGTCCCTGAATTCTCCCTCCTCTTCTTTCTACCTTTTTCCTATGGCAAAGCAAAACTCATTATTCATGTTCCCCTCCATAGCTACACCCATGGATCTAGTGAGGGCATTAGGATCCCTCTGCTGCTGGGACCTAGAGCCAAACTTTGTGGAACTACTTTAGCTTAAAATATTCTTGATAGGTCTGGGTTCTGGTTTTAGACACTTGGTGGATATACATTGGTACTAAAAAAATATTCTGTAATGTCCCTCTAAGAAAGCACCTCAGGAGAGAATATCTAACTCAGGTGGTTTCTCCAGCAGAAGAAAGTCTCTCCCCTTTTTTTCAGAAGCAAATGCCAGTAATCCTGGCTCCACTGTGCCTGTGGTGTGAGGCTGAGGGACTGGGAAGGGGAGTGAGAAGTCAGAGAGCCCTACAGCAAAGGTCCCCAGACACTTAGTCTGCTCTGCTAGGCCAGCTGTCCCAGGCTCTTCAGATCTGGGGAGGTAAATTCTATTAAAACTCTGTAGAGAAACAAGATAAACCAGGTGCCTCGAGTTGCCAAAGAGTGGGTGTGAGTCCACCTGTGCCTGGTTAGGGCAGGCCCCCTATTACCAGGGGGCCAACAAAGGTGGGACACACACCCACTCTTGTGCGAGGCAATGGAGAGGTCAGCAGCTTGTCAAGCCTCAGGAGCAAGAACGGCTCTTCCTGCTACAAAACTCTGCATTTTTGCAAAGTGGAAGAGTAATCTCTGTGAAGAGATAACACATTTTCACAATCCTGGTCGAGTCACTAGTGTCTGAGATAGATAAAGATACCACAGTACAGATTACTGTTTGGAAAGAGCTGCTGTATATGAGGTCTTTTCTTACAGTTCTGTGCTTAGGCTGCTTAGCTATTCCTGTACTTTTTTTAAGAGGTCCTTTCATTTGCTTTGTTGTAAACTCAGGGAACATGGGAGTAGGTGTTAAACAAGAAATGTGTCCCCCAGAGGTTGCCCTGTAAAATATAGTTTTCATATTCTCATTTGCACTGTGTGCAAAGCAAGCCAATGGATATTTCTGAACATCCCTCTCTGCTCTTTCAGGTTGTTTTCTTTAGCATTACTCTTGGAGAGTGGTTAATGTGTAAAAATAGTGACATGCTGTTATTGGAAATAAGTTACATTGTGCATTTTTCTGTATTTCAGTAAGTGACAGGATTGCTAAAAGGGGACTGTGTTTATAAATTTCACTTCCCCTTACTTGAGAAACCACCAGTCTAAACTGTAGCAAATGTTTAGTTTCAAACAGATTTGCTTAAATAAAACTACTTTTCAGGCCTCTTGCAGTCTTGTGACTTAAGAAAAAAAAAAAGGAAGAAAACCCTGGACAATTGGTGATAATTCTCTGGCCCTGGGTGTGTTTTGTAAAGCAGAAGCAGCTTTCATAGGGGCAGAGCAGCATTCATGCACATCCCAGCCTTTGCCTGCTGCCGAGCAGACCCCATCCTGGAAGGGAGAGCCTGAGGAGCCAATCTGTTCCTGGAGACTTTCACGGGTGTACGTGCCAGAGAGGGAGAGAGGGAGACCTATCACAAAGGAGAGTAAGGGAGGAAGGCAGGGAGAACAGGGAGTGTGCTTCATGCTCTGCTGAAAGCTGTCAGAAGCAGATTGTAGGAGCAGCACGCTGGCTGGCTAGCAGTGTAAGGGACAACGTTCATTGACTTTATTCATTGAATTGCTGAAGGACAGACATGACATCCGACTGCTGGTTCTATATGTTCTTGCTTATTGGTACCAAGGGTAAGTGTATCTGGTGCTTTTTTCTTGGTTTGAACATCGGAAAGCATATAACTGATAAACTTCAGTAGTAGATTTCTTAAAAAATCTCTGATATCTCAGTGTTATTTTACAGTTCTTCATGGCATTCACTCTTCGATAGTATTAAAGTGTAATGCAGTCTCTCAAGGTTACTGCCTACATGTAAGGATCAAATATGTCTATTATTAATGCTTAGAGATTAAATTTTAAAATATGGAACAATTTAAATATTGCTTGTTGTAAATATTTAATGAAGGTACATATAGAAATGATTCATTTCAAATGCCTCAGAATCCATCTTTTAGACTCAGTTCAGTAGTTTGTAGTCCTACCAGAATTAGTGGTTCTCAAAAAGTAGATTGTGTTCAGGTAGCATAAAATTTTACCCTCTGGTTCAGTATGATTGGGAGTGGAGACTGACTGAATTTAAGTTTTCCTTTAGATGCAAATCCATTCAGTGTGGGACTTGACCTTCTGCTTACTTTAGGAAAATTTTCATGATTCCATTCGAATTCTCTATTTGTAAATGTCACTTTCGACTTGGCTAAAGCTGTCCCTGCAAAGCTGCTGATACTGATCTATATATTGAGTTTTCCTAATTATTATAGTTTTCTTTAACTGCAATTTTAATATGAAAAAATTGCTTTTTGCTGCACTAAAAGACTAGGATAGTTTTAATGTTTCCCAACTGTTTTATTAAACTAGCAGGAACATAAGGTTGAATTCTTCCACCTTCTTCTCTATTGAACAGTAACTTGCTCTCTTTCCTGCTTTTAAATTAAACCTTTTGTGGTTTACATGTGTGTATTATGCTGCTTAACCAAAGATTTGTAAGGAATATTTCCCACGTTAGAAGTCTGGGAAATAGAGCTCCACTTACAATTATTTATAAAGTTGCAAAGCTTAGTTAAAGCTGTGGAAAAACTCTAAGAAGTTCTGTTATATTTTGGAGAAATAAATAATATGTGAGCTGCAAGCATGAAAAAAAGTTATATTGGTGCATTTGGAATTAAGCAGACTATGATAATCGGATCTTATCAAGACTGTGAGCTTCATATGAATTCATGTTATCCATGAGGAATAATCCAGTATTTAAAGATGGTACTTCAAGGTATACAGAATAAAAGCTAAAGGATTTCAAACAAAATAAGCTTTTAACATTACTGCTTTCTATATCAAAAGAGTAAAATGCTGCAGCATTCATGCAAGATGTTCAAATTATTATTGGCATACTCTATGCTGGTTGAAATTAATTTCAGCTCTAGAATTTATAAAAGATATCAAAATATATTAAAGCATATTGCAAAATAGGATAGCAGGTGAGGAACATGAATTACTACAGCCTTTTAGTATTACACTTACAATGGCTATTACATTTTTAGGTGTTTAGTGGCTCATCATGTATAGCTTATTATAACACCTAAAGAAAACCACAGGGTTTGTCCAGATTTGTTGAAGAGAGAAGCAGTGCAGTTACAGACTAAATCATGTGCATGCCTGGAGTCTGTCACCTGGCAGTGCTCTATGTCACACCAAAATGTGTTCCTGTTCAGTCCCACTTCTTAACCTCACTCAGTGCACAGTTTATAGCTTCATTACCTTTCAGAGTTTTAGCGAGCAATCTGAATTGTAACCACATCTGCAAGTTGGCTGATTACATCCATGCAAAAGATTTAAGCTTTCCACGAGTCTTTAAGCTGACTGATACTTAAAACAATCACTCCTGAACTGAGTGTAGTTCTGCTTAAAGATCAGATGTGTTATTTATATACTGCTAGAAGTTCAAATATAGGGGGGTTGGGTTTTTTTATTTTAAGTTCTAAGTCACAGATGCTCCTCATTATTTAAAAAATAAAATGAGAAATATCTGTCATACAAAAACTACTCTTGCCTGACCCATGCATATCAATTAAATCTACACCACTTTTGTTTTCCATTCAACAACTAAAGGTGCACACAAATAACTCCATTAGCTCTTTTATTTTATTCTATTCCTTCAGATTCTTCATTAAATCTTTTTTCTTTTTTTTTTAATTAAAACCTTTCCCTCCTCATAAAGAGAACCATTTCTGAATAATCAGTCTACATAACTCTTTATGCCTCAGCAGCTCTTGGCAGCTGTCTGACTACTTTCCTATGTGAAACATACTACACCAGGCATAGGGTTTCTTTAAAAGCAAAGCATATATGCCATGATTTTTTTCCAGTGAAATAGCATCAGTTGTAGTGTGGAGAAAAGTAAATTTCAGACTCTGGTTGTGGAGTTGGTAGTACTGAATGTGTAGCCAGGACAAACCTGTGCCTGGGTGGCTCACCCCCCTCCCAAACCCAGCACATTGGGTGGGCATGTGGCTGGCATTCCACTGGCTATGTCACACCTTCTCTTTTAGGAAAATAATCAGCTAAAATCCCTGCAGCAACCGTAGTGCTTGTTTGCCTGTTTAGAGTCACTTTTATTAACCTTCTGGGGACAAAGACCATTTTGTCCTCCTAGACACTGCCTAAGTGACAAACCCTAAACAATTCATTTATCAATCATTATGAAAAACAGAGCAACATTAATATCTAAAACTACTCCAAATTATTTACAAAAGGAATTTGGCAGGCTTCTCATGTAAAACAGCTACAGTAATTACTACTTTAATCCTGTATTCTCTGTGCCTTTTCTTGAAGCTTTCCAATCTTGTTTCTGCTTGTGACTGCCATTCCCTTCATTCTTCTCTTTCTTTTCTTCTCCTTGTATTTTTTTCCTTCCCTTACTCTCAATTCAAAATGCAAAGGGAAACTTTCTTAAAACCATCTGAAACTTGTTTATCCTTCTGGTGCTTCACACATGTGACAGCTGTTTTCAAGGCTAAGATATCTTACCCAAATGGTTTTTGTCAAATATGGGAAAAAGAACATCCCAAATCACTTGGAGAAGTGCAAGTTTATGATTGCGCAGGATAGTGCTCTGGTTTACATAATTTGTAGCAAATTTTAATTTCCGTTCCAGATTTGGAAATAGGAAAGTCATTTCTTCAGCTTTTCCACAAGCTCTAATAATCATTGTGTAATAAGAATTTTTGGTTAATTTCTCTTTACTTCCATTTCATTTCAACGTTATTCTGACTGGCTTCCTTGTGGCTGAAAGAATAATATACATCTTACACAACTGTGTGTACAGTAAAAATTCATATCTTTATGAAAAATCAAGGATAAAGATGATTTCCTGAGAATTTCCTCTAAGGTCAGTTAGTGGGTAGGGAAAAGTCTGTGCAATGATAAATTGCACAGCTGCAGACTGAGCTATCTGCAGCTGCTGCATGGGCAGGACAGATTGCACCTCTTCATTAATAACACTTGGGGCTACCCAGCTTGCAAACACTTCTTGACTGTCTTAGCAACTCTAACAGACTTCAAACATTGTTCTGCATTTTAATGTGCAATGTGGACTTCTTATTTTTTCCTTGAGCAAAAAGACGAGAAAAATTTTACCAAATTAATTTCAGTTTTTCAGAGAACGAGGTATTGACACTCTGACTATGTTGAACAGTTCTGGGAATCTTGTATTGAGCAACAAATGCCTTTTTTCAAACCAATAAGAACTTCTGCAGTATTCCTCTACAAAATCACTATGTCCTCTGAAAGTACTAGAGCTTATGAACCAGTTCAAACCAGGCTGCAGTTGTGTGAAAATTAACCTTCTCTAATGGAAGTTGGAAATTAACCTTCTCTAAAGGATGTTTCTGGATTCTAGAGGCCCGTTTGTAATTCATCAGAGGAACTTTCATCAAGGATCTCTGCAGCAGTCCTCCTGATGGTGCCATATGTCCTATACTTTTAAGCCATCAAATAAGACTTTGAAATGGTTGGTTCAAGGTAGGGAGGTATAGGATGCTGAAAGGATGAGGAAGTTGTATTTGTTGTGTCTATAAGAAAGAGAATGTGCGAATGTATTGGGAAGGACTGAGAGAGAAAACTGAAAGAGAGAGGAAGGTGGCACAGGGGAGCAGAAGGGTAAGGAGAGTGGGGGGAAGGTAGTGCTACTTAGAAAGGGAAAATGCAAATCAGAAAAGCTATTAGTCTGGGGACAGGGAAGTGTAAGGGGGAATCAGCAGAGAACAGAAAATTAATTATAGGAGAACAAGGAACTCTGGGAGACATGAGTGTCAGAAGAATAAAGTCAGAAGATAGTGAAAGCAGAAGTAGGACCCTGTGCAGATAGGAGGAGAGAACAAGAAGCAGGTAGTGATTAAGCAAGAAAGGATGAAGCAGTCAGGTCAAGGAGAAGATGAGCAGAGAATGAATCTGTGCTTGGTGGGGTGACAACTGTGCTACAGAGCTGGAAGGAAGCTCAAGGTTGTTCTATTGCTTACTGTCTCCTTCCAGAATGTTTCTTACTGCTGCTCAGAGGCTGGGAATTAATGCTGTTGGATCATCCATTCCTCTCAAACACTGCAGGCCTGGAGGGCTCAAGGTTCAGAAATAGTGATGCCACTGGGTATCATGTCCATTACGAAATAGCAAAGAAAAATTGATTTTACCTTTTTAATATTCTAGGATGCTGCCTATATAAAAAAACCATAACTGATTTTGCAAACTCAGGGCTTAGGACGCAACCCTAATTTGTCCTTTGTGCATGTTCCACATTTTCTTCCTGCTATAGCTGCACAAGAACTTATGCTTCATGTACTGCATTTGAAGAATGAATTAGAAATATATAGTGAATTATGTTGTCTGTGTGACTGCTTATTTGCTGTAGATATAAAGATAAATTTTGAATGAGGTAGGGGATTACAAAATGACAGCCATGTGATGAAAGCAACTGAGCTCTGCTGTGGAAAACTGATTTCTGTTCTTCTTTCTCACCCAAGACAGTAATGCTCAAAATGCTTCCTAAGTGGATAGTAATTATATGGTAAGTTTTTCTAGCTTTTTTGGTTTGACAATCCTGGTGGGGCAGTGTTCATTTCACAGCTGGTACTGAAATCTCTAGAGCTGTGTTTTAAGTCATCCCTGAAGCTGATTCTGAAAGTAGAAACATAGAATTAGCAGAAACACTTGCCATACATATGTTAATGGCTCAGCTTCCCATCTGAGCAATAATGCCATACTCTAAACTGTAATCTAAGCAATTTGTGAAGACTTTAAAATGGGAAATCTAATTACGGTAGCTATATGACCAAAGTAATGAGGGATTTAATATTGCAGCTTATTAAGTGGTTAGACCATAGGCTAAGCAGAAAAATGTTAGAATATTAGAATGATTAGAAGACTAATCAAAGTGTAAGTAAATGCCTGTATTATTATAGGGAAGTACATTTGCAGAAATGTATGACAGTTAAATATAGATGAGAGAATTTGAATATACACTGCCAATAACTGATATTTGTATGTGCTTCCTATTGGAGACAAAAAAACAAGAAACTGTTAAGAAATTGTGATAGCCAAGAAAAGAAGACTGTGTATAATACAAAGAAGTTATTTTCTCCATGAGAGGAAGTAATACACAAAATTATGCTCACTGCGTTGTCCTCAGTGCTCATGAAACATCTAGCATGCATTTGTACTTGTGAGACATGGGCAAGATCAGATACCTGGAAGAACAGCTGATGGAAAACATGGGTTTGAAAGAGTCTCTGGAACCATCAGCTCTGGCCTGTTGACGGCAGCTGACTCTGAGAAGCCCAATTGTCCTTGTGTACCTGATGGCAGGGAAGAGGGTGGCCTGGAAGCAGGGAGAGAGACCTCACCAGTAGCTGTGCTGGTCTTATGGGACCTGTGCATAACATAGGGAAAGAGACACAGTAGTGGTGGTACTTGACTTAGAAATAAATAGAGGGATTTCTCTTTTACTTTTTTAATTGCAACTGAGAAACAAGGATGTCTAAAGGTGGGTGAGGGAGCAATAGACCAGCTCTTATTTGGAATCAGTTACTAAGCTCAGCATCCTGTCGTGAAACTCAAGTTCTGGCCACAACATAGTTAAGTCAAAATTTGCACTATATGAAAAAAAGAACAGCATTTATGAATTTAAAAACCAGGTGATTGTAGCTCAAATCCCTTGGTTAGTCAACAGTCAACAAAAATGATCTGCACTTTTAGATTTTATTCAAGAAGGCCCATCTAGCCTGTTGTCATTTTCTGGTCTTCAGTTCCATCTTAAAACATGTGAATTAACCATGACATTGTCTTACCTAAGAACTATAGACACTGGTTTTCAGAAAACTTTGTTCTTTTCTAGCATTTAAATAACACTGCAAGCCTCTAGGATTTTTTAATATTTTCTTCTTATTTCAAGATGTGTTGTATAACAGTAGTTGCAAAGCATTTCTCAACTTATTCCTTTCATATTCCTCCTAAAGCTGGTTTGAAAATCTTATCACTTTGAAATGCTGCTTTATCTCTGTTACAGATTTTCAGCATCATGCAGAAAGCATACAACTACTTTCTTCTTCCTAAATATGCACCAGAAATTACTATTAAATTGTTAGGTTTTTCTACATTCTTAAGACATAGTTGACACATATGTTTTTCTTTTTCCTAATGTTTCAGAAAAACAATTCTTTTTGAGCAACTAACCATGATTTCTCTAGCATGTCTACCTATACGTTTTTAGTTTATATGATTTTTTTTAATTTATTGTCACCTTTTATTTTTTTAATTGTTCATTTACATATTCACTGCTTTCACATCTTTTCACCAGATTGGTTTCTTGCCTAGAGAAATATGCATTTGTGGATGTGCATTATGGATAATTTACAGGTATTTTTTACAGGTGATAGCAGTGCTTTAATTTAAACCATGTTTCACAGGGCATGCTCTACTTTGTGTTGACAATGAGAAAACAGTGTCAGGAGTGGGCATCATCCTGTGTTGACTCAGCTGAACTGGTGCTGAAAGGGAGAGGATGAGGAGCTATGGGCTCTGTGAAGGTGAAATCCATCACTAATCCATGACAATGTATTGTTTAGCCAAACTGCATCTCAAATTGAGACAAACTTCTGATTGGAGTTTCTTGTTATATTTTCTAACTTTCTTGGGGAAAATTATTATCCAGATAACTTATGTCTACATGTTGCTAATGCAGCATTTATGTACATTATTTATTATATAAAATTTAAAAGTTATAATTTATCAATCTTAAACTGCATGCACATTTTTATGTAATGTGCAGCAGAAGAAATAAGACAGATGTCTCTGATCCCAGTTAACCAGATGACATTATTCACTTTAAGAAAGTCAGCAATTACATTAACTGGAAATAATTTCTGTTCTGTGACACTTGAACTGCAGTGTCACAGTTTATAGCAGTGAGTTATGTTTACCCATAGTAAAATATTGTAGAGATTGTAAAACTTAGAATTTTTTAATTGAACCAAAAATTCATGACTCAAAATCCAGAAACACAGTGCGTAGTATCTGCAAATTGATTATTCCCAAAACAGTCCTATGAGCTCTCAGAGGACAAATTATCTAAAATAATTTCAAATTAGTTTACTTCAAAATTATTTTTATAATACTTCAGGGGAGTGGAATCCCATGGATTAATACAGCACAGCAACCTCCTAAATATAAATTTATGGTTCTGTATTAAATTTAAATTCTTAATAGTTATAAATGTTCTTAGTAACAAAAGTATGTGAATAAATAAAATGTATCAGATAATACTTTCTCTCCTCACCAAGAAATGATAGATTTTTATTGTTACAAAATTCATCTTAAGTAAGCTCTGGTGCTTCATTTTAAGTTACTCTGGCTTGTTTCCACTTAAAAACTGTGATTAAAATCCTTCTAGCATTAAATGCACAATGAATGGGGGAAAAAATCAGATTATGCTTCATATTTCAAATACTTTTGAGTAAGGCTCCCAAAACATCTTTTTCTCTGGAGTCTCTCTCTGGAGTCCTAGACAGAAATGTTTACCTGAGAGGATTTTACAAAGATTTGTATGAGACTGTATTACCTGGGAGAAAAGGAAAAATATCATGGGTTCTGAAATTGTGGCTGATGTGCAGCTTGCTTAGTTCAAGCAACCCTGCAGTAAAATAAGACTAAAGAGCAAAAGAAGATAGGGGAAAATAAGATTTTCCACTGCCTCCCTTCAAGTTGCTTTCCTCAGCCTGTGGCTGGGCTGACTTTCTTAAATCTCCGTTGCTATCATCAGCATTGCAAGATGCTAGTTCTACCAATTTTTTTTTTAATTTTTTTTTTCCCATCACAAGAGCATACCAAAGTTCATATGAAAAAAGTCATGCAATTTTTAGGGAGTGGGGGGAATGGAAAAAAATAAGGAAAAAAAAACCAGTTTTGCCCTTTTTGACCTGAGAAGTTAGGCAAATTCTTATGATCTTTTAGATTGTTTTCTGTTATAAGAATAAGTGAACAATAGTTACAAAATTATTTGATATTCTGCTCTTTTACAAATAACACATTCTAAGAACTTTATCCCATTGGTACTTCAGCAAGTAATTTCCTTGTTTATTACTTTTCTCATTCCATTCCCCTTTTAACTCCATCTTTGCTGCATGTACTTTTTGTCTCATCTCCTGGATTTCTTTTTACATTCCTGTATGAATGCACAAATACACAAACCCCTCTCCTGTACATGGTACTGTGGCAAGGAAGTCACTTAAATCTGTTTTATCTTTATGGAAACAGGAGTCATATTACAAATATCTGCTGTTTGTTAATTTTAAACAGTTCAGCTTTCACTGGTCAATGTTTCATTTTTAGCTGCTTTCCATATGGCTGACTGGTTTAGTTGCAAATCAACAAATCTGAAGCAAACTTCTCTACAGTTTGTGCTTGAGGGACACTGATTTATTTATAACCAGTTATCCTTGATCCTCTTGGCTAAAGTACATTTTAAATTATTTGATAGCACGGATTTAGGGGGGAAAATTTCATCAGCTTACTAATAAGCACATTATCAGATAGGAAAAAAAAAAAAGTAAGATACGTGGTAAATACCACTAAATAAGAAACTTTTTCTCTGGGATTGCAAAACATCAAAATTACCATTCCTGGTATGAGGCTTCAGACATTTTATTTTTTCTTTTATATGTGTCTTCAAATCATTACCTCTTACAAATATGGTGTTTCAAAGGAAGAAAAAAAATAACTATTTGAAACAGACTTCTTTCATCTTTGGTGCTCAAAGAGCCTGCCCAAGCATATTCCTTGGTGTCTGTGAGGAAGAATCAGCTCCTGTGAGGTGAGTTTTCCTTGATTTTCATGCCCAGCCATTGCCTTTCTGGGCCTTTCAGGTGGGATGGTACTGACTGGTGCATTCAACACACCACTCAAACAAAACCCTAGTGTTTTGTGTATCCAGCTTTAGAATTAAAATGCACCAGTGTGGAAAATAAATTTATGAAATTGAAGTAGTAACACCAAAAGCAGAACAGCACTAGGGCAAAGGAAAGTCTACCTCAGGAACAATGCCAGAAAATTGAGATAAAACTTATATCTAAACAAAAATGATAGCCAGACATAATTTGAATTCTGACTATTTGAGGAAAGAAGAAAGGAAGTGGAATGACAGTAAGGTTTGGCTCTGTTCATTAATTTTCGTCTTTGTTATAAATTGTAGTGAACTCATCCTCTGGGAATGCCCCACAACATTGGAGTTTATGGATAAAATTTGTCACACTACATATTGGGGCTTTCTCAAAATTCTTTCAGCTCACTTTGTGTATCAGAATATTTTTATTCTAGGGTCTGTTTAAACAGAACAAAAAGACAAATTAATAAAAGGTGTAAGAGCCAAATCCTCTGGCAAGGTGCCACATGACCAATCTGAATTTCTCCACTGGTAGTTTCTGGCCCTGGAGCAGATCTATCTGGCAGATATACAAAGAGACTCTTTCAACACTCTAGTAAGATTAATTAGACTGAATTATCTGTGGCATTAACTGATAACTAACTTCAGTAATGTTGTTATGAGATTGGACTTTATATTTTCTGAACAATAGCACAAATTCTCTGCTTTGGGAAATGCTTCTGCAATGAAAGTATTGAAGACAGTAAGCAAGACATAAAGGTACTGAATTAAATTAAAATCCAAGGTAATAACCAGGTTGGCATGCAATATAGGCAGTCATAATATATGCATCTTTTGTACTAAAACCCTTTGCACTATGTTATGTTTAATGAAATAAAATATTTTATGTTGTCAGTCATAAACCTATATGTGGAGCTCAGGTACTACAGATTCCTAGAATGACAACTGATAGGGTGAAGAAAAGATAAATGTAATGCAATAAGACTGAAAAGGTAATTCTGGTTTCAAGAGCAACAACCAAAATATTAAAAATTGCTAGTTTTAGAAGTAAAGCTGTTGAAAACATTTGGGATTCTGAATAAATGGCACTATGTCACACCAAATAAGATCTAAAATTACAAACACTATGCATATGCTATATAGATATTTAGAAATTGCTATTGACATCAGGTCTGCACAATTAGCAAAGGAAGAGAGGAACAAATTACAGAAAAAGCAATTTATTGATAACAGTTTAGCTATACTCCTGTGGAGATGCTTAAATCTTTTAAGCCACTAACTATTGCTATGCCTCAGGGTGAAGTAGATACTAAATTATCTAGAGCAAGGTCTATAGTGACCTACAAGTTTTGTCCATTTAGTTACTCCAAATGTGTACATTAAAAGTTCAAGTGCATAAACTGGCTTTTCTTCTTGTACAAAATTAGAATCTAGTTTTAGTCTATATATGGACAGTTTTTAATGTTGACCAAAATAATTTTAATAGTATGGGATTCCTATTAGATGCTCATAGAAATCAGTAGAAAGATTTTCCTGAAAAAAATGTCAGGTTTATGAGTCTTCATAAAATTACATGGTAAAAAAAAATATCCATTTCCACTGGTAAAGCTCTAATAAGTTAAAGAAAAGCATAAAAAAGTTCATATTTCTATCCTGAAATACACTTGGCTGATTTCATGCTGGTTTCTACTCTACATTGCTCAAAAATTCCCTTGTTCAGTGGGAAGTAGCTAAAAAATTCAGAAAAAAAAATTTTAAAAAGACAGAAAATTTAGTGTAAGGCAAAACTAAATATTATTAACTTTTGGATATTATTGTTATGGACAAATACAGACAACTATTTTTTTTTTTAAATAACATCTTTGTAAGATTTTTTTTTCTGCTCTTTGGCTATTCAAATGCTTCTTATCAGAGTTGGTCAACCACTTGTCACTGCTATTCTTTCTCAATCATTAATTAACTTTCTTTTAAGTTAAATGAGTTCATAGCTGTAATAGTTTTTTACACCTTTGTTCTGATGGTCTTTGAAACTAAAGGTTACAGGCCTATTACCTGGCCTCCTTTACACTAGATGTTTTTTAAAGTCACTTCACATGTCCTTCAAATAGCTTTCAGGAGAAGAGGAATTTTTAAATTTTCTGTTGTCTTGAAGCATTTAGGCCAGCACAAAAATGACAGGCAAAATCTATTTCAACTTTAATATTTTATTTGTTGAGTCTTTCTGGTTTAGTTGAAGAAAATACTTAAATATTTGCTTCAAAACAACTATTTCAAAAGAAATCTTTCAGACTACTTGCTCTAGCCTATATCCCACTGTGTCTAGAAGTCCAGCAGCTAGAATAGTGTATGGGTGGGAGGTGGGAAAAAAAACCCACCATTTGATAAATTTGCATTAGTCTCTGAAAAAAATGTGCTTTTGTAGGTAAAATAGCTTTCAACCATAGTAAGTAAGCATAGGTTACATTTTTTAGGATCATGATCATTCCTCCAACCTTGTTATCTAAAGACTTCATAAAACCAGTTGGATGTCCTCAGCCTCAGTACTTTCAAATTGATAACTTATTCAAAGAGAAGAAAAATGTGTTAGCTTCTTTGCAATTTGAGCATCATTTTGTACCCATTATGATAGGTTTTCCTGGGACTCAGATTCTTGAAAGTACAAAAATACTTTCCACCTATGATGATAAACCCTTATTTGAAGCTGGATGCAATACAGAGACTAACATCACTGGCAAGTACCAAGCAGCCAGTCATGCTGATTTGATAAGTTTAATTGCTTATGATTCTGGCCAATCAGCCCAGCATTGTTCCCATTATGGAACTGTAATCACTCATCTTATGAAAGCTACAAGTGTGTTCAGTTTGTGTCCTTCTAGTTCACATGTCTCTTACTTGGTTTCTAAAAGAGCATTCATGATCCAACATCTGATTTCAAAAGATTTTATCATTTTTCAAAGAATGTACAAAAATGATAAAAATATCTTGTTTCTGGCTTTCCAGCTACATCCCCTCTTCTGATTTCCTTCTATGAGAGCTTAAAGAGAGATTGCTGCATTCTTTCCCCAGTGATTCTGCATCCATGCAACAGAGGAAAGAGTCTTACTATCTTATGCTCCATGACAACCCAACACTTGCTTATTCTTTTAAAAAGGAAAAGTGGTAGCTCTTTTAAAAAGGAAAAGTGGTAGCTCATTTAAAAGACTAGCAGGAAAAGTATTAACCACTTCCTGCAGGCTAGAAAAAGTTCACAGAGGACTGCCTAAGTATTAAGTTTCTCAGAGCATCAAGTCTGTAAAAGCTTAAAAGGTCTATGACATGAATTCTTGTTTGAGAAGAACTGGGGGATGGAGAGGTATCTTAAGCACCTTGAGTCAGAAATATTTAATTTGTAGGATTATGAACATGTGCTATTGGGTCAAACATTATTCTGTAATGAGATGGCAAACATTTTATCAGAAAGATACTTGCTTGTATTTTTACCTTTTGTACTGAAATCAGTTCCCCTATTTCTTTTCTTCTTATTCTGGAAACATTGCAAATATTTTAACATTTACTTCAATCATTACAAGAAAGAAGGTTTCTGGTGTGCTATGACTGAAATAAGTGAAATTACTGGAAGGGCAGAAGGTTGTTTTCTATGTGAGATGTAGAAATGAGATTTTTTTACATGGAGTAAGTCAGTCTGTCACAGATTTACAATTTTCACAGTCACAACTGAGGCCTGAACAAATCTGTCCTGAGTTCTACCTTTTCTCTCATCTTTACCTTTGCAGCCAAATCCTTTATAATTAGTTTAATAACTTTTTGTCTTCCTTTATCAGTCTATCCCACTGTTTGCCATATCTCTGAAGGACATCAGTATTTTTCTGTTGACTGTAAAGGATAGCCATATTGGCCCAAACTTACTCATTATAAACACAAATAATTTATGTTAATCAAACCATATTAGGGTTCAAGTTGGTTTCTAATATGCTTTGGTGATGGTGGTACCTTTGTGTTGTAGGAAATCTCATGGTTTTGTAATGCTCATTTAGCCATAAGATGCAAAACTGAGATGTTCTACCCTGGATGAGCTATCAGTGAGAACCTATAAAACAAATAGATGTTCCTTTGACACTTGATATACAGAGACATGACCTATGGATTAATAGAAGAAATACAAAAATAACATTTTTCTTTTTGTTGATTTATGACCAATGTGAAAGAGCCAGTGACATGATGTGATAAAATAATCTTCAATCAATATTTTTAGAGTTATTCTGGCAGGAGGTTTAGCTGTTAAAAAATGGACAATGAAACAAGATGCTAGAAGAGTGGTTCAGTTTTTTCACAGTGGAAAATGAATGAAAGGTAGAAAAGTTGTCACCTTTTATACTGCATGACAAAGATAGCATCATAAATCATTATCTTGATATGATAAACTCCAGTGTCAGTACAGTTCATGTGTGCAAAATAAGAAGCATAGGGTTTTTTTGCTGGTGCTAACGTGCCATATTTATCCATTTTCCTCAAATAAAAGACAACATTTTAATTTCCTCATCCAAAAGAGATTTCTTTATACAGCATTTTACAGTGGAATTTATTGTCTTATCTCCTATCTACCTTTGTCAGCTTGGCCAAATATTTCCAGAGAGGGTTGTGGCATTTTCCATTCATAAATCTCCTAAGATATTCAGGGTCCAAACTTCTGTCTTATTTTTGAGAAACAAAGTTATGTTAACAAGTCAGTGGACAAAGACCAGTGTTTTCAGTGATTTTGCTAGGATGAAGTTTTTAAGTGTTGATGTCTTGTTATCTTCTTTCCCAGAGAGATATTTACATGCCAGGGTTATCAAACATAACACAAAATGAGTAATTCAGAGATTCAGAATAGATATCGCCAAGGCTATAAATCAAGAGAGAATTCAAAACATTAAACACAGTGAGGGATTGTGTATTCTTTCACAAAGAATGTTTTGGAAATGGTGTAAATGGTGACAGAAAGCAAAATCATTGGTTCAGTGTTTAATATTATTTGACTAATTATGATTTCTGGAAAAATGCTATGAGAATCCATTGAATGGTATGGTGATATAATTTGGAATTTTAACTACTTTTAGGAACAAAGTTCAGCTCAGTCTGAATATGTCTGCAGTGTGTAGGGGTAAAGGCTTGACAAAATATCAGGGACTGTTTGGAGTTTTCCCATTTGTTTGATTCTTCCATATTATTGCCTTCTACCAGGTGTCTCAGTAGTTGCTTAGATTGTTAGATAAATGCACTGAAGGGAGCTTTATTTGTGTGTGACTTTGTTTCACAGTAAGACAGTTTAGATTAGAAGTACTACATGTATTCTATTTGCTTAACATTTTACCAGGAGCCTGTGTAAGATTTTTTTTTTTTAACTTTTTTTTCTGGCATGGAACAGATTAAACTTAAGGTGCTGAATACAAAAAGATCAGCAAAGAGGTTTAGGAATAGCATGAGAGAGTGAATTCACTCTGGGTTTGGACTGTGGCCTTGTTTTTTTGGTACCTATACATAGGCTAGATAGGGACCTAAAGGAGAAGTCTGAGGATTGCATAGATTGATTATACAGCTCTGGATGAAAATAAATCAACTTTTCAAATTTATATGGTGATGTTTAGCTGAAATATATAACTTCCTATGCAGGATGTTTCTGATAGCAATGAAGATTCTGTGCATAAGAGCATAACAGAATATTATCTTACTCAGAGTCCAGAGGAAGCTCATGGAGATGGGCTGGAGACAGGCTGAGAGAGGGGGGGTTGTTCAGCCTGGAGAAGAGAAGGCTCTGGGGAGACCTTAAAGCAGCCTTCCAGTACCTGCAGGGCTACAGGAAAGCTGGGAAGGGACGATTTACAAGGGCTTGTAGGGATAGGACAAGGGGAAATGGCTTTAAGATGGATGAGGGCAGATTTAGGTTAGAAGAAATTCTGAATTATGAGTGCAGAGCACAGGGTTGCCAGGGAAAGTTGTGGATGTCTCATCCCTGGAAGTGTCCAAAGACAGGTTGGATGGGGCTTGGAGCAATGTGATATAGTGGGAGATATCCCTTCCCATGCAGGGGGATTGCAAATAGATGATCTTTGAACCAGAACCATTCTATGAATGTCTCCAGATACTGCACTTACATTTCAGTTTTTAGTGAGAAAGTGATACTCCTTTCTGAAAGTATTTGAAAAACTAAATTAGAAGGCCTTTACAGAATGGTACTTTGCTAGGCAGGCTTACTGAAACCTTGAGAGTGTGAAGAGCACTAGATAACATTCTGTACTGATGATGCTTTCTCCATTTTCAATATATTGAAGATGGAACAAATTGCATTCTGAAGTTATTTAAACCCTCTCCATTCTCCTGGTAAGAAGTTGATCTTGTATGACAGCAAATCTGAGCTGGCAGTCTGCAATCCTTTCAATAGCAGTAGGTGAGCTGTGCTTACCCTGGAAGAAATGGTGGTGGCAGAATTTATCCCACAGGTGCACTGGAGGGACTGGTAAGGCATTACCCATCTGCAGATGTGGATAATGGAAGCTGCTGTAGTACTGAATGCTGCAGGTAGTGTCCTCCAGCTGCCTCAGCTCTCCCTCAGCAGCATCGTTTTCCCTCATACCTTTTCCCAGCATACCTTCTCCCTCAATGTGGCTTGAATGAAGTCTCCATATTCTGTGCAATTACTTCCTATAGGCAATGGGTTCAACAGAACATTTGTGTATCTGCACTTCAGGCTGAGATTCTGAATGGTATCTCCACTTTTCCTGGACCAGGCTGGCAACTTTTCTAAAGGATTCATAATGGCATCTTTGTCTTCTTAGGTGCTCTTCAGAAAAACCTTGTGATGTTTTTGATCTTGCATTCCTTGTTCTTTGGTCCTTGATCAGTTAATGTCTAGTTATTGCTTCAAAATTAAAATGTATTTAAAAATATACAATTCTGACTTTTTATAAAAGGGACTTATGCATCTGAGTCTAAAATTTCCTCCCAAATTTATGTCAAATTTATATCAGCCGTATCTGCATAGCTTATCTGGTATATTACTATAGCAAGTTAGTTTCTAGGGCAAAGTGAAATAATCTTTTTTAATAGTGACCTTAGGTCATTTGTCTTGTATGATTACCATTTGCCTTTTGTTCCTAGGATGCACAAACAATTACCTGGTTGCCTGATATATATTTAAAAAAAATAAATTACTTAGCTGACATTATAAATGTTTCTTAAATAGTTAATAAGTATTTAATGTATTATTGTAATTGCCTGTCCAGTGAAATAAAATGTTTTTCACTTCATATTAAAATGTAAATGAGTATTTATAAAAACATAATTTCAAAGATTTTTGAAATTGAGATCACATCTTAAAGCAAGCATCTTCTTTCTCTTTGTCTTTAGTCATCCATGACTCTTTAGAAGATGATGTTTCTGGAAGTGGGGTCAGGTGCCCCCTGGGCTACTTTCCCTGTGGGAATATCACAAAGTGTTTGCCTCAGCAACTCCACTGTAATGGTGAGGATGACTGTGGCAATCAGGCTGATGAAGAAAACTGTGGTGAGTAGCTGAGAATTTCCTTTGCATCTGCCTCCTGCAGTCACTGAAACCCTCACTGCTCACAGCAAGCAAAGAGCTGCAGAGTGTTAGGAATGGGAAAGAGGAGTGTTTTGCAGAGGATGCAGCAGGTATTCATTTAGCTGTCACTGCCACCCACTAAGCCATTTCCTAGGAAGGAAGGACTGCTTTTTTTCTTTGTGTTTGGTAGGAGTTTATACAATTTTATCCCTGCTTTGTATTTGTTTGCCTGTGTCATTCTGATGTGCACAAATATATCTATGGAATCTAGTGAAGATCTCTGCTAAGGAACGTAGGTGCTATTAGAGTTTATATTATGCTTAATGTGGCTTTTAAAACTGGGTGGGAAATGCAGTCTATAAAAATTTGCAGAATAATTTTTTTTATAGAAATCTTTTATGCCCTTTACTTAGGAGGAAAACCAAAACCGTGACTGTGTGGGAAGGCTGTGCAGTCTGCATGGCCACCAGCCTTTCAGGTTGGAAATGCCAAAATCTGAGAGAATACACATAACCAGACACTGCTGCCTGCCATTGTGATCACTGTCATCCTGTCCCCTCTGGACAGTGGCCATCAGTTTGACCTGGTTCATAGAATTTACTCTGGCTGCAGACCAAGTAGGGCAATCGTATGGGCTTCACAATTATCTGTCCATGCTTCTTGTTTGTGAGCATAGATCTGGCACAACTTTAGTCTGTGCTGCACAGCATCTCTCACACGGTGCCTGGACACAGCTCAGAGGATAGCACAGACCTGAGATAGCCTGGGAAAGGCCTCTCCATGTTTTTTGAGAAGAGAGTTTAGCCATTTGCTTGTGAGCTATGACCTCAGGGAGAGAAAATCAGCTCTAGCATATTTTTATTTACCAGTATTGTCAGCTTAAGAGCCTGGATAGTTTCAGAACTGCTCTCCAGAGCTGCTGTTCCATGGCAGATGGGGAAACCAGGCTTCCTGTTCCTGAGAAGCTTGCCTGCAACTATGGAGGGCAGCCAGATGCATAGCATCCTGCCCCACTCTCTGCCTCCTGCTCCCCAGAGCCAAGCAGGTGAGCAGCCCCCTGCCCAGCCAGGCACCCTGCCAGCAGGGATCTCTGTGTGTGGGAGGGAAACTATGAAGTAAAACTTCATAGCCATACTTGCCAAAAGAAACTTTCTGTAAAAAAACGTCAAAGAAAACATGGTAAAAGGTTTCTTTGCAAATGTTTTCAACAAAGTCAAAGAGGTTTTGAAAACAGTTGTTCTCACTGTAGATCTGGGGAGCTGGTTTTTATTCTTATGCTCATCAAATTTCAGTGTTTTAGTCCATATGAAAGTTACTTTCAATTCTAATCCAATCTAATGGATCTGCAGATTCTTCTGGTTTTATATCATTTGCTGATGCCATAAACATACCTTTTATTGCTAGCATTCAAAATTCTGAACAAAATTGGCTCTCGTTCTGTTTTACTTCTATAATTTTCTTAAACTACAGTGGCAGAAGTTGCTGATGGTTGTGCCCTCTTATGTTTAATAATTCCAAGCACCATAAACAGTTGGTTTATTCATGATTAATTTCTGTATATTACCACAAAGTCTGTTGTGCAAAGACTTGCTGGAAGTTTACAGCTTGGTCAGATGGCAGTCAGGATGCACAGAGTTTTGTAATGGTATATACAAGGCAGTATAACCTGCAACAATTCAGTTGTGATATTGAATCCTCTTTTGGATATAGAAATACAAGAATGAGTTAGCCTCAATTTCAGAAGGCCAAAATTTAAAAGATGAGGAGTCATTGTACTGATTAATTGGAAAAACTGTGCTATTAGTGTTCCCATATTTTGAGCCTATATTCTCATTTAGATATGCATGCCTTGTATAACACATTAAGGTCATGTTCAGCAGTCATGGCTTTTTGTTGTGTTTTGGTCTTTTTTTTCAAAAACTGGTGTTGCAGTCAAACTTTGCTATTTGAATAAAGGAAGAGTCACTTTCATGTCATGATGAGTTTTTCTGCAATGTGCCTACAGTGTAGTAAATGTGGAGATCTTGCTTGGATTCTCTATTTTGTGGCCATTTATCTTGCTTGAAATACAAGAAATGAAGCCTCATTGATGATCTTCCAAGACAAAGAAACTATCTGGTTATGTTTTGCTGTAGTTTTCCAGGTTCATACCAAAGCAGCATAACTGCTATGCCTAAGCTAGCAGTTACTTATGGCTCTCTCCATGCATTTTTTTAAATTTACAAGTAGTTTTCAGTTGAAGTCATTGCTCCTAGTTTCAAAAAAGCAATTAAAAATTAAATAATTCCAGGGTAGTAATTGTTTCACTGGACATTTTAATCTTATCCACAGGGTAGTCTAATTAAGTAGCTCCATTTTTAAATGCTTGCACATTTTTCTCTAGCATGAATTTAAATAAGAGCTTTCAGGTGGTTAATCTAAAACGTTCAAACTGACAAGTGTGGGAAGGGAAAAAATCAGTTTAGAGTTTCCAAGGAGTTCAGAAACACTTTTTCTTTTTTTCAGTGCATGTATCTCAAGCACACCTGGCTAAAGCCCCTACTTCACTAGTAGTTTCTTCAGCGATGATTAAAAAACTACCTTGAGCCTACAGAAAATATTAAAGTGGGGGCCTGTACATATCTTATGTACATACCAGTATTATAACAATAAAAAACACAAAGCAAAAACCTGTCATGAACAGTAGTTCTTTCTGTGTTGGGAAGAACAATCCTAGTGAAGAGGAAACAGAAAAGAAAAAAAAAAAAAAAAAAAAAAGTCCAAAACAAAACAGAGCAAAACCAAAAATCCAACAATGAAACTTCTTTTGAAAGCCATAATACTGTTGTTTGGGGGGGGGGGAGGGGGGAAATAAAAAAGGTACTGCAAACATAACAAAATCCAAAGGCCAGATGTTCAATACAAACCCCCAAGTGTGACAAAATTATGGAAACTGCAGGTTTGAGAAATGCCAGTAAATGGAACAATCAGAGAAGTAACTAGTATAAAAAGCACACATAGATCTTTCAAGGCAGATTTACTCTCTAAAATTCTTTAAATGCCCTTGAAACAAAAAGTAAAGGGCATTAGTGCAAAAGAGACCAACATGATAGGAGCCTCTGAAAATACTGATTCTGAGTGTCACCTACCAATTCTGTCCCTTTTCTCTTCTAATGAGTAAAATTCTTATTTCCCACTTCATTATTCTTATAAAGGTATTTATTGTGTTAATCTTTGAGAAGATGTGCAATATTAATTCTGTTTCATGCACTAAAGGCCCCAGAAAGATGAAAACTTGATTATAAAGATCTGAAACTAAACCAAATCCTCACTGAGAGATCTAGTTTGAGATGTGCTATAATCTTCTTCAAATCTGGTTCTTTGCTTCCACTATGCTCTCCATGTCTGACTAACAAGTATAAAACTAAGCACCAGAGAAGTGAGATGATCTGAAACTAGGATCATCTGCAGTGTCTGGAAGATGCTTTAGGACTCTGATTTCCATGCTGGTCCTCAGCCTCACAGACATCCTGCTGGTCAGTTCAGCTTTAACATTTCTTCTACTTCTGGAAAGGGGTGAATTATAGTTGATCTGTCACATTAGAGTGGACCCACTTGTCTTTGAAAATTCATATGCCTTTGCTACACAGTTGGGTTCCCAAAACCAGTAAAATACTTTGTGTGGCATCCTGTTGGGGAAGAGCTTGAGACAATGTGGCAAACTTCAATAAGAGGAGGAGGAGGAGGCTAGCACATTGTCATGACCAAAATGATGAAAGGCTCATTTTCAACTATCACTAGAGAACCTTAAATGTGCATGGAAAATGCAATCTGACTTTTTCAACTTGAAAATATCACCAAGTAGGAAATCATCAAGTGAAAAGCCACCAAGTAGAAGTGGATATCTCCAAAATTTTGTCATAATTATATTTTAAAATATAGATATTTAATGTTTCATATTTTGTTATTAAAGGTTATAGGTTTAAGGGCTTCCTTTTTTAGGCTTGATTATTGCAGGAAATTGTTCTCTGCTATTCTTCCTTGTGATCACCTTTTCTGGAGCACCAAGTTCTGAATAAGACCAGGGGCAATGCTAAACAGTTTAGCCTATATCATGTCTCACTTGGGGTTATTTTTGTCTTTGTAAGCAAAATACAAAATGTGTGGAAAAAATGAAGCAATTCCAGACTCCTCCTGTGCCCAAGCTTGATTAAAGTTGGCAAAGTAGAGCAAATTGGAGAATGTTTTGTCCTACTGAGACTACTTGGATTTCACACCTAATGCCCTCAGCCTAACTTTCCAGGGGAGAGCTTTTCCTCTTTATTTACAGGTGAAAGCTTTGATTCTGCAGCTCCTTGAAGTTCATCAGCTTGGGGGTTAGAACATTTGTCTATTTCACTGCTTTTTTAAATGTGAGCAGGAAGAATAAATACTGGACATCCTGCACACCTAATGCCCTGGCAGTGTTGACAAGGGAATAGTTTGGAAAACAAGTATAAATTATTTCTTGCACTGAAGACATCACTGCTGCAGTGTTAGTGTTAATGTACTCAGGAATCTATAGGCAAAGCTCTTTGAAGCCCAAGGCCATAGTAAAAGCACCAAGTACCTATTTCCAGGCACATATTCATGGAAAGAAGGACTTTGGAATCTTTGCCTTGACAGTGATGCTTAATGATAAACAAAACAAAATTAAAACTAACAATAGCAGATAAATCTGAGAGTTGATTAATGCAAAACAAAAATAACAGAACAGAATTTGTTCTGTTAGCTTTTTACTGAGTGTCCTGGTTTGGGCCAGGATAAAGGTGATTTTCTGTCTTGTACTTACGCTTTTAGCTAAGTCTCTTGTAAGTAGTTGCACTTGCTGAAATTAACAGCAAGTTTCTCAGACAGTGTGTGCTTCTAGGACTGATAACACTTGATGTTTATAGTTACTGCTAGAGACTGGTATGCAGAGCCAAGGACACTGCTCAGCCCTGAGGAAAACTTTTACCCTCCAGAAGGAGTAAAGAGGTCCCACCTGCAGCCCTCCTTTGGGGAGGAACAGACAAGATAGATGCCAGAATTGACCAAACAGAGTATTCCATCCCATATACGTCATACTCAGTATAAATCTGAGGCATCACAAGGGCAAAGTCTGATTTCCTGCTTCCAGCTTCTGGCTCCCTGCCCTTCCTGCCTTTCCTGCTTCCCCTCCTTCACCCGGCATCCTGGAAGGATTCTGTTCGTTCGCCTGCCTGTGTTCCTGATCCATGCCAGCCCATATCTGTGTGTTCCTGCCTCCAGTTCCCGACTGCTGCCGACTCCAGGAGTCCAGCCTGGACTTTCCCAGGGCTGCCCTGCAGCCTCACTGGTGACGTGAGAGTTATTGGGGGAAAAGGGGGGAGGAACCTGGTTTCCACTGTAGTGAAATGAGGCAACCAGGTGCCACTAATTGCCAGGGAGTGGCATGAGCTTGTGTTAAGCCCATCTGTGCCTAATTGGGGTGGGCCCCCACTGCGCATGAGCAGGATTAGGGGGCCAATAAAAGGTAAGGCCTGATACACAAACTCAGCTCACACTGGAACTCCCAATATCAGCATGCTTGGCTTTACCTGCTTCTTTCAGTACTGCATTCCACTTTCCTGTATATTTGTATGTATTTGGTAACTTTTCCTATTTATCATTACTGTTTCATTAAAGTTGTGTAGTTTAGTTTCCAACCCATAGGTCTCTCTCCCTTATTTTCTCTCCTTTCTTTATCAAGGAGGAGAGAGAGATTAATAGAGAGCCTCTGTTACTTGGTTTAATTGTCGGGCCAGCGTTAAACCGTGACACAGAGTCCACATGTGTTTTAGCAAACCGCATATTGGTTTAGATTACCAAGTTCTGGCACATGTAACAAACTGCAGAGAAAACATGAGAAGTTAAATCAAAACATAAATATTCTTAAAAATTTGGACAGAAGACAAGTACTGGTGCCCTCAGCTATGAATTTTTTTTTCAAAATACCAACTCCCTAAGTAGCTTTAGATTAAAAAAAAGAAACAAACAAAAACACAAAAAAAACCCTTAATCAACTTCCAAATTATTTATTTAATTTTTAAAACTTGCAGATAAAAAAATGTACTTTTTCTTTCTATTTTCTTTTTTTTTAAGTTCTCTGATATATCATTTACTTAGGTAATTTGCTGAATGAGCAAGCTTCTATAGTAGATAAGGGTCAGCATTCTCTGAATGAAATTTTCCTACTAGTACATACAGTGATAAAAGTTTAATATTCCCAGTCTAACAACTTTTGTGTTATTATCTCTTCTACATACATCACTGGGTCAGTTATAATTTTGTAGTTATATCATGATAATTACAAACTGCTGCAAAAATTCTCAATGCGGTTAAATTTGACATCTCAAAGGTACCAAATATTTTGTTTTTCCTTTGTGATCTTCTAAGATCCTTGATGCAATTGACCCTAATGTCATAGCCATTCTGCTGGATAGTCAGCATGTTAATCTTTAATTTAGCTATGATGCCAATACTATGCCAGTTCTTGAGGACAAGCCTTCCAGCTCTTTAATTCAATTTCTAATGGAGTGAGGCAGTACAGCCTCAGACTGTCAGCACCGAACAATTGCTGATAATTTCAACATAAGCTTTGGGCTGTGTGCAAGGACAGTGCTGCTTAAAGCATATTTTGTAACCACAAGGAACAGCACGTTAGAACACTCGAAGGTTAAGGAGTAAGCAAGACGATTAGATTAAGGGACTCGGCAAGATAGCAACATCCACGAAGAAGCTCGAATGTGTGAAAGATAAGCTTTGTTAGTTAATTGTTGCTAAAGGTTTTGTAGCCAATCAAGTTAAAACATGTGTAATGAGATGTAGAAATCACCAATCAGCAATATGTATACGTGGCATTAGCTCTTAGATTAGTGTATAAATATTGCCTTCTGATTCAATAAAGTTGGACATTTGTTTGCATCAAACTGAGTCTCCGTCTCGCATCTGTTTGCATCAAACTCTCACTGCGACAAATGGTGGACCCCGACGTAGAACGGGCTAGAGACTGTAAATAAAAACTTAAAAATTGCCAAAGAAATATTAAAGAAAAAAGAAGATTGAAGATTGAAGATTATCCGGTCGCAGGTCTCCAAGAACTCGGGAGTGAAGAAAAAGGCTGAAAGGAAGCCGGTAATTGTGGTGCGCACCTTCATCACCTCCTCGCGATTGGCAGGTGAGCTTGGAGAAACTTTTTGTTATGGATTTAAAAGAAGAACGAGATGTTTATTATACTTTAAAGACTTTACTTAATAAGGATAAAAAAGTTATATCCGGCCATGATCTAAAACTGCTTTTAAAATGGACTCGTGAGCATTTTTCTGACATCAATTCGGTCTCTATTTATGACCTTACATTTTGGGAGGTCGGAGTTAAATTATGGGATGCCACTACACGGGGCAATAATGAAACCGCCAAACTCTTAGTACCTTGGCGAACACTTTTTGAAACTTTAAAAGGAAAAGAGTCTACTACTTCATCTGCTCCCCCTTCTGCCCCCCCGCTGCCAACCACTGCCTCTATGGTGAATGCGGATTTGGACCCAGAACCCTTTGACCCTGGGGGCTGGATGAAAACTAAAATGGGACTGAGAAGCAAAACCAAAAGCGACCGAAAACACCACCAGAATCATCGGAGTTCCCAGAGGGAGAGAAGCCGGAGAACACAGGCGAGGAATCTTGGAATGCAGACTCCCTCCCTCGTGCCTGCCTACCGCGGCTCCCGACTGCTCTGCCACCTTTCCACCTCAAAAGCCTGATTTATCTTCTTAACCACAGTTGCCATCAATTAATCCTCTGCTTCACCTGTCAACACCATCAGTGCCTGCTATAGAGCAACAGCCAAGGAAGGAACTGGGACTCGGAGACAAGCAACTAAGGAAACTGCTGAAGAAGCTGACAGAACTGGAAACCAAGGATGAGTATACCCCTGAAAAAACTCTAGTTTTTGCTCCAGGGAACATCCCGAACAAGGGAGCACTAATCCATTTTTACCCCCTGATCCGTTCCCTATTCCTGCTCCTATTTCCCTTAACCCTTTAACACCCACTGCTCCACCTCTTCCAGATCCAGCATGGGGAGGGGAGGGTAGTGGGGGAGGTGGTAATGTGTATCCAGTAACTAGATGGAAGGGAATTATTCAAAATGCTATAGTTGAAGGAGAAATGGTTCCCAATATGAGTCTGATGGTTTTCCAGTGATTGTGGGACCAGGAGGAGAAGGTCAATGGGTTGCATTAGATTGGAAAATGGTAAAAGAAGCCAAAGTTGTCATTGCGCAGTACAGTTTGAAATCGGCTTGAGTCATCTCATTTGCAACATTCTTTTTACTGCTCAATTGTTGATGCCATACGACACAAAAATGCTCATTAATACTCTGTTAATTCCTTCTCAATAATTGCAATATAGTTCTCAATATTGATGCATATTGTGGTGCATGGTACACTGGTGTTTCATACAGAGATAAAAAACTTGGTTGGTAATTATACTTGCAGTTTTGATTTAGGAAATTGTACCATTTCATTTTGTTTCAGGGTGACTTTACCAGATTTTAGTAGCAATATCATTTCATTTTTTAATCTTCTAGTGGTGGTTGTTAGTTTTTCTTATATATTGGTGAGAAGTAAGACAAAAAACACAGTTATGAGAATGAGTATTCCTTTTTGGAGGCTGGAAGTTGCTGTGGAGAGCAAGAGTTGCTCCTGGTACGGAGAGCACTCCCACTCCTGCCTCCGCAGCCGCTTCTCGCCCCCCCCCCGCACACACTGCTGCTGCTCAGAAAACGAGCCCACCATACCTCTAAAAATGTATCTAAATCCACCAACAAACTTTTATTGCTTTCCCCGGGTTTGGTTTTTTTTTATAGACCATGGCCTGAAAGTTGCTGAGGAGAATGAGAACTGCTCCTCGTACAGAGAACACAGAGTAAAAAAAAAAAAAAAAAGAAAAAAAAAAGAAGAAGAAAAAAAAAAAAAGAGTGTGTGTGCCTTTGCTATTTAAAGGCTTGGAATTTTGTCTGTAAATAATTTTATTTGGCTTTTTAGGTTTTAATTTGGCAGCCATGGAGGAAACTAGGACTCCACCGTGCTGTGATCCGGGAGGGGTCTGGGGACGCTTTTGGGGCCCCCCGACCAATTTTTGTCGGATAAGCCTCCTCTACCCCCTTGGTTCTATGCGCCAGTGGACATCTGAACTTCCTCATACTAAAAAGTTGTTAAAGTCCTTCCACTGCAGTGTGAAATGTCCTTTTAGTATTGTGTTGTACTGATAACATGTTTTGTTAATGTTGTAATTCATGTGATCGTTTATATGTCGACTTAGGGATCCCTCGTCTATATGTTGGTTGTTGATTGTGCTATTCTGTTGTACTGCTCTTTTTATTGTTAGCTTTTAGGTCATATTTGTGAAGATTTTAATGGAATGTGTTGTATGAATCTTTCTGATCACTCTCAATCTATACATGCTGCAATACAATCACTTAAAGAAGGGGTTGCACATTTGCAATCACATTTGCTTTCTTGCTTTTGCTAACATTGCTACCTTGTATCTTCCAATGTTTTCAACGGATGCTCAATCCTGTCATGAAAAGAGTTTATCTTGTTCAGTCAGAAGGGGGAATTGAGGCAGTACAGCCTCAGACTGTCAGCACCGAACAATTGCTGATAATTTCAACATAAGCTTTGGGCTGTGTGCAAGGACAGTGCTGCTTAAAGCATATTTTGTAACCACAAGGAACAGCACGTTAGAACACTCGAAGGTTAAGGAGTAAGCAAGACGATTAGATTAAGGGACTCGGCAAGATAGCAACATCCACGAAGAAGCTCGAATGTGTGAAAGATAAGCTTTGTTAGTTAATTGTTGCTAAAGGTTTTGTAGCCAATCAAGTTAAAACATGTGTAATGAGATGTAGAAATCACCAATCAGCAATATGTATACGTGGCATTAGCTCTTAGATTAGTGTATAAATATTGCCTTCTGATTCAATAAAGTTGGACATTTGTTTGCATCAAACTGAGTCTCCGTCTCGCATCTGTTTGCATCAAACTCTCACTGCGACAATGGAGAAATATAGAAACATACACAGATCTCAAAAGATAGTGCACTTTTCTGCTTTCAGGGGAAACTCTGGACATTACATTCTACCTGGCCAATTTGAAAGAGAATTTGAGTTGTGGGGTTGTTTTTTTTTCTATTTGGGGGGTTGTGGGTTGTGTGGGAAGGAAGGGAGGAAGCAGAGAATTTTCAGATTTTTTTTCTTCTGTAGATCAGATTAATAAATCTAGGTTGTGATCTTCTGCAACTTGTCACAGAAAGATGTAAAAGATCCTATGTTCCCATGCACTCTGTGATATACATAACTCTCATAAATAATTTCCTTAGTTCTCTTTTCTTAATCTTAATGTGGAATTGAGTAGGTATGGTTTGTGCTTTAAAATTAAGGTTCCTGTCATTCCACACTACTGAATAGCTCTTATGCTCTGCCTCAGAGCTAGTTGCTGAAATAGGTTTCTCATTTAATATCAGATCTCTAGAGGAAGTGGTTCTGGGCAAATACAGAGGTATAAATCCTATGTAATAAAAAAAGGAAAAGTATTTTAACATAATAATTGTTAAAAATGCAAGCACCAGAATTCTTAGTTTGCATTGGGCCTAATCCCTTGCATCTCTCTAGACCTTATTGTTGCTTGTGAATGGAGCATTAAAAAATCAGCATCTACTGTTGCATATTTGACTACACTTATTACCAATAATAAAAGGGAGATGGAAGGAACACTACAATACAGTGTCTCTTGTTATCTTTTTTTCACAATCAGGGTCTTTAATTATATAAAGTAGTTAATGGAAAAAAGTAGCCTGAGCTATTTTGAGAGTGCAGGGTTCCTCAGGGTTTAAAAATTTGGCTTCTGGACAATTTTGCTGATAGTTCTGCAAAGTGAATTTTTTGTCAGTCAGGCAACAATCACAGTGTGTCTGGATTTGGTTTTTAATCATAGTGCCATAGCCACGTTTTTCCAGTCAAGGGAAGCAAGAACAGGAAAGCAGATTTAATTTGTTTCTGACTGGCTGGAGGAGTTCTTTGCCACCTAAATGTATTTACATTGTGTTGCTCCAAGCCTAAAAGGTCTGAACAAAAGGCAGCATCCAGCTCCCCAGTTTAAAGTTCACTTATAGATGTTTATTAAGCTCTATCCAGCTCATAGGCTGGAAACCACAGACAGGGTGCTCTGAAAACACCACAGCAAGGAGCAGTTGTTAGAAGTCTGGTACTCTAAAAGCATAGACCTCATCTGTTACCATGGCCATGCAGCCAGCAGGTGATGTACTTCTTTGGTACATTACAGCTCTTTTTAAAAAGGGCTTATAAAGTTCAATAGAATGAAAGTAATTACAATTGCTGTGCTGGTTTTGTATGTGTTTCTCTGAAGGTCTACAAGCTTACAGAGAGTTATTGCAGATTCATTTAATAGTCTTCTAGATCTCCATAGCAGAAATCTAAACTTCTATAGGATATTTCAAAACATCTGTACAAAAGATATGTTTTAGCGTTGCAGGACTGCTCATAATGGATAAGAAATTCCAGAGGGTGTGAGTTCCACGTTTTTGCCTCAGCATTGCACAAGAGCTTGACAACTTAATATTTTAAATTAATACTTATAATGAGTAATGTTATAGTTAGTCTCATCTTTTCTTGGTATGGTATTTTTTCCATCGTATTTCAACTATGGGGTTTAAATGTATGAGACACCATTCAGTTTTGAGCACTAGATAGTAAATTCTGTTCTGTTCGCAAAAAAAAAAAAAAAAAAAAAAAAAAAATAAAAGAGGTCAACACCCTGCTCAAAATGTAGCAAATACTTGGCAAAAACTCAGATTTTCAAGTTTCATGCGGAATTTTTTCTATATGGCCAAATTTTATTCTTATTGTCATTGCCACTCAACCGCAGCATACAGCACTGAAATAATCAGATTTACTCTGCTGGGCATATGTCACCAAGGGAAGAGCTTTGCTGGAGTTCTCCAGGCTTTTTAATCAATTTTGTTACTGAGATCTTTAAATATAATTGGTAACTAAGAGGAACTTTTTTCACTGGTCTCTTCTGGTCTCCACTGAAGTGGCTTACAGATTAGGGAACTTCCAAGCAACTCCAGGTTTTCTAGTTGTATTTATGTGATTACCTTATTTTAATTTATTCTGTCACATTTATTTAAACAATTTTAAATATTTTGAGAAAAACAGAATAGAATGTCAGGTTAATCTATATAGACTAAAAGTAATGTTGTATAAACTGGTAAACTCTCCTATGCAAGTGATTCATGGAAGTAAAGATACAGTGTGGCCAAGATACTTATTATTTGGAAATTTGAGCCAGCCTATTTTCTTAGAAGTTGCACTGGATTAATTAAGTTGTAAAAATCAAGATTAAATTTGTGTAAGCACATGTTTTAGCTCATGCAGAGAAGTGTAAACTTTATTTGAATTGATTTAATTCCTGCCTATTTTTCTGTGATTGCACTGTCACAGACAAGCAGGCAAGCTACATCTGAGTCAGCAGGCAGAGAACATGGTCAATATGCAGTGACACAGTTTGGTATGGGGCAAATCGCCTTTGCCTTGACTGGAAGGGGTCCAGTTATAGGCCCTTTGGGTTTTTCCACTTGGGTATGTAAACAGGCTGGGAAATTAACTCCCAGAGTCAAAGGGAAAATCTCCTTGTGGTTTTAGTTCCATGGTAAGTTGCTGGACTGTATCAGTATGCCCCAACTCTGTGGGAAAGGGCAGTTCCCTTCCTTCATTTGTAAACTTCATTGCTTCTTTTCTGGACGACATAGGTTTTCCTTGTTTTACTAAAAGGTGCTTTTATAAAGCCTGAAGTAATTTCTTGCAGCAAGAGAAAGTGTATTTGTACTGCAGAAGGAAATATGTCTGCAGGTCGTGACCACCAACAGCAAAGACAAAATTTAAGTGTGACCTGGTGTCTCTTTAGAGTGCTTACACTTTTCACTGATAGCATTTCTCTGCATAGCAACCTATGAAGACATGGCCAAAAGAAGGGTAAAGATGGATAATGTCCTGTTCATAAAATCCATACTAAATAAGGGATGTGTCTTTAATTGAGCAAAGCTGATATTTTCTAGGATGTCACTGAAAGGATTATTTAAATCTGCACTTTCTCTGTATTAGCAGATGAGTTAATTTCTCTTTCTCATTCCTTTCCTATCAGAAGTGGTAACAGACAGCGTTTAGTAAGGGAGAGTATATCAAGTTGTAGTCAGGTAAGTCCAGTTCACAATTACTTATTTGACTTACCCCATGTAGGGGAAGATTGCTGATGCCTCATTTTCTCAGATCTCATTTTTTACAGAAGTGCAGCCAACATAATCTGTTTTAGAACTGGCTTGAGAAAAAGACATTGAAGCAAAAAAGCAATTTCTCATCTAAGCTGTACTCCCCCAAATGATATATTTGGTGTTCCAAGACCAGTACTATTACCAGTCTTCTGGTAATACAAAGTGTTTGGAAAACCTCGTCATGACAGAGGTAAACAGGTCACAAACCTGCCATGTAAATTCTAAAGAATCGCAAAGTGATTTACAGTTCTGGTGCTGAGTGTTTCATTGGCTGGTTGTACTAAATATAGTTATTTGCACAACACATTCTTCTGAGATTGGACAAAGAAGTTTGTAAACATAATGACTTACCTAGGACTAGGCAAAGCTTGGCCCAAAGCAAGCATTTTCGAAGGGCAGAAAACTTCAAGTAACTTGTTTTGTTATATTCAAGTATGCCTTTATATTTCTAGTAGAAGGTAGGAAAATCAATGCCATGAGAAAAGCCCATTATTTAAAATGAACTGACCAGAAACTCCAGACAGCTGGAATGCTTCCAGTACGAAACAATCCATCTTCCCTGTTCTCTGTGCTTTATTCCCCTTCTCTTTTATGTCCACCCAAAAATACACAGCTGCCTCCTAACTTCCTTGAAAATTCTGGTGGACTTCTCCCTCCTAGTGAACTGCTCCCACATCCCCATTAGTGTGCTCATCCTTTTCTCTGCAGATGTGAACTGCAGTGATGGCCACCTCTTGTACATGATTTATCATGTTTCAAAGCATTTTATAAATACAAAAAGGAGGAGTAAAATTTCATTTACCTTAGTGTCACAAGCAGGAAAATACAGAAAAACGGTGCAATATGTTTTCATAGGCTTACAGGAGAATTAGAATTTATGGCTTTTAACCACATATTCAGAATCTGTAGATAAGTTTTTTGTTGTGAAAAATTTTCTATGATTGTAATTATGAGTTAGTCCAAAAATACTTTAAAGGGGAACTTCTCACTCCAAAATACTTATCTGGTACGATTATACTCCAAGAATAAAGTCATTTTTAATACATCTTTACACATTTCTGTTTAAAAGCCCTCAATTAAAGATTCCTTTCTTCTTAAATCTTACCTCCTCTACAAACATTGCATTCCTACTGGTTTCTTCAGGTTGCAGTTGCTGAGTCCAAGTGAAAGTCTGTGGATGTGCTCCAGTTAAATATTGAGAAGTAGTGACAGGGAAACCTCATTACAACCCTAACTGCAGGGCACGAGGATTATAAGGCACTCACTGCTTGGCAAAGGATATGTTCCCATCACTTCAGTTCCAGTTTGCAGGTAATCCTGAAACCAAACTTCTGCTGAACATTGAAAAGAGGCAGAGCAATATATCTGCAGGTTTGTAAACTCTGTTTGTCTCGTCCAAAATGCATTAGTGTGCTTCTGAGTATCAGCTTAATGACCTAACCTGACAAAATTGCAAATGGAGCAGAGGATACCAGGTGCTCTGGAGGAAGTCAGTAAAATCTTGCAGGGCAAGATTCAGTTGCCATTCATTCTCAAGCAAAGGCACTTTCCAACTCTTGTCACTATGGAGAAACTCCTGAAGACAGAGATTTGTGGTTGCTTTGAATCTTGTCCATCTTTTCAAATTATGTCTAAAAGTGAATAACTAGATAAAAGGCTGCCTGAGGTTACTTAATCTTTCATAATTGCTATCAATCAGAATCTTTTCAGCTGAGGCAGTGAAGAAGTAAACATTCCTCACATCAGCTCTCTCTGCTGCCACTCTGTAGGCAGCAGAGGAGATGCTTTCAAGTTAATTTCCCTGCCTGGCTGAGAGAGCAACTGAGTTGTACTGTGAGATAAAAAATGAGATCCAGTTTCAGAATGGGAAAAACTGTAAAGAGATAACTACATTATCTTTCCCCTTCCCTTAAAGCCAACTGATCTAGGAGTAATGTTTACTTGAAGATGCATAGGGAAATGCTTGTGAGGAGTGTTATTTAAGTGTAACTAAATTTTCACTGTGTGAAAGAGGAGGGGGAAATCTTTTCATAGAATGTGGTTAGAGTTAAACTAAGACTGTGATGACTGGCAAGGCAGAGCCCCTCTCAAAATTCTCCTATGAATGTTGTTTGACAGTAGCTGTGCCTAAAAGAAATGCTTTCATTTATCCCTATGCTTTAACTCCCCAGGTAGTGAGTGCCATCCTAAGGGGCATTTCTGCTACTGCTGCATGCACACTCATTGCACAACAGGCTTTAAACTAGGAGGTAATGGGCATTCTCAAAGCTGAAGAGAGGTCAGACCCCAAGTAATGAAACTAAAATCTGGCCACAGATTTCAAAGGCAACTTTGTGTTTTTTTGTTTTGGGTTTTTCTGGGGGGGATTGGTTTGTTTGTTTGGCTAGCTGTTTGGGGTTTTTGATGGTGTGTCTTTCTGCCCTGTATTAGAAGTGGTTAACCAGTTAATTTACAGTTGTCAGATGTACAATAGACTTCCAAGAAGCAGGTCTGTAGTTATTTCCATCCCCACTGTATCTGGAAATCCCCATTTGTGGGAAGGAACTGAAAGATCTGCTCTTTTTTTTTTTTTTCGACCTTTGTCATCTACTCTAGAACACAAGGAAATTGAATGAAACTGTGTCAGAGGAAGATCAGATTTGGCATTAGGAACAGGTTCTTCACTGAGAGTGTGACCAGTCACTGGAGCAGGGGAAATGGTGATGGCACCAACCCTGTCAGAGTTCAAGGAGTGCTGGAGGATGTTCTTAGTTGTAAGGTTCAATTTTAGGTAGTTCTATGAGGAGCAGGGAGTTGGACTTGATAATCCTTCTGGATCCCTTTCAACTCCAGGTTTTCTATGACAATGCACAGTGACCAAACCGGTAATATGGAGTAATGTTTTATTTAAGAAGGTGCATACTGAGCTTAACTGAAATGTGCAGACTTTCACCTGTTACACCACACCACCCATGCTCTGATAACTGGTGTTCATTTGGCCTTCATTTAGATTTTCAAGAAAGAAATTGGAAACTGTGATATTGTGAGGCAGCCCTCTGAAAGAAGTCATTCAAATGATAGTAATCATTTGAACTTTCCTGTACAAAGAAGTTACAAACCCACAGGTTTGAAGAGGTAGAAAAATATGGTTGCCTCTTCTTTTTATACTCCTATGTAGACAAAAATTTCTGAAGTGGAAGATTATGCTTTTTTGAAGGAACTGTCACAGAAAATGTGGTTGTTGAGGGTACAATAAGCTGTTCCAGTAATGTGGCTCATGATCTCATTACCTGCTGGTGATTAGAAAAGCATACAAAGGTCAAGTCATCTAATAGTCTAGGAAATGCTCTGGAAAAATCACAATATTGAGATAAAAACTGAGGCAAAGAAACTGCAGCTGTGAAGGTATTTCTACCTTCTGTTTCCATTCTAATGTGTCTTCTCTTTGTGATTTTATTTTTTTTTTATTAGAAGACAACAATGGATGGTCACTACAATTTGATAAACACTATACAAAGGACAGATACAACAAATTGAAAACTCTGTATGCATTTCAGACAAAGACACCTGAGTGCTGTAAGTAACTACAGATACTATTTGTGTGATTATTACTGATGATCTCCAGAAAGAAATACATACTAAATATGCTCATCAGAAAGAGAAATGTAGTCCAGTTTCATTTATAGTGAAACAGTACTAGTGTCTCAGACAAACAAAAGCATTGAAGCTAATTTCAGTTCCATTAAGAGTGATCCATTTTCTGTAAGAGAAGTATCAGACATATACCAAATAGGAGAGCAATGCAATTGTTTATCTGAAAATAATTAGTGCGGCTGGAAAGGCAATGAAATGCTCATCTTTCAGACTGAAATGAAGGCAATATTCTTCCAGATTCACTTCTTCATATATCAAATGATTCTTGCAAACCCTCCACTTCTGCAGGCATTGGTCCCTTTGTACAGATATTCTGACTCTGCTGTCTGCTGTGAGTGCAAAGTTAAAACACAGAGATAGAGGAAAGGAAACAAAGATTTCCTGGCCCATTTTTATCCTATTTGCACCACACAAAATGTTGCTTATTCTGGTAGATACAAGAGCAATGAATTATATAAAAAAGGAGCCACAAAAAAATCCATGTTAGATTCCTGTATGCTTGTCTTTGTGTTCACTGTACTTTCACACCATATTCTTTTCTCCCCACCCCATCCCACCACCCATCCCACCTTTTGCCACAACCCTGACCCTGTTCTCCCGCAGTGGCTGGGGCTGTGCCAGCAGAGTGTACCTGCCAAGGGCTGGAGATCTTCTGTGATGCTGCCAAATTAAGTGCTGTCCCATCAGTCTCTGCAAACATAACCCTCATGTAAGTAGAGCAGAAAAGTGGTCTCTTGCTCTGTTCAGGCTTGACTATCAATCCTACAACCTTTTCACAGCTACAGCTTTATAATTATGACCGGTTGGCTCGGCTGGTGCTTGCAAAGGCATAGTGTGTCTCTGTTGACAAGTCCTTTCATGTTTTAAGTACAGATATTCCCTGCATCAAAGGAGAGAAAAGGAACTAAAAAACTCAGTGTGAAGTGAGTGTTTCAGGTCTGCAACAGTGGCTCAATCCAGCAACAATTTCAGAAAAATCTAAAGTGATCTTCAAAAGAAATGTTTCCGTTTAAGACACAATGCTTAGGACTTTTTTATTAGTCTATGATCCTGCCAATATTGCTGGTCTCTGTTCCTGCCAATGAAGCCCATAACCTTGAACTCAGTGGAACTACCTCCTTGAAATCTCTGAAAATGCCATTATTTAAAAGGATTTAAACTGGGCTGGGTCATCAACAGTTATGTATATGTTGGCCAGACCTTTCCAAGAGATCAGAGAGTGATTGGTACTGATCTTTGCACATCACTGTCTGAGAGGCCATGCTCTGTGTGGTGAGCACAGGGCAGCACCACATACCCTACCTGAGGATCTTCCCTGTGGGGCAGGGATGCAGATCTCACTGTTTGGTTCTAGTTTGTGGCTGAGATTCTCATTGTTGGGTCAAATACCTCAATACTTCCCAATGAATTTTGATGGGAAATGTCAACTATACATTTAAACTGTCTGTTAGCTCAGTGTTGACAAAGACTAAAAAGTAATGCTTCAGTTCTACCTTTAGAAAAAAAAAAAAAAAAAAGCAGTAAGTTGGTTCAGATGGTTCAGTTTGGGATGCAATCTCTTCTAATCCAAGCATTCCCTGAACAATTTTTGTTCTTGTCAGGACACTAGATTTGGTGCCCTATGGAGATGGGGAGAAATGGACACATGCCCTGGGAAATAAGCTCTATATGTGTTCGAGGTTTGAAATAAATTTATGGTTTAACTTATACTCAAATCTTTTTGACTTTTAGACTTAACCGTTATTTTGACAGTTGCTCTGGGGACGTATTTGTTTAAGATGAAGTGTTCTGCTTACTGCTTAAATAGATAGAAATATTCAGACAAACAGAGAAATCCTGTTCAGATGTTTTCATGCTGTTTTAACTATTTAGCAGTGTGCAACATGCCCTTATTGAATAACAAAAATGGCAGCATCGGAGAAAGTCAGGAGAGTAGTTTTATTGTGTGTGTTCATTCCTACAGGTCTCTTCAGAGGAATCTGCTGAGAAAAATTTCTGCTGACATTTTCAAGAAATACCAAGACCTTAAAAATCTGTAAGGGAGTATTTCAACAGAAAATATACAATGCTTTAAATATTCATGCTTTCCCTCTCATATAAACACACAGAATTTGATATCTAAATGATAAGTCTGAGTTTATCCTCAAAATTCTGTTTCATTTTATCCTTCAGTACATCATCTAATTTTATAACCTGTTTGGCTCACATAACTTGATTTGGCATTGATTTCTGCATATTTAAATTTTATATTTACTATTTTTATCCCAGAAAATTGCTAAACTTTCATCATGTCTGAAGGAAGGTACATTTCTAACAAAAAGAAATATGCTAAAAAAAATTCAGGTAGTTTAATCCATTTACTCCACAAACGGAAGTTTAAAAAATTAAACATCCCATTGTCCTGGAGAGCTTACTCTTGTGCACTTGGGGTTTCTTTCTAATTATGTCTGGTACCAATTTGATAATGCCTCAACCGGTCACATTTTTACAGTGACACAAAACTATGCTATGCTTTATCATGTCTACGATATATGTTGTTCAAAATTGTAGCTTTTAACAATTCTGCTTTATCTAGGAGTAGTGAAACCAAGAATTAAACACAGAAGTCTAGGGTCAGGCTTTTATGTCACCAGTTTGTTCCTAGAAAATTTACTGGTGTAACTTTTATAGAAACTGTGCTGTCCTGCAGCACCATCTTGTGTTCACAAAGTTTATTAAAGTGAAAGATATATTTTCATTAAAATAAATAATTGTTAATATATTAGTATTAATTAATGGTGATTACTTATGATTGCTTAATATTAATGTAACACATTGCTGATTGATAGCTGTTCATTTTCAGAAAACTTTTCAGCAGTGTTTGACACAAACCCGTTTTGTAAAAGCCAACGTCATATTTTTAACAGGGAAGGATCTGGATGCTTTAATGACTGGAACTGAATTTAAAGGATTTGTATCTTAAGATTTCTCAGACAATAGAACTCTAATGCTTTGAAATTAGTTTAGAAGGATTTAACATCTGCAGCTGATAATATTTTTAACTTATTTAATCAAAGTAGTTAAAAATAGAAAGAAAAAATAGTATTCTTTAGTTTTGCTAAATTAGCAACATTTATTTTATATTTTTATTGTACCATTTTGAAAATTCACAATCTGAAAATTCAGTGATACCATAAAAAGAAAATTCAAAAGCACATGTTAATTTGATATTTTGCTTGTAGCAGGGCACTAGTGAAATATCCAGATCAGGTCACACAGGTGAGAACTGCAAGGTTAGGACTTCATCCAGCAGCTCAAATACAACCTGAATGCAAGGTCAAATACAAGGTCTGGTTTACCCTGGGCAAACCAAGTACCCGTTTGAATTAGCTTTGGAATACTGCTGCAGAGGGTATTTTTTTTAAGCACCTTTGCAGTCTTTGCAATCATAGCTGTGAAATGGAACTTGTCAAATTTATTAGAAGTCTGAGAGCTGCTTTTCAAGTACCTCACATGCATTCAGTTTGGTTGATAGATTTTAGCAGGTTATTTATGCTTGCTGTGACTTTGTGTGCTTAGAGAATTAATTGTTGTTTGGTCATCTTAGGTATCTTCAGAATAATAAAATCAGAGCTGTATCTGGACGTGCTTTCAAAGGTTTATACAACCTGACAAAACTGTAAGTATTGCTTTTTGAATACTGAAGTAAAGAGCAAAGGGAAGAGCTCTGGGAGTCATTACAAATGGCTCACTCTTCATTGATTCAATGTTAGGAAGTTGCAAAATGACCCAAATCTTTAACTCAGCAATTGGATTCATAGAATACGAAGTTGGAAGGGCCCCGACAGGACCATCAAGCAGAAAAGCAAAGAGGTTAAGAGGTATCTGTGCAAGTTTATCTGACAGGTCAGGACCTGACAGGTCAGGTCAGTACAGGTGGGGCTCTGTGCTTCACTCCTCTTCCCCAAATGTGCAGAATGGAAGAAGGAGACATTGTGGGAGTTACCTGCATGCAGTCAGAAAACATTAAAAAGGAACAAAACAAAAGTAAGAGCTTGTGATGGAGCGAAACTCTTTAATATTGTACTTTGGATTACAGCAGCCAGCCAAAGTAAGCAGCATCACTCAGAAAAAAAACACTATTTTCTTTATTTTACATTAGGTTTTTGAAACGTGTTAGTAACTCCTAAGGAAACCACTCAGTGAAACAGATGATACATAAAATGTGCAGTTCAGTTCAGCTTTTTGTTTCTGCAATGTTTTCAAAAGGAAATTTTTTAAATGTTGTACCTCTACTTTTTCCATCATGACTGTAGTTGATTATCTGTTATTACAGCTGCTGTTATTAACCTTCCCAGGCCATTTATAGTGCACACACAAACACATGCACACACCCTTCATTTCTGAGGATTTCTTTTTCCATTATTCTGATATCTACATTTGATTAATGTCCTTAGCAGAGACTGAATAGGATCCTGGGAACATTAATGGAATGAATCACTCCACAGAAGGAAACTGGAAAGGGCCTAAAACACAACACAAGGAAAATATTTAGCCTGCTGTATTTTCTTATCTATAAGACAAAAAGTTTTCTGTAATTGTTCCAAAAGTCCTCACTGCAGAGTCCCACATTGCTCTCAAAGAAGGGGTTGAAAATTACCATGATTAAAAATTGTAATGGTGAAAAAAATTTAGCAGTATTCTGATAAACTATGAAGGAAAAATCTTAAAACTAATTTTCATGCATCTGATGCTAATTAATCATTCCATTTATTAATCTTTTTTTGTTCTTGTATCAGATACCTGAATAACAACAAGATAATCAGTTTGAAGCCCAGGGTATTTGAAGACCTCCACAAACTTGAATGGCTGTATGTTGTTTTCTTATTTGCATGTTTATTTTCTCAACAAATTATTAGAACAAAAGAAAGAACTACTTGGGTTGCTTTAATATTTGTGCATAGTAGTAATAATAAATAATAATTAAGGAACTCCTTTTACATTGTGTTAGGTAAAAATACAATCAACTTTGAGAGAAGAAATTAATTGTTGGGCCTTTATAGTTACAATGACTGATTAATTTTACAATAGTAAATAACCTCTATATAGCTGCTTTTTAAAAATTGATATATGAAATACATGTACTATAGTACAGATAATATCAAACAGTAGAAATACAATCTTTTGGGCAGGTCTTTCCCTGTACATATCTTGAAATATCCCAGACAAAATGACTGTCACAATGTGAAATAGTGATTTATTACTACTTTCCAGAAAGATTAAAATTAAAATAAGCAAATAATAACACAGCAAACATCTTTCTGTGTGTTTGAAACTGCTGGATTTTTGTGGAACATTCTTGTGCGTCAATTCTTTATTTTCACAGGGAATCCACTTGAAGAGTCTTGGTCAAAGAATTTTAAAAACTTGCAAGAAAATACTTTTTCTAAGTTGACGTTACTTTCTCTGTGTCGATTTGGTTTTAATTAAATTCTTCCAAAAGGAAATTATTTTGATTAATACTTTGACCTACTAAGGAGTAGCGTGTTCATTTTTTAAGTAGTTAGAATGGACATTTGAAGAAATCCACTTCAAAGTGCTACTTTCTATCATCTCTTCAATTTAAGACTGCAGGAAGTTATAAAACTGATACATATTAATTTTTTTTTCTGTAATTATAGGATAATTGAAAATAATAGGATAAATCGGATCTCTCCATTAACTTTTTATGGACTCAAATCACTTATTCTCCTGTAAGTACTGAATAAGAACCAGAAGTGTTATTTAGAAGAACAGAATAGAGAGGACAGAGATATATAAACCATGACCATGTTTGGTCACCACAGGGTGCCTACAGTACACCTTTGGCTTTTTCTTATCCCCAGGCAAGATTTGCTGGAATTGGAGGATTCTAGCAGCAGCAGACATGCAGTGTCTGCAAAAGTATGGGAAGATGGGTGGGGAAAATGGTTGGAAGATAACTTCACTGATGGGGCAAGAATTTGGCAACTGAAGCAACAGAGGAGGCAGAGATGGGGGAGGCAGAGGGGTCCCAGAGCTCCCAGCATCCTGAGACCCTGCCTGTAACCTGCAGCTGCCCTCTCCAGACCCAAGTGGAAGGGACCCTCTGCCCCTGCAGCTCAAAGGGAAACCTTCCATCATCTTCCCCTTCCTGCATCACAAATAGAAGTTACTTGTTATAGCCACAATATTGCTACTGACTTGGTATGTTCTATTTAAAAACAATATATTTCCTTTATCTGGTAATTAACAGTTAAGGATAAAATACTACTCTGCAGAGTGCCATAGGGAAAATAAGTAGAAGTTTAAGAAAATAATAATACCTCCAAGACTAAAAGAAAAGCATCAAACTTTGCCTTTTTTTCAAAAGTACAAATATGAGAGATGTTATTTCTTTTCTAAAATGTAATTTGGGCAAGTATTGCTAGCTATACAATTACTCTTTCTTTCAGAGAGATGATGAATAATTCTCTTGCTCGTTTGCCAGATAAACCTCTGTGCCAATATATGCCAAGACTGAACTGGCTGTAAGTCTATCTTATTTCACTAGAAAAATATAATTTTGCTGTCTTTGTATGTCACTCCCATGCCACGTTTTCTAGTAGGGTGCTGGATCTTACAGAGTACCTCCTGGGTCACTGCAAGGCTGATGACCTGAACTTGTCAACAAGATGTGCAGAAATATCAGATGTTTGCTTTCCTCTCTCTTTTGTGCAGTCAGGAAGTTCTGGTACTGTTTTTCTTCAACTGCCTTATAATAACTGCATGGATTTATTTTCAGTGATTGATGTTTCATTTTTATATCCCAGGGACCTTGAAGGCAACCATATCCATCATGTAAGAAACATCACTTTCAGCTCCTGCAGCTCTTTAACTGTACTGTAAGTAATGGGATCTGTTAGCCAGCCAGTCAGATATGTTTGTGCTGAACAGCCAGCCAACCAATCAGCAAATTAAAATCTTTAAAATGAAGAAACATTTCAAATTCATTGCAAATAATACAAAAGTTTCCTGGGTATCATGGTTATCTAGATCTCAAAGAGATTATATTAAAATGCTTGGATTTAAATAAGCCTCATATAAAATAACCAGTATTTCCATTTATAGCAAACTTTAGCATTGATATATCCAACTATATGAAGTGATTTTAAGTGATATTAATATGTAGAAATATTTCTTCATTTTAAAGATTTTAATTTGCTGATTGGTTGGCTGGCTGGCTCAGAAATTTTAGAACTTCCTCCAAAGTTTCTTCAGTGATGTTTCATCTTCAGAAAATCCCTTTGACCTTTTGCTAGATTAGTATGCTCCATGCTGCCTGTCACTTTCAAATGAGTACTCCTCTGCAGTACTCATATTCTTGGCTTTCTTTTCGCTTTTAAAATGCAGGCTGCTCATTGAAGGAGCAAAGTCAGTGGCAAATGAAATGCAGGTGAATGGAGAGATGCAGGGATCTGTGCCTATGCCCAAGATGTGGTCAGGGCCTTCCAGCCCTTTTGCTTTCTCCTGCCTTCCAGTAATTGATAACAGCCTCCCAGGGGTGTGTTCACATCCCCTCCTATACACACACATGTGCACACATCCATAGATAGGAAAAGTTATCCATCAATTGGTAAGCTTCTACATTGGATCAGCTTGTTAACTGAATTACAGAAATATCTGAAGATGCAGAGAAGAGATTACTTTAAAAGTTTATTAAAACTTTCCTCCAAAACCAAATAGATGTCAAGAAGCAGCAACGTAAGTTTGTTTTATTCTTCTAGGGTGATGAGAAGAAATAAAATCAGCACTTTGAATGAAAATAGCTTTTCTTCTCTCCAGATATTAGATGAACTGTGAGTTGATTTCTTCTTTTACTTGTATAACACATCACCAAGTTTTACAATTTTATCATAAATTCTATTTCATTTAACATGTCCTAAAGATAGCACCCAGCCTCGAGGGTTTTTTCCTGTATATTTAACAGGGAAGAAATAGCAAATAAAATACATGCTCTGAGAGTATCAGTATTATTGGTGGGTTTTCTCCCTGAATAGAATCATACTAATTATTCTTATGTGTTTTACATTGGTTTGACAGTTTCAGTCGGACTGAGAGAGACCATCACTCCTCTGTCCAGTTAAGAGCTGTGTTTAGTGCAAGTGAGCAGACAGGTTGAGAGAAAAATGAAGAGAAAGATGTAGAGCTGAGTAGGCCATGTGAGAAGATTCCCATTATTGAAAGATGAATTTAATTTATTTCCAAGCCCCTATAAATCAAGGGTATTTTACTTTCTTTTCAGTGTAAATACAGTAATAATAAATTTTATATCTACTAGTCTATCCAAACTAACCAGGCAAGGAGCAACCTGGTGGATCCAGCTTTCTACCTTGCCTTAACAGCATTCTTCTATAGGCAAAGTTTCTAGTAAACTATATAATAAATAATATTTGGCAAATAGATTATGTGTATCTTGAAATTACAAAACAACACAGTAAATTACTGAGCCTAGTGAGAACTTACTATATCCTACCTGTGGCTGTTCCTACAGAGATCTGGCTAGCAACAAGATTGAATCTCTTCCTCCATATATATTTAAGGATCTAAAGGAGCTTTCACAACTGTAAGGATTCTTGATTATTATTATATATAATTCTTTATTACCCATTTGATGTGATGTTTTCAGTCATGAATGCTGGGGAAAAAAAGAGCACCTTTGTTTTATGGATCATTGAAGCTCTGCCTAAAAAATACTTCTCCCAGAAGTAATTCTATATAAGATTTTGTCTGTAATAGTCTTGTAAAAGATGTGTATTTTCATGCCACAAAAGATACCCAGTTCAACTTTACTTTTTTCAAGATCTTGTCAGTAGATACAAAATAAGGTCTGCTAGCTCTATCATTAGAAATTAATAATTTGTTGGTAATTTTTAATGTGACATCAGGATGTGGCTTTGAAAAATTATCACAAACACATAAGAGCATCACACATATGCCTTGTTTGCAACTGCTTTATTTTTCATGTGAAAGAGTTCCAAAAATGCACAAGGTAGTATAAAACTAGGAAAAAAATTCTCTTTTTCCTGTGCACAGATATAGGCAAATTCTCATTTGTCCCCATCTTTCTTACATAATCCTAACAGGCACTAGTTACAAAATTCAAGACCTCTCTGGAAGTGAGGAGGTAGTATGTGAAATAACTTATTTTTGTGCTTTTCCAGCATCCTCAGAGGCTGTCACAATATGTTGAGGCAACCACGTGTCTACAGCTGCGTTTATTGTGTTTGTGCTTTTGTTACAATATCAAAATGGAACAGAAGGGAAAGTTACGCAGAGAACAAAATTATGATGTGTTTAGAAACACTCGTGCACTGAGTGACAGCATCTAATGCTAAGGTCTATTTATACTCTTCACTGCCTCTGTCTCTTCTGGAACTCACATAAATTATTATGAAAAAATAGATCTTAGCAACCAGTAAAATCAATTGTAATTTATTTCTAAATACACACAGTTCAGCAAAGTTCTTTTACTTAAATGACAAGTCTGGAAACTTTATTACCTAAATATTTTTAAAATCAAGCCCCTTAGGCATCAGGCTGAGGAGGCAGCTGTGTGGATGTGTATGTGGCAGTAACAGGCCTGTGAAGCATCTGAGTTTCCATGGGCTTAGCAAGCTGAATAACACTGAACAACTGCAGCCATTTGCACCTGGAACTGCCAGTTGTACAAATCTTTTCTGTAGGACTGAAAAAGTAAATGGATGATGTAGTTTGACTTTATTTTTAGGACAAACTGTAAGGAAAAATTATAAAGTTACTTACGTCTGTGTTGTATTTACAGGAACCTCTCTCATAACCCAATCAAGAAAATACAAATAGACCAGTTTGATTTTCTAATTAAACTGAAATCCCTGTAAGTATTAAATTTTTTTTTGTTTTACCTATATTGTCTTTGTAATTATGCAGAACTCCTTCAAAAGGTCATATATTTAAAATGGCTGTGGACATCCAAAGGCAGACACCTTCTTAGACAGAAAGTAAGAGGAGTTTACCAATTGTTCCCAGAGCTGAAGCCAGCTGTGCACATGCCTTTGTTGATCCATCCAGCTTCCTTGCAGTGATTTGGAATCCAGTGGCCTGGATTCCACTAAAATTACCAAATTAAACTAAAATGGGGTAAATGGCCAACTATCTGAAAATACTAAATATGTGCAAGTTTCATGAAAATAAAGAGCTAAGCACAGAAAAGAATGATTAATTGCCTCCCAAACAGACAGACTACAACATATATTGTATCTGTTACTTAACACCAAAGAATCTGAGCATTTGACTGACCATGACCTTCCATATTTTTGAGTTGAGAAGGTTTTTAAATCTTGAGATAGATGTATAGTATACTGTATGTTTCAGGAGGCACTTTGTAAATCACCAGCTAATTCTTTCCTTGTTTAAAAGACTTAGAAGAGAAAGCACATCCCAGGATTCATTGCAGTGCTTAAATAAAATTAAGAAATTTCCATATTTTGAGCTTTACTCTTGTCTCCCAGCAAAACTGCTCACCATCCCAAAACAACTAACCAGGAAGGCTGGTACCATTCTCCACTTGGGTCAGAACTCCCAGGAAGGTTGCACTCAAAGCACTGAACAGTGAATTCAAATAAGGCTTTCCACAATAACCTCAGACCTCTGACCAGTTGCAATTTAGAAGATACATTGGACATCTAACCAGATGGGCTGGACTAGAAGAATGCAGAAAGTTCTAAAACAATTTTGACAGCTACACTTTACTGATCTAGCACTGAAGGGGAAGTAATACTGCCATTTTCAGTATAATTTAAAAATTAAAGTAAACCATCTATGTGTCAAAAGAAATCCCAGTGCTTTCCCACACATGCCATGTTCTGTGTCCTGCTGCTTCCTGCAGCTCTTGACACAATGCAGACTGAATGCCTGTAGTGGTTTGACTAGTAAAGCACTCCCTAGGACAAAAACCAGAAGAGACATGTAAAATATTAATATTGGAACAAGTTATTATAATTTTCACAGAGATGGGGGAAGAACATCAGTAGAACAATATTTTGGAAGGGCAATATAATAGTTGGGGATGGCACTGCTTAGAGCACTAAAATATCCACGTTCATGTCTCTGGAAGAACCACATGTTTATTAGAATTAACTGCAATTCATTTAATTCCACTTTAGCTTTTATGCAGACTTTCTGTTCAAGTTTCAAAGGCGTGACAGATTAGATGTAATTAAAGGCCATGTCTTGTTCCGTATATTCATAGAAACACAACTAAATGCTCATAAAGTTTGTCCTTTTATTACCATGTTTTGATTGCTTTTTATTGAGACTACATTGTTCACAGCAGCTTGGAGGGCATTGAAATTGCAAACATCCAGAGAAGGATGTTCAGACCCCTGAAAAACCTTTCCCACATGTAAGTAATTAGTCCAGTTTTTTTTCTCTGGTCTGAATTTTACAATTTACAGAATACCAAATAATTTAAAACAAAAGTATATGAAAGCAGCCTGTAAGCTGTCATCTGTAGTGTAACAAGGCAACCAGGTGCCCCTAATTGCCAGGGAGTGGGCATGAGCTTGTGTTAAGCCCACCTGTGCCTAATTAGGGTGGGCCCCCACTGCGCATGAGCAGGACCAGGGGGCCAATAAAAGGTGAGTCCTGAAGCAGAGGCTCAGCTCAGTCCTGAGCACGTCTGCAGGGAGGTCAGTTGCTCTCGGAGCACTGTATTACCTTCATTGCGCCACTAGTGCTCATCACCCTCAGGGTGAGGCTCTGAGGAGTCTCAAACCCAGGGCCTCGGCATTGCAGTGCTGTGTCTTAGCCGGCTGCACCACTCAAGCCTCACCTTTTATTGGCCCCCTGGTCCTGCTCATGCGCAGTGGGGTCCCACCCTAATTAGGCACAGGTGGGCTTAACGCAAGCTCATGCCCACTCCCTGGCAATTAGTGGCACCTGGTTGCCTTGTTACACTACAGTCATTAATTTTGACAGTTTTTAATATTTCTTCTTTCGGACTATATTTTCTGAGTAATTGCTATAGTTTTGGTGTCCTAGTAACCAAGCTAGAACCATCTCTTAACTGCTTTTCTTTCTCACAACCAGATATTTCAAAAAATTCCAGTACTGCGGATATGCTCCTCATGTGCGCAGCTGTAAACCCAATACTGATGGGATTTCATCCCTTGAGAATCTTTTAGCTAGCATCATCCAGAGAGTGTTTGTCTGGGTTGTATCTACCATCACCTGCTTTGGAAATATTTTTGTTATCTGCATGAGGCCTTATATCAGGTCAGAGAATAAGCTCCACGCCATCTCCATAATGTCTCTCTGCTGTAAGTACTCCACATGTGACAGAGTGTTGTGTTAGTCTGCTCCTCAAGTCTGTGGCATTTGTTGTGATGATACAGTGACATATTTCCAGCACTGGATTAACTACATTTTCATGCTGTTGTGAATGATGATACAAAAAGCTGTGTACCTTATGCATCAGAAATTCTTATTAGATGCTGCCTTTCTTTTTCTGTAGTAATAGGCAGATGATAAATTACAAAGGTTTTGCCTTTGATTTTAATGATGCGGGAATTGTGTTAAATTCAAACTTTTTTCAGTAAGGAGAAAAAAAAATCCATATTTTTTGAAGGCAGATAAACCTAAGATTTTGTTGTTTTGTGCATTTTTTAGTAAAAAACAATATGTGAGTGTGAACATGTGCTCAGGATAGTCATTCTGGTTTTTGCATGAGCACAAGTTTATTTATAAAAATACAGAAAATCAACCACTCCTTGCAACCTAATATTCAGAATTTGTTTTTTCTTATTTTTATCCTGAAAGCAAGACAGGTTTATAGACAAATTGGTAGCACTCAACATGATCCTGAGTACCCTGTCTCAGTACAGGAGAACCTACAGCTTCGAAAAATCAGGTTGGAAACAAGTATGAAACATAAACTGATAGTCCAAATGAAAATTTAGAAAAATAAAATAAGAGGAATGGAACTGAATTATACTGCCTTAATCATAAAGCACAAAATATTCCAATTATAATATTGATTTTATATCTGTGTATTGACTGAGATAACTATGTACTCATAGATGCCTGTTTTCCAATATACTTATACACAGAGAACGCAAAATTCAGATGTGTGAATAATGATGTTAAGCACTGTGCCCACAGGTGCTGACTGTCTCATGGGAATATATTTATTCGTGATTGGAGCTTTTGATCTTAAATATCGTGGAGAATACAACAAGCACGCTCAGTTGTGGATGGACAGTATTCATTGTCAATTGGTGGGATCCCTGGCTATTCTGTCTACAGAGGTGTCAGTCTTACTGTTGACTTACCTGACTTTGGAAAAATACATCTGCATAGTTTATCCTTTTAGGTGTTTGAGGCCCAGAAAATGCAGGACAATTTCCATTTTGATTCTTATCTGGATAATTGGGTTTGCTGTTGCTTTTATCCCACTGAGCAATAAGGATTTTTTCAGGAACTACTATGGTACCAATGGAGTCTGTTTCCCTCTTCACTCAGAACAATCAGAAAGTTCAGGAAGTCAGATTTATTCTGTTGTCATTTTTTTAGGTAAGTTGCATTTCTTCTTTATGTGTTGTTAGAGCTTCAAATGAACTTTAATTTCAAACAAATAAGGTGGCTTTGTTGTGATGTTCACACCTCATATTTATATGCTCCAATAAGTACTTAAAGACATTTTACAGCCTGAATATTTTACTATACAAGATAGATACTTGTGTATCTTAAAATGCATGGCAGGCTGAAAAAGTACAAAGAAATTATTGGCCATTAATACCGTAGTGAATAAAATTTCTCAGGAAAGTAGAGCAGCAATTAGACTAAAGGAGAACTACATAGTTTGAATCAGATGGCAGCCATTTATTATTTAAATAAATATTTAGGTGAAATAATGGCAGCCATTTATTTGGGTGACTATTATTAATGAGACAAAATACCAGAGTATTTCAGTACTCATGAAACTACAGACTCAGATCTTCTGGCCACTAATCCTATGGGACTAACAGTTTAGATCAAACATTTTTGCTTACTATCCAGCCTGCAAACAGGTGACATGAGATTGCCATCGTGCTGTTAAATTATAACATTTTAACTTTTAAACAGGTGTAAACTTGGCAGCTTTTCTCATCATTGTATTTTCCTATGGGAGTATGTTCTACAGTGTTCACAAAACAGCTATTACTGCTACTGAAATCCGGAATCACATTAAAAAAGAGATGATTCTTGCTAAACGGTTTTTCTTCATTGTATTTACTGATGCACTATGTTGGATACCCATTTTTATTTTGAAGCTCCTTTCTTTACTTCAGGTAGAAATACCAGGTATGTCCTTTCTTTTGTGAGCCTCTTTCAATTGTGTCTGTATAAAAAGTGTTGCTTTTACTTCAGAAGAAAAAGACATATTAGACTTTAATGAACTTTATTATATGTCTATGTAAATGAACACAAGAGATAATGAACTATGTAATTTTAATACTGCATTGAACTATACTACTACCATTATCAGTGATTAGTCATCTTTGAGTCAGAAAAAAAAAAAGCACCTACGATTCAAATAATTCAATTTTGTTTCCATAGGATATCTATAAAATGTACAAAAACTATTTGAAAACCAAGGCTTGAATAGCACTGGTTTTTCTTCACTTATTCTCCACTTTTTCTCCACTTCCTTGGGCTGTTGATAGCTCAGGACAACATAGTGTTTCCTATCTTATTTTAACAACATAATTCTTATAATGAAAAATCTTTTATGAACTGGTACTTACAGTACAAAACATTATGTTGGGTAAAGTTGTGCTTACCTTCTTTATGCTATGAATATATTCCCATGTAAATATAGCATAACCTAGAAGGTTTAATAATTGCACTTTTGCAATACCCTCAGCATTAGCAGATTCAGACTCAACACAGAAGATAAATGCTGCAATACCACATAGCCAGGACAGCATTTTAGCTCAGAGTTTTGTCCTACATGCTAGCCCAGGAGTGCTGGGAGTCACCTTTTTGAAGTTTTGACTTAGTTTGAAATCTCTGAAAGTCATGTTGATTATACCAAACATTTTCAGTTATTTTAAAGCTTCTAAAATGCTTCTTTATGAAGCTATCAAGCTACCCGAGAAATTTGAAAGACAATATTGTGAAAAGTAGAAGCAGATGTATTCTCAGGCAAGAAAATTTGAACAAATCTTGCTGAACCACAGGGTGATCTTGGGTTCAGCAACTGAATATTCTGGATTAAACAGTAATTACTTCTTTCATAAAACTTAAGACATTATGTATAGCTGTCTCAGTTTACAGTTTTAAACTCCCTAAGATAGCATCTCTTTTTCTTTGAGGATACACTGTGACAGCTTTTGAACTAAGCATCTGCTTGTTTCAGAAACTATAGCCAGTGTGATGTGCATCAAGAGGAATGTATTGATGTTGTAATAAAGTCATGAAGCCAGAGGGAAGGCAGGGAGGGAGTGAATTAAGCTTCTGAATTTATTAAACAGTTCTGTAATTGTCTTATAAATCAAACACTGCAGCTGAGGGAACCCACTAGCATCTTCCAGCACTTGAATCCTGTCCCTTCTCCATCTCCCTTCAGGTAGCAAGCTGACTTATCTCCTAAACACTAAGGATGAGAAGGGGGTGGGTGCTAGAAAAACACACAGAGATTCTTGATATATGGCAGGGGAGCAGGCTACTTTCAGAAAGGATGATGGAGTGAATACAGAAACTGTCACCAACTGGGAAAGAAAGAAATAAGGAGGGTGTAGGTAATACCCATTGCACAGGGAAGAATGGAGAAGGGCCTGCAAGGACTGCAGGAATTCACTTTGCAGGAGGACAGCACATCATGGACATCATTAGGATTGGATGTCACTTGTAATGGGATGAGGATAGAGAACAGAAATCACAGGAAGAGTTCAGGTGGAAAGGAGGAGGAAAGGGACAAGAAAATGGGGCTTGGTTGGAATAAATGCACCAGGGCAAATAGAGAGCTGTGACAGAGAAAAATAAGAGGGATAAATGTGGGGAGTTAAAAATGTCAGGTTTTGCAGGGAGTCCTGGAAACAGAGCTAGTGAAGAGGGCTGTGCAAGTGTTAACAAGGAGAAGAAAAGTCTGTCATGACATGGACTTAGCCTAGGAGTGCATGACCACCCCTCTTGCCAGGAAGCTGTGCTGCATAGGCATCAAGTGTTTGTATTAATTAACAGGTCCAAATGTTGGAATGGGTTATAATTTCCTTTGTTTTTCCCTCCCTAAGGTACCATAACTTCTTGGGTGGTGATTTTTATACTGCCGATAAATAGTGCTTTGAATCCTCTTCTCTACACTTTGACTACACGACCATTCAAAGAAATGATTCATCAGATTTGGTACAATTACAGGCAAAGAAGATCCAAGAGAGATAGAAGCAGTCAGAAAACATATGGCCCATCATTCATTTGGGTAGAGATGTGGCCAATCCATGAAATCACACCAAAGCATAAGAAGCCTGTGCTCTGCACAGACTCCTCTGATGCTTCAGTGACTACACAGTCAACAAGGCTGAATTCATTCACATAAATACATTTTGAACCTTCATGGTGACATCTGCACTCTTAGCTTCACATCCGTGGGGTTACCACTCTACAGCAACAAGGAAAAACACAGGAGGTGCCCTGTCCTGGGCTCACAGGAACCACAGCAGGAAGAAGAGGGAACAGTGTGGTTGTTTGCACGTAGAACTGTCACAACAGCCATTTTACCATCTCCCAACAGTACCTGACATTTTGACACCCCATCCTAGATCAGAATGAGTACTAGGTATTTGGTTTTGACCTCCCAGAAGCCAGCAGTGTGGGAGAAAAAGAATTGTCATGTAAAACATCTTACCCTGAAAGCAGAATGTTTGAAAAAACTTGGGGAGGGGGAAGGTTATTTTCATTAAACTTTGTTTTGCTTGTTTTGGTTTTTCTAATTCCCCAGTTCAAGCATTTTTTTTAATTGGCTTGATAGGCTTCCTCATTGAGAATTTTTTTGTCCTCTGAATTTCTGACTGGTTCTATATAGGCTGCATGAGCTCCTAAAAGCTTTAGGAAGCATTAGCGAAAAGAAAAATATTTAAATTTCATAATTGGACCAGTCTAGTATATTTGTCCAAGACAAAAAAGTGAAAACTTTAGTTTCTTTTAACAATGTGGTAGTTCACTCATGTAGAGAATTTCAGCCTCCTGAAATTGTAATGATCATTCTAATTCAGGCAGAGCCAGAATTGTGGGGAAGGAAAAAAAGTTGAGTTTTCCTCAACTGAGTGTCCCCACAGTTTGCAAACAAATTTCAGTCTCAAGATGTCTGTCTTTGTATATGGAATAGGAGACAGGCAAGCAGAAGACTATCTGTCTTAGTAGGTGTCATGGCACCTACTTTTTAATCATGTTGTGCATCTGATTGGATGTGTTAAAATAAATTAAGCAGTACAGCCACTCGTCACTTTTGGGGGCATTATTTTACTTTCTAATTAAAAAGGTAGATAAAGACCTTATCCCATCTGAAAAAATTCTCTAGAGGCAGTTCCTTCATGTGTACTCACAGAAGAAAAGCTTTTCCACAATAAATTACTACAACTTGCCTCGTTCTTTCAGTACCATACTCACGGTCTGATGACCTAAAGCCCACAAAGGTAAAATTAATGCTTCTTTTCTGTTAAGGATTTGAAGCTTTTTAAAAAGAAGTTAAATGAGACTTCCAATGTTTGCACTTAACTTCTTAGCAGCCTAAGAAGTAGAATTCAGTGAAGTGTAACTCACACTTAAAACTGTTTACAGAACTTTGGATTATCTTGAAATAAAAATTGCTAAGCATCTTGTTTCCACTACTATATGTTTTACTGAAATAAAATATAATAGTCTGAAAAAAATACTTTTTTCCAAGTTGCTCTGTAACATTTACATGAATTCCTGCCATGTGGATTTCCTTTATCCGTGGCAAATAGAACTCAATGTAATAGAACTTGTGCACCCTGAGGGGCCACACCTTCTCAATGTCTGTAAATGATTGTGAAAAGCTACACCAGAATGTCAGTCCTTACCATTACTTCTGCTTTTCACATGAAGATTATGGATGTATTTGATGTCACCTTTGTTTCTACAAGTAACACGAGGATATTATTTCAGAATTTTTGGTAACATCTTTATTGTTTTGATAAGAAACAGCTTGTCTTTTAAAAAGCCCTTCTACTGTTAAAAATAAGGCTGACTAACAAATCATGTCTCCTGCAGCATCCCATTGCATTTTTCCACATTACTCTTCTAAAGGTACAGAAGTTTCAGTACATCTACTTATTACAGATCTAGTAGCCTTTCAGACCAAAAGGTTCTGTTACCAGTAAACTAGACGAACTAACTAGTAGCTACTTAAGGCAAAGATATAAATAGAACCAAATACTGAAAAAGCACTAACATCCCTCCCAAGAGACACGAGAACATATTTCACATTCTTTTCTAACTTATGGAAGCTTTGCTTACAGTTCAGAATAATGCATCCTATCAGTAAGCAACGCTGTTAAACTTCCACTGTGCAGAGATACATGGTCCATCACAAGGCACTTTATTACAAAAAAAGATAGTGTAAAAATGTTTGCAGTAACCAAAAGTCTTGGCAAGAAACGGCAGGTTTATAATGCAATACTGCTAAAAATTGTAAGGTTTGGGACTCGGGCCTTATCTGAAAGATTGCAAATAAGCCACGACTGGCCACATTATCCCAACCTCAAAGTGAATAAAAAGTGTGCAGAGATAATCTGAAGTGAGTTCATCAAGTTTCTCCGGAGTCGGCAGGGTTTCCAGTGATGGCAGCTCTTAAACAGGAGGGCTGACAATGCCTCCTCGCAGGACACATCTGAGACTGAGAGTCTAAAAAGTCACAACCAATTCCCTGAACAAAGTTATTTTTCTCGGTGACTTACACAGAACATCCATACGAGTCACCGAGTGTTTCTGAAAGAACTCACGGGAGCTGCTTAGGTGAAAAAAACACAAATCGTCCCGGCGGAGGGTGCAGGCTCAGCCGCTGGGCTTCAGGGACTCGTACCCCTCCCTCAGCAGGTCCCGCCATGTTCTGAGAAACCGGGCGTTCTCCGAGCACTTGGTGGCCAGCTCCTCCACCTGGGCCGACACCGCCGACGTCGCCTCCAGGATCTTCGCTAGCGAGAACGCGGCCTGGAGGAAGAGAAGAGGTTGGGGGTCACCGACGCCCAGCCCGGCCCCACCGCCCCCGGGCGTCCTCCGTGAGGGAAGGACCCCCCTCCCCGCCCGCCCCGCCGTGCTGGCACTCACATCGCCGATCTGCATCTCCACCTCCTCCAGCAGCTCCCGCGCGTCGCCAGCCGCCGGCTCTGGCTGCCGCCACCCCTCACTCTCGCAGCGGCTCCTGCGGAGTCCCGCGCTAGGCGAACCCTCGGGCAGCGCCGCGGGAGACACCGACCGCGGCTCGGCCATGTCCCGCTCGGCTCAGCCGCTCCGCCCGCCGCCCCACCCCCAGGGCGCCCTCCCTCCGGTGGACGCGCTGCATGCCGGGAGCAGTAGTCTTTCCTGGCGCACCGGGAGTCCCACCGCCCCTCGTCCCCCGGTCGCCTCCCCCCTCTCTGCGGTCGGATACCGCCAGGGGTGGCGGGACGGCTCTTGCCGCCAGAGCTCCGGGAACTGTAGTCCTGGCGCTGGGACGGGGCGGGGCCGGCGCTCCTGGCCGGCAGCAGAATGCGCAGGCGCGGCGTTTCCGCGGTGCGTGTACGCCGGGGAGCGGAGGGCGTCGAGGAGGGTCTCGGCCGTCACCATGCTGCTGTCTCGCTGCCCGTCCTCCAGCCGAGGTAACGCACCAGTGGGCTGCGGGGAGGGTGGCCTTCCCGCGGGGCCGAGGACGGGACCGAGCGGGGGCGGGGGCGGGGGCGGCCGGCGTTCGGTGGGGCGGGACCGGCAGCTGGCACGGCCCGGAAAGGAGAGCAAAGGTCACGGCTGGGGCGCCGGTGGATGGCGGCGGGGAGCGGGGCAGGTGGGAGAGGGGGCTTGCGCTGCCACAGCCGCCTCGTCGCGGTTGAAGCGTCTCCTGAGGGAAGGGGAGGGGAGGCCTGCGCCTGAGTGCCGGCCGAGCTGGAGCTGCCCGTTGTTAACGGGGTTTATTTGTCTGCGAGGCGGTGCACGGATGTGTCCCCTTTTCTGGAGCGGCGTTAGGTGTTGTCTGCTTTAAAGGGTGAAGTAGCGCGATTGCACGCGTGCCCTACCTGGCGAAATAATTGCAACCATGCTGACACCAGGTATTAACCAGCTACAGGGTAGTAAAAGTTTCTTCTTGGAGGTTTCTTCTTGCAGCGCTTGGTGCAGGTGCCACCCAATCCTTAATCTCTGGGAGTGCGGCAACACGTGCTTGGCTCCTTTCCCGGGAAGGATCTGCGCGCCCGGGGTCTGCACCCGCCTTTGTGACCATCAGACGTGCTCTAACATGAATTTCCCTTCTTTTATGTGTGTGCCAAATAAACTCACGTCTTTAAGTATACTGTGTAATTAGTAGTGCCATCACTTCTGCTCAAATTAAAAAAAAAGTTACGGCGTCATGTTTTAGTATATACATACAGGTGTGTAGTTATTTTCATGCTTAGAAAATACATTTCTTGTTTTCAGATCCTGCCTGGTTGAAGGTAAAGGGTGATTAAGAGCCACAAGATGGTATTAGCTAGCTTTTATATTATGTTAAATTTAAAAATTGCTGTTAAGAAATCAGACTAGATAATGCTTACTGCCATGCCTAAAGACACCACTACCCTGGCTGTCACCATGCAGAGTTATAGCAGCAGATGTGTTTGCTGGCCGTGCCAGTCACCGTTCTCAACTAACCATTTCAGTCACAGGATGCTGGTGATTTTATGTATGTGTGGTGATGTTACTTATTTTGCAGAAATACTCTAAATGCAATATTCTCCTTCACCCTTGAAATCAGAGAAAGGGAAACCTTAGAGGAAGGAAAAATACCTGTCAAAATGCATTAGTTCACAGATCTTTAAACTGTAACTAGCTTTGTTGTTAACCATATTAGTTTTGTGAGTACAAATCACACACGTTTTCTTAATATTTTTTAGGGTGGGAGAGGAAAATCAGAAGAAGGCAGCCTGTAGTAGCCCCTCCCAACAGAATCTTGTTTTGATATTTTTAAACTTTCATTTGGTTCATTTGCTTAAAATAAAACCAAACTTGTTCTTGCAAAAATTAATGTACCTGCAGGAAAGATAAAGATTAACCATATGATCTGTTTCTAGCTGTGGCTAGAATGTACTGGAGTCTGGAATTTTTTCTGTAGACCATGACATTTATTTTAAATGTCTAATATCAGTACCCAAACTCTGTGTCTCAAGTTGTCTTGATATATCAGAAGATATGAACTTGCTTGTCCTATCTCTACAGTTGTTTAGTCACTTTTAATGGTGTCTGAAATAAATTTTTCAAACTTCAAAATGTAATAGGAATTTCAAATGTGTGACATCTTGAAATTTTGTTTTCTGATAAAAAATTATACAGCACGTTCCTAATTTGAAAATTTCAAAATCTGTTTGTGGTTCCTCATTTCCACATTACCTGACAGCCTTTGGAGGGGGAGCTGTCATATTTGTTGCTCCACTTGTGTCTCTGAAAAGTCAAACATTTTGGAAGGTGACTGATTTGACAAATTTATTTTTTGTTGTTGCAGTACATCAATGCTTTCGTGCTTTGAAAATGATCCAGAAAGACTGTCTCCCAGCACTGCATATCACAAGATGTGCATCTGCTGCCTCTGTGCCTCGTATAACCACGCATTATACAATTCACCCTCGGGACAAAGACAAACGATGGGAAGGTAAGCAAAAAAGGCATTCTTTAAAAGCTTCTATATTAATATTCCTTAGTTTAAAAGACACTGAAATGTGTGGGTTTTTTTGTTTTTTTTTTTACAGAGATTCTGTACTCTTAAATACAGTACTAATATTCCAAATGAAATTTTGTGGTTGCTATCTCACTATGACTGTCTTTAGTGCTATAAAATGGGATCAGATTAAACTTAATCCTGTTTATTTAAAGAAAATATATAAGCAACTTTAGCTCTAGTGCCTATTACAACAAGTTTTAATTTTGTCAGATATTTTTGTAGTTGCTCTTACCATGAGAACTTGTGAGTAAATAAGATTAAATATAAGTCAGCATTCTATTAACTACATTCAGCTTTGGTTTCAGAAAAAACACTGGTTCTTTAGTATGAAATAAAGTCATGTTCAGAATAAGGATCTTTTTTTCTTTTTCTTTCTCCCTTACCTAGAATTTCATGAGTGTCTTTCATACAGGTAGCCAACTGGGCTCTTAAGTTTAGCATTCTAAGATGCTATTAGTTCAGTCCATAGAGATTGAGTATATATTTTTATGGTCTAGCTCCTTACAGTTTAAAATGAACTAATTTTACATTGGGATACTGATGTCCCTCTGTGCTCTTTCAGGTACTAAAGTGTCTATTGTGTTGAATATTTAGCCTTTTTTTTTAATGCAGATATTCTGGGTTAGCCAGTATCACAGAGCAGTGGTTATTGAGAGAGACCCTGGTGTAAATTTGAGATGGTAACATAAACCAATCTTTTTTTTTTTTTTCTATTAAAGGTGTGAACATGGAAAGATTTGCAGAGGAAGCTGATGTTGTCATTGTTGGGGCAGGCCCTGCAGGGCTTTCTGCAGCCATTCGACTCAAACAGTTGGCTGCTGAGCATAGCAGAGAAATACGTGTTTGTCTGGTGGAAAAGGCTTCTCAGATTGGAGCACATACACTCTCTGGTGCCTGTATTGAGCCAAGGTCCTTAGAAGAACTCTTCCCAGACTGGAAGGAGCGGGGGGTATGTATGAGTATATAAATACTGCAATTAATTGCTAACTTATAGTGAGCTCCACATCTGATTCTTTCTGGTATGACTCAGTACCTTGGTACTATTGGTACCTAATACCATTTTTAAATATGTTGATCAAACAAAGCAAAAAAATAAGAACAACCCTACCTTCTTTTTGGTCTGTTTCTTCTAGTTTGACAATGATAATCTTTTATGTCTATATAGATATTTTGTGGCCTTTGCTTTTTTATTTAGTAGCATATACCCAGTCTGTCTGGTTCATCCTAATTACTTACACTACACACTTACTGCAGAATCAGCTGCTGTGGACAAGCAGCAAGATGGAGGAGTCAAAGCAACATCAGGCTTCTGTACAATACTTCTCATAGTCCCAGCAAATGATGTATAGTACAGTGATTTTTGTGCAGACACAGCATTGTAACACAGGCTTAAGATGCTTTGGGGAGGGAGGATAAGAAGAGCTGAGCTGCCATCTCTGACAGAACAGCCATCTGTTTTGCAGCTGACTGCCTGTTGTCACCTGGGAGCTGGAAAAAGTGTTTTTTGTTGTACTGAGCTCAACATGCAAGTTGAGCTGCCTTCTTTAGAAAGGTCTAGTTCTAGTTGTAGTACAAGCCTGTGTACAGTCTATAGAAATTTATAAGAAATTTATATTTATAAGGCCCTGCTCCAGTCTTTGTACCTCAAAAATTGTTGTGTTAATTCTTGTCTGATGACTGCCTCATAAGGTACTTCATCTTCTGTCTTATGATACTTCCTTGTGGAAGTGTTTTACTGAACCTTTAATTGACCGCCATTTTGATTATTTTATTTCCTCTTGATTTTTTTTTTTTGATTGGTTAGAAAAACATAATTATCAGTGCTGATTTGGGTTTTTTTGTTTTGTTTTGTTTTTTAATGTAGGCTCCACTAAAGACTCCTGTAACTGAAGACAAATTTGGGATTTTAACAGAGACCTCTAGAATTCCAGTGCCAATTCTTCCAGGTAAAGTTCAGTGAGGTAGCAGAGAGTCATCTTTCTCTGTATCTTTTTCAGCTTTTCGATGAATGAAACAGTTTATTTGATTCAGTGTAGCACAGCAAGCATATGCAGAATGTAATAGCTTCCAGTGGTAGGGTCCCTGTAGGTGATGACTGCAATAACACATGACATGACACTGAAGACATGACATCTGGTGTATCCAACTTCTGTTATTTTGCTTAGTGTTCTATGTTTGATGTTTTTGTCTTTTTTGCCCAGGACTTCCTATGGTCAATCATGGAAATTACATCGTGCGGCTGGGCCACTTTGTGAGCTGGCTTGGTGAACAAGCAGAAGCTTTGGGTGTTGAATTGTATCCAGGCTATGCAGCAGCTGAGGTAGTAATGACATCAGTGTGTATATGAAAAGCATTTTTGTAACCCCCTTAACTCGCAGTTATTTTTTTCTTTCCTATTCACAACATTCCTCTTAACAGGAGTGTATTGTGAAAACTGTGTTTTGGTGCCTAAATTCCCTGGCCCAGATCCAGCAAAATGCAAGTGGATCAAACACTACGTTAATGAACTCAAATCTTTCCATTGTCCATTAAACACATAGCACTTAGAAGTTTTGCATTAGAACTTTTTTTAAGCAGATTAAAATGACAGATGATTCAAATGTTCTTTGTTGGTTTCTTTAAATACTTCCAAAGGTTCTTTTTCACGAAGATGGTAGTGTGAAAGGGATAGCAACTAATGATGTCGGCATTCAGAAGGATGGAGCACCTAAAGTAAGTAGCTATAATCCCCATAAGTAGGGTCTCAGTATGAAAATTGTGATATATCTGCCTCTACTGCCACCAGTGATCTTGCTGCGACCTAGGAAAAAGTATAAAATTCAGTACCTGTCTTCTCCCTCTGCCTAAAAAATGGATCGATTTCCCGTGACAGTTCTTATTTTGGAATACTGTAAAGTTCTTTTGAGATTAGTAGAAAAAGCCTTTCAAAAAAAGAAGCTTGTTTGAGGGTGACTTGAAGGAAATACTGTAAGGGTGCTTTGACATGTGTGAAATCAGGAAATAAAGGAAAGGATTCCAGAAACTCATAGAAAAAAGGTGCAAAGGTGAAATAGAAAGCTGTTGTCCAGCTTGTACCTAGCGACATGTAGGAGTGTGTGCTTCTGGCTGGTTTATTTTCTTTGATATTTACAACTTCAGTTACATTTGTTAACAGCCCATCTGCCTTGCTGGGGCAAGGTGCATGCAGGGTCTATACACCTTTTTGCTTTGGTCACATTTCTCTATCCAGGGAGTCAGGTGATACCCTACTCTCTTTGCCTGGTTTTTAGTGGAATCCAGACAAAGGGTAAGCTTGTTGCTGTGCAGTACGTCGGGAGAATTTGGCATCTCACAACAACTTTCATACAGAATTATCTGGCTACAGAAATTGTGGGTACAGGTTCTTTTCTCAAGATTTTCTTTCTTTTGTAAGGTTTCTTACTAGTTACGTAGAGTTTCAGAGACACTTTTCCACAGAAGTGTGGGCTGTTTTCCCCCATTTAAGGCAGCAGGTGAGAAGTAAGGCTCGCTCTTGTTTTAAAAGGGTATAGCCAGTGGAGGAGGAAGTGGTGCCAGGAAAAAGCAAGGTGTTAGTGCCAGGGAAGGGAAGGTGTTTTCTCAGCATAATGCTCCCTGTCTGCCTGCAGGGGACAGGCATGCTCTTGTTTCAAGTGGCATTTACCCCCAGGAGGCACCGGTTGCAGCTTCCTGGGGTGATCACAATGGATCATGGAATGGGTTGGGTTGGAAGGCACCTTATTTATTTACCTATTCATTAAGCATTCCCAAAGCCTATTTTATTCATTTATTTCATTTATACTGGAATTACCTTTCTTTTAGTTTCTATAAGGTACATAATTAACGTGCCACTTCTGCAGACTTTTTGAATCTTCAACTGTTTTAGCTGTCAGTTAGGTCAGGTGGTACTGCCTACAGCATAAAAACATCCAGGTAAATAAGCTTGGTTTGTATAACTTTCAAGGCAAGAATATCCTCAGTGTGTTTGTACAGAGCCCAATCAAGTAGACTGTGGTCAGTGAATAGAATTTCACCTTGCAGCCAGCAACAGTCGAACAAAAATTATAGAATTATGAGTAAGTATAAAAAGGCTGAATGATAAAAATACATAGTAAAAAGTTGCTCGTTGATTTTTTTTATAGGTGATGGAGAAAGATGTTAATTGTGAAATAAAACTTTGCACATGACTGAAATGTTTCAAATTCATGAATTTCTGATATTTCCAAAGTTGGAGTTGTAGTTAATTGATTTATTTTCTATAAATCTACTTCAAATTGGATAGTTTATATGTAAGTACCCTCTGATATGAAAAATTATTCTCTTTTTTTCAGCAAAGAATTGCTATTCACTGTAGTGCTGCTTGACTGGAATCTCCTTAAAAGATTCATGGGGGTGTATCATGGTTAGGTGGAAAATACAATTGGACTAGAGCCGTAACTTGCAATGGTTTGTAGGTTCTGGGCAGTGCCACAAAGTAGTGTTAAAATCACTTTATTGCCCTCCAATTTCTTGTTACAGGTTTGGTGTAGCACAGATCTAACTGCTGATGAAATGCTCTACTTTTGCAGACTACCTTTGAAAGAGGCTTGGAACTCCATGCTAAAGTCACAGTCTTTGCTGAAGGTTGTCATGGACATCTAGCCAAACAGCTGTACAAAAAATACAATCTAAGGGAGAAATGTCAACCCCAGAGCTATGGCATTGGACTGAAAGAGGTATCACCTGCATAATTTTAACATTAAGGAAAATACAGTGAAGCTATAAGGTAGTTTTTTTTTGCTTTCAAGCTAATTTATGCAAGGCATTAGAATGACAGATTTTAAGTTATACTTCCAGGCTTCAGAATCTTTGCTGTCCTGAAGATGATCAGAGAAGATGCTTTTTGAATATCCTGACTGTTTTGTTTCAGCTACCTCGTTTCTTATGTTTGTGTTACAACTAGAGGTACCTGTGAATCCACTCTGTTGTCTCAGTTTCATTTCAGATTTCATTAATTTGTGAAATCTGTTTCTAGAACCTCACTAAATGTGAGAGGTGTTCATGCTACCTAGTTGTGGGGGGTTTTAGTACCTGAGGAAAGGCTTTCTAGGGGTTTTCTGTCTATTCACTAGCAAGCAAGAGAAAAGGGGTGTTCTATATATGAGTTGTGCTTTCTGAAGCATCTTTCTGCTTGACCTTTTTTTTTTTTCCCAAGAAGTGCATTCACTGAAATTGTAAAATTTTGTTAAGGATCAGGTTTGCTTTTCTACTCAGGGAAATACCATGCATGAGAAAGAGCTGTATTATTTAGAATATATTCAGAGTTTCATCATAACATACTCTTTATTTCTTTAAGCATGTGCCTCTAGCTACAAAATATATGTTAAATAATTAGTTTCCATTTCTATAGAGAACAACAACTCTTTAAATGTCCCAGGTATGATACAGTCCTAGTTACAATTCCTAATGCCTAAGTTGTTTCTAAAGTAGTGTTTTGTTGCAGAATTCCTTTGTTTTCAGGTGATGAGACTGTGTCTGCTTTAGCAAATGGATCTATGGGGATGGATCTGTCAAGTGAAATAGTTGGTTCTGATTAGCTTATAATCATGCTCTGCATATTTCAGGGTTATTTTTATTTTGAAGTAGCTCTGGTCTAGTCCCATGGACTTGAATGCCCTCTCACGACTGGAATGCTTTGGATGGGCTTCTGGAGCCTGATTTACAGTTTAGTTTCATGTGGAAGGAATCCAGTTCATGCCTTGCATGGCTTCTGTAGTGTGTGAACCAAAGCACAGTAAGTGGGAACACTCAGGAGCCCCACTCAGAACATTAATCTAGGTGTACCCTCCATGCTTGAGGTGATCAAATGGAGCTCAGCTGGCTTTCTGTCATTAGACTGTGCTTGGCACGTAACAACTCCATGATAGAGATGTTTTGTGAAATGAGCAGAAAATTGACTTCCTACTGGAAACATGAAGATGCTGCTTTGAGTTCATCATGGGTCAGATGAGCACTGGAGAAGTGTAGGAGAGAGCAGAGAGAGGGCAACCAGTTTGACAGCAAATATTTAAATCAGCTCAGGCATACTCTTAAGCTTGACCTTTAAAAACTTGTGAGGAAATTGCAGTGATGCATATGAAAAAAATATTTTTAAAGAAAAAAGTCAATGCAAGGATTACAGTCCTTAGCAGAAGCATCCATCAAAGTTGCTAATAGAGGATCTTATGGCTGAATGAAAATTTTTAGTATAGTGCTGAACTCTTGGTCGCATTTTCTGCTGCACAACATTTCAAGAAAGAAGTGTTAGGAAATTCTTAAATTGCAATCCAAAAAAGTGTACTTACTATCTGTAATTTTGTAGTATGAGTCTATTCTTTTGTCACAGCAATACTTTAGTTTTTCTTCTATACTTAATTGTGTTTCTGTTGTGTATTCTGTTGGTGAAATGCCATTACTTTGCAATATAAAGTAATTTTTTTGTAATCTTCATTTCAGTTATGGACTATTGATGAAAAGAAATGGAAACCAGGAAGAGTAGAACATACTGTTGGCTGGCCTTTAGACAGACATACCTATGGAGGATCCTTTCTTTATCACTTAAATGAGGCTGAACCTTTAGTTGCTCTTGGATTTGTGGTAAGCAAAGTAGGGTTTTTTTTATGCTTTTTTGATGTTGTTTGGTCTTCGTTTTTATGCAGTTTCTTTTCTCTGTTTTAATGTGACAATGAAAACACAAGAACAACAACAGACCAAGTTTAGTACTTGCTCAGTCTTAAGTGTGCTTATTCCCATATGAGGGAAGGTTAATTTCTTGTACTAATCTGTCTTCAATCCAGTGTCTTTTATTAAGAGCAAAATGGAAAATATACAGATATGTTTTTTTGAAAACCAAACAAATTTTGGTAAAGCCAAACCCAGATGATTAATCAAAACTGTGCTTGCAAAATTTTTGCAGGTGTGGAAATGTCTGAATCCCTTAGAGTTGGTACAGTTCAGTTTCCTCACTCATGTGTCAACCTTGGGCATGAGAGTCATATAAAGTGGAAGCACTCTGCAGCACTCCTTCCATTTCTGAGATCTTCAGCGTGTTCTTACCCTCACTGATCTTCACTTGCACTCTTTAGCAATTGTCCTTCTGGACAAGCAGCTTCTTCCTTCTTATCTTTATCAGACAGAAGCACTGAAATCACTATAGAGACTGTGTTGTTCTGCCAGCCAGATGCAAGGAGCAGTTGGAAAGGTTTTTCTAGCACCTGAAGTGGTAACTGAAGCACGTGCTGTTTATTTAGCCTGTGCATGTGCCCTACACACAGGTATTCTAAGTCAAGGACACAATCTGGACTTTCAGCAGTCTGGAATTGAGATGACTCTTCAGCCTCCTAGATTTCAGAGCCATTCCAGAGTGTGTGTATGAGTGAAAACTGTTTCTTTGTCTAACCATTTTGTAAGAAACACTGAAAAAAAAATTTTCGCAGACATGCATACTCATTCTGTGCGGATTTCTAATATTGGAATTAATAAGTAGAGACAGTAGACACTCCAATTCTGTTTGTCTTTAAAGGGGATAGAGCTTTGATTCTTTGAGGATGGTTATTAGTAATGTTCATATTATCTCCAGTTCAGACAGGAGAAAAACTTGTGTGTGAACACACGAACACTTTTGTCTTTGAACTTTACACCTATGTCTGTCTGACCTGATTCTTGTAGCAGGGTTATCTTGCACTTATTTTGAAAAATTTTTGTTAACATTACCTTGCAAGGAAAGTAGATGCAAGCAATGTTCTAAAAGCAGGAAGCTGCCAGGGAAACCAAGGTAGTATTTGTTTCTGATTCATTGTGTATTCTGTTATTTACATTTTACAGGAACCAGAAATAATGCATGTCTCAAAAGAGACTATTTGGTCATTTTGAAGAGTGTATTAGAGATGGAAAATGTAGGGTATATCTTTGCACAAATTTTCAGATACATAAGAATTCTGGGCATCCAGCCAGTCTTTTTTCCCCCATTTTCTGCTTTAATTGCTCCCCTTTTCTTTATTACAGTGGCTCACCTAATTGGAAATGATAATTGTCTCCACTAAATGATGTGAAGAACTGGTTAAAATATGTGAGCACAGGTACATAACTACCTAGAAATAATTGTTTCCCCCCCTTCCATCTTTCCTAGGGCAAAAATGTTTTGAAACAAATTCAAAACAAGTTCTTGTTCATCCTGCTCATTAAAACACGGTTAATTTAATATCACTGTTTTATTTCAAAGACAGATGGAAGGTGGTTACAATACAATTAAATATTATCCATGCCTCAGGTGTCAGGTAAGGCAGAGAGCAGTCTTATAGCAGCAAAATCTTGAATTTGCATTTTACTGTACTTTTAACAGAATGTTTTGGCATTAGTTGCTTTAAGTAGAAAGATCCTGTGGCTGGTTTAGTAGAAAATAGAGTTAAAGAGTTGGTGTAGTAATGTGATTGTTTTCTTTGCAAATTTTTGTTGAATTGTTATACTTTATTTTCATTGATGTTGCTTTTGTGTTTTTTTTAAGGTTGGTTTAGATTATCAAAACCCCTATTTAAGTCCATTTAGGGAGTTTCAGAGGTGGAAGCACCATCCCAGTGTACAGCCTACTTTGGAGGGTGGAACAAGGATTGCCTATGGTGCCAGAGCATTAAATGAAGGTGGTTTCCAGGTAATTTTTTAATTCAGTTCTTTATTTTGGGTTCTGATAGCCATGTTTTTAGTGCTGCAAATTTAGGTTACATGCTGTTGGGAAACAAATGGACTATAAAAAGGATTAATAAAGTAAATAAAAAGGATTAATAAGGGATTAAAAAGGATAGAAAAGCCTTGTTGTCTTCCTGGATACAGGCTGCTGAGGTTTGCTAGATTTAGGCTCTGCATGCTCAAATTCTTCTGACATGATCAATTTACTTTCTAAATTAATTATGAAGTGGAGTTTATATCACACTCATATGTGTTCAGCAGTAAAAAAGCTACAGAAATTTCTTTGTTGTGCCTGGAACCCTGGGGAAGAGAAGGTAGCACCATTCATCTGGGGTTTTTGTGGGGTTGGGGAGCAGAGGTGTGTATGTTTTTTTTTCTAAATTACTTGTTTATCCTGGCAGGGGGAACTTGTTTCCAGTCCTTGACTCTTAAGTCATGTAACTTGGCAGATAGAAGTTTTCACCTCCTCAAGTACAGATATCATTAGTATCCTTCATGCACAACACTGAATTTCTGCTTTCCTGGGGAATGGAATACCTTACTAATTTTGTTCCTTTAAGGAGTCTTAAAAGGTGACATTTTAAAAATTTATTCCTTCAAGACGTAAGGTCGTTGAAAGGGCTGGAGCAACTTGCAGGATAAATTATCTGGATTTTATGTGTTTACAGCTAAGGTCCTTTCAGCCTGTTAGCTTCTCATGTGGGAATCTTTAAACACCGGACATGGTTGTGTGTCCTGAATTTAGATTCATCTTCTAGATGCTCCTTTCAGTTTGGAACTTAAAACTATCCTGAGTGTTCATAGTCAGCAGACTGCTATGTGGCCTAGGGCTATTTCACTCTGCTCTCTTGACTACTTTGTCTCTCCAGTATAAATGTGGCTTTGTGCAGCTTTTGCAATACAAGTAGAATTTGAGCAGCCACCTAATTCTTGTCACAGTCTTGTGGAGTTAGGCTTTGACACCAGTGCTCAACGCCTTGGACTGAGTCATGTGGGTTCATGAAGCAACTTCTATATTACACACTTATACACATTTAGTCAGCCTGCAGATTGATTGTTCACTCTCAATTGGAAATATGTCATATGTTGTAACAGAACTGTGTTAGTAGCTTATTTCAGAAACCATCATTGGTCCATTATTAGCACAGATAAGGTACAAAATGCCAAAATGTTTTTATCTATACCCAGGAGGGGCTTCTCTTTCCATCCCATGCACTGGTTTCTCTGTCACAAATAGGTGTTACTGAGTTGGTGGCTTTGATGAAGTTACTGATTGTGGCTTCAGTTGCAGACTCCTTATACTGCTTAAAACATATGGCTGAAAGAAAATTTTTTCAGTCAATTACAGGTTTTATTTGTGCTAAGTTACACAGGCAGGACTACAGCTATTGTGCAGCTCTACCTGATCTTGTCACTTTTTTGCTGGACTTAAAATGTGTTGATTACTTTGCACTGTTCCCAATATATAGTCATGGGGTTTGGTATAATTTTATTCTAATCTCCTGTACATAGAATTGTTAATCATGAAGTCACACTCTTAAATGGCTTTTTTTAATACATACTTTTGGTTTAAAAAAAAGAACTTCATTGATGAGTCACTTGGGAAGATTTTTAAGATTAGCTCTTCTTTTGCATGTGTTGCTTTGATTAATAACTATAGCAGTCTGACTCATTTGAATCACTGGAGTCCAGGAATATTTTCTTATATAAGTAGTTCTGTTCTGCTCTAGTGTTAATTTTGGTGACAGTATTGTATCAAATAGGTGTATAAATTACTGTCAATCTAAGTATCTTTTTTATCTTCTAGATAAGCTTATGACCACGCTCTTTAAAATATAGTGATACTAAGTTGGTGTGAGAGATGGAGGCAGAACTCTTGTATGTTTCCCTGATTTTGTAGCTTTTGGGGATATGTGGAGGAAGGGAACAGGATTTAATAGACTACATCTACAATGCTGTCATTTCCTTTGTTTATTAAAATTGCCAAATCAAGCCCCTAAAGACACTCTCATGCAACCTCTGCTTTGTCTCCATTTTATAAAAAAAAAAACTTCAAAAATATTTGAGTTCTGTGGAAAAGATAAAAGCTGTTGCTGTTATTGAGCAATGTATGTTATGAATACCAGGGGGAAAAAACCTTCATATTGATGACCCATGCAAGTGTCAAACATTAGCCTCACTTAACAGATTTTAAATCTTGAGCTGAGCTAAGGGGAGGAGAATGTGGGATTCTCTGACTGCTGGAGTGGAGGAATCTGCAGGGAGCAGGAGCCTTCCCCTTCTTTCCTCCCCCAAACCAGCCTTGTTTTGTCTATTTGCTGCCTTCAGCTGAAAGGATTTCACCCTGTATCTCAGGGCAGGGGGGGCTGTGCCATGCTGCTTGTTGTATTCCTTCCACTGGAAGAACTGTGCCAATAGCACCAGTACTGCCACAGTACTGAGAGTTAGTAACAAAGCTGCAGTCCCTGGAACCTTTTATATTCTGGGACTGATCTCACTTTTGACTTTGACAGGATGTTGGCCACTTAGTACCTATTAAGTGAAACTGTTGTTGCAGAAGAAAATTACCTGATAACCATCTTTTTATGTGAAACAAAGAGTCAGTCAAGAAGTCTTTCTTATGTCAGTGCCACATCATTGCATCCTAACAGATACCACAGAGTAACTGTTTTCAGACAGAGGTCCTGTGAAAAGAGACCTCCTGCATATTTAATTCCTTTGAAATACTGTTATGTAGCTGAATTTAGGACTTCTGGTCACTGAAAAGTAAGTTTAAAGCTGTGTTTTCAGCCTCAATTATTTTCCTATGGATCAAATCACTACGTCTGATAAAACAAATTGCCCAAAACAGAGAGGAAATGCTGTGTAATACTTTTTTTTAGTTCTTAATATATGAGAATTCAAATGTGGTCAGCCCTGAGAGAGTAGTAAACAGATAACAGTTGAACACACAGAAAAAACAAATATTTGTTTCAGATTATTTTGCATTCCACATTTTTTATTTTTTTTTTAATTTTTTACATTTTTCATTAAATAAAACTTGTTGTTTTGGGGTAAAATTATTTAGGCTGTTAAAAGTTGTTTTGGGCAGCTATAATGAAAGCAGGATGCTGGATTCACAAATGCTGCTCACTATCAAACACTTTCAGAGGAATGGTATGTTCATAACTTGGCTTTAGTGATTTCAGATCACAGGCTCCAAGTGCTTCAAGTCCAAATCCATCTTTTGAAGCTCTTCACTTTCTAAATGAATTTGTTAATCTCATTGGGATGGGGTACAGGGTGGGTACTTGTGCATTTTCGTAAAAAAGATTTGCAGAAAAAAAGCACCAAGTAATAAAGTGTTAGATGAGATACATGCAACTATGTGGAAAACAGCAACACAAATGTGTGTGGGGGGGTTTGTTTGTGTTTTTAATAATTCTTTTGAGGGAGGAAAACAAAGCAACTGGATAGAGGATGTAAGCAAGATGTCACATGATTATTTTATACCCAGCCCCAGTACAGTGTCTGCATTCTTACTTGCTTATTAAGCCAAAACTCCTTGATTAACTGAAGTAACTCTGGTGTATTTTTAGATCTCAAGGACAGTCAAGCCTCATGCCAGTTTCATTTCCAGAGTGTTATTTTTACTTTAAAAAAAAACAGACCCAAACCAATAAACCACCTTTCTGTTTTCTATCCAGTCAATACCCAAACTCACTTTCCCAGGTGGACTATTAATTGGTTGCAGTCCTGGACTCATGAATGTTCCCAAGATCAAAGGGACGCATACAGCAATGAAAAGTGGCATATTGGCTTCTGAAGCCATCTTTAACCAATTAATCAATGAAAACCTCCAATCAAAGACAATAGGTAAGATCACTTTGTTTTCGTTTGTAATTACCTTGTATTCAATTGGAACCACCAGCAGCTTAGCAGCAAAGGTGTCTGAAGGATTTAGTTGGGAATGCAAATAAATCATGAAATGTGTGTGGTGGTTTGAAAAGATAGCTATTGTTTATTTGCTGTCCTGTTAAATGACTTAAGAAAGACATTAATAAAGTTTTGCTCAGTTATTCTTAAGGATTTATCCTACTACCAGAACAAAAATATGCCTCTAATGAGCATCTGAAAAGTAAACTTATGCTTCCTGCAGAAGTAAACAAGCTTATTCTGAAATTGTCATTTTGCTGCCTTTATTCAGAAATTATTTTTTATTTCAAGTTTAGTCTTTATGTAATGTAGGTACCTAACAACTCATGTACTGCCTTAGGACTTGATGTGCAAGAATATGAAGAGAACCTGAAAAAATCCTGGGTGTGGAAAGAGCTGTATGCAGTTAGAAACATCAGACCATCTTGCCATAGCATACTTGGTGTTTATGGAGGAATGATTTACACAGGGGTATTTTATTGGCTACTGAGAGGAATGGAACCATGGACATTAAAGCATCCAGGTAATTTGAGTTATCTCCTGACAGAAAATACTAAATATATCTATGTCAGTGTTTTCTGGTCTCAGCTGAAACTAGAGCCCATCTGGTTAAGTGTTGTGGCCAAAAAGTGTAGTGGGTAACACAGTGAAGCAGATTTGTCCTGTTATCTGATTGAAGACATTAAAAGACACTTCCCCTTACCATAGTTTCTCATTTCTTCTATGAAATAATTCAGATTACAAGGGAAGTTAAAACATCTGTATCTAATTTGTTGTTGTGTAACTGCAAATTACACTATTCTATACTAAAATTTATTAAAAATACCTGTAGGACCTGATTTTGCTCAGCTCAAGCCAGCTAAAGACTGCACACCTATTGAATACCCAAAGCCTGATGGAAAAATAAGTTTTGATCTTCTGTCATCCGTGGCTTTAAGTGGTACAAACCATGAACATGATCAGCCTCCTCATTTAACTCTCAAAGATGACAGCATACCCGTGAGCAGGAATTTGGCTGTATTCGATGGACCTGAACAGAGATTTTGTCCAGCAGGTAAGTAATAAAAAGGTCTGAGCTCTTTTTGCATGATGAAAGACCAAGTACTTCTGCTTCCTTGAAGCATTCTATCTCAAGCATCCTTCTAGAAGAGGGTTCAGGTACAGTTCTTAAAATATGTTAGCAGTTCAAAATAATAATAAACAAAATAATTAATAAACATGGAACATGGCAGTTGAATTACTCTAGTAATGTACTTCTTGTTAAGCTTGCTGGTAAGTATGAGAGGATACATGCAGGGGAAAACTGTTCAGTGAAGTGATGGCTCTCTTTTGCTCTTTGCAGGAGTTTATGAGTTTGTTCCTCTGGAAACGGGAGAAGGATCAAGACTGCAGATAAATGCGCAGAACTGCGTCCACTGCAAAACGTGTGATATTAAAGACCCAAGTCAGAACATTAACTGGGTAGTGCCTGAAGGTGGAGGAGGACCAGCTTATAATGGGATGTAAACTGACAGAAAATCTATTTAGTGATTTCTGATCAGCAGGAAATAAGTTGGAGTATTTTATGCTGCATTGTAATTGCAGTTCAGCACTGACTTCACTGTTAAGGAGTTAGAGACTAATGTGCCCGTCCATTTAGGTATGACCATTGCATTAAATGGAAAATCTGTGCCTTCTGGTTAAACCCTAGCCTTATTTAAACAGGAACTTCTGTGCAGGACTTGTGTGGCACACAGGAGAAAGTTCTTCTCAGGACTGACAAAGGAACTCTGGATCTTGGATGTACTGCTCAAGTTCAGTGGATCATGGATATGGTGAAAGAATTTACTACCTACCCCTTAAAAAAAGTATTTTCTCTCTCTGTCTGATTTACTGTATGTAATCCTACCTTGCAGTAGGGAAAATATATAAATCTAAAATTTAGGTTTTACACATTTTACATCAAATTTACAGTTATGATTTTTTTTTCCTGATAAGAACAGGAACCCCATCTGCAATACAACTTGTAAAGCGGTTTGAAAAAACGAGTAATACTTGCACCTTCATTGTATGCCTACCAACATTTTTATTTCTTACAAAGAAATCAGGCCTGCTCTAATAAAAGCTCTAAAAGAAATTGCCTAAATTGTCTTTGTGCTTCCTAAGAAGCTTGGTCTACCACCATTAAGATGCAGAAACCACAACCACTACTGATTTACACATTAGAAACACACCTGAGTTGCAAGACACAAATTATTACAACTTAAAAACACTTCATCTTTCAACTGTTTGTCTTTATTATTAGATTTTTGAGATGTAAACACTGAAAACTGCAGTGCAGGGCAAATGAAAGAAGCAGCTTTGTTTATCCTTTTCCATGAGTTAGTGCATAGACTTAAAAGTTTAGAAAAAAAACTATCAAGCAAACATCTTAGCATAAGCTGCCTTCTCTTTCTCCTTTTGGGCTTTTATCTTCTGCTTGATTTTGAGCGTTTCCGTCTGAATAGCTGCTTAGAAAGAAAATTTATGATACAGTTATAGTAATCTCTCCACATGATGTCTCATAATGTGTCTAGATGAGGTCACACTGCTGGAAATTGCATTTAATCTTCCAGGTCAGTGGAAAAAAAAAATCTGTCCCTTACTTTGTTTCACCTGGTAAGGTAACCATGTAGATGAGAGTGTAGCAAGCACCGTATTGGTGCCAACACAGAATTCATGAGCTAAAAATTTTACCCAATGAGACCAGGGAATTAGGAAAGTTAACATGGCCTCTGCAAGAGAGGGAGACAGATCCAGAGGCATGCTGCTGACCTACATAAGCAAGTTAATGCCAGAAACATCACTGCAGGATAAAAACAGGTTTTCTACCTCAGTGAGCTCTCGGCTCAATATATTAGCATTTAAGCTGTTAGAAGCCAGCATTTTGGGCATCACCCTGGTATGATTTACTGCTAATACCCTGGTTTCTTTTTTACATTCTTAAAAACAAGTAAAGAACTTGAAAAAAACGGATGGCTTTTACCTTTGTCTTCAGGGGCTATTTCATGAGCCTTTTTAAGATCAGCCTAAAGTAAAAGAGAAATATAAATTAATGTTCTGATTAAACATTTAGATTAAAAAAAATTAAGTGGTGTGATCATTACCAATGCCTGATCAAGATCTTTTACTCCCTGCCATCCTTGAGCCCGTCTGTAGAGAGCCTTAGTATTTGTTGGATCGATCTCAAGAGCCTGTAAATTAAATAAAGTTGTCTCATTAACATTCCACATACTTCACAGCCTCCCATCTCTGCAAATGGCACAGTTCACACCAGCAGACAATCACCCAAGTTGGTTTGAGGGTAAATTGTCAAAACATTAAATGTGTAAAAAAGGAAAGCCATGTTACAGCACATTGAATAGGTAGCTGATTCAAGGTTTAATACCACTGTACCAGAACTGGGCTTTTGTGAAGGGTGAGCACACTTGACAGGAAATTGTCTGCATCTGTCTCTGCAAGGTGAAGATGTTACTGCAGCTCATGTTACCCTAACCTTGAGTGTCACAGCACAGCTCTGTATTGCAGCTCCCTCCTTCACACTAAGTAACTTCAAATGGCATCATGTAAAGCTTTTTTCACTCTAGGCTAGGAAGATACAATAAGGGCTGCTGGGAAAAGAGATTGTTCTATCTTATTGAATTATTTTTCTAATTAGATCAGTAATTTGGCTAGCTAGTTGTTTTGTTTTCTTGCCTGTGAAGATGGCATTCTTCTTTCTTACAGCAGATAGGTCTGTAGTGTGTCTTTCTGTATTATTGGAAATAACATAATTTCTTGGTGATTAGAGGAAATGCCTTGCATTTATTAATTTCACTTATTACCTTTAACTTATTGATTTAAAATTATAGACATTAGATGATGTATCCATATTTTTTTTAAATCAGTATTGGCTGCTCATATAATGGAAGTGTTACTCTGGGTGCTCATCCTGATCTGTCTGCTCTAAAGCTTAGATCCTCTTGTGTGTCAAGAATTAGAATTTTAGGTGTCCATGCTGCATACTCAGAGGTAGCATTTCTTGGTTTTAGCTCGACCATAATGCTTACAGCTATTTTAAAGCAAGGTTTGTTGGAACAGGTTCAGCCGCTCATAATTTCCTATTTATACTAACTAATGCATGTATTACAGACTTTTGGCTTTAAGAAATCATAAAAGTGAAAATGTATCATTTCTTCCAAAGAATCATCTGGAACTCTACTAGTTATTCTTAGGAAACTGGTGTTCTGATTAAAAACACTGATGCACTATTTAAAACTAGTGATGAGCCAGAAGCTAAATACATTACAGAAGTCTGTTACAGCTATGGAGTTGCCTTTATCTAACTATTCTGTAATCTTAAAATCAAAGGAAGTTTTGAGGTTTTTTTCTCCCCCCACCTCTGTGGCAAGTATTAGTATTAGTAAGTTCTCTCTCTAACACTGACAGGCTTTTATTTTTACCATTGATGACAGACACCACATTAAAAAGTTTTCTTACGTTTTTCTTTTCCTATCCCCTCTTTGTCCATTCTGAAGATGGTTTATGAGAATTTTCCATGTAGTAACACTGTCAGCAGGCTAGAAAGCAAGCTAGCTCCACAGAGACCCCTCACACACAGATGAGCCAAGACCCCTGCTTTCAGCATGAAGTCCTAGGAGATGCTGCTCAGGATTTTCTAAGACAAGAGGATTCTTCACTCTGTTTCCTTCAAAATTTCAGTTTTGATGAATTTTTTAAAGTTTCCTCAAATGTACTAACTTTTGTCAGTGTATACATTGCTGTTCCTTTTTTTCTTTCTATTGTTTTTCAGAATTTCCATAGTTATTGTTTCCTTCCTTCTTTCTTCATTGGTTTTGTTTCACCACTAATCCTGCCTGAAAGGGCTTTATTTAGAAAAGTCACCTTAATTAATATGTCCCTGCCTATGGCATGGGGGTTACATCTTTCAGGTCCTTCCAAGCCAAACCACTCTCTGACTCTTATATAATACAAGACGATCAAATGTAAAAGTAAGTAAAATGTTTTGCTCATACTAGTCTTCCAAAGAATAGTATTTCTCTTTCATTAAAGAATATAAACAGTAGCTCAGCTCTTAGGAAACAAAACTGACAATGACAATGTGCAGGGTTCTTTTATGGCAGTAAGCAACAGCCCTCCTTTTTTTGAATTAATGAATCATTTAAATTTCAAAATACTTTTAAAATCTTCATATTTGAAAATTAGTATCAACTTTGCAATCAGCCTTCTTCTTTCTTTACTTTCAAATCATAAGCCTACCAGAAGACTCTTAAAAAGCTTTGTAGTTTCAGTTTCTGTTTCTTATACAGGCCAATTGTTAATCAAGATACTGAATATTAGAGATACCTCTGAACAACTTTCGATGGCTCCCTGCCAATCCAACAGTTTTAGTTTACAAGCACCAATGTTCAAAATGCAGGTCAAAGCAACACCCTTTAACTTTGGTTTGTCTGCTTCCTCTGCCACTTCTTCAGAAGCTTCTACATACCTGCAGAAAAAGAGATTTACCAAAAGCATGTATCAGTGTTGCAACTTCCATTTTGTTCTGCCCTTAGCTGTTTCTCCACAGATAGGTGCAAACTGGCCTCTCCAAAATGGTATTTTTAAAAGCATCTTCAATTCCATTGCTAGAAATATTTATTAAACTAAATATATCAAACCAACCCTGACGAAAAAAAGATCAACTCACTCACTAATGTTTCCCTGTAACTCCTATCCCTCCACTGTACTAACAGCATATTTTTCTTAGACCATTTTAGATGTCATGAAACCACTACAAATTATCTCAATGATTGGTTATTCTCAGCAACCATGTTGCTCATCAGTGGCAAAAGTGCCACCCCTGTGCATTTGTGGGAACCTTCATCTTTTCTTTGGTTCCTTCAGTATTTTAATTGATCTAGGCATTTATGGATAAAAGCTGAAATTACTTTGTAAAGAAGGGTGTTTTATGAGCATTAGTAACTCCACCTTCTTTCCACCCTCTTCCTTTCTTGTTTTTTTTCCTGAACTTCAAAGCTGACACTGGTTCAGGACTAAGCCACATGATTTACTGCATTTCTATTTCATAGGCAAGCTGTATCTCCTTAATTTACAATGTGGTAATGCTGCCAGGTTTTTATTTCAAGCGGCAAAGGTCTGTTGTGGATGTAAAAGTCCTAATTCTTTTTATGGCCTACTTGACAGAACTGTGGTTTCTTATTTAAATAATTTTAAAAAGAGGGTTTGGATGCATTCACATTTTAAGCATGCCATGATTAATGCAGTCTTTGCAGAACGCTGACTATGTAGGTTGAATTTTTACATGCCTTGTCTTTGGAGTGGTGCATAGTTTGTATACGACTTTGGATAACAGAAATAAGCAATACTTAAGAAGTGAGACACAGTGCCTGTAATTCTTCCACTTGCTGGACATAACAGAAAAGATGAAAACCAGAGGAGAGATAAGAAGGTAAAAACCCAAGGAGCATTTTATGTTATAAACTGTTTTATGTCAGTATCACTTGTTAAAAAAAAGTTTTAGGAGAAGCTTCTATTCATAAAGTGAAAAGCATGAAAGAAGGAAGGAGCAGCATGAAAACAAAAGCAGAAAGACCATGATTTAGGAGGCGTTTAAATTATACATGGAGTCAGGATGAGGGAACCTCAGAAAAAATAAAAATGCATTAGTAAGGGTCACATCTGGGGGTACTCCCTCATGAACTTACCAATTTCCTAAACCTACTGGTCTTTAGAAATCAGAGAAAATAGCTCCCTTCTTTCCAGTCCATTAACTACCTTGTGTATACTGTTGAGCTATTCTTCCCAGTTACACACCACCACAGCAAGAGTATTAAAAAGGAAGCTTTTAGTCCATTCTAAAAATCCTTCCTTCCTGTAAGTCTTACTTAGCAGTGAATGGAAGACCTTCTTGACTAACTGCAAATGATCTGCTGAACTTTATCTAGATGAAGGCTTTTTTTTTTTTTTTAAGGAAAAAACAAACAAACAAAATTTAAAAAACAAAACAAACAAAACCAAGCCTAGAAGAGCATAGGCATTTTTTAAAGGCACAGATCATTGCTTGAGAGAAGTATTCATTTGGGTTACAGCAACTACCTGATGATAAAATGATTCAGGATGAAAGCCTTACCGTAAACTCTTACTATACTTTTTAGCTGCCACTGCCCAATTCTGCGATTTGAAGAAAGTATTTCCTATATTCTTTATGTCTTCTGCTATGGCCACAATCTTGTCAACCTAATAAAATAGATGGAAAATATAAAATACGAATGTACTTATGAAGGAAGTCTTGAATTACTTAAACATTAACAGCAGGATTCCATGTCCATCCTCTTTAAAGATTAGCATAAAATCTCAGAATAAAAATACATCTTCAGAGAAATACTACCTTCAAGCCACTGCTATAATATTCTCTATTTTATGTAACACAACAGTCTGAAAAATTAAATTCCTAACAGGTTTTCTACAATACAAAGGGTGAGAAAGTCCAGAGACAACACAGCAATTCACCTCCTTCCCCTAAATGCTTCTACCCACGCAGACCTATATATAAAGGCGTTGACTGTTATTCATAGAAAATAAGATATGTTAACAACCAAAGGATTCAAGCAAGACTGCCTTATTCCAAAAAAAATTTTTTTTCTCAAAATGGTATTAAGTCACCTGAACTCTGCACACCCTCAAACTGTAAGTTGCATCAACAAAATTCTCTCACAACATTTAAAACATCTGCAGAAGGAGAAAAAGAACAACTTGTCAAATTCATCATTTCTCTTCCCAGAATGGCACAAATTTCAAGTGTTACATTAGTGGCAATTAACAGCTTATAATTACTGCTGTCTATACCACAGATGTCTTAACTTCAGTCAAGTTCAATTCACTTCTACCCTGCTAGAATTAATAACCTTGAAAAAAACTGATCCCAGATTGAGACCAAGGATACCATAGTTTCTTGTAGTTAAGTTTATATGATCAAGTTTAAAGTTAAAGGTGGCAGGCACTTGACAGCTTTAGTTCCAAACCACATCAAATACTATCCTAAAACATTGCTTACGAGTTGAAATGTTTCCCAATTACCAGAGACAAGGTGTTTCTGGTTTCCAGCTGTAATGGTTTTACTTTTCTAATTCTCTATTTGAAAATATTCACATGCAGCCCCACCTTTTCTTCCCCTCTCACAAAACAGCTTGATTTACAGTTTGTCTATTTTTCTTTCATTATAAGTAAAAATCTGCAGAAAAGATGCTTCCACCAGTCTGCTCCCTAACTCTCAAAAACAGGTCTTCCTTCAGTTTTAACAACTTAAAAAGTTACTGGGAAATGAGAACAATTAGCTGTGATGTAGTAAAAATCTTTCTAAAAGATCAATGTTCCAGTATTTCTAGTAAGTGACACAAAATCTTTCCAAGGGTAGATATTTAAAAAGTTGCACAGAAATAAGGTGCAGGTATAACATTAAGTTAGTCATCTGCCAGAATTCTAGTAATTGCCATTTGTCACTCTTGCACAAACAAAAGTAGAAAGAAACAAAAACCAGAAAAACATTAAGTGTAATAATTTTAAATAACAGTGGTTTTAGTTACTAGGGGAATACCAGCTGCAATTAGCCCTGGAAAAAAAAGACAGAGTAGTCCCCTCCCACAACCTTCTCTTTCCTGGATTAACTGGATATCACCATTTAATCAGGACCTTGATCAATAGGAAAGAGGTTTAGTGAACATCATCACAGACATCATGCAGCTCAGACCATCTCCACGTCTTAAATTCTATAAAATACCTTAGAAGAAAAATACTTACATCTTTCACATCTATATCCGAGTCTTCAGGAAAATCTGGATGAGCATCTCCAGATCCATCCTGGGGAACAATTCCCCAGTCATCTCCTTCCCTTAGCTCTCCACAATCTGCAATGACACACAGCTGAAAAAGTGAAGAGTAATTAGCAGTCTTGCTTACTAAAACAATTTCCCCAAAAAAAGCCACAACTTCTGAGTGCTCTTTCAAATTCAGTAAAAATGCTTTTTCATCTGTTGTTTGGGTGCACTGATTTCAGAAACCCACCACATCTTTAGCCTATCTCCATCAAAATGTGTTTATCACAGGAAGTGTTGCCTTCAGAGCAGCATTCCAACAGCACCAGACCTACGCTCCACAGAGAGGCTGAGCTGCAGCAAAACACAAGACACTGAAGAAAATCTTTTTAAGTCACAGTTATTAATTTTTTGAACAGCCACAGACTGACATGGCCTTCACACTGATTACTTTTCCAGAACTACATGGGTTTCTGACATAAAATTTGTAAGAGTTGCGTATCACTTGGGTAGGGTTGTGAATTCCACCCTTTAATTTCATCACCCAACCTACACTTCTAGCTGTGCATTTATGCCTTCTCCCCAATAATGGCTTCCATTCCCACAGCCATGTTGAATAAATCAATTGTTTGTGCAGGGGAAATTTACAGCAAAAGTACAAAAGCCTCTTAACAAGGATAATAAGATGGGAATTAACTGTAAAAATAACTGGGTGACATTTAATAGCTCTAAACAATACATGAAACATTTAAAAGAAATGGACGTGCATCACATAAGCGCTTTAAGTGCTTTGGATTTTGCTTACCTTAGCAGGATTTTCTCCTTTTACTTCAATGTTTTCTAACATTTTAACTACACCCATTCCTTTGATGACTTGGCCAAACACCACATGTTTCCCATCAAGGTGGGAAGTAGGCACCGTTGTAATAAAGAACTGAGAGCCGTTAGTACCAGGTCCTGCATTGGCCATGCTCAGCAGCCCTGGTTTGTCATGCTGCATTGGGGACAAAAAAAATCACAACCAAGATATAAAAGATCTGCTACAAAACCATATATAAGATTCTGTAACCATACAAAACCATACATAAGGATTCTGCTCTATATAGCAAGGACAGCCATAGTGACAGCTTGGAAAATCAGACAGTAACATAGAGCTGGCAGCTAAATCTGCCTGTCATGACTGAAGAGAGCAAATTGCCCTGCTCTGCATCTTGACTTGCCAGCTAGCACTCATGCAAGCAGAGCCACATGTGCCCCTTGATTCTGCAATGTGGTTGGGTCACCATCCCTGGAGCTATTTAAGACATGCAGCTGTGGTGGTCAGGGACCAGGGTTTAGTGGTAGAGTTGGAGCCTTTGTTCATGGTTAGACTTGATCTTAAAGGTCTTTTTCAACACAACTAACTCTATGAATGTATGGCCATCTGTCTCCTTGTACACTCAATCCCCTGCTCAGTTTCTGATTTTGAGTGCATCACCCGAGATGTATGTGAAGTTCCCCAGTGTGTTACTGAAGACAGTGGTCTAAAGAAGCAAAGCAAAATGCCAGCTGAATCACTTTTAATGTTATGCTGTCAAGGAAGATATGTATTGATAATTTTATAAGGACTAGTCAGACAAATTATGCTGTAGAACTTTGCATTTTAGGAGACTGTGGTCTTTATTCTGTAAAGGTTACTGGTTTGGGACTTTTTTAACTCCTTCACTTTCCTAGAGACACAGTTTTTATTCTGTTGGTATTTAACCATATAATTATTTTGGCTTATGCTACCAAGCCACAAACTAATACAAATTTATTAAAGCTTAATGTAAGAAAATATTACTTATCCTGTGTCCTGTAAGTACTTTCTCCTACTTTGACACAATAATTACCTTGCTACATCACACAGATTATTTAATTTTCACTTGTACTGTAAAAAATGTACTTTTCCTAAGTGTTGTGGATAACTTGCTGTAAAACTGTCGTTCATCTGGTTATTAAGTCCAAGGAATTCAGTTTAATTCATGTGGTATTTGTGAAAAACTTGGGGAGGAGCAAAGGATAAAAAAAAAAAAAATTTAAAAAAAATTGATGCCACAGAGGAGATGGAGAAGAAATTGCTGTGAAAGAGATCTCAGAGTTCAGTGGGAGGTTGATTAGTTTGAAACACTCTGAGACAGCTGTATTTATGCATCTAGTTTGTTCCTAGAGTCTCTACCACTTCAAAAAAACTGTTGTTTTGAAAACTTTTTTCCACTTGACTTTTGGATTTCTGTGGTGGTAGGGAGAACGCCCAGCCTGAGGTGTTCATCCAGTCAAATGGCACTATAAGTCTCAATCTTTCATTCTAGATTTTGCTTGGGAACTCTGGGAAAAGGCTGTACAGCTGAGAGCTAGAATTGCACCCAGCCAACAGAAAGCTACTGGAATAATCCTGGCTTCATCTCTTCTCTTCAAACTCACTCTGGGAATTAGAAATGGCAAATGACACAGAGGAAGCCTGGATTCCACAGCAAGAGAGGACATCTGGTAACTATCTCCAAAACAAAAATCTGACATTTTGCATCATAGTTGCTCACAAACAAGTTATTCAGAGAGGTTCTCCCATAGGAGATTTTTGCAAATACCATTTGAGGTTGGTCACTGATTCACTGCCCATGAGGCAGAACAGACCTCTAACTCTTACTTTTGTTTTGGGGTTTTTTTCAATTACAACTAATGCTAGACAGCAAAGGTTGGTAAACAAAGAGACAAGTAACAGTAAGTTCTGATATTGCCACACAACTGCATGTTGACCTCTTATAAGTAAAGATTTGAAGGACAAGCTCAAAAGTTATAGACAGCAGTCTGGTGCAACCCCATTTTATTTGAGACCAAGTCTCAACATTAGTCCCATGATGAGAGTCCCTTTTTATAAACAAAACTTCTGTCATCCCTGCATTTTCTTGCTGTGTTTTGAGAAACACTGCAAGCAGAGTGTCTTTCCTGTGATGATTTCTGCTTGTCCTTTTGTAAGCTTACCAAGCAAGTAAAAAAGCCTGGACAAAATCAGATGCTTTGACGTTCAAAACTCTGCCATGGTAATCACACTGCTTGAGAACTAAGTGGAGTGTTCCACAATAGCTCAGCCATTAGCTGGTGAAACAACTCCAAAAAAAAGCCTAGTGAGATTGATTGTTATAGCTGAGCAGTCAGATGAGTAAAAATCATCTGCACTGCATTCCTTATTACCTCCAGGTCTCACTTGACAGTACAAGTAACAATGACACAATATCCTGCAGGGAGCCAGGGAGTAGCTTTAAGCAGCAATTCTATGGGCAGCACCATAGGAAGTGTCAGACTTCAGAGAGCATCTCTCACAACTGTAATTATGACAAAGCTGCACTTACATCTTACTCCCAACTTAGTCATGGACTTCAATGCCTAATTAGTTGAGAATTGCCATACTTTCTTTCCCTAAAATACTGTTTGGAGGCAAGCACAACTGCAGTCAGGGCTTTGCTTTAACCATGAGACAATGATGCCTTTAAATTTTTCAGTCCAAGTGTTATTGGGGAGTCATTCATATGCTACTGCATAACCACACAGTATGAAAACAGTTACTGGCAGTGCTGTGAAACAGTTGCATGGCCTGGCTCTTGTAAAGGGTACTTGTGGAGCACGTTATCTTTGTTATCTCCAGGGAGTATTCCCACCAAGGTCCAAGATGCTAGCATAGGGGATTTTTTCCTGCCACACAGTCTTTTATGTACAGCTGAGAACAGAACAGAGCATTCAGAGGAGCATTCAGAATAATTATGAACAGCTATGTCCGCTAGTCAACAAGTATGTGACAATGTACAGGTAATATTTGGTTATCTTCACATACTGTAAAAATTGTAGGCTTCTTCCCCTTCTGGAATACCCATTTTTAGAGAAAGGTAGTACTAAAAGGCTGGGGGTTTTTTTGTTTTGACTTTTTTGTTTGTTTGTTTTGTTTGTTTTTTAAATTAAAAAAACAAAATGCAAACATTTTTTTCTTCAAAAGTATAAAAATGCTTCAATGTTTATGTCATAGAATCACAGAATTACAGAATCAGCCAGGTTGAAAAGGGCCTCTGAGATCACCAAGTCCAACCCTTAATCCACTGCCACCGTGGTTCCCAGACCATGGCACTGAGTGCCACATCAGTCTCTTCTTAAAAACCTCCAGGGATGGAGAATCCACCACCTCCCTGGGCAGCCCATTCCAAAGTCTGATCACCCTCTCTGGAAAGAAATTCTTCCTAATATCCAACCTAACCCTCCCCTGGCATAGCTTAAGTCCATGCCCTTGTCTTACTGGGAGCTGCCTGGGAGCAGAGCCCAACCCCTCCCCTGGCTCCAACCTCCTTTCAGGGAGTTGTAGAGAGTGATGAGGTCTCCCCTGAGCCTCCTCTTCTCCAGACTGAACACCCCAGCTCCCTCAGCCCTTCCTCACAGGACTTGTGCTGGATCCCTTCACAGCCTCCTTGCTGCCAAAATATGGATTCTGGAGGCATCCACTACATTAAATTTTGACAAAGAGAAGCCTTGAGAATGGTAATGAGACATTTTGCATTTGCAAAAGAAACAAAAGATACATCCTGCAAAAAACTACTTTTGACTTACTGGTCAAAAGTAGTAGTTGTGTGTATAAAGCCTATGCACCTGCAGTTGTTCTGGTGTCACTACATGTTGAGGACAAAGATTGTTTTAAAATTTCCAACTCTCATAGCAGAGTTTTTTTCTGCAGCTCGGCTGACAAAACTGCCTGTGGGACTACACTTAAGGTTGCTAGTAATGTATGTGCTCTGATAGAGCAGTGGGAATAAGTAATAAGAGGGGTCAGAATTTCTACCATTGAAGCCAGCAACTCTTAAAACGACATCTTCAAACTGAGACTTCTGCACACTCAAAGAATTGCTTTATTAACACAACACTTTTCCACTACTTTGGATGAAAAAAAGTCATTCACAAACAGCCTTTTATTTTTCATTATCACTGAAAATAACTGTAGCAAGGAAAATACATTTTTCTTTGGATTAATTCTGCAATCTACTACGCATTCCCCCTTTGTTGGGAAACTGTCTGGAAGAAAACAGATGTGAGTAATCCTGACTATTTAGCTTTAGCTAGAGTAAGCTAAGGGCCTTGAGGCCTAGTTCCAAGGTTACTGAAAGATGAGCTATGGGAAAAAGATAAGGAAGCTGGCAGTAGAAAAGAAGAATAGCAGAGTAATGATTAGCCAGCAGAAGTTCTGTGAAAATAGAATTTGTGGACAAGATATAGCCACCTGCAAGATATTGTTATATAAACAAGGGCTCTATATAAAGCGAGTGTGAATTGTTAATAAACGACTTCACTTTAACCATACTGGTGACTACCTGTTGTCCTTAAGCCTCCGCGGATTTTTTCTACACCCCTTCTCAAATCTAATCTGATGAATGTAATTAGTGTATGAAAAAAAAGGCAAAAAATCCACTTAATACTAACATATAATACTGCATATGCTTCAGAGTGACAAAATTTCTCACTCTATTAAAATCATACCCCTACTTCAGTGACATCTAAAATACTGTTTCAAATTAGTTTCTGATGGTGCAATGAAAAAGAAGATAGAGACAACCACAGTTTATCCTAATGAAGTAGACCTTATATAGCATGTATTCAAACCTGTATTTCTTCTGTATTCAACAGACTTTAAGGAGAAGCTAGTTAAGGGCTTTTTTCCTGCATTCTTTTCACTGCTTAAATATATGTTAACCTTGGAATTAAGACTGCTAAGTCTGAACTTGAAAAAATTAAAATCATCAAAACTTCAAAAATTTTATATAGTTACTACTTTCAATAGAGTACCTTATAATGAAAGTTTTCATCTTCAAATTTTTCACCGTATATACTTTCTCCACCAGTGCCATTTTGGTTTGAGAAATCTCCACCCTGGACCATGAACTGCTTTATAACTGTAAAAGAAAATAATTATAAAATAAAGCAGCAAGGCAAGAAAGGCAAGCTGAAAAACAATTCAATAATAAAGAGCAAACCCTGTCACCAGCACCTGTTCCTAAATAAAACCAAAACCCACCTTTTATTTATCAAGTCTCCCCTAAGTATGCCTTTTCAGTTAAGCAGACATCACTTGATATTTATTTCTTCACCTGAAATCCATTTCAAAATATTCAGAACTCATAGCAAACTACTTTTCCTATTACTAACTTGCTAGTACATCTGTAATTTGGTACTGTCAATACACGGTAAGAACATCTAGTCCCTGGGAGGATCAAAACATCAAAAACTTACTTCAGTCAAGGTATTTCTTATTAAGTGCTCCAAAATATTATTTCAAATACTGATGAGAGGATTTCTGCTACTGACAGGAGATTTCATGGAACTTACTTCTGTGGAAAGGACATCCCTTATAATGGAGAGGTTTTCCAGTTGTAGGCCCTGTTCCTTTCTCTCCTGTACATAATGCACGGAAATTTTCAGCAGTTTTCGGTACAACGTCAGCAAACAGTTCAAAGACAATGCGTCCGACTGAAATGACAGGCAGAATGAGACATATTTAAAGTCCTCTCCTTGGCACCATGATGTGTTAAGCATTACAAGGCAATGTAAATTAAAACCTAAATTTATTCTTTTTATCCAGATTACCATTAAATATACATTTTGGGGTTGTTCCATGGCAATTGCTGGGACACTTACATTAGGTTTTTAGCAACAATTACCAACAAGTTCAACTATCAAGAATAATTTAAGATGAATAAAGACAGATTCTGCCAAAAGCTAATGCCTAAGGTATTTTCAGCCAAAACTGTGTGTGGGAAATGTTTAATATACACACATGTATATTGAAGCCATGTTATGTATTTTAACATGCATGATTATTTTAACATATATATATGCTAACATATATATATGTTATATATGTTATATATACATGTTAATATATATATATATATGTAGCTTGATCATTCAAAAATAGGTAAAAGTTTAAAAAGATTCTTTTATGGAGGGTTTTATTTGCTCAAAAAGCTTATGCCAAACATGTATACCTACCTTATTCCTTATTCTCTTAAACCCCAAGTTTACTAAGGCACAATACTTAACATGCATATGAATAATTGCAGTTTGCAGCTGAAGATGCTACAAGCCATCACTAAATCTGAAAACATGCAAATCTTAACTAAAGGAAGTGAAACTTGAGTAGCTAACAGATACTGTAATAGCTGATAAATGATGTGTCACATTCACTTCTTTTCACAGACTGGATTCTCAGAGAGCTATTTCTCACTCCTAACAGCTACCATCAGCCGATGCTCCAGTTTTCTCATCAGCCTCACGGGCAATTAGTTAGCAGAACTCCACTCTACCGGAAGCTAACTGTAAATATATTAATTCTAACTAATACAGGAATGAAAACAAATTAGACAACTGAAAGTCAGTAAAAGGCAACTCGTCTAACAGACTTACTGCTTTTACTGTGTAACAGAATAAATATGAGAGGCAATCTCCTCACAAAACGGCAGCATCTATCTTCACCCATTAAAATGCTGAAAACCTATGCTTTTAGTGTAGTACCCACGTGGTTGTTTTCATATTTCCTTCTTGACCGTTTGCACAGATTTTCCAACGACATCTGGCAACACCGCCAGTGCCAAGAGAACCACAGCGACCGCCTCACCCAGCTTTGCCGGGGCAGCGCGGCCCAGGCCGGCGGGCAGCGGGATGTGCCCGGGACAGGCGGGAGGGACACGGTTTGAAGGCAGGAGGTGCCGCCGGACACGAAGTTCGCTCCGGTCGAGGCCGAGCCCAGCACACCGAGGGCAGCTGGAGGTGGCAGGGCCGCCATAGGTGGCACCGGGGACGGGTGCGGTGCGGGGCATTTTGCCAGCTCGCTGCCCCTGGTGGGGTGAGGCCGCCTGGGAGCGCGGCGCAGGGGCTGGCTGATGGCAGTGGATGTTCCCGCATCACCCACGGATGCCTCCCGAGGCTGGGAAGGCACGGGGAAGGCCGTGCCGGTGCAGCCATGTTGCCTTTTTCTCTTTTTTTTCGGGCCTGTTCATTCTGGCGGGGAAACCTCAAGGGGAACACGCAGGGAGACACCTTCCCACCCCACCCGCCCCCCAGGACGCCTGCTGGCGGCGGCCCCCGTCTCTCCTCCCCGGCTCCGGGTGTAAGCTCGTAGCCCGGGGGAACAGCGCCCGGCCCGGCTCGGCTCGGCCCGTCGCGGCGCCACTGGAGCCCCGCGGTCACTCCCCGTCGAGAACTTTCCGCCCCGCGGCTGGGCCCGGGCGTGACCGGCACCGCTCCCGCTGCTCCCCGGCGCCCGGCCCGAGTTCCGCGCCTTCCACACAGGAGCACCCCGGCCCTCCCGGCCTGCTCTGGCCCCACCGCGTGGGTTTCGGCCGCGTCCCCTCCACCAGGGCCCCTTTCCCGCCCCCTCCCCACCTCGCTCGCCCCCGATGTCCACATCGAAGAAGGTGCGGGGGTTGGAAGCCTTGCTCGGCCGGGCGAGAGGGGACGGGTGCGACATTCTGCAGCTGCCAGACCACCACGGTGGCTCCGCCTGCTCGGGCCGCCAGCGATTCCGGCCGCCGCGGGGTCGGGGCTGTTTCCCGCTCCTCCCACAGGCGGGGGCGTGCGGCTGGCGGAGCGGGCGGCTGCAACCCGAGGGGAAAGGCGACTGCCCCGAGATAATGGCTGCTCGGGCAGGGGCTGCGGGAGCGCGGGCGGTCGGGGCGCCGTGGCCGGCGGAGCGGGCGTGTGGCGGGCTTCGCTCGGTGCCCCCGCCCGCGGTCTCTGCCCGCTCTCCCAGGCGGCGGGCGGGAGGCCGGGCCGGCGGTGGTGGCGGCGTGCGGAGCGAGGGGTACCGCACGGCGGAGCCAGGGTCCTGCTAATGGCTGCGGGCACGGTCTGCCTCCACGCAGTCTGAAATGACTCGGAGATAATCTGCAAGGATAAAACGTTTCTTTCTTGAGGTTATACATACTAATAGGGGGCATGGAACGGGGTAAAGAGAATTATTTTTTTTTGCCTGGGTCTGTTTTGGGAGAGAAATGTTGGCCTTGTGAAGAGCTGTGGCCCATGGAAAAACGGACTAATGTCAAAAGTGACTATCACAACACACGTGTTTAGAAACACCGAGTAATGCCAGCCTTCTTGAGGTCTGAGAGCAAAATGTTTCTTTCCAAAGCAAGAATATCATAGTAAGTGCTCCAAGGTAAACATCTCTTTCAGCCACTTGTGTTGACCGCGGGATGTGAAAACCATCAACAAACTGTCTGAGCTCCTTAAGATCCAGTGTTCCCTGGCAGAAGAGTAAACTTGGCCGTGTTCTGTGCTCACTGACACCATGAAGGCAAGGACTGTGTTGAGGCAAAAGGAGAAGGCACAGAAGAGTGCTGAGCTCAGACTTGCAAATTTACAGTCCTGGGAATGCTGCTAATCAAGATTATCATCTCTGTTCTTGGACTTCTCTAATCCATCCCAGAAACCTCTACAATCATTCTTTGATTCACTGTATGCCTCCAAAGGCTTTCTCCTCCAATTCATGTCACCTTTATATGTTTAGACTTGAACTTCATCAAGCTGGTTTTCATCTCTTTCTCAGTATATTATCAGTATCAGACATGTCAGGGGGCAGTTGTAATTCCCAGATTAAAAGAAAATATAAAGTAGCATTGATATTAATAACACTGCAGTCCATATTCTGCATAGTGATCATTCCCACAGCTTCTGTACACGTGCTGGATAGCAGGGGTGATCAGCACTGAGTGCTGTCCCATATTGCATCTGGGAACCCTTAGCAGAAGGAAAAGCTGTCTGCTACCATCTGGGAACACTTAGTGAGGAATCAGTGGAACCACACTAAGGCATTTCTCTCTCTGAGCCAGGTCATGCAGCTGTGTCAGGGATTTCACATGCTTTGCAATGTCAAAGGCCACCAGAGCTTTGAGTCATCTGTAAGTCAGCAGGCATCTGGCCATGAGCACTGGCTGAGATATTTTTATCATAACACTTAGCATAGGTGAGGTGCAGTGCTGCAGCAGAAGTGACCTCAGTGAGGCAGTTGCTAGCCAAGTGAGTATTGTCTGGAAGAAATTTCTTTAGCAGACACCAGAGTAAAATGTGTTTTGTTGGAGCGTGTCCCCCGCAAGAGCTGTTGGCAACTTCCACTCAGGAAGAAGTAGTGATTCATTCTTTCAGGAGCAGATTTACACAGTCCCTACAGCTTTTTCCTGGCCAAATTGGAATAGCCTAGATTCTAGATTTAGTAATTACATTAGTTGCTCAGGAGTGTGCAAGATACTTCAGAGATACAGAGAAGTAATCCGTGTGCTGATCTGGAGGTGTAAGCTAAACAAGAGAGAAATTACACAATTTTCTCAGTGTCAGTAGGAGATTATGGAAAATAATTAGTATCTCCCAAGCATAGCAGCAGCATAATCACCATACATAATAATTTATAGTCATTGACAGATTGTAAAAACATTATACCATTACTTTTGCCAAGTATTTACTGAGTGATTTTCTGTTGAATTACGAAGTTATACACTAAATTGATAGATTTAAAGCCAGACTTTCATAAGGTTCTAGTACTTCATTTAGCAAATACTTGCAAAGTCAGAGAAAGGGATGTGCATCTTATATTTGCAGCCAGTTATAAAATCTTACCTTTCACCTTTTCAGCCCACCTGGACCAAAGAAGCTATCATTGATAAATGCATGTAAATGTATATATATATATCATTCTAAATGTTGTACTCCGGTGGAAGACACAATAAGCAAATTTATTTAATGATCATCCTAGCCTGTCAAATAGCATTCACAAAAGAACAAACTGTAAAATAAAGATTTAAAATTGTTGCTGGTTGTGTAACATGAGCAAATATGTACACATTCAGGCTAGGAGTTTTTCTTTTCGTTTAATTTTCTTGCTTTATTTTTCACCTCTAAATCTGTATTTGGCACTGTGAAGAGAACAAAAAATTTATACAATGCTCATTCCACCAGAAGATGAGTGCTTTGAACTACCTGGGCTAAAGATATGAAAAGCCATTTTGGTTTGTATAAGAGTTATGTTTGTGGGGGTTTTGCTGGACTGAATTGCAGCTTCAGAATGTGGTCTGGTGGAATACTGATGGGATCCAGCTGACAAGTGACTGAAACACATCACCTGATTTTCAGAACAGCTATCAAGAAGCTTCCAATGTGCAATTTTCTGGTAAGGATGCTTTCACTGCTTGCTGTGAAACAGAGCAGCCACTCAGCCTTTTCTGTGCCGTGTGACACACAGGGTGCATCATGTGCTATTCCCATGTGACCTGGCACATCAAGCATGTCACCTTCATGAGAGAGACATGAGACAGGAGAGAGAGAATTAAATCTGTTTTCTCATAATCAGGATTATTGTTCCCCATCTGCACCCAGTCTTTCTGCATAAAGATGTAGAAAGAGGTTCCAGATTAAACCCATCCTGAGCAGTTACTGACTCCGAGCTGATTCCTCTAAGCCGATTTAAAATGCGGTGTTAAACAATGAAAGAACCATATGTTCTTGTCTCAGAATGTTTTAAAAAGAAAATTGTCTACACATAATATGACAGAAATTGAAAGTAAAATCATGCATTTACTCATCACTAAGTTGCAGGTACGCAGATCTCTAAAGAAACGGATTAGCTAAGAAACAAGCAAAAATAGGCAGACATTTTAGCTATATATTTTAGCTCTGCTTAGAACGTGTTTTAGACAAATACCCAGAGTAGCATTTTGGACTGTGGGACAGGAGGAATGGCAGAGAATGCCTCTGACTTCTGATTACAGTACAAGCCACGGCTTGCAAGAAGGAGAGGCCCAAGTGTTACCCAGCCTCTGGCTGATGTTGCCAGATGTGGGATGCTGGTGTGATATATGATGTTAATGAATTTGTATTCCTAACCAGTAAATTCAGAATTAAACTAAGAAGAAAGTGAATATGGGGCTAGACAAAGCAATTGAGATCTATAATTTTTCACAAAAACAGTGTAAGCAACACAAGGCCTTAACGAGACTAACTTCTGTCTCAGCAATAATTGAAGCATGGGTCTTGTTTTTAAAACAAGGCACTGCCAAGGCTAACTAGGCACCAAAAGAATGAGAACATCTGCATAGAGACAACATAAAAATGCCACAACCAGCAGATAAGGGAAAAATTATGGCTAGGGCCTAATTTTGCTCTGTAACAAGATAATGAAGTCGGCAAAAACAAGAAAGGTAAAGGGTTCAAGTTTGAGGAAGACTTCTTCATCCAAAGACCCCCTAACAACCCCCCGATATCTCCCCAAGAGACGACTCCGCCCAGACTCCCCCTAGACTCCACCCAGACTCCGCCTATCATGAATATTGTAATAACATGATGTAATCTCTCTCTCTCTATATATATATGTAAACCCACCCCTTTTTAATATTCATAGAATTGTAATCAATATAAGGTAATTCTAGAGCTTTAGAAGCATGCATGTGAGTGGAGCAGAGACTCCCCATGCACCCAGCGCTGCAATTTCAATTTATTAATTAAATTAAACCATTAACCGAATATTTAGTCTCGGTCATTTTTACCACTGGTTTTATTGCTCAACTCCTCCCTCACTTTTGATAGACATATATGTTCTGTAGATTTCTACACTTTAATGTAAATGTATAATGCTCTTTATCACAGTTCTCACCAATAGGTATTAAAATATCAATTATGGAGACTGTATCATATATTGTTATGTCAAAGGCCTCTTTGTTCTGCATCTAATTGTAAACAGGACTAAGTCCAATGTGAACTGCATCAGCATGGATTTAAAAATGAGAGCACAACCAGCAGATAGGAAGTCCCACAACAGATTTTGCCATTGAAGATCTGAGATACCAGGATTTCCATGTAGGAATCTTTTTGGATGGAGACGTGGGCAGGAGGCTTAGAAATACAACTTAAAAACACTGACAGCTCTGTTTTAGAGAGGAACAAAACCATGTTGCAAACAAGTGTTTGAACAGGTATTATGACTTCATCCTCTTCTGGAGGATGCTTGCCTTTGCTTTAGGAAATTTGACAAGATAGATACACTAATAGCAGTGACTTCAGTGGAGTATAAACAGCTATTACCTTCACACAATCCAATTTTCACCATATTACTCAATATTTATATCGTGGTGATTAAAAGAAGACACTCCTTACCTGGACATACTGTCTATTTTAAACACCAAAGACTTGAAAACCAAATGTTTCATTTCATACATCAATACTTCCCAGTGATTTTGAAACAAATTAATATTTCCCTCTAAACTGTATTTTGTTGTCAACTGACTGTATCTTCTATGCAAAAAAGACACTGAATCTGCCTATCTACATCGATGCAGCACCTTTGTGACACTGTTCAGGGCTCAGGAGGAGCTGGTGCAGCAACAGCACAAGTGACATAGGGCTCCCTTCAGTGAAGAATAAATAACCTGGTTTGCAGGGAGCTGCAATCCCAGTCTCTCTGTTGGTGTCAGTTTCTGTCCCTGCTTGCAAAATGGAAAACATTTTATAATACGTTTTAAAATTCTCTGTGGAGAGTAATTTAGACATACTGTGCTAGGTAGTAATAGTAATAACATGGAAAGATAACAATTTAAGACTTTTCTTAACATTACATTTTACCATGCATGTTTGAAATGGTAATAAAAATTGGATTTTTCAAATTATTTTACAGAATCCAAAATGCTGCTGATGCATTGCAAAGTGTAGCAAGACTTATCTGTGTTTGTGTAACTTACCCTGAGCAGTAAGTCATTAATGAGCATTAACAAACTTTTTCTTAAATCTTCAGAGTTCACCTGAGGTTTTGCTTCTTTTTGAAGGTGGTACCTTCAAAGCCTAGTTCTGGGAACAGATGTTCAGATGCATTTCAGACTTATGCATTCAGGATGGTGCAGGGTGGAGGGGAAGCAGCTGTGTTGGAACTCAGTTTCATTGGTCTGAATGGCTGGGATGCTAAGTGTGACTCCAGAGACTTGGTTTTTAACCCAGTCTAACCTAGCTAGTTCCTAAATTTTCAGAAGAGACTCTTCAGAGAGATTTATGCTCTGTGAAGCACAAAAATACTTGACCAAGAATTCAGCTATTACAGGATTTGAATGATCTAGTCAGTCTTCCAGTTGTCCTTACTGACTTAGTCCTGCTTCACATCTTGGAGTGGCATCAGGGTGTACAAAGTGCATAATTGTCAGATAAAACTAAACAAGCTGTTTTTCAGAAACACATTCAGTGTTATCCAGCCATTCTGCTGACAGGACCAAATTACAGCTCATCCAAAACAAAACTGTGTAAAATGTCTGTGATGAGGGTGTTGGGCTCAGATGTCAGACAGCTGGTTTCATCTATGATTCTGCCCCCACTGGCCAGCACTGCTTGCTAATGTGCCCAAGCAGACATAGCCATAGAGTGGCAGCTGTGGTGTTTGCAACTTTTAAGTTTGTCAGGATTGTTCTGTGGGAAATACAGTACAGTGCTTGTTTCTGGAGCTGGATGCCTAGTTTCTCATTCACACTGATTGTCAGCCATGACATCTTTCATCTAGGCCAGCCACACCCTGCTACTCACTTCCCTTTCAGTCTCTTGTCATCAGTGTCCTCTCACTTCTTGGCCTTTGGCTTTGGTTCAGTGGGTTGGCTGGAAGGACCAGGGGCACCTGGTGGTGGTGATGAAAGCAAAGAAACAAAAGCAGCAAGAACATCCAAGCTGAAAGATTCACGTTGGGTATTGAGTCTCACAGATGAAGTGGTTGAGAACTTTCCAAATGGGGAACCCTTCTGAGGAGGGACCTCCAGGCAGAGTCAGCCAAGCATTACAAGATTCAATCTCGTGTTACAGAGAGAGGAGCTGATCAGACTGTCAGGCCTCTAGACAGTCATCTCTAGATTTTAATCTGGAAAGATTAATCAACTTCTCCAGCCACAGAGAGGCTGGCCCTGAAGCACCAGCACGACTTCTTCTGCCCACTGCTGGATGTTGAATAGGTATTTTAATGATTGCCATTCTCAGTATCTTATCTCCAAGTTTCCTGAAAATAGTAGGACAGTGCTGTGATTCTGGTTTTGTTTTTGTTTTGGGGTTTTCTTCTGTGTTGTTTTTGTTTTTGTTTTGTTGGTTGGGTTCCCTTATTTGGTTGGTTGGTTTGATGGGTTTTTTTGTGTTGCTGTTTCAGGGTGGGTTTTTTGTGTTTGTTTTGGGGTTTTGGCTTTTTGGTGGTGGTGTTTTTTTCCCCTTGTACCTAGCCGGTTAAAAAGGATCATTTGAAGTTATATTTCCTTGGCGGGCGTGTGGTGGTGTCATCTTGCTGCTAGGCAGAACCACACAAACCCTTTCCACCAAATTAAACAAAGAAACACAAAGCTCCAAATGACCCCCAAATACTCTAGCATTATTTTGTTAATGAAACATATCAACTAAAGAGAAATGAGCAGCACCATCCCATCAGGGACACCTTCCTGCTATAGTGTTCTCACTGGCCCAGTCAAGGACTGAAGGCAAAGCGCACAGGAGGGAATTGCAGTGCTGCTGCAATTTAATGCTGGGGCTCTCTCCGTTACAGTGTCCGGGACTAGAAAAAAAAATTAAAATCAGAACTCTTTTTGGACTGGTGATTGGAATTTGTGTATGGTGCAAACAGAGTAAATTGAGGGCCATGAGCTTCTCAGAAACCAGGCAGACTTCCCTGGAGCCATGGGCTCAGCTGGGATGACGGGAGGGAACCTACAGGCAGGGCTGGCAGTGGCCACAGTGCTCCCGTCAGCTGGGATGGGGGGAGGCGGGGATGGGATGGTGGTGGTTTGTTCAGGCACCCTTCATCGTGGCAAGAATTTGCCGTGAAACACAAGCTTGTGCCCCCCACGTGCGCAGATACAGGGGACACGTGTGTACGAGTGACATCAGAGATGGTTTGGGTTTAAAAAGGGCCTTAGGAGATCAGCTAGTTCCACCCTGCACGGGCACGGATGTGTATTTGCACTCATATGGAGACGTGGATTGGGAAGCAGACGTTACAAAGGGTGCTGTAAAAGCTTAAACATACACTTGCGTCACGTCACGACGTGACGACTCGACACGACTTACTACGCGTCATATAACGCCCCGCCCCCGCCCCCGCCAGCATCCCCAACCGCCACCGCCCGGCGCCGCCTCTTTACCACGTGCTGGGGGCGTGGCCGGGAGCCCTGCGCAGCCAATGGGGAGCCCCGGAGGGAGGCGCGGAGCGCTAGCGTCCCCGTTCCTGTCGCGCGCCGTATCGTGCCGTGCCCCCGTCCTGCGGGCGAGAGAGAGAGGGAGGGGAGGGTAGAAGGGGTGCCGGTGTCAGCGTCAGCATCGCCGAGCGGGCGGGCTCGGCCCCTCGGTCAGGTGACGCGCGGTCGCCGGGAGCGGCGCGGCTGAACGGTTCGGCGTTCCCTTCGCCTCTGCGCAATGCTGGGCGGCTCCGCGGCGGCGGAGATGCTGCTGCCGCGGCCGCCGCCGCTCGCCGCCCGCTGAGCAGCTGTGAGAGACGCTGCGTGGGCGGCGGCGGCAGGGGCAGGGCGGCGGCATGGCTCCCACCCTGCTCCAGAAGCTCTTCAACAAAAGGAGCGGCGGCGCGGCGGCCCCCAACGGCCGAGCACCGGGGGAGGGGCCCGCCTTCAGGTGAGCGGCAGCGGCAGGGCGGGACCGGCCTCGCCGGGGATGGCTCCAAGGGGGCCGCCCGGGCTGCGGGGGGCGGTGGCGAGGCGGCGGCGCAGGTGGCGGAGAGGCCGGCGGTGAGGGAGCGAGGACATCGCTGCCGCCGGCTGCCGGAGGGGCTAAGGGGCCGCAGCGCAGGTGTTCCGCAGCTCCCCTCGGGTGCCCCTGCGCCAAGTTTCCGCGCGCGGCGGGGGGGGGGGGGCGCTGCCGGGAGGGCCGGGCGGCGGTGGGAGACTTCTCCGCGCCGGGTGGTTCTTACTCCGCCTTTCCCATCTCGTTGGATGGCTCAGCCATTTTACATCCCAGTTGGAAGTGGCAGCCTGGGGAGCCGTGGGGCGCACACCGCCCGTCCTCTCGGCAGCACCGGGGGAGAGGCGCCAAGCCGCTTCTTTCTTCGCCTTTGTACGTGATGTGTGGGAACTCGTGTTCAGGTCTCATCAACTCAGGAAAATAAAAAAAAATGGCTTAATTGTTGTGACCTAAATACACATGCATAGTCTGGTGACCCACTCAGCATTAGGTGCCTTTCCGTGCGCTCTCTGCTCGTGGTAGGTATTACAGATCCCTAAAGGTGAGATTTAGTAGCTATTGCTACCTCAGGGCTTGAATATGTAATCTTTATATAATACTGAGTTATCACTGTTCTCTAAACCCTCGTGGGCAGCACAGGATGGTCGTTTAGAGCTTTGCTACTTTGAGCATCGGTTCTTCTCACAAGACCAAACCGGTCCTGGTGAGCACAGTGACTGTCACATGCCTGTGTCCAGTAACCTCTGTGTCATTTTTTATGTTCTGTCTTGTGATCAGATAGTATACAGAACTGAATTGGAAACTGGGCTTTCACTGCTGAAACTATTAAGAATGGTAAGAGAGAGATGAAAAATATCATGATCAAGCAAGTGCCATAGTGCCAGCTATGAAAGGTCACAGTCTCAGAGCCATTGTGATTTCAAAGGCAGCTTGTGTGGGCCGTGCCATATGTGTGGCCAAAGTTGCAATATTACAGTGAAAAATTGAGTGAGATCAAAATGGCATTAGGATATTTCAGATATAAGGCAATACCTTTGAAAATAGTAGGACATCTTGCTGGTGCTGCGTTCTCACCAGAGAAGGGCTGGTGAATTTCCAGTCTGTAAAGTTTATATATATACTTGCTAGTTACTTGTTGTAGCACCTGTTCACTATGTGAATTAAATATCTCCTTTAAACTGAAAGGAAACAAATGTATTTTCCACATTTAAGCTGAGGGACAATTCCTGACTCTGTTATTTGCCTAAATCTCAAACCCCAAGTACTCTGTACTGGAGACCAAAGCCTAGTTCAAGCTCTGAGGTTATTGGATTCAAGGATATTCATGAAGGCAGATGGCTTGCACAGTATGTCCTCCAATAAATTTACTAAGATTGCTCCTTCTGGAGTATTTTGTGAGGTTAGGGACTATCTTTTTTCTTCTGCTTTCTATTTCCTAGTTAAAATATTCCAGTTTTCACTTTGAATAGCATTTAAATGATGTAACACTTCAAACAAAATCTTTTATTAAAATACTCCTATGGATACCTACAGGCCCATATAGGTACTTAATAGGTATTAGAAGCTATATTACAACATTTTTTATTTACTTTTACTGAGCAGTAACCTCTGCTTGAATGGAGAGATGTGTTAGGTCCTAAGTAAAAGGGAAGACATAGTCCTTTGGTAGCTTCTGTATTAAGCACATACTGCTGGCCACCATTAGAAATAAAGTGACAGAATCATCCGTTCTAACAACAAGCCTATATTTTTAAGGATATTAGTTAGTTTTAATCCCTCTTCATATTTTGGTTAGTGATGTCTCTTTGAATTTAATATGTGTTGCTCTTAAGCAGCCCTTTAAGACCAGTAGCAATCTGTATCCTTGAACTTTGAATTATTATGAAAGCTTTCAAAATGTAAGTGTATTCGTGCACCCTCCTTATCCAAGACAATAGCCAAATCATCAAAAATCTCTTTAGTAGATAGTACCTCCTCAAGTTGACTTGACAATTTTTTTCAAGGACAATTGTAGGAAGCTTTGAATTTTCTAGTCTTCCCAGGCACAGCAGAAGTTACTTTGCAGAAGGCCATCAACCAGGCTTGAGGTTTGCCTGTAACAAGTATGTATGTGCTTGTTCTATTGCCTTTTCTCCTTTAAGAGGAGCTAAATTGCTAAATCTTGATCAAATATCTATGCTGCTTTCTCTCTTTGTTGCTGAAGAAAGCAGCAAGCTATGAGGTCCATGTTGCTTACCAGGATGAGCTGGCACATCCTCCGAGAGTGGTAGAGACATGGAGACATGGTGCCTGCCACTGAATGTGGAGCCACAGGAAATGTTTTCTTGGGTGCCTGAGCATTAACATTTTAATTTGGATCAGGAACGCTCTTTTAAAGAAAACCTCTCAATTGTCTCCCCTTATTGCACTTTTGCTCATGTAGCCAAGTGGCTTTGGTGTGTAAACTGGATTCCTGTTGGAATGAATGAAATTAGAAAGTGCTCCAGCCACTAGTTGGCATTCCTCTCCCTAGGACCAGGCTGCAGCTGGTAAAAAGTAAAACACCAGAACACATATAGCGTGGGTGTCAGGTTCTTAGCACCAGTTAATTCACTCTATGGATCAGGTCCTGTTGGGCTGCATTAAATGTTCATGTAAACACAATCTGGGTGAGGAGAAAATAAACATTGATACAGAGCTATTAGTAAAGTAAGACTTTCTACTAGCCCACACCTCCCTTAAATAATGGAAGTATGAATGAAGTGGCAGAAGAGTTGTAGTTAAAATTGTAGAATTTAAAAGAAGAGAAACTGTAAACCAGGTGGAGAGCGGATGGGTAGTAGTGACATGGTATTGTATTTGTTCTAAGCAGTTTTGTACACAGATCTCCAGCTTCAGGATTCTGATATTATTCTTTTTGCTTCCCTTAATGAACAATCATAGAATCATAGAATTGGCTGGGTTGGAAGGGACCTCAGAGGTCGAGTCCAACCCTTGAACCACCATTGCAGTTGCTAGACTATGTATGTGTATATATGTGTATAATGCATACATAAAAAGGTATGTGTATATACACATATATCTTTCAGCAGACACATTGCAGTGACTGTAGTTCAGTATATTTCTTTTTAGCCTCTAACATTCTTAGGAAATCTAATTACTTTGTGTGTCAGAAATGTGTATATATGTGGCTAAATTCCCCTAATGTTTCTTATATCCTTATCAGATGTGTCTTCCCTTACTGGAGTTTTTGGAGTGCTACCACGGTCATGAGCTCAACAGAATGGTAGCTATTACTGCAAAACCAAAGCATTCTATTCACCATTTATTATACATTTTAGGGATTGCATACTTCATAAGCACGTAGTATCTCGACTAGGATGTCTCAAGTACTAAGCATTGGAAATGATCAGTTGCAGATAGATTGATCTTAAATTTATAACAGTTTCTCTGATTGTGTTTACATGATTCTAGAATGAGATTTCACATATTGCTTTTCTGTACTTTTCAACATGAAATGGCGTTACTATCCTTAAACTGTGAGCTAAGCTTTCACACTACTTTCAGTTTTTAATAGTTGTTGGGCTTTTTCCTTGGGGTTTTTTGTGTGTGTTTGTTAGGTTGATTTTTTTTTTTTTAATAGGTACCTATATCTAGCAGTGTGAGAGAAGAAAAGCCTTGGAGTTTTTTGAAAGCTGTGCTCCTGCTGCTGACTGTTATATCTGCATTGCAAGATGTGATGAAATTTCTTTGATATCAGTATGTTTAGTGAAGGAATGTTGTAAAACAATGTCATTTTATGTGGATTCTGTAAAAAAAGAGAGTTTGTGTTATTTCAGTTGTCTCTGAAACTTGCTTAAAGCTGAAGAAACAGCTCATTTGCATCAGCTGCTCCTCTGGTGCCTATAATGGAGCTGATGTCATGTTGTAACTGCAGGATATCTGTCTGGTAACCGTTTGTTAGCTTTGGTATAGGAGATCGTTTGTTTGGCAGCTGATATTAGTGATTCCTTTGGTCATAGCACTGAAATGCTTGGTGAGATCCCACTTGCCAAGCACTGTTTCACAGCATTTATTACCATCCTGGCAGTGTTCCACCTTCTGAGAAAGGAAGGAAAAAGCAGTAGTGTGCTCTGAGTCTGCTTGCATATCAGTTTTTTTCTTTGTTAAAACAAAACACTCCTCAGTAAATTCTTGTAGCCTAATTGGGTTTCTTTTGAGTTTCATACAACAATAATACTACTGAGCATCCATGTACATATTCATACATGGAAATACCATTAAACACCTGCCTGTAAAGTTTTCAAAAAGTGAAGGAAAACCATTATTTCATATGCTGTAAGAAGGGCAATGCAGATCAGGGTCAGATCTGAGAATGAGAGAAGGGAAAGTTAAGCTATAGGTGTAAGCCACATTACAGATCTCTTCACTGACAGCTGAAGGTGAGCCTTAAGGTGCAATATTACACTTCTGCTCTGGCATTAACCTTTCCTCAGTCGTGAGAGCTAAAGAGTGAGTTCTGCAGAGAGAGATTTATTACAGTCTCACTCAAGAAAACAGATTAGAGAGGAAGTCATTGAAAGTATGGTCTTCTGACATGGAAACCACACTTACAGCCTGGGGCTCTTTTGAAGGAAAACAAATCCCAAGTCCACCAGCTCTTGAGCTTTAGAGCAACCAAGGCCATTCTCCTTTGTAAATTGTTTGGATTTTACTTCCCCTACACACTTCTGTCGCTGAACAACCTCTTGGTTTCCTCTAGCTTTTCTCTGAGACTAATTCTAATTTTAATTCTAATTCTAATTCTCTCTTGAAGCTACAGGATACCCCCCTCTTTTTTCTTTCTTATTCTTTGCCTTAGATGGCTAAGAAACTGGAAATGCCTAAGCTAGTGATGTTCTGAGAGAGATGGAGGTACTTTACTTAGTTTAATTCCATTAAAAGATGCATTCTTACTTGGCTAATCAAATTGCTTTTGCCAGTAGGGTGTCTTATTTCTGATTTACAGCTTATCAATGTGGCATAACCAGCTAGTAGTGTATTTCCTATATTGCCTGACTCTTCAGTTGTTGCACAGTTGGATAGTAGCTGTATAATGCCTTATTCTTAGGGTACTTTTGCTGTTTGGATGTCCATACTGTCTAGGTGGGTACTCAGACACATACTGTGCTCAGTAGGAAGTCATTTGGAGAAAAGTAGCAACTAAAAGCCTTGGAGCTACCTTCCCTTATTAGCAGGACAACTTAAAGCAGAATACACTACAATGTAAAGCAATGATGCTAATGCAAGAGGGGAATACTTGTCAGTTGACATAGATTAATTGATATGAGTGATAAAATAGAGATGCTTGGGTCTGAAAAATGTCAAAATTCATTCATAAAAATTAGACTCATAGAGAATATTTTTTGCCAGTAGCATCAGGCTTCATGTAAACTTAATAACTTTACATATGAAAACTGAGTTGAAATAGCAGAATTGCTTTATTAGAACTGGAGCTGAGAGGGAGATGGGAAGAGGTTTGACAAAATTGTTGTAATCATTAGTCACCATGTCATCTCACTTTGACATTGTTGGATCTAGGTGTTCTAGTGCATGGTGTGGTGGCCTTTACTTGTAGCTTTAGTCTGAGCAGTGACTAAGAGCAAACTGGAAGGCCAGAGGGAGTAGATCTGACGCAATAGCTGGAGTCAAAGGACCTAGAAAGTGGAGTAACTTTCATAAAAGCCATGTATTTCTTGTTCTGACATTTCAGTAATACTGAAGCTGCTAAGGGGACTTCTTTTGCAAAGAGTTCTTTGGATTAATACTGACTACGTGTGCTACAAACCTAAGTGATATATCTGTTTCTTTAGATACCCCTTCTGATGCCAACAGTCATGTACTTGCATCTTTAAGCTACTTGCATCTTGGTGACTGACGTTCAGGGATGGCTTCTGAAGAAAGACTCAGTTTTAGAGCATTGTGTTGTGTTTTATGTTTGTCAACAGTTGTTTCTGCTAAGTACACCCTTGATTAAGAGCACACTTAGCTAAAGTGTTGCGAGAAGAATGTTCTAATGCTATCCTAATTATCAGTATTTGCTATGTGAAGGTTTCCATGGGTACACTTGTTAGACAAAAGATGAAGAAATGCAATTCTGTAGGATGGTGATTAACAGGCTTGCTAGAGAGAATAAGCAAGGAGGACTTTGGGTATTTCTTGTGTGAAGATGGCAAATGTGCCTGCACCTTTGCATGCAGTAGCTGTGACAGTGTCAGATTATTGCTCATCTGACTAACAGGCATAAACATGGTTGTTCACCTTTGCCTGTCATGAATCATCTCCTTGTGTGTGTTCTGCTTGTTAATCTTCAGGTGCAGGTTCTTCTCTCTCCATTCTGCTTTCTCCTCACCTGGACAGTGCTTGTTGCCTTTCTTGCCTTACTCCATTTCCACTTTTTGTATTGCCTTGTTTTTCCCTCGAATATACCATAGCGATGTATTGGTTTTATGTGCAAGGTTGAGGTCATGAGAAGCTCCTGTGCAGGCTGCAAGGCAAAGCATTCTTCTGAGGCACCAAGAGGAATAGCCTCAGGAATAGCACCTAAAATTAGAGTGAATAGAGAGGCTTTTACGTGACCAAGAGCAAAAAATCTGTTTTGTCAGTCAGCACACTTCCTGAATATTGGTGAGATTCTTATACTTGTGCTGATAAATGGGCATGACGGCTTTACATCACACTTGCTGGTGTTAAAACTGACTCATCAGTTTCATTGCACAGACTGTGCTGAAGTGAAATTCGAGCTGTGTGTGATGTCATCACCCAGTCCCTACAGAGCTTTCTCTGCAGCATGTTCTCACCTCAGTTAGCTTATGTTCAAACACATTTCTGTGTCTGTCTTCTCTTTTTCTGTGTAGGCACATATTCTTGTCCAACTATTGCTGATCAGTTGAGTGCTTCTATCCGTCATATTTCCTTGCCTTTCCTTTCATGTTCCTACAAAATCAGCTTCTAAAATCTTCACATTTAACAGTGTGGTTTCTAACTTGCACTCTAAAATGGATTATGCTTTTTAAGAGAAATCCAGCTATAGGGGAGGTCATGGGCTTTTTGTTTCCAAAGTCCTGGCTTATTTTACATGATGGTGTTAAACAAGCTGGGCAGAGACTTGTTAAGCTGCTGAAAAGGAGGGTTGGTGTCACAAGGAAGAAGTGAATTACGTACAGAAACCACTTTGCCCAGCTGTACAGCAGCAAGGTTAGTCCATCTGCATTAAAACTCTGGTCTCGGCAAATGGCTACAGTGGTACAAGATGCTGTTGTCTTCTTCCATGCTGTGCTGAAATTATTTGGTCACTTGTCACTTTCATGGTAGTACTGATAGAATGGAGAGCTTTGGAGCAATCCTCAGTCATGCTTGTGTAAAGGTCAGAGAAACAACCAGCTCTTGCAGTAGTTTGTACTGTTGTGAGACCCATGCAGAAGTGGTTATGGAGAGCTCCTATGTTCTAGTCCTCAGCTGTGCTGAGAAGGCTGGAATAAAGAGCTGGGAGTTGGTAACCACTTGAGTTCACTTGGCTGATGACTGTAGTTGACAGGCATCTGAACTCTTCATCTTGGCTTTTAGATTGGAGGAAGGTTGCTCTCACATGGTGGCAAGCTGCAACAGTTTCAGGAGTGCCAACCTCTGCCTTGTCAACTGTTTCTAAATTACATCGAATTAAGAAGTTGGAAAAATTACCCTTCTCTGATTTTAAAGATGGTTGAGACACCTGACTGTGGATATATAACATGGTTACTAAGAGCTGAAAGAATTTCACATATGATTCCAAATTCTGGAATTGGGTGGGTAACACCTGAGGACCAGTATTTGGGAGACTTGAGGTTAGGAGTCAGTCCTCAGCTGTGGATTGATTAGAGTACAGTTTGATTCAGAAACAGCTCAAGTAGTAAACTTCTGTGTTCCAAAGTGTGTAGTCTTTCAGACAGAAATATGTTTGGTAATGCTTTTGAAGTCAACTAGGAAAACAACGTATTTGAAAACTATTTTTCTGCTTGTCACTTTATAGTGGCTCTTGGTAACTGTGAAACACGTATGTATACCTGGGCTGGGTAATGGGTCCAGGGGTAGGTATGTGAGGGAGAGGAAGATGAAAACAGAACATTGTATTTTGTAGTGGACAAAATTTTGGATTTTTCAAAACAATCAGTCAACTCAGTGAACCTGTGTACACATTGATGATACATCTGCCTGATTTCTTTGTTTTTAAGCAAAATGTGACAGGGTAGAATGTAAAAGATTACTTGAACTTCTAAACTAAACTTTGTTATTAAAGTAATAATTGCATATTTGTATTGAAATGTGGCGTTGGCAGGTGAACTAGAAACCTGATTGAAGCAGTGGCTCTTCATTTGTGTTACTGGAGCACTGAAAATTGGCTACAGTAAAGACTTCATTAGAGTTGTGTCCTTGGGCCCTATTTTGACTGGGAAAGAGAGCAAGTTGTATTTGTTTTTTAATGAAGTTATCTTGTAATTGTTAGGAAGGCACTTAGTGAATCTGCTGTGGTAGACTTCTACTTGGCAGAAAGTTAGGTCCATATAACAGAAAGGTCTTATAAAAGACTTTCTTACACAGTGTATTGCTAGGGAACACTGAAGGAGCTAGACCAAGTCTTAACTTATCATGAGGAGAAAGATTTCTAATTTGCTGAAAGAGATAATTGCTACATGAGCTTGCTGATTGAAATTGTAGGGGTTTTCTATCACTGTATCTTCCCTGTGTGAAGTGTTTTCCTATCGCATGGCAAAGTTGCAACTCTGTGATTTTTATTCTTTTGTCGAGATATTTAACAACTGATAGACTTCTATTTGGCAGCCAAATCTTATGTTACTGGGTGTGGTCAACTGTAATTATGTGTAAACCTGGCTGTATAAACTTTTAATTCTTGTATAATACCAATGTTTTTGAGAAAATGTTTAGACTCCTATGTGAGTAGTTAGAGCGGTTGGCCTGCTTTAAGGAGGAGGTTGTTTCACAACTTAATGACTATTTATACATCCAACGTCCTGCGCAATTGGTGGTAAACAGAACATAACTTTCTTGTATAGTGTGTTACAGGAAGGTGAGGATTGCCCATACCAGTCAGATGCAGGACTGTGGTTTGTTTGGTTGGTTTTGTGTGTAGTCTTTTCCATTGACAAGGTATTATGTAATGAGTAATTTAATTATCCTGATCTTCTTTTCCAGCTCCCAAGACATGGCTCCTCCTTCCCTTTCCAGTGAAACTTGAAAATAAATCTGTGTAAGCATTCAAGATCTAGTGCGAGTACTGGAAAGCTACCTTCATGCTGTCTATAGGAGAGGGATAAGGAAAGTGTTTTGTTTTGGACAGAATAGATGAATTATCATAACAACAAGAGGAGCAAAATATATTTTTGGCTATAACCAGTGAAAAGTGCCGGAGCTGACGTTATATCCGTCTATGTTATCGCTTCATTCAATCTAAGTCAGGATTTCCTGGCATTCATCTAGACAAAGGCAATGGACTTTGCTGTTCGAGCTATAGCAACTTTTGGGTGATCAAACATGGCTTCTTGTGTATGTTCTTTCCCATATTCTTGCCAGATGGGTAAATCCATCAATTTTCATAAATATTCAGCATACTTAGTTTTGCTTCGTTCCTTCCCTCATTATTGTAGGCTAACTTTTCAGTTACAATAGCTATTTTGAAAGAAGCAAATCCCATCCTGCTCTTACCACAGTTTAATATAGCTATTTAGAGAGGGCTTTCTGTACCCCTGGAGAGAGTATCCTAAACTTACTTGGCTGGGAAGTTGGGGATAGAATGTCAAGTCCTCTGAAGTTTACAAAGCCCTCTTGTGAACATAGCCTTTACATAGCAGGAGTGGAAGAAACTTGTGAAGAAATTGTTTCTTTGAATATATAGGTGTTTTTAGTTACTTTGAGTGAAAGCATTTGTGTTCTAGCAAAAGTATTTTTAGCTAACTAGCAAAAATCAGGGGGGGGATGTTGAACACCAAACATCTTGGTTCATATCTCTGCATCAGCTGGCATTAATATGTATTTACTTATGTTTATAAATAATACTGTTACAGTTGTGATTTTACTTTCATGTTCTAAAACTTCTCCTCTGAACAGAGGCTTGAAATGTGCATACAGACTTATTTAATAAAAATAAATGGGGCTTTAAAGAAGAGGGAGAAGGAACAGTGAAGAGCAGGCAACCAAACCCGTGCCTTGGGATATCTTCCCTAAGGTGTGGTGATGATGTTAGTGCTGACCTGCTCATTTACCTAGAAGATGTTAAGATCTGAGATCCATTAATACTTTCATACAGCAGTACAGTATTATAAATACCAGATTATGTCTTGCATTATTGCTCAAAAATCTTCTTTGGATGTGCCATGTGTTGTTCTTCCTTCTGTTCAAGATTGGGAGAGGCAGAGGCAGTAAAGCTGGTAGGATAAGAGATTTCTATTCATCTCATGTTCTGGCAGAGGCAGTGCTGAGACGTGCCTTGGCAGTGTCTGTATTTAGTAGCTGTGTTCCTGGATGCTGGCCCAGTCGCATGGTGCCACTGGAACAAGTGACATGGGAGTGATGCCCCAGCTGAGACCTGGCATTGCATGCAGGAGGAGGTGGGGTGGCCCTGGTGGCTGGGTGGCCCTGGTGCTCAGCAGAGACGCTGGGCTGGGCACCCCTTGCTCCCATCCAGCTTCTGGTGTTTGGCTGAACCTGTTTGTTTCCAGTGACAGATAGAAGTTGGTTGCTGGAGGTGCCTTTAAAAAGAAAAATGGAGGAAAACAAACAAACCAACCAAACCAACCCTGAAGAAAATTAACAAATAAACGTTCAGTACTTTGATATGATAAGGACAATAGTCCTTACTGTGAAGTAACTTCAGCAAAATATTTGATTTAATTTACATCAACTGGACTTCCCTAGCTTTTAGAAACTGTGGGAGTTAAGGGGGAAAGTGGGATGGAAGGGGGAAAGTTGATTAGGACTGAGGAAAGGACTAGGTGATGAATGTACATTGCCAAACTTGCTGCATAGTTTAGCTTTCTTTGTTTAAAGTCCTAGCTTAACAAAAATAAACACGCTTTTCCTAATGGTAAAACAATTAGAGTTTTGCACTTTTTCGTGCAGTTACAAGTCTTGAGCTCTTCTCTTTGCTAATGAGGAATTCCGTTTCTGGGCCTAGCAACTGAGAGTACTGTCTCTGTGCTCTTTATGATACTACTTCAAACACACTGTTCTTTTTTGGTTTTTTGTTTGGTTACGATTGGGGTTTTTTTGCATTATCACTGAGGCACTGTATGAAACCTAAACCCCAAACTTTGGACTCGTAGATAAGCCAACAAACAGCAAATCCAAACTTATAACCCAGCCAGCTTCTATGAAACGCTGTTAGGAGGCTGTTCTTCATGTTTGTGGAAAGCTGATCTGTGACATTTATGGTGAGTTGTATAGATCTGTTTCTTAGTCTCTATCTGGTGTGGTTTTTTTGTGATCATTGTGTGTGTGTGTGATGGTATTGCTTTCTAGCAACACAGATGATGAAAAAATGCTTCCAACCATGCAAAAATGCAGTATGTTCTCCTCCCCTAAAGAGGGAGTCCATGGAATTCTGACTTTTCAGCAAGTAACTATATCCAGTGTTGTCTTGAATATGCAATTATCTTTTTTTAAAAGTAATGTTTCTGTACAGAGATCTGAAATGGAGAACTTCATTTTTGTCCACTGGAACTCTTTCTACAGAAGACCTAAACAGAGAGGGAGAGAGAAATATGCTGCAAATAACATGTTCCCTCACTTGTTGCATGACTAATCTGCAATGTATCCTGCCTAGCTTGTGTGGAACTAGTAACTATGTATCATGTTTGAACAAGGTAGTTCATATGAGGTTAATAGTGCTTTACCACATTAGGACTGCTTTAAATCAATGGAAAAAGAATGTGGTGTGGTCTGGCATCAGCAGAACTCTTCCATAACCAAGGTATTAAAAAGTGGAGGAGCAGTGCCGGGTAAATACTTCGAAATGGGAGGGAGGAAGGGAATCTACATCTTCTACATAAGCTATTGAACAGTCTAAAAGTAGGAAATTCATCATTAAGCTATCCAGAATAGATTCCACTTCACCTTTAAACATGCGTTTGGGCACTCATCCTGAATGTCTAGGTTGAAGGCCTTTTTGTGTATCAATTTTGCTAAGAACATGTTTTGCAAAAACAAGTGCTCACTGAAACAGCAGGTATGATTTGAATGTTTCCTAAACTTCTCCCACTTGCTTCCAAAAGCTGTTTAGGAAAAAAAATCCTTACATGGGGCTCTGCAAATATTCTGTTAGATTTGAAATCATTCTGAAGTTTTAGTAGACAGCTGTACGTTTCACAGAAAATAATTGTTAATTCAGTAACTCCATCATATGTATTTCCTCTTTCCCGTCCCTCAAATTTTCTTGCTAAAGTATTACCTTGAGTTGAAATCATTTAGGCAATTGTCTTGCAGTGGGGATGAAGGACAGGAAATGGCATACAAACACAGCAGGTGACATGCTGTCACATAGCCTAGAATGAGTGATTAAATTCCTCTTCCCAGAGTATTGTACTGGAGAGAAGGACATTTTCTTCTATTTTCTGTATTATCTACTCACTGGACTCAGGTTGTTTTCCATGTGTGGTGGGTTTCCATGTGTGGTGGGTTTGTTTTGGTTTGTTTTTTTTTCTTTTTTGGGGGGGAGAGGCTTTGGGTTCTTTGGAAGGGGGGGGTTGTTGTTGTTGGGTGTTGGTTTTGTTTGTTTGTTTGTTTGTTGGGGTTTTTTTTGGATTTTGTGTTTTTTTGGTTTTGTTTTTTTTGGGGGGGGGGAGGGGTTGGGTTTTTTTTTTTTGTTCCCCCCATCCCAAGAAACCATTTTGTAGATTTTTGATGGTAACTTTCTAGGTATTATGAGATTTATAGCATTCATGCAGACTTAATCTACAGATGGGGTAGTGTTGTGAAGCACATCTGTTTAGTTCCTAGTTCTAGTCTGATGTAAATCCAATATTTTGGTCATTTAAGTGAATGTTTCAGAATATTGTTTGGGTTTCTATTTGAGGAAGAGATGGAAGTGAATGTTATTAGTTGTTGATTTTAGTCCAAATGTAGGAAGCTGATCATCCGCTGGGTGTTTTATTTGCACTTGACTAGGAACACTGATGATTGAAATAGTCCTCCTCAATGGGGCAAGGGCTAGCACTTGCCTTCTCTTAAATATACTTCAGATAACTTGAGAACAGAACAAAGCTTTTCACTTGTTTCCCTCTCTAGGGAGAAAGAGAGAGTAATTGTCATCTCTTACTTGTCACTACTCTGGGAATTAAAACTAGGGCTTCCCTCTGCACCTTGTTCAACCTAACCTTGCTCTAGGTTTCTGCTTGACTTTTGCCCAGTGTTTAGAGCTTGGGGTTTCCTGAGATTACAAAATCCTTTTAAGGATTTAAGCCCTTTAAGAAGGGCTGTATAGCAAGTAGCTCTGCGTTTTGAAATTTTCTGTGTTTTCTAACTCGTATTTCTGCGGGACCATTAGGGAATTTACTTTCCCTTTTTAATCTGGAAGGGAACTAGTCCTGTGGCTGTTACCTTATAAAATATATAAAATGTTACTGATGTGGGAAGAAGCCATGAAAGACAAAAATTCTGAGCAGACATGTTTGGATAACTTTTTTTTTTTTTAAGCAAGGATGAGGAAAAGGACTTTCTTCTGCAATGGAATTACCTGAGCCTGAATAAAAAGTCAGATTCCTTCATTTTGTTTAAAAGCTTAAATTTTATTAGTCAGAAAAATTTTAATGTAGGTATTTTTGTCATCATATCTGCCATTAAATTGTTTTAATAGGCACATGACTATAAATTCTCATGAACCAACTTGTCTGTGACAAACACAATGCTTTCTCTTCTACTTTAAAAAAAAATTCAGAATAGTATTTACATTTAAATCTGAAACTCCTATTTCTCTTTAAAAGCCTTACATTGCAGAATATCTAGTGTGTTTCTTGGTTTTGGTCTCTTTTTAACTGATAACCATATGGCAACGGTGCCATTCTTATTTGCTTCTAAGCTCCATGAGGTTGCTAGGGGTTGTCAGATGACACTTGCTCACATGAGAGCCATTAACAGGGTGTTGTAGCCAGTGTTAGAACAACCTTGCAACTAAGGGCGAGTCACTGCAAAAGCAACCATGTTTTTTTTTTTTTTTTTTTTTTTTTTTTTTTAGGAGGCCATATGGTTCAGTCTTGTGACTACATAATTGCAAGCTACCTAATCACATACCAGGAAACAAACATAGTTAAAGTCAATATTAGCTGTTGTTTCTGCTACAGCTTTGTTCCAGGCTTGGTAGGAAAAACTCCTAGCACCAAGAGCGGCTCTATGATGGTTTCTGAAACTGGAAAGTCATGTCTACTCTTCTGTCTGGAATAATTGGAGCTACATTAGCTACAGCTATCTTTCTGCATAAATGTCTTACAGAATATCAGATCTCTTTGGCTTTTTTCCCCCTATCAGGAAATTCAGCAAGCTGTGTTCCTGTATAGGGGAAAAAGCTGATGGTAAATTAGCACTGTTAATGGTTGATCTGTAATAAAGAAATCCACTTGAGGCTGCATCTCTTCAGCAGGTATTTAATTTCTTTGAGGGAGCTTTACAGGAGGATTTTTAGAAAAGGAAAATGTGTGGGGGTACACCAAAAGCTACAAATGGCACAGGGGGACAAATTGAAAGGGTGAGAAACAACAGTGATGTACCACTTGGAAATGATTTCTCTTGTACCAAATTGGATGAAAGGATTAGAAAATCATTGAGAGACCAAAGTGTCAGCTGTGTCAGCAGAGTGACTAGACTACTGCAAAACAGGTATGAATAACTTTTTTGATATATATGACTTCTATCAGAATGGAGGTTTTTAGTTGATATTGAATTTATAGTCATGTGCCTGAAAGGCTATTTTGTAAATAACTGGATAAGGTTTATGAGAAGCTTATTCTTACTGATGATGGTGAATTATATTCCAGAAAGTTTTCCCTATTGTTAGAAACTGAATCTACATACTTGACTCTGATGTGTAACATTTATGTATATGCAAACTGAGGCATGAATGATAATTGCCTTTCTTTTCTGTTAAGGTTAAATAATTGTACCTACTCTTTCTAGTTTTCAAATTGGTTTCCCCCCCCCCCTTTTTTTTTTTTTTTTTTTTGCAACCTTCTGTGTTAGTGAGTCAAGTAGTAACATTGCAGAGGTGACAGGAGAGAATGGTGTGAAGCAGGGGGGAAAGGAACACTCTGCTTTACTTGTAAACACCCTCTAGATCAAGCATGACATCAAAGAAATCTGGAGTATGAATAGTGTTTCCTTTACTACTTTATGGTGCCTTTTCCAGATGTGTGCCAGCATGTCTGCAATGTCTGAGTCTCTGCTGCTATATTATGGTGTTGAAAATACGGTTCAGGGCAGCTTTTTCCAAATTCTAACACTTGAGGGTAAAAGAGTAAATAATATACATTCAGGATTGCTGGTCTACAGGGCAGAATAATATAGATAGATGTATATATATATATATATATATATATTTCAACCTTTTTGTTTCTCTAGCCTATGGATGTTGCACTGAAGTAATGGGTAGTTATTAACTTTCAAAAACATTTTAAGGTCAGCTGAAGTAGTTTTTGAATATAAATTAGTAGGTCACTTTTCAGTTATTGCATGCATGCTGGTTGTTATAAAGAAAGCTTTTGGTTCCCCTTTATAATGATCAGGGTTTGGAGATCTAGATTCTGTTTCGGTGCAGAATGGGCTAAGAATCTTGTGACTTATTTTTCAAGAAACAGATGAAACAAATGAGTCTGTTTTCCTCTACATCAGAGAAATCTCCTTGCCTCTAGGTCTCGTATCTGTAATGGGAGAAACGTTGAAAAAGCCAAGGAAAAGTAGCTCATGCCAATTTAAGAGAAAAATAAAGCACACATTTAGGATTCATATGGAATGTGGGGACTAAACTTGCCAGGATATCTACAAGATGTTCCAAACTTGTGGCTCGCTTTGTGATTTTTAGTTTTTTTTCAGAGTGTTGTATTATCTATAGTAGGCCTGGTTTTCCTGTTCTATGAGTGTAGGCAGTTTGGTTTTATTTATTTATTTTGACTTGAAGGTGATGTTTATTAGTTCCAGCATCTTCCACATGCAGGGAAGATTAACTCTGAAGGTGAGGATAGATAAGCTGAGCTGTTCAGACTGCTGATGCTGAAGGGAGGAATCACATCGCTGCTTCTTCCTTTGCTTGCTGGCATCATGCTCTTGTCCTTTCTCCCCTTGTGCTGGCCTTGGCCTTTCCAGTCCTTCTGGAACTGGCTCTCCTTAGGGAGCTGGTTGAGCTCACTAATAGGTGGAAAACTGACTCGGGAACAAGCGAACTCAGTTGATATTCTAACTGACCTCAATACTTATTTGGCAACGCACAGGGAACGTTTTCTTTGTGTGCTTTCCTAAAGGTACAATGGCACCATCGATAAAGTGAGTTAGTACAACAACAAATGCTGCCACCAAGAGGTGGAGGTTCCATTGACTTGTACTTCTTCCTTCCTTTTTCCAGCTGCCTTTCTGATCTCTCATGTGCTGAGGCAGACTGCTGCTGCTGCAGATAATTCAGTTGTTTTACAGAATTATTCCCAGAACCAGCATGAGTAATAAGAAGTGTCATGTAGGTTCAAAAAGAGGAGAAAGGGTATGTAGGGCTTTTATTTTTCTAGTCAAATAAGAAAACATGTTTAGTCAAAATAGCCACATCTAGCCTGGAATATGAACATCCATACAAGCTCATGTTAATTTAATTCAGCTAATTTTTAAGAATACGCAGGACCTTCCATAATGCATTGTCTTTAAGCCAAAGTGACACGTTTCAGTTAGCAGTCAGTCTCTTCCTTACCTTTCTAGGGTGTAATGTTATCAGAAGTTGGTCTTGTCATTTTGCAGTACCTTGACACTCAGGTCAGGCTGAAAAAAACATGCTATAATTTTACTTACAGCATTTTTTTTACGAGATACTTAATTGATAAGTGTTCCTTTGGCACTGCTACATCATTCTATTTATTAAGGAGTTCTTAAATGGGAATTGAACATGAGATATTTCTGGTATAAGTGGAATGAGAAAAATTTTATATAAACATGACCAAGGCAAATGACATGTTAGTGTTTAGCCAAACTTTTTTTTAAGGCTTTTTTTAAGCTGGCTGAGACAAGAAACAGTTGTTATCCAAAAAGTAGTCATTGTAGCACATTTACTCTTGCTAAACAATCATAAGAAATACAAAGCATAACCTGGGATTTAATAGTTTTTGTTATCAAAAGTAATACTTTTCAGCAGTAGGTACATATGCAAAACCACTCATGTTATATAATTCTCACATAGATTCCTTCAGTACTTGCATATGGTTGGGCAAGCTGAGTTAGACACAGACAAAAAAAGGAAACAATCAACAGTGTACCAGTTTAGATTTGACCAAACCAGCATAAGGAAAACAACTGAGTCTTGAAACATGAAGGGGAAGATTGTCAGGAATGGTGGTAAAGAGCTAAAAGGCATTTCTGATGAGAATAAACACCAATATTTGTTATAATTGAACATGGAGTAGACTGTTAGAATCATAATATGGTACAGCTGGAAAATAAGTGGCTTTAGGGAATTAACAAACAATTGGGCAAGATGAACATGTATACATACGGGTTGCCTGCTAGCATAGGATCCTTTTTCCTTTACAGAAAAAAGTCTAAAATATTTCTTATGCCTATTTCAGATATTTTGGTCTTTTTTAGATTTTTTTTCTGAAACTGATTTTTTAGAAAAAAATTGTAGGAGACTGAAAGGCTTTTTTCTTAGTGAAACCATTGAGTTTTAACTTTCTAACTTCTAAACAAATGATAAGCAGTGCAGAAATGGGTTTGTTGGTGTTGAGGGCTTTTTTTCTGAATTTATATTTTGCGCAAGAGAATAACATCTTTTTCAAAATCTGTATGTGAAGAAACAAAAAGAAGCACATGCCTTCCAGCATTGCTAAATAAGTAAAAAGCCAATACAGAGACAAGTAACAGTTCGGGGGATTGTTTTTTATGTATGTGAAAACAGCTGTTTAATGAGTCTCTGTACCATCTGTATTCTCCAGCACTGTTTTTAGGAGAAGATTGCATACTCCCTCTGTCCCTGTTTTGAGGGCTGTATGTTATATGAGCTGGCTTAAATAATAAAGGGTGGAAGTACTGTAAGCGGTCTGCTCATCAGCTTTAGTGACCAGGAAATACATCCCAGGCAGCTGACTCGTCTTGGGCTTGGTGCTACATTCCATGTGGAAATATCAAGGCTATGGGTTTATATGTGTGTGTAACTTCCCTACAGATATGCTTGATCTTATCAAGTGAAGTTTTAGTAGGATGTCTCTCTTCTGTAATGGGTAGGACTGCTGCAGGAACTGCATGTGTGTTCCCAGTCATTTAAGGACTGAAAGCAAGGACTTCATTGAAATGTAAGTTTGATATTTGGTTAGTACTTTAAGAAGCATTATCTGAAATTACTTCCCTAGATTTGCCCTATTAATCACAAACTTGTGACTTGTATCTTGTCACTGTCTGGCACTAGAATCCCGTTGAAGTTCTGAAAGATTGCAGCAATTTTTAATTCTAGAGTGCTGTGTGGAAAAGTCACTTCAGCAAGCAGTTAAGTTGGCTTCTAGTTCAGCATTTGTTATAAATCCCAGTTCACAGCTTATATGGAAGTTGGCACTGCACAAATAATGTGAGGTTTGCTTTAGTGCAGAATGTGGGAGCTCACTTGTTCAGGAGGAAACCTGAATTCATGCAGCATAAGTACTGAGCATGCTTTTAGCATCAATGGGCAGTTGTAGGGCTGGGTTGGCCCAGTCAGTGCCTGAAGTGAGTCCTGTGGTCTGAATGATAGATCCTGCTGGGCCAGTCCTGGAGACAAATAAGATTTTGCTCTTGCATACAACTTAAATTAAGGGCCTAAATATACACATTTTCTTTGTTAAAGGGCAGGAGACCTGCAGCCTTCTTTAGGAGGCAGCCTAGTGTTGTTCATGCAGAAAGTGTAAAGAATTGGGTAGCTGTATAACTGAAGAGGTTTCAGAGTATCTGGTACATCAGGTTCATGTGGCAGACTACAGCTATCTGCTGGTGACTGTGACTCCTCTGGCATCCTATACAAGTGGATTTTGTAATCCCACTGCACAGGCAGTGGGCTGAGAAGCTCTTAACAGGCTTTTAAAACAGATGGTGTAGTTGCAGCTCTCTATATACGATATGTGTAGGATCTTTGTTGGGCAACCATCAACAATGGTATCAGGTCTGATCTCACGCAGGTTAACTTCGTGTTGTGACTCCCTTTGGAAGGGAAGACTTGAAAAGAAACTGCCTGGCACTCCTTGCATTTTGGAGGCAACAAGTTATAAACACATCAAGTTTCCTCACTGTTGATGGCAAAACAGCCTTTAGCGTTGTTCCATGATCTGGTTTTGATATGTACTGGACTCTTGCTTATTGTGTACATAAAGTATCCTTGTATCAGGATACCTTGTCATGAAGTATCTGGCTTACTCTCTTCTAATGTATTTAAAAATAGAATAAAACCTTCCAGATTTATAAGCTTTGAAAAAGCTGCGTATTTAGGCTTATTTTGATTCCTAGCTACATGGAAAGGAGAGTTGATCTCTGGAATGCAAGATGAAGCACAAAGAAGAAATTAATCTCTCTTTACTTAGAATGACTTTAAATTTGCAAGTCTCTGAGTGTTCCTAAAGCAGTTGCCTATGGTTACCTTACTGACTAGCAGAAGCTGATAGGGTTTATATCAGTATTGATTTGTGGCTGTTAAGAGAGCATGGAATAAATGAAACCACTTCAGAAATTCTTGTCTTTCAGCTCTATAGAGTTTTTGTCCTCTTCCCTCAATTCTCTACCTTCCTTCTCTATAGGGCATAATTTGGGAAAATTCCTAAATGAAACATCATTCAGGGTGGGAGATCAGAGTGGCCTTGACTGAAGTCAGTCATGCAGTTTTTTAAACCAACAGCTGTTAATAACAGTTGTACTCTTGCCCCCCGGATGTGATCCGTCCAGGTCAGGGATGAGGCGATATGACTGAGCAAGTGTGCTGTGTAGCACTTTATGCAGTAGTAGGTTTTTTCCATTAATTCCTGCTTACCAGCTACATAACATGAAAAGCATTTCATGTAGCTGAACCTGAGGACAAGCAAAGCACTATGCTTGGATGTGCAGTCTGTTAGGAACTCAGCCATATTAAGTTATGCTCCTCAGCTTCCTGTGGCAGTGCAAGGAGGCAACTCATGTGCCATCTGAGGAACAGTCAGGTGCTGTCTTGAGAGAGGTTTTTTTTCTCAGGTTGAATCTCAGTGCTATCTTGCTTTCATTGTAGTTAAGAGATTGAATCTTGGTAATCTGTAGTTGCTCTTTAAACCCTGAAGCATCTCAGTAGAGTAAGGAGAAAAGTAATGTAACAACATAAACTTTGTCTTTCAGTTACAGGAATTCATTTTTGGAAAAAATTATAACTTCTGTTGACATATTGGATCAAAAGGAGTTGGGTTTGTGTTGTTTGGAGGAGGGAAAGATAAGGGAAGGTGTAAGCCTTGAGCATGTTGTTAATCCATTGTTTTTCATTGCCACTGAAAAAATTGCACAAAATGCCACACCTACCTTGCAAAAAGGATGATCCAGACTGTGTTTGGAGAAGGGAGTAAATTAAGCCCTGAAGAAGATAACTGAGTCAAACTTCTATGTTTCTTTTCTGGAAAATTTTTAAGAAAGGTTAGATAAAAATGAGTCCGGCTCTGCTTGCCTGTGTACCAGTGACATGGCTTAGGTGCTCCTTGGAGTCCTGTTTTGGTCAAGAGTTCTGTGATCACTACCTGATTCTTGCAGATGCTAAGTAAAAGATGTATTTGCCAAGTACAAGTTTCTACACTTCTACACTGCTACAAGTAAGCCCGCAAACTAAGCACACTATTTTAACATGTTCTGTTTATAATCTGCAGCTGGTCTTCTTCAGAGTTTGACTTGAATGAAATCCGCCTGATAGTTTACCAAGACTGTGAGAGGAGAGGCAGACAGGTCTTATTTGATTCCAAAGCAGTCCGCAAAATTAATGAAGCTGTGGTTCAGGTATGAAATGCTAATTTTGCTTTTGTCCTCCTGCTCTTTTGTTTCTCATCCCCAAAGCAAGAATTTTTAATATGACAGTGTCAGCTACTTAATCTTACTTGTGATCTTTCACTTGATCTCAGTTCTGTGATAGCTGCAACAAGAGTGTGTTACATTCCAAAAAACCTATGAACACATATCTGGTATTTGGTATTGATAATGTAAATATTGAAACTTAACAATTCAGACCTGATTTGCTTTCAAGCAAAGAGTTCTGTACCTCTTTAAACTGGCTATTTCCTTAACCTTTTTAATATTGACTGGGATTGGTTTTTTTGTTAGCCCTGGTTGTGCAGTCCCATTATTCCAGTGATGTCTAGTATGTCTCTAAGTGTGTTTGTCTTCCTTTGGTGTTTGAATTAGTAAAATTGTTGGCTTCATGTGATTTAAAACAACTCCACTTTGGCTAACCAGGCTGTAATGTGCAAGACTGACACACAGCAATATATGACCACATAAGTTTTGGTGATATACAGAGAAGCAAGAACTAATGCTGTCAAGATGCAAATTTCTTTGTGCTGCTCTCTGGGCACACAAATTGTTGATTAATATTTCCAGGAAATCGAGGTGATTTTAGAACAAGTTAAACAATATTGCTTTCTGGGTTTTGGTTGCTTTTTATTTGTTTGTATGTTTTTCTGATAGTTCTGTGTTTCTCTCCTCTATTAAATTATTTCCATGTTTTGTTTCTGTTGAAGCTCTTGTTACAATCAGCTGCTTCAGAAAAAACATGGTTTATCATAGAATCACTAGCTATATAGGATTATATATATTATATATTTCAGTCACTGCAAATATGCCATTGTTCTAAATCAATTATACTGATAAGCACCATCAGCTGATAACTGGTCATCTACTTAAGAGAGTAAATGGGTCAAACTGGCCTGTTAGTATTATTCCTCTCCCACCTGCTCTGTGGTCATTACTTTGTATCTTGAAGTTGGCTTACAATACACAGTGTGTGAGGAAGAATTATATTACTGGATTCATTTAAATATTAACATCTACTTCAATACTTCAAACTAAAAGTTAACTGCAAAATGTCCTATGAGAAACTCTGTGCAACACTGACATAAACCAGATTATAACTGCCTTTATAACACATGATACAGGCTATTATCTCTTTTCTAGCCAGACAGTAATCCAGGCATCCTTTTAAAACAGCCAAAGGACTTTGGCATGCAAACACATGGATGGTAAAGGTGATTTTCAGTGTTTGGTCTTTTTTTAGCTATGTTGTCAAACAGCAAGCCTAAAATTTGATTGAGTCGAAGTGGTGGCAGAATTACTCTCAAGCTCAGTCTCATTTAAACTAAATTAAAAAAAAGTGTGTGTGTCTACTGTGCATTTATCCATTTTCCTTAAATACAGTAAAGGTTATTTACATTGAATATTCAAATACATTGTTTTTTGAAGTATGTGGGATCTAGCAGTATCTAGCAGAACTGTATTCTGTTTAACCGTAGTTTCTTTAATATACTACATTTCTTTTCAGTGCTGTTAGTCTGATCTCCAGTTCTTTTTGCAGATGGTTTATATCAGTCTACTTTTATTAAGCATTTCTTTGTCAATAGCTCATTAAATGTGACTACTCTCACTGGTGCATTTCTAAACCCCCAATGACAGTCACATTGAGATTAGATAAGCACATAAATAATATTCCAGGAAAACCTGCATAAAAGGAGTGCAAAAACAAGATAAAAAAAATTGAAGTCCACGATTTTACTTTAACATGCTAATAGGTTTATTTTGAAAAAGGTGAAGGAACTGTAGTTTAAACTCAACTTTTTAAAAAATGGCAGATCCTCTACTTTTTTTTTGGCTTGCTTTTCCCCTTTTTCTTCTGTATCATTCCTTTTGTCCATTTCATCAGCTTGTCAGCATGGCTTGAGTTTAATAAAACTTACTACAGTTAATGCACTGTAGTAAGAAATGCCATTGCCTTAAAATCAGTCTCTTTCTTGTGGAATATTGGAACCTACTTTTATTTCTATTTAATTTCCTGCTATTGATCCGTTCTTACTTTGCTGAACCAAAAATACATGATGTGAATTTAGCTGTGACTGCTTTTTTATTTTCACCTAGGTGATTGCTATTTGGTTTTGCCTTCTTGCTTGTTTTTGGTTTTTTTCTGTAAACTATCTGTATACCTTGTTGACATTAAAAAAAATTAATTAGTTGGTTCCTGCCAATCCTGATTTCCAGTGCAATAAACCATACTGGTATGAAATTATACCTATTACTTCATTCATACGTGTGCCAAATGAATGAATGTTTTCATTAGTACATATTATCTATATATCTCCATTAACAGATTTTTAATTTCTTAAGTATATAAAAAGCTTAAGAGTTTGAGATAAAGACTTCATGGTTTTCATTGATGCAAGGTTACAGTCATTTCATATAAGTCATTTCAGTTGCAACTTGCATGTGAGAAGTATGTTCAAAGTAATGTGGTTCTTTTAACTGACATCTAATGACCATTCTAATTGGGGAAAAAAAGGGACCGTTAAAGAAAACAAAATTATTGTGTTTTGTTCATGAAAACTGTATTAAGCAAATTCCAGTGAAATAAATGCAGCTTTTCCTAGGAGCATATGTGAACAGTATTAATGTAATTGGTATCTGAGACTTCCTTTACACCTTTCAGCTTTAAGATGTTGAAACATAGTGACTTGAGAGTAAACTTTGAATAAGATAGTCATCTCCTTTATAGATTTAATAAATAGATTTTATAATCTGGTAATTCTAAAGTTGATTGGGGAGCAAAAGTTTGAGTGGTTAATTCTGCAAATGATTACAGAAATCTCTTTGTAAGCAAGCTATACATTTGAGATTTTGTTCATATAAACTTTGGCAAATGTTACACAGAGCAATTCATAACAAATGGGAATTATGTTCCAGTGCAACTTTGACTAATTGTGTGATACTATGAAAAATTTTCTGACAACATAAATGTGAGAGTAGTTCTGTACTTTCTCTGTTGCTCACCTCTTAAAAAAACCACCTTAAACTGATACATACTTCTTCATCCAAATAAGAGCATTTTTCAATTCCTATTGCTTGTATTTTAAGAAAAACCTTGCTGTGGTATTTTTACAGATGGGACTTCTCATGCTTGCTTGTATTGTTTTCATCATATTGCTCTGTTTTGACACAGAAAATGGCAGAGGATGCTTCTATAAAGACTTCTGCCAAGAGCTGCCAAACAAGCAATGGGAACAACAGTATTTCTTCTCATAATCCCTCAGTAAACTATATGCAAAATATCAAAGAGCAGATACCGAAGTATCAGGTAATGTTCCTTGCTTTTCTTTCTTGTACTTTCCATTTTATGAAGAAGTTTTTTATATAAAAACTCTAACTTATGTGCATTGAATGACTAGTTATGCTTCTACTATATTGCAGATTAATCTGAACCTTGATATTATCTACCCTATCTTTAAAATGTTGTAGAGTAAGAACATGTGGGTATATTTTTTTTGGTCTCTCTGTGTTTTGTCTTTGGAAGAGTTACAAAAAAATTTTAATAGGATTATTATTTGTGAAGGTCTTAGAAACATACTGTTTTGGAGATTTTCTTTGTTTTGAAAGATATCTACCTGTCAGTAACATGAGACTTTTGAGAGAACTATTTTTTAGGTACTCCGGCAGTTTCTCAATAAAAGCATAAACATTTAGTGAAGCATTTTATCTAGAAAAATGTAGATTAAAGTAGGAAAAAAAGGTATTTATCTAGAAAGTTAGTGATTTCTTTAGTGAGTTTGCTCTTCCCATCTTCTTGTCTGTGTAGTACACCAGACCAGCGTCTGATGTCAACATGCTGGGAGAAATGATGTTTGGCTCAGTTGCAATGAGTTACAAAGGCTCCACCTTGAAAATTCACTATATACGGTGAGTTTGTTTTTATGAGATGCACTCTCTTGTCAGGTGCTCTGGAACTGGTGACTCACTGAAATGATGGTTTATCCTTTCAGCTCTCCCCCACAGCTGATGATAAGCAAAGTCTTCTCAGCAAGGGTAGGAAGCTTCAGTGGAAGCAACAATAAGTAAGAATTTATTTATTTATTTATTTAAAAACTTTTTTCTTCCTTATCCAGGGCAGTTGGCTTTTCTTCTTTTTTCTTATGTAGTCCTTCTGACAATGTTTCTACACTTGATGTAGCTGAAGTGGAAAAGTCTAGTAGAAAATCAGAAATGGAAGCTGTGGAGAAGGGTTCTTCCAGCTAGGGCACCCAAGTTTAAAAAATAAATTCTTTTTGACCTTGTGCTTCTTCATTTGACCAGGGCATGCAATAAACTTCTGAGGTTAGATGCTTTGGACAATCAAAGCCTCTGTACCTACTGCTGGAAGGATGAAGAAGGGGTATATTTTTACACTTCTGTTCCCTTCAGCAATAGACAAAGATACATTGTTTTTCACCTGTTCACTCTTTCCTTGTTCCAAAAATAGACAAATGTGAACATAAGGAATCCCAAATGTGACATATAGAAACTTGCAATAATTCAAAGAGGTTGCTTATTTAGACAATAGATGTCTGTTTCCTTACAGTTTCAGAAAACCTACTGGTCCTTCAGTTTCCATGTAAAGTTAATCTTCAGCATTTTTTCCCCGTAAAATTCTTAAGGTAATGGATGGATGTGCCTATCCATCACGTTGTTAGGAGCACTATTCTTTCTTTTTCCCTTTTTTTAGCTTACAAGATAGCTTTGAGTACATCAACCAAGATCCCAGCCTGGGAAAGCTGAGCTCAAATCAGAATGGTTTGGGAACTGGTCGCAGTGGAAATAATTTAGGTAAATATTTCCAAGTTCAGTGTCTTTCTGACAAAATGAGGCCATCTGTTCATTTTGTTTGGTTTTTTCCATGTGTATCACTTTTTTTTTTTTCCATTGCATTTTCTCTACATTGCTTTTGTTTCCTAGGTGTGTTACAGCTGTGTAGCAGCAAACTGCTGCAGGGTGTGTCTGAAGGAGGTCCCCTCCGGCTCATCCGCAGTGCTTCTTTCTTTGCAGGTTTGTGTGGAATGCCAGCCACAGTGTGACCCATCCATAGTGCACACACAAATTCAACCCCTAGTGAATTCTGGCAGGACATACATAATTACTCTCTAGAAACAGAAAGGGTTCAAATAATGAAAACAGATGTATCTAGCTTCTAGTTAAAAATACATATTTTTAAAAATAACGGTTAAATTAATTGGTTTTTTTTTCAGATTTCTTTCTAATTCCTATGTTAAATTTTAAAGGTATTTTATGCAATGTTTTTAATAATAACTGAGCCCTTATGTTACTTAGAGAACTTATGTTTCCTGGCTTATAGCTGGTTTCTTGCTAATGTACGGGTGTCTTGCTGATATACAGCCTTTTCTTACCTCTTGATCCTTTTTTTAAAAAATTTGATTGCAGACATTCAAAATTAATTATTGAGCTAAGTTTGGGAGAGGCTTTAAGGGATTTTCTTTAACAGTATCAATTTATTTAATTTTCAAAACCTTAAATTACATGAAGGCATACTGATGACCTATGCAGGTGGGTAGATCTTAAGCCTAACTCATTCTGTTAATTGCAAAAATGTGAAATGGAATACCAATACAGTTTCTTTATGGCCTTTGCAAATCTTGCATGTTCTACAATTTAAGTGACTCTGCATTGCTAACAGTTCAGTGTAATACAAGATAGGCTGAATGTTTCTTACTGTGAAGCTTTGTGGATAAGAAATCTCTGCTTGGGAGTGAATCAGAAGCTTAACGGACCTCGAATTTGACTGCTTCAGTATGATGTTAACCTGTATAAAATGACAGTCTTGTGCGCACACAAAAAAATGTCAAGACTGACAAACAGGAAGTACCACCAGCCCTCATTTTCAGTGCATATCTGGTTTCTGATGAAGTAGACTGTATTCACATTCTTCAGCTTCTTAGAAATGTTTTAAGATTAGGGCAAGTAACCAGCTTCATGTAGTAACATAATTCCCAGTATGGGAATACTGTTTGCTGCCACCTCTCCTCATGCAAATAGTGTGATGAGTTATGCAATATTTTCTGCTGATCTGATGTGTTTGTTTCAGCACACAGCACACCTGTTGACATGCCAAGCAGAGGACAAAATGAGGACAGAGACAGCGGCATTGCTCGGTCAGGTATCTGCTGTCTGTCTTGTTTGCCTGCTTTTGTACTTGTTACAGTTCCTTGGTTGAGTGTTTCACCTGAAATAGAAGCACCTTATGGCCTATTAATCCAAAGTTTTTTGGATCTGCTAAGCAGTTTTCCTTTGTTTTTTGCTTCAAGCCTTAATGCAAGAATATTTGTAGTGATATATTTGTTTACAGCCATAGTTTTCTGGGGTTTTAGCCAACTTATAATTTGGAGAAAGAACTAGGTAGAGCCCTTACTACATCAAGGAAAGAGATAATGTTTTTCTTCACTGAATAGAAAAAAAAGCCAGGAGAACAGGAGATCTGTGTACTGTAATGGGAGGGCAACACCTCTTAGCACAGAATGCTTATGATGAGAATAAGATGACTTCTAGTATGCTCAAGTAGGGAGGATTTCTGACTTTGTAAGAAAAGCATGTCCTCAGGATACAAGATTTATTTAAAATACTTGTCCTGTTACAAGTGTGCTATATGAATGTCAGCTAGCAAGAGTGGTATTTGTGAGCATTTGTTCCCAGTTGACTATGATGAAAAATATTTAACCAGCACTCTTTATAATTCTATAAATGTGGCGTTTTCTGCTTTCTTCGTAGCGTCTCTGAGCAGTCTTCTGGTCACCCCTTTTCCATCTCCAAGCTCTTCATCATCATCTTCTAGCAGCTACCAACGTCGTTGGCTCCGAAGTCAGACAACGAGTTTAGAAAATGGAATTATTCCAAGGTGGTGAGTGCAACACTTTTCTTCTTACAGCAGCTGTTTAGCAGTAATTTAATCTACATCATTCTTATGCCTCCTTTCTTTAAAAGGACAAACCTTGTTATTAAATGCTCTGTTTCATCTAACTTCTGTGCATGTTACGTAAGATTGATAATAGGAAGATCACGTTTTGGCTGAATATGAACTGCAAGGCCTGATTTGAAATTTACTTATATTCATTGAGTATATAGACTATTTCTGAAGCCACTTTCTGAAAATCAAATTACAGTGTTGAGATGAAAGAGTGTTAACAGCTCTGCTGCCCTAATTGCATTATGCTATGATGAAGTCTGACTAGTGAGCAGTTACTGAAATTTTGGAGTAATAGCCCATGACAACTCTCTTGGCTGGTACAGGATGTTCCTGATGTGACTTCTGCCAAAACAGGAAGAAAAAGAAGAGCTGTGATCAAAAAGCTTGGCTTCTGTTTTGGAATTTTATTAGCTTCTGTCATTCAGTGGCATAACAAACTATGAAATGCAGCAGACCTTTAGTAGCTAATGAGCAAATTGTTCCCTTGTAAGTTGCAAAATAGCAACTGGTTCTTGATTATCTGCTTGTATGTACTCATCTACCTGCACCTATAGACAGCATAGAATTAGAGTTCTTACTGTTTGACTTCTCTCTCTCTTCAGTATTTTTCAGTTAGGAGAAGCTTAAAAGCTGCCAGTTGAAATAGTGGTCAGCAAAAATACAAAACCAAAACCTTTTTGAAAATACTTTTTCCCCTTGGGTCAACTCTTGAAGCATTTTCCTGGATATTCTTAGGGAATTATTTTTAACATGAAGAAACATGTAGTAGTGCCAGTGTAGCAGTCATACTTTCTAAATCAGTTGAAAATAAGCTAGTAAGTGCTTTGCTTTCAGTATATTGAAGTGCTTTTTCGTCTGGCTTCCTAAAGAAATAAGGCTGAGAGCAGTGCATGCAAAAAAGTTAAAACACTTGAGGAGAAAAAGATAATTTCAGCCCATTTAAGAAGTAGCCAAAGTTTCATAAATAGAAATTTCTCTCAAGTGTTACAAAAATAATATTGTTTAGAGGGAACTAGTCTTTTTGGGCTGATTGTTCACTGCAGAGAGAAAGCTGTGCTTCTTTCACCTTGGAGAATCTATGTGGGGGAAGGATGCTGGAAACAGGACATTATTAGTTCCACTCTCTAGAACTACTCTTGATTTGGGATTCTTTCTAAGCCAAAAAACCTCTTAAGATACTTTTTTTTATTACTTGCTAGACAAAGAGTAAGCTTCTGGTTAAATACTTCAATGATAGCAGAGTTTGTGCTTCAGTTTGCACAGCCAAGATTCTACAGTCTCTGTGACTGATGTTTTAGGCTAGTACCTCAAAGAAAATGAGATGTCTTGCTGGAACTCCATCTAGTGAATTGGCAGGCAAGCTACATTAGTAGGTTTATTGAAAAGCCTTCTTTTACAGGCTTAAATTTGTCAATTTCTGTTCCTAGGAAGCAGTAAAAAAAGCTTGTGATGTTTCTTAGATGCTGACTGGCCATCCTGTCACAGCTTCCTTGGGAATTTCTGTCTCTGCATGCAAGTTCCTGAAGTTCAAATGAGGTTATGGTTTTGTCTTGAACTCTGGTTTCCCACAAGCTGTTTTTTTTTTTGTTGGTGTTTCATTGTGTGTGTTTTCCTGTATTCCTGAAGTCATACCTCTATGATGAGAAACTTTTGTATATTTAACTTTGTCAAACCAATTAAACTGTAAACCACTTATTTTTAGAATCAGCTTAGAATGAATGCTTAGCATTCAAACTTTCCTCTTGTTAATTGCTTCATAGTGGTCTGTAAATGCCATAGGCTCCATTTCAAGATTAAGCTGATATGAAAAGCCTTCAAGCTTTTAATTACCACTAACTGATATTGCAGTCTAAACTTACAAAGAAACTCTAAACCCAAGCTGTTTCCATATGAAGTGCTGCTCTAAATTTGTGCTCTAATGGTTTTCTTGTTTGTTCTTGCCTTTTTCCTGCCATAACTTCTCAGTGGGTTAAAAACCCTTATTCAACTCAAGTTCCTTTCAAAAGACATTTTAACAATACTATCTTAATCATTTGTGTATATGCTTTCTGACGATGTTTTTTCCAGTGAAATTGGTCAAGAAACTTCAACCAAGAAAGCATAATAGCTCTGTAAATCCAGCAACATCAATACCTAGCACTGCAATGCCTCCATAAAGGAGGAATAGGGTGAAGGTATTGCCACCCTTTTGTATAACTGCAGAAGAACTTACGCTGAGCAGAGACTTGGGGATACCACCCAAATTGCTGCCTGTGCAAAGGACCAGCTTGCAGTTTACATCAGGTTGTTGTGGAATTTGTCTAACTGACTCTTGAGAGTCTCCAAGGATGGATATTCCACAGCCGGTCTGGACAGTGCCCACAGGTGTATTAACTGATTTCACTCCATTTGGCATTTTCTGCAAATTCACCAAAGGTGTATTTTGAGCTACAGGCTGATAATGAAGATACTGAGCAGTATTGATCTCAGTATCAGCCCATGTGTAATATTGAAGACTGAAAAAAATGTGACAACCAGCAAGTGAGTAAACAGAACCTGGAGAAATAATAATAGTTGTAAAATAGCCACTGTTTGGAATTTTTTAGCAGAAAGCAAAGCATTTTAAACTGAAGTATATCCAACTTTGCGATAGACACAGATGTATTTGTAGAAGTTTGTGTTTTCAAAGAAATTATGAAGTGGTGACATTTTGTTTTCAATTAAAATAGAAAGTTTAACTTTGCAAGATGCTGGAATAGTATAGGTAGCATGTTTCCTGACTTTTCTCATGAGCAGCACTAAGTATTCAAGAGCTGGACATATTGCAGAGCTGGACATATTGCACCTAGGCAGGAGCAGATGCAGTTCACAGATCTGAAATTATCTTTAACCATTTTTGCAAATGATTTAGTGTGTTGTGCCTCCATTCCATATTCTTCCTTTAATGTAAATACAGAAGGAGAGATTTTGTAGTTCTGTTTCAGAGGAAATATTTCACCACTTTAGGAATGGTCTTCTTTAGGAGTTGCCTTCCTCCTAGCAAAGATAGATCTTTTATTCATCAAAATGTTGGGCATCCTCTGGTCAGAAACAGGTGGCAATAAAGTCGTACATAGTCAAAGGAGATGTAAGAATGAATTACCTTTTACTAGATAGAGAGAAGACTAGAAGAAGAATTACCTCTCAGTACCACAGGTAACTGTCCTTACAAATCTGTTTTACAGGTCCACTGAAGAAATGTTTAGTATGGCTGATGAAAGCTGCAGTTCCAATCCTGCAGTAGTTCGGAGGAAAAAAATTGCAATCAGCATTATCTTCTCTCTGCCTGAAAAAGAAGAAGCACAGAGAAACTTCCAGGATTTCTTTTTTTCTCACTTTCCTCTTCTTGAATCTCACATGAACAAGCTGAAATATGCAATAGAAAAGGTACAGAATACTAGTGTGGTCTTATGTGGAAAAACAAGTGTCAAGCAGAATGAAGTGTTTTAGATGAAGAGTGGGGAAAGGTGCTTGGTTTCAAACCTCCCTCCTTCCTCACACTTGTAGTTTTGAGCCTGAGCTCAGCCAGTGTAGGCATTTAGCTTTTACTGAAACATTTGTTGTTTCTTTCTAGTCAGAATGAGAACAGAGAGTTTTATGCTATGGGTGGTTTTTATTTTTCTTTCTTTATTTCTCACAGTATTTCACTGTGAGGTTTTCGTTAGTCCCTGGAAACTGTAGAAATAATGATATTGTATCCTTTCATGCAGTCACTAAAAGAAACACACACAATGTTTCTTGCTGTTTTCCCCTTACTCTCAAAAATACTCTCTTCTCCTTCCATGTCCAGTCTCAGGGATTGGTCTCTTGTGAGGTAGAGGGAGGCTGGCAGCTCTTGCTATCTTGAGTGGCTGTATAGCACTGGGGCTAGATCTTAATTATTTTACATGTTAATGAAGAGTAAAAAGGTGAAGAATGTGAATCCTTTAAGAAGCTGTTTTGTGTCTTTAACTCTTAATCAAGGCCATGATCTCATGTAGAAAAATAGCAGAATCCAGCCAAAGAGTGCAGATTTATATCAGCCGTGTCATGGATGCCCTGGGAGAATTCAGGTGAGTTGATGGAATCTTGAATTACAAGGAGAGCTCTTCTCATACCCCTGTAATGATATTTGTCACTTCCAGTAAGCAACTGAATGCAGGATCTTGTAATTTATCCAGTCTTGAAGTCAGTGCGAATGAATTTTGTGTTGAGTATTGGGTAAAGATTTTTAGAAGATTTTAGCATTAAACAGCTAAGCTGTTTTCAGAATGAGAGTAACAGCAGTTCTGTTGCATTCACCTGTACCTGTGACTGTCAGTTAAAATCAGTTAAGATCTCATCAAGATCTCATCAAGAGTTGTTTTCTGCCATTGCCCATATAGAGGTGTGGATTGATGGGTGTATTAAGGCAGGTGGATTGTTTGCCACAGATGCTGAACAGTGTTCTGGGACACTAGTAATTAGTGTGTCTGCATAATTCTTCCAGTTTGTTAGGATTTCCTAGATCTTAGGAAACAGAAATAAATAAAAATCAATGCACAATAGAAGAGGAAAGGGGCTACTTGTATATACAAGATTGAAATGTGAATGTCAACACTTACTTTTTGGGCGTTTTCTTTGAGCAGAGTTACCATCTGGAACCTGTATTCTGTTCCAAGGATTGCAGAGCCTGTGTGGCTTAATATGATGTCCAGCACCCTGGAAAAGAATCAGCTATGTCAGCGTTTTCTTAAAGAATTTACATTTCTTATTGAACAGATCAACAAAAATCAGTAAGCTTCCCTCACTCCCTGATTTTTTAAAAAAAGCTTGTGTTCTTCCCAGTGCATGCAGATATATTGAAGCACATAATGTGGTATTCTGTTACTGATGTTTCTTTGGTCATATTCTTTTTCCTAGGTTCTTTGCTGCTTTGTTAACTGCAGTGCTGACATACCACCTGGCCTGGGTCCCCACAGTAATGCCAGTTGACCATCCTCCCATAAAGGCCTTCTCTGAGAAGCGCACATCACAGTCTGTCAACATGCTGGCAAAATCCCATCCATACAACCCTCTCTGGGCACAGCTTGGTCAGTAGGACAGCCTTACACTTCTTTATAACTAGCACTTTCCTGCCTCTTCCTCTTATCTGCTTGTGATCCAGATCATATTTGCTGATTTGCCTGGCTGTAAGCTGGGCAGAGCTACCAACATCTGATTAAACAGAGCATTTGGAGGCCTATTTGCATAGGCTGAGTGCTCTGCTTTTTCCTTTGGACCCTTTTTGTCATCCTCTGTTACACTGCCTGGTTAAGGAACTTAGTATTGAAGAATTAAGACTGTACAAGTGCTATGAACCATCCAAGCAGTTTGGGTTTGGATTGAAGGGAGTTCCCTGGGCCTTGAAGGCCCTTTGTAATTGAAATTGCCCTGGCTACTTCATTTTCTCTCTTTCTCACAGGACTAGAATGGACACCAACAGAATAGCAGTCTGGCAGCTCGCAGTACCTTCCATTCATTCACAGTTACTTGTGTGGGCTTGGGCCAAGATTTTCTGTCTGTGCCCAGATCCTCAGGCTGTTTTCTGACAAATATTTTGCAGCTTATAAGCTATCTTGATACAGAGGATTAAATAACTGCTGGCAGATGGGTAGGTGAGCGAAACCTGAGAGAATAAGTGCCAGTGGTAAATCCCTGAAAATTCCTCCTCTTCATGGCAGCCACTATGAGTCTGGCATCAGATGACCCTGAACTTTAACTCTGATATACTATGTTGCCTTGTAAAATAACACACATGCACATAAAACAATAATACAACTTTTGTGCTATGCTATTGGTTGTGTAACTTGCTAGTTATCTCAGTTATGTTTGTTATTCTCAGCTGTCTTGATGAAACTAAGAATCACTACCATGGCCATGTAGTTGTAGTAGCAGTGTCTCCTGGTTTAAGATGCTATGCAGAGGAGTAGTGGATTAGACTTGGAAGGAAAAATAGAAGCTTGGTCAGGGTGTTGAGGATGGAGCCAAGCCTGAGGTTATAATAAAAGAGCTGGCCTGGGGGCTCAAGATTGGCAATAGCTCTTGTCAGTCCCAGGAGCCTCCATTGGTGCCTAGTCAAAAATCAGTTTCTCTTCTCACCTTCCCAGGCTGTATGTTGCTACCAGCATTGGCCTAGCCAAGTTCATAGTGCTCAAAGTCAAAATTATTTCTGGTTTTGTTTGATTCTTACAAAGCCCAAAAGCCATTATCAGGTGGATGCAGTAACTGCTAATGAAAGGAAGATGTTGCCCTCTGCTGGTCATCTTCTTTAAAAAGATTGGGGGCAGGGAGTTGGGGAAAAGAAAGTCACAGGTCTTGTTGCTTTAAAATAGAAACAATTTTTTGTTAAAAAAAGGATTTTGACATACCTGTCTTTCCACCTTCAGACCTGTGTTTTCATTACATTTTACATATCAGTTACTATTCCAAATACAACTCTGAGTGCCTCTATCAGGAAGACATAATACTGTCTCTTAAACAGCAGCTGCAGTCCAACAGTGTTAACAGTAGACAGTATGTTTTGAAGACCACAATTCTGACTTTTTGTACTGTCTCATTAGTATCAGTCATATATTAATGTAATATAAAAGTCAAGTGCAAATGAATATGAAGCCTGAATCTGATTTCCATAGGAACTCAATTTCCATAGCTCAACTTGATATAAAAAGATACATTCCCACATCCTTTCCAGATCACTAGTCCTTGTGGCCAGCAGGCACTGAGGCTGTTTCCAGCTGAGTACTCTGAAGCCCACTTTCCATTCCTGAAGAATGAATTTGCTGAATTTGGAGCTTGCCAAGCCACTCTTTGTCATTTATGGGCAGTCCTGGTTTACAAGTTAAGTCCCAGATGACTGAAGGCTTCCCAGTGTGATACCCACCAACAAGAAGGGCCAGAGGGAGGATCCAGGGAAGTACAGGGCTGTCAGCCTGACCTTGGTACCTGGGGAGGTTATGGAGTGGTTCACTTGAGTGTGCTCACACAGCAGGTGCAGGACAGGCAAGGGGATCAGGCCCAGCCACCATGGATTCAGGAAAAGCAAGTGCTGGTTGACCAACCTGGTCTTCTATGACCAGGTGACCTGCCCTAGTGTTTTGGAGAAAGGCTGTGCATGTTGTCTGCTTGCACTTAAGTAAAGCCACCTAGAGAAGCTGGTGGCTCATGGCTTAGACAGATACGCTCTTAAAAAACTAACTGGATGGCTGGGCCCAGGGAGTTGTGATCAATGGAGTTAAATCCAGTTAGCATCCAGTCACAAGTGATGTCCCCCAAGGCTCAGTTTTGAGCCAGTCTTGTTCAATATCTTCATCAGTTATTTGGATGAGGGAATTGGGTGCACCCTTAGTATGTTTGCAGATGCCACCAAATTGTGTGGTAGTGTTGATGTGCTTGAGGGTGGGAAGGTTTTGCAAAGGGATCTGGACAGGCTGGACTGATGGGCTCTGAGGCCAGTGTATCAGGTTCAACAAGGCCATGTGCTGGGTCCTTCATTTCAGTTACAACAACCCCAGGCAATGCTACAGGTTTGGGGAAGAGTGGCTGGAAAGCTGTCAAGCATAAAAGGACCTGTGGGTTCTGGTTCACAGCTGTTTAAATATGACCTAGGTGCCCAAGTGGCCCTCCTGGCTTGTATCAGAAATAGTGTGGCCAGCAGGACTAGGGCAGTAATTGTCCTTGTATACTTGGCACTGGTGAGGCTGCACTTTGAGTACTGTGTTTAGTTCTGGGCCCCTCACTACAAAAGAAGGACATTGAACTGCTGAAGTGTATCCAGAGAATGGCAATGAAGCTAAGGAAGTTTCTAGAGCACAAATCTTAAGAGGATACTGAGGGAACTGAGTTGTTTAGCCTGGACACTAGGAGGCTGAGGGGGGGAGACCTTGTCACTCTCTGTGGCTACTTAAATGGAGATGAGTGTTGGTTTCTTCTCTCAAGGATCTGATGATAATGGTAAGAGGAAACAGCCTCAAGTTGTGCCAGGGAAGGTTTTGATTGGATAGTAGGAAAAATTTCTTGTCAAGGGTTGTCAAGCATTGGAACAGGCTGCCCAGGAAAGTGGTGGAGTTACCATCTCTGGAAGCATTAAAAAAATGTGTAAATGTGGCACTTTGCGACATGGTTTAGTTGGCATGATGGTGTTGAGTTGGCTCTTGGACTTGGTAATCTTAGAGGTCTTTTCCAACCATAAAGATTCTGTGATTCTAAAACAGTATAAACTTTGATGTAAAAGAAAATTAGTAGAAAAGTAGAAAATAGTATAGTTGGCTTCAGAGTTCAGCTGGATCTATATTGGTCTTCATCTCACCGCCTTTTTCTAAATTAAAGTATCTTGTAAGTAGGCTAGGGGACTTCTTTGTTTTTCTTTGCTTTATGAACTTACTGTGAAATAAATTAACTTCCTAACTTGTGTCCATGGTAAATGCTGGCTCAAAGTGTGTTGAATAATTTTTGTTTTCCTGTGTAGGTGATCTCTATGGTGCCATAGGTTCTCCAGTTAGACTGACTCGAACTGTTATTGTTGGAAAACGCAAGGAATTGGTGCAGCGCTTGCTCTATGTTCTGACTTACTTCATTCGGTGCTCTGAGCTGCAGGAAAATCAGCTGACATGGAGTGAGAAGGCTGTAGAAGGAGAACAAGTGCTAAATGGAAGCAACATCACAACTGCACTAGAAAAGGGAGAAGTAGAGGAGTCTGATTATGTGGTTGTCACTGTTAAAAATGAACCTGCTCTTGTGCCTCCAATCCTACCTCCAAAGAATAATGGAAGTAAGAACAATAGTATTGCAGGGTGGGTACATGACCCAGAAAGCACTCATGGTGTCCCGGTCTCTTCAAAAGAAAAGAGAGAAGCAATAGGAAAGGCTAGTCAGAACTCAGAAGCATCTGTGGGCTCTCTAACAAGCAGTTCCTGTAAAGGAGCAGCTGATGGCAGGAAAAGAGCTATCACTGATACAGGAATCATAACGTACCATTTTGAAGAACCATCTAAACTGGAGGGTTTAATGGATGTCAAGAACACCAAGAACCAGAATGAGAGAAAAGTGGAAAAGCAACTGTCTAATAGGTCATCTGCCTTACCTTGTCCTGAAAGGTCTGGTCACAGAAGTTCCCACTTAGAGAAGGTCACCTTTCAGATTGGAAGTTCTGCATCACCTGAGTCAGATTTAGAAACTCAAAGAAAAGAAATGGAAGAAAATCTGAAGGCATACAGAAAAAGTCCAGAGATGATAAATTGTGCCTCAAGTTCCACAAATCTGACTGTGGATGCTTCCCAGAATCAAAAAGAAAGTTGTGAAGCTGCCTTTATACCCTTCAGTAAACATAGTGTTTGTTATGCTCAAATCCCACCTTGCGAGGGGAGGGAGAGTGTACTTAACCAACATATGGAAAGTAAAGGAACTTTAGTGAACACAGTATCTAGTGACACTCTTTTGCCCACAGGTAGCATAGAAACTGTAAAATTGGCAAGCCTGAAAGAAAATAGAACTTTATGCTCTGGCAGTCTGGAGAACTATTCTCCTGGCTATGTAGAAGTAGCTTCTGCTATCAAACAGGATTCCCTTAAAGTAGGTTCTAAAGATGTCCCCTGTGGGGATGCTGGAAGGAAAATCTTCAGAGTTGAAGGGGACATTCCAAGAAATGAGAGTTCAGACAGTGCTCTTGGAGCCAGTGATGAGGAAGGGGATTGTTGTATCCCTGATGAAGCACATCATGATAATGTCAGCAAAAGATTAGAGTTTTCAGAAGTGGAACTTCCGTTACCAAGGTAAAGAATTGTAAATTAATTTACATCTAAATGGAGTAAAAAGCTATTGCTCCTTTAAAGTTGTTCAGAGTTTCAAGTCTGAAATCCTCTGGGATGTGACTAAGTGCCTTGTAAACAAGTATGATGTGGCTAGAATTCTTGTGAACAGACTTTGCAAAAAGAAAACCAAGACAGAGCAGGTAGTGAAATTTTGTGAGAATGGTGTTCTTCAGATGTCTAATAAAAACTCACCGAAGCTTTTTATATAAGCTGCCGAAATCTTTAATGTAGATGTGTAGACAGAACATCTGAGGACAAGCACAACTTCAGCTTTGTTTAAACTGATAACCATTTAGATCTTAGATATGTGATAAAGAAATATTTGATATAAATAAGGACATCCTATTTGAAAACTTTTGAGCTCTACAGGTGCACATGCTTAAGGTAGGTACCTGGAAAGATTTTGCTTTTTGGGCTGAGTTTGAGAAAACAGGTTTATCAAATGGTAACTGCAGAATAGGGAGCTTGTACATACACAAGCTCTAATACATATAGATTTGCCCTTTCAGAAATTTGAAAGAATCAATAAATTGCTAAAAGTTCATCTTCTAAAATCCTTGTTTCAAAGAGCACCATTAATTAATTTACTGTATTTTGAGTACAGGTGTTCTGTTGATTAATATTTGCAGTAGAGGCAGTGGTGATAAACCAAACTTTGCATTCATATAAAATCTGAATGCAGTTTCTCAAGCCAAGACTCTTACCTGGTTTGTATTTCTGTGTTTCAGGTCAAATACAATCAGCAGTCAATGTGTGAAAAATTTTGGAAGATCACTTCTAGGTGGCTATTGTCATACATATGTACCTGATCTAGTGCTGCATGGAATAAATAACGATGAAAAACTCAAACAGTGTCTACTAGCAGACCTATTTCATGCAATGCATGTGAGTTACAGCACTCTTCTGAATCATAGTAGGATTTGTGATATTACCCAGATACATAGAAGCAGGTCCTTTGAATAGATTTCTTTCTGTTTACCTGTTCTTAACAGCCTCACCTGAGACATCATCCTTCCTGAAATGTGTAAGCCTTTAATTCATTGTGTACAAAGTCTGTTCACATACAAATTACATGTGCTTTCCTTTATACTCTCTTAAGGCTTCTCTTCAAAGATAAACACAAATAATACTGTTTGCAACTTCAAGTTACAAACAGGGAAATTAAACCTCAAGCTGCTTCTCTTTTCAGTAACAAGAGCAGGTAGAATTACCTATATTTCATGAGAATTATGTGCAGGTTGAAGCATCTTATTTTGCCACTTAGGGGCATGTGTTGCAAGGGAAATGAATCTTGTGGAGGCCTATAGTATACTAAACTGTAGCAGCAATGACTGACTACAGAAAGTAATTGTCTATAGGTAACAACTTTTGCCATGTTCTTACTCTACTTTTGGTGCTCCTAAATTACATAAATAATTTATGAATAACCTTTCACTAAAGTAAGTGTGACTTTAGTATGCAATTTCAAATATTTATCTAGGCTTGTAATAGTCAACAGCTTCTCTATAGCAATTGAGGATCATCATGCTGGAATGAGTTTGTACTATCCAAGTGATGAGTGTGTATGTAACTTCTTTAAACAGCATCAGGTTGATCTAATATGATAATGTTTATGCATACCCTGCCTGATTGTGCATAGTGAAATCCTTCATATGTCTCTGAAACACTGCATATACTTGCACCTTTACTGGATCAGTATAGCTATTGCTATAAGAACCTTACCTTTTCAGGAAAGCTGGAATACTTGAAGAAAAACAATTGGAGTAATGATTTTGAAGCACTACACAAACAAAATTAAATGTCTTGATCAAATTGACAGTAAAGTCTTAACCAACCCCATACTGCTGAATGTGTGAACTCCGTCACTGAAGTTGGTACTCCTCATTTTGGAGATACCTTTGGTTTCCTATTAGACAAAAACATTAATTGGTTCACTTATTCCCTGTCTCAGTGTGAATAAAAGTGGAAGGTCAAACTAAGTTGTGGAAATACATGTGAAAGTGTAGTGTGATGTTAATTTTTTTTCTCTTGCAGCATCCAGTGCTAGATGAGCCCATAGCTGAAGCTGTCTGCATTATTGCAGACACCGATAAATGGAATGTACAAGTAGCTACAAGCCAGAGAAAGATGATGGACAATATGAAGTTAGGCAAGGATGTTTTGGTTTCTAGTCAAGTATCCAGTTTGTTGCAGTCAATTTTACAGCTTTACAAACTCAACGTCCCAGCTGACTTTGTAAGTATTTCTTTGCTGAAAACTGAAGCTAAGGAAAATAGCTTAGCTTAGATAGGAGATACGGAGTTTTGTACACTGTGTTGCTGTATCAATGAACTAATACCTGAAATAATGCAGATATTATTTAAAATGTATTTTAAATAACATAAACATATTTAAAAGAATGTGTGCTTCAGTTGAGTAACAGATACTGGTTTATTTATAATTTACATCAAGTGGACCATATTAAAATTATCTATTCCAAAATACAAATGCCAAAACTAAAGTTCTTTAGGCAATTTTATAATTTCCACACTTCTCTACTCTTTATGTTTTAAAGCTTCTATCTACCCAAGACTGCTTCTAGCATAGAATTTTCTGTTCCTGGGCTTCCTGTCTGACCCTGTGCAGTGGATGCCTCTTCTCTCCTCTCCAAATAATAGTGCCTGTGTGTGACTTCTATTTGAGGCATATTTTAGCCACCCCTGTCAGCAAGTGTTTTCTCAAGTAGCTTTGCTATTTGATAGAATTGCTGAGGAGACTGAAACCTGAAAATACCTGTGAGCGGGTGGGTTGCAGTAGAGGATGTTACTCTGTCAGTATAGTGACAGTTCTAAATTTTCTACAAGCCATGTTAGAGACACTTTGATCCTTCCATTGGTGGATTTTATACCTTCTCTTAGAACAGAACCATCGGTGCATGGAAGTTGAGTGTTTCACCAAACTCCATGGAGAAGTATGATTTTTATGTAGTGATTCTACTGATTTAAATTTGTCTAAAACATATGTATGAATATTGATCAGAGATGAGCATAATGTGGTATGTTTGAAGTTCACTTTAGGAGTGTATATTTCTTTACATGCAGTTATTGTTCAGATGAGTAAGGTTTTAGGTTTTTGTAGTACAACAAAAAACTGAAACCAAACTTGAGACCAGATGAAAGGCAAGTGGTGATATCTTTGTTGTGGCACTTCAGACTGGTGACCATGCTGCAGAGAACTCCACAGTGTACCAGGTGAGAGGGAAGTGATGCTTGCAGCTGCTGCATGTCAGCAATATGTCATATTTTTCCTGCACCTTTAAACTAATTTTAAGCTGCTTCTTTGTTTTTAGAAGACTTGCATTATTAGTCTTACTGATAATGGAAAAGGAAATTTCCTTTTCTGCTAGTATTAAAAGTATTACGTTTATGCTGACTTGAGTGAAAACTTTTTTGAAGCAAATAGATCAAAGTAGTAGCAGAAAACTTTTGCCTTTTCTCCGCCAGTTGCAGTTATCTTACTCTACTACTATATAACACGTTTTTTAAAGTTCCTCAAGGAATTATTAGTTAAGACCTGATATAGGCTCAGAGAATCATTAAAATTCTTTATCTTGCTCCACACCACCAGAAAAATACCTGGTCTACTACATACAAGCGTGAGTCTCTTTTTTCTTTTCCTTTTTTTTTTTTTTCCTCTCATTTTTCAATTAGTAAAACTGGTTTCACAGGATTTCATTTCTAATACTTAGGGTTTTCATTCAAGTTAAAAAGTACATTGGATGATGACCCAGAGCTATTCGCTGCTACTGTTTCTAATTGCTGTCTACCCCTGCAGGATGATTAGGATGATTATACATTTCATAATGTGAGGTTCTGCATGTGCTTCCTGCTTTCATCTCCTGGAGTTTGGAGAGCTGAACTAATTTAACTTTTTTGAAGTGGTCATCCCTGTGGGAAGAAGGAATGTATCAAACTGAGTTTTGTCCTAGAACGAAGTACCTGATAAAACATCCTACCTGCTCACCTTGTGAAGACATCCTATGTACTGACCTTGTCTTGCCAAATAAACTCTCTCTTTGAAGCTAAGATTAACCTGCTCTCCTGCAGTTGGTGCATGAGAAATTACCATGTGTCACATGAATGTATTTAAAAATAAAATGCAGTTATAGCATACTGCTGCCCAAATAGGAGAGTGATTAAATTACTATTTCAACTTGAACTATTACTTTTTTGCAAAGAGCATCAAATGTTAAAGCAATTTTAAACTTAGAAGTACCTAAGGCTATTAAAAACAAATGCCTAAAAAGGATTTGTAACCTAGCTTCTCCAGGACAGTAGTGAGCAAAAGAGGTGTAATCTTATAACAAATAAGATAATGGCGTCTTCTACTTCTTGAGTCATAGTTTCTCAAATTGCAGATACCTAGACCTGAAGAGGGCTAATTTTAGGAAATAACAAAACTGATAACAAAAACAACTTGATCCAAGTACTGTGATTTAATTCTGAGTAAGGTGTCTTGAGTGTCTTTGGACTTGGGTAAAACTATTTCAGTGGGCAGAAACACTGGCTGGCTTGAGTGGGATACACAGCTTGTGCAACAGAGTTGCTGCCCAAGAAAATTGGAGACCCCCAAATGTATGAGTGGGTTCTCTTCTAAGGGGGTAGCGTAACTTTTTTATGTTGCTAGCACTGCTGTAACAACACCAATTGTCTCCTGGTTTTTGGAGTGGAGATTTAGTTTGAAAGATGTTCTAGCTAAGGTAGAAGCTGAAATTGTATACTTACATTCTGTAAAATGCATATGATTGCTTCAGCTGTTCTGAGCTTTTTGGTCTGTGTTTACAGTGCATAATGCATCTTGAGGACAGACTACAGGAAATGTATCTCAAAAGCAAAATGCTTTCAGAATATCTGCGAGGACATACGAGGGTGCATGTAAAAGAACTAGGAGTTGTGTTGGGGTGAGTATGGCAGATATTGGTCTCCATGAATGGCAAAACTTGGGACAGTTATTTTCTTAGTTTTTATTCCCATGAGGACTTGCTTTTCACTTCATATTTAGCACTCTTCTCTTCCACGTGCCTAAAAAGGTGTAAAAATGGGTTACATTGAGCCATGAGGAAGAAACAGTTTCAACAGCAAGAACAAATTCTTTTTCATTCTTAAATCTTCAGTATGAAGAAAGTTTGGATTTTGGTTATTAGGAGGTTATCCACTTAGTCACATGTACGCTTGATGTCTCAAGCTCACTAATGCAAAACTTATCCTAACAAATTCTTGAGAATATTTGGAAGCTTTGGTGTACTGCAGTTGTGTCTTGAGGGAAGAGGAGTGCTCAAAAAGCAGGTGTAGGAAAATAGGCAGGTGTCCTGTTTGCAGCTGTCTCCTAATAATAGCACTTGATTGGCTTACAACCTTTGTGGATGCAGCAGCTGGCAGCAGAAGAGTGTCAAGGGAGAAGTGAATACACATTCCCAAAAACATGGGTTTTAGAACTGTGGGTAAAAATTTATCTTTTATCCAGACTGTTCAAGATTTCATACTGAGAAACGTAGCTGTAGGTAGCAAAACCCTGAAATAAGAACTTTTATCAGTGTATGTACATGCATATAAATATATATTTACCTATATAAGTATACAAAAATATATATGAATATATTCTGGTCTCTGAGAAGCTTTACACTGGAAGCGGTTGGCAACTGAACTGCATTTGAGAGGCATTCGTGGTTACTGTTATTGTGTAATAATAAATAATTACAGATTTTGGTCATTTTTTAATAAGGAAGTGCTGCTGTATAGTGAGCTGAGTTATATTCAAAAACATGAAATGCAGAGTCTTCCATAAGCTGATGTTTAGTACTTTCTGAAACTGGGGTTATTAGTGCCTACTGACTGGTAAGACTACAAGCTAAGATTTATCGCTTAGCAGATAAGTACAAGTTTTTATTTAAACAAAGAGACAAACAAAAGGTTATATACCACAAAATGTAATAATGCTCTTTTTTACTTAAATGGTAGTGTACTTCTTAGTTTTAAACATTATTAGCTAGCTTTTCTGGTATGTCTTGAGTAATGGCAATAAATAATAATTAATCAATGAACTTAGTAATTGATTACATTACATTTGATTACATTACATTGATTACATTGAACAATACACTTCCAGTTTGCCTAAAGTGGATGGAAAATATCTTGTATTTTTCTTCTTTTGTGAAGGTGACTCTAGTCTGTCTCTTTTAATTTCTAGGATTGAATCCAATGACTTGCCTTTGTTGGCTGCTATAGCAAGTACTCATTCCCCATATGTTGCTCAAATACTCTTATAAAATTTGAATCTCAGGATAGTCATTCCTGTGAAGTAAAGTGAAGAAAATGGGAATGTTGAATGAAGAACAGACGTGCCAAACACTGGTAAAGGGGAACACCGAGGAAACCAGGTGATAACTGTACAATTCTACCACTTTCCAATTCTGATTTCAGCCAGATGTTTTATTGGACAACTTCCGTTTACATCACATAAAAGGCATTCAGGTTTTTCTTACAATCTCACTTCTGACTTAAATCAAGACACTGACTGCATACTTGCATTTTATTTTTATTCAAAGGACAAAAGTTAACACTATGTGGCAGACCAGGAGCTGCCATCCAAAACGCTGCTCAAAACCATGAAGTAACAGTTAAAAGAACAAGTGGGTTAAAATGGATTTGGTAACACTACTCTTGACTGTGATGTGGTGTATGTTTATTTGCTGGGGAGGAGGAAGAACTGTAAACTATGTATATAGCATTCCTATACACAAGTATATTGGATGGGACATGATCTTCTCGCAGAGCATGTTTTTGTATAGTAGAAGTGATGGGCTTGGAAGAAGGAACCTGGATTCAGCAGCTAAATATTATGTGGGAATGGTGATGTGCAACTTTTCCTTTAAAGGACAAGTGGGTAAGAAAGCTGTGGCTGCTTCTGTTTTAATGAGGAGGTGTTCAAATCAGCCCATTGCTAGAAATGGAATGGACTTCTGAGATACTTTGTGGGAAAGCCTTATGGAATTTCTGCTACAAGTTTACATTGTTGCTGATGCAACTTAAATAACTCTTGAGTTTCTATATGACTGTAGTCCTGGGAACTAAACCCAGGTCTTGGTATCATCAAGCATTGCTGTCTCTGAGGAGTATGATTTTGACAAAGCAGCTGGCACAAAGTGGACAGTCTCTCTGGGGAAAGAAAAGACAACAACCAACCCCCCCACCAAACCTTTAGTCAAAAGTATTACTTTTTCTCTCCAGCTTTGAGTTGTCACTCTAAGTAGGAATAAAAGAGGAACATTGTTTGAAGTAAAATGAAATGTAGGGGGCAAAAATCAATATTTGATATTACTATGAATGTTTACCAGTTACCCTTTTTGATTTTTACAGAAATCTTAAACTATTATCCGGGTGCCTTTCCTTAATAGGTTAACTACTCTGAGACCAGATATTTCTCCTCCACGAGCTGATATTGGCCTTTTGTGTTTCTAGAAAGCAAAATAAAATTTTGTACTTTACTGTTCTCACGTGCTTGATAACATGAATGTAAAAAATGAAAAAAAAAACTTTTTTGCATAAAGCCCTGTTAAGCTGGATATGAAACTATGGACCAGATTGAGGAAAGAACAAAGGATCAAAACAAATCTTCTTAAAGAAGTGGAAAACTCAATGTTGGACCATTCAGTTGTGAGCCACCATGAATAAGGTGTCAGAAATTGTCAGCTTGCAAGTGAAGTGCTAGCAGCACAGTTGCTTGGGAATAGTGGATTCTAATGAGAACCTCCTGGTCACTGGTTATGAATTCTTCTCATTGATGATTACAGTTTTTTAACACTGAAAGGACACACTTTTATTAAAAAGTGTTTTTATTTCCTACTACCTTGATGTTTGGACTTTTCTACAGTAAACTTTCAATTATTTGAAACAATGAAATGTGCATATGTGAGTTGTTTAAATGTGATGGGGGTCTTAATTAACCTTGTAGTTGCTTTTTGAGGGAAATTGGTAGACTGACCTACTGTGAAAAGGGGTTGTATCCATGTCCAGGGGGATACTTAAAATTCTGATACAGTACTTCTAAAGCTGTTTCTTTATATGCTGGGTTTTAGACCTAACATTCCAGATGTTTCTTTTACTGCGTTTTTCATACTTATCCCTAGTATTCTGCCTAAAAAGGCTAAAATCTTTCTGTAGTTTAGGGGTTCTACTACTGCTTACACTTTAGGCAAACTTTTCATATCTTCTGTTTGTGACTCCTTCTATCTACTGGAAAGTAAACACTGCTGCATATAGTAGATATTGCTCTGTCCAACAAGTTCAAGACAAAAGTAAGAAATACAAAGCAAGTCTCATTTTCCTAAACTACCCCTATGGTGGAGAATTTGTGCATGTTCACGTGTAGGACTAGGAAACCACTTCCCTGAGTGTGTATAGCAATCCTCATGTTCCTTTCTCTACTTCATGTCACTCTTAAATAGTAAGCCGAGTTCATTAAAAAGTTAGAATCCAGTTCTCTTAAAGTATTAGTTGGGATTTTATCTGAACAGACTGATTCTTCAAAGAAATATGTGCTAGTATAGAAATCTGTGCTTTTGTTGCCACAGAGTGTACAAAGGAAGTCAAAGGTCAGCCAACATGCAGTGATTTCAACACTAATACTGTGATAAGTAACACCTGATTTTGCTACTTCAGCTATTAAAAAAAAAAAAAAAAAATTTAAAAACCTGCCTTCTTGGAAGACATCAGATTAACCTAGGGGTGGCAGGGCAGCCGGTGGTCAAAAGCACTTGGAATTTTCAGCCCAAGCTAAAATTTTATAGTTTTTGTAGTTCTTGCTGCTTTCTCTAACATTTTGCTGCTCTTCAAAAATTACATGATGAACTATATTTTTCTCCGTTTTAGTCTTGGGAAAGAAAATCCAACCTGAAAAGTTGTTTATTACTTTAAAAGGCTTTAGACTAAAGAAAGATAAATGCATGTTTTCCCCTCCACCAAATGTACTACCTCAGTTAGCAGGATTCCAACTTCTAGGGGCTTTTTCTGACTCTAGGTCTTTAACTTGTTTTTGGTAGCATCTTGCTGTTTATGTAAATCAGTGTGGCATGACAGGGCAGTATTTACAGATGTGTTGTTAGAAGATCTTTGGGGCATGTTTCTGTTTTTATTTTAATGGGATGAAAAGTGATATGAATGTACAGATGTCTCTAGAATTGATAATGTAGCTTAATTTTCAAATATTCCAAAGTTGGTTTATCAGTATTACGTAGGTTTTTTGTAAACTTAATACATACTTTCTTGGTTAAGTGGGAGTGCACAGTCTTTCTGAAATCCCACATAATGCAGTTTACACAGTGCAATTTAAAGAATGTATGCTTTGTTTTTTTCAGGCAGGACAAAACCTTTATACACAGGAGGGGAGGAATGAACTACTAAGCTCTGGTGTTTAAATATCAATGAGTCTCTTTAAACCCCCCCCAAAATACCAAAGATCCAAGCATTTTAATTTAAGTAGGTACTCTTTGAACTAGTATATACATCTTTCTTCTGCCCTAAAGAAATGAATAGGCACTGATTCTGTAATGCTATCATTCACATTTCTAATGGCATCCTCCAGAGTTACATATTTATCATCCCTACTCTCTTTATGTGCATCTTTACTGTCAAAGTAAAAAAACCCTTTTTAGACACACCAAACACTTGTATATAAAGTTTACACAAAATATCACTTATCTCAAGTATAACTTGAATTAAAAGGATCCAAATAAAAATTGTCTGAACTGCTGAATATATTCGACACTTTTTCTTTTTTTTTAATTTTTTTTATTTTTGAGGTCAAGTGGACTAATTTGACATACATTGCAGGCTTTCCATAGAAAAAGATGTGTGTTGCTATTGCATGTTTGGAGAGCATAGGCTTTTTTTTAGGAATGGCTGAATACCAATGTTAAGCTACAGGGTTTTTTTTCCTTATAGTTGTTTATGTGTGCTATAATTTTGGTCTATTTCTTTGCGGCATTTGGTGCAATAAACTTTCTGAAATGAACTTAAGTGGTATTTGGTATCTTCCTTCTTAAAATTGCCTTCTGAAATGATTGTTGTAGCTGAGATCTAACAGTGCATATACATCTGATAACCCACTAGTGGAGTAAGCAGATGTTTTTAAGAAATGTGTAACAGTAAAGGCATCACAGAAATTTGAACCCTGATTGAACACTGTTAGACTATGGAGGATATTTTCTTGCCTCTTGACTGAAATTTTGAGTTTTCTTGTTGGTCAGGCCAGCAGGATTAGAAATCAAACTAAACCCCAGAAACTTTGGCATTAAGGTCTTTCTCAGTGCTCTGATAGTTATCACGAGCTTCTAGCGCTCAGACCTGGCGTGCTGATAATTATCAATCTGGAGCATTTGGAAAGAACTGTTTTATCATGGCTCAAAGGTGCTAAATGCCCGAAATAAGAAATTTCTGGCTGGTGTTGTCTACTACAGGCTCCTGTTTATTTTGTGGTCCTGTTAGTGCTTCTGTACTAATGGTGACCTGTCCTAGAGGTGAACTAAATTTGGTGTTTATGCTATGAAAAGGTTTTTTTCAGTGTGAGAAGTGTACTGAAGTGATGGTGCTGTGGGGAGCCTGTAACCCCACTCCCAGCTGTCTTCTTGCTAAACTGTGTAGCTGCCTTCCTTTTTTTGAAGTCTGTGCTGTCGTGAGGAGGCTTCAGACAATTTAGCAGCTAACCCCTATAGCAAGGGTTTAACCCCCACTTCCCCTCCTTAATTTTTCCATCTGTCATATTAGTTGCATATTCAAGTTGCTTATGCTCTGGGCTTGCTCTATTGCTCATTGTACAGGTACAATATGTTTGCAAGAAAAAAAGTTGCAGCATGGTTGTGGTCTGGGCTAACAAGTTGAATATGGCTGCAACTGAGGGCAAGGGAAGAGATGGACCTCCTCAGCTGGGAGCAAGAGAGAAAAGCAATGGTATTACGGCAACTCCTGATGTCTTTGAGGCTGTGAGCCACTGGCTCAGCGATTTGTATGGGGCAGCAACCTGGGCTCGTTACCCAGCTTTGTAAGACTCAGGAAACCCTCTGCTCTTCACTACTTGTAAAAAATTGTAGTTGAGCTTTTTGGGCATATCAACTGCTTTAGCTTTTCTTCTAAAAAACACTGAGCCAAATAATATAATTGTGACTGTGGCAAGTGAGCAAGAGGCAGACCCAAGGCTGGTGCACCAATATAAAATGGCCGAGCACTGGGGAAGGGTGGAGACCTGCACTAATGGCTGGGAGGGGCTGCCAAGGAGCTTTTAGAATTGACAGCTACAAAAGATAAATTAATACCCATAGATTGAAAAACTAATGAATTTTGCCGTTAAATTCCATGATTTGCTCAAATGACGTGACATGGAAATAATACAAATATTACTGGTGACGAATTTTTCATAGAATCATGGAATCATCAAGGTTGGAAAGGACCTCTGAGATCATCAAGTCCAACCCTCAATCCACTACCACTGTGGTTCCCAGACCATGGTACTGAGTGCCACATCAGTCTCCTCTTAAAAACCTCCAGGGATGGAGAATCCACCACTTCCCTGGCCCAGCCCATTCCAATGTCTGATCACTCTCTCTGGAAAGAATTTCTTCCTAGTATCCAGCCTAAACCTCCCCTGATAGAGCTTAAGTCCATGCCCTCTTGTCTTACTGATGGCTGCCTGGGAGAAGAGACCGACCCCCCACTGGCTCCCACCTCCTTTCAGGGAGTTGTAGAGAGTGATGAGGTCTCCCCTGAGCCTCCTCTCTCCCTCAGCCCTTCCTCACAGGACTTGTGCTGGATCCCTTCACAACCTCCTTGCTCTTCTCTGGAGCTGCTCCAGCACCTCAATCTCCTTCCTGAACTGAGGGGCCCAGAACTGGACACAGAACTCAAGCTGTGGCCTCACCAGGGCTGAGTACAGGGGAAGAATCCCTTCCCTGGACCTGTTTACCACACTGTTCCTGATCCAGGCCAGGATGCATTGGCCTTCTTGGCTGCCTGGGCACACTGCTGGCTCATGTTCAGCTTCCTGTCAATCCAGACTCCCAGGGTCCCTTTCTGCCTGGCTGCTCTCAGCCACTCTGTGCCCATCCTGGAGCTCCCCATGGCGGTTGGTTGTGGCCAAAGAGCAGGACCCGGCCCTTGGCTGTGTTAAGCCTCATCCTGTTAGAATCAGCCTGACTCTCAGGGCTGTCCAGGTCCCTCTGCAGAGCCTCCTGCCTTCCAGCTGATCCACACTCTCCCCAGGTTAGTGGTCACCTGCAAATTTGCTGATGATGGACTCAATCCCTCATCTAAATCACCAATGAAGATACTAAACAGAACTGGGCCCAGCATTGATCCCTGGGGGACACCACTGGTGAGTGGCACCGATGGATGAGCAACCGTTCAGCACCACTCTCTGGGGGCCTCCAGCAGTTTCTAACCCAGCATAGAGTGCTCCTGTCTGAGCCCTGGGCTGACAGCTTTTCCAGGAGATGCTGTGGGAGATGGTGTCAAAGGCCTTGCTGAAGTCTAGGCAGACTCCATACCCAACCTTCCCCTCATCCACCAGGCGGGTCACCCGATCATAAAAGGAGATCAGGTTGGTCAGACAGGACCTGCCCTTCCTAAACCCATGCTGGTGGGTCTGATCCCCTGTCCGTCCTGTAGGTGCTGTGTGAGTGCCCCCAGGATGATCTGTTCCATGACCTTGCCAGGCACTGAGGTCAGGCTGACAGGCCTGGAGCTTCCTGGGTCCTCCTTTCATCCCTTTTTGTGGATTGCTGTGACATTCCCCAACTTCCAATCACCTGGGACCTCCCCAGTGAGCCAGGACTGTTGGTAAATGATGGAGAACGGTTGGTGAGCTCTTCACCAGCTCCCTCATCACCCTGGGATGGATCCTGTCTGGACTTGTGAGAATCCAAGTGGCTCACCAAGGTCACAAACTGTTCCCTCTAGGATTACAGGGGTGCTGTTCAGATTCCTATTTCCACCGCCCAGAAGCCATCTGTCCTCAGGACAACCTGTCTTACTGTTGAAAACTCAGGTAAAGGGGTTAAATACCTCAGCCTTTTCCTTATCTTTGGTAACTATGTTTCCCCCATGTCCAACAAAGAATTGAGGTTTTCCCTGCCTCTCCTTTTGCTGTTGATGTATCTGTAGAAAGATTTTTGTTATCCTGAAGTGGCAAGATTGAGTTCAAATCATGGCTTCGTCCTCTATTTCTTTCTATATGACCTAACTGTATTTATTCCTAACTCTTCCTGAGTAGCCATACTCTACTTCCTTTTTCCATAGTGTAAGCTCTTTAGCCCTTCTTTCTTACATGGCAAGGAAAAATCACAGAACTGATGAAGAGATATTCTCATCTAACAAGCAGTTCAAGGCATCAGTAAACATGAGCTGTATCACAAAGTAACCAAGTCTTGGGCCAAAACTGCCAGTCTTTTTCCATTCTTTTCTCTGTAATCAAAAAGTCCTAAAACAGCAGTTTCCATCTTCTCATCCATGCGCATATTCTTTGGTTTTCTGTAGAGGTACAGTGGAAGAAGACTGCCAGAGAATGAGAAACAGGGTTTTGGACATAAAGGACATGCATGTGAGTGAGAAACATGAGACTGTGACCCATGAGTCTTCTGATCCACATAAAATTAGCTTAAGTGGCCACATGCTGGTAATCCACATGCTGGAAAATTACTCTTATAATAGTTTGCAGTCAGTTGTCTGTCTGGCACAATCCAAAGCTAAAACAGTTTAAGCAGCACAAGTAGAGTAGCATCTTGCCTTGAAATCCTAAAGGTCAACACAAGGCCAAAGGGCTTAGGAGTGACAGTCAAGCACTTAAAAATAAATATAATCTCATAAATGGGAATTTCTATCATTATGTAGCTACAAGGGATCTTCCACTGTGATCTCACAAAATGGTGTTTGAGAGAGAGAGCAGACTGCCCTGAGGGACAGAGTTTCGTACTAAGGAAGAAAGCTCCCACTCCTATGGGCAGAGAAATGTTTGTGTAGTGGAAATATGAGGCAATATTTAGGTTTGCTTGAGATCTTCCCAGGGAGTGGTTATGCTGTGTTGATAAGAGTGTTATGGGGTCAAGGCTTGGAAATGTTGGCTCAAAAAAATGTTTTCCCTTTCTCTTCCAACCCCTGAGTTAACAAAATTGTCTCAAATAGGTCCTTAATTAACTACCGTTTAGCTTTTTTTACCACCTTATCATTTTTCCTGGGCAAGCCTGAAGAATTTATCCTCTTCTGCTGATTATGGACACACAACTACACAACTGTTTTCATTTTTCAGTTTCTATTTTTTTTTTTTTTTTTTTTTTTTTTTTTTTTTTTTTTTTTTTAAGATCTACACAGACCCTGTTAGCCTTAAGATGGAAAAGTCCCCTAAAATTGTTTCACTTTCACTTGAAAAAATACTGGTTTTGAATTGAGCAGGTTTGGTTGAACACTGTAAATTTTCTTAGAATGTGCAACTCTTTTTGACTTTGAAATATAACTACACTGTGAGTGTTGTGAAATTAAAAATCTCATTTCCAAACCATCAGATCCCTGACTTTGTAAGGGGTTGGCTTGTGTAAGGGCACTACAGTCTTGATGATGTGCTTGAATTGTTCAGATTTGTTTCTAACAGACACATAAACCTTACCTTTTGATTTGTGAAGAAGATCATTGCCCGGATCATTGCAGCCCATCTACTTGTGTGGAGTGAAGACAACAGACCGTTTCGGGCTGTCCCAGTCCTGGTCCCATTGTGGCTGGTTCAGGAATAGACGGGAACCAGCTGTCTGGCAGTGGGGATAAACAAAAATTGGATTTAGCACTGAGGGAACAGCTAACTTTTCCCTTTGCCCATGTTGCCATATTTGGCCATTTCTGGGGAGTCCACCTAAGGATCTTAATGTCCCTCGTGTGAAAAGAGGTGGACTGAATCCTAAGGCTTGTTGAGCAGGGTCCTCTGCATGCCTACCTGGTGCTATTGCCAAAGTGAACAATGAGCTGACCTATGTAAGTGCAGTAGAATTGGGAGCATAATTTAGACACTAGTATTTTGAGTGAGTTTGTCAGGCCTCTGGTATTTAAGCCATTTGTGTTAGACCTAGCTATGGCTGCACCCAGAAGGTAGGCAGCTGCTTCTGATTTTCCCCGTGCCATTTGTTTCCCACAAGAATGCAGCAGTCTCTCCTGTTGCTTGGTACTGTGTAAACACCAAAACCAAAAGATGTAAAACCCATTTGTAATGTTGCTAAATAAATTCTGAGTGTCATGGGTGATTCATTGGCTGGTGGGAGTGGCTGGGGTAGTAGTTCTGTGTAATTAGATGCTTGAGTTAAATAAGCTCTGAGGAAGACCTTGTGGCTTCCCAGGTGTGAGTGCCTATGCTCTTGTTAAATAAGGAAGGTGGTAATTCAAGAGCACAGGTTCTCATTTTCAGGTTTCTTGTGCTGATCCTCATTATGTTTAAACTACATTGCTGCTAAGGACCTGACCTAACAAGTTCATCTCTGAGATGGTACTGAACTTCACAGGGATGTCAGCTTGCCTTTTCTCCTCCTTGCTTCTTTTTATATGAGTATTCTCTCTTTTTATCTAACTATATAAGGTACTTTTTTGTGTGTCTGTTTTCGTGGCCAGCATCTGATCTGCCAGCCGTGGAGCAAGCTAACATGGACTTTGTCATTTGTGCTGAGAAGACTGGTTGTTCTGATCAGAGCACTAAGGACTGGGCGGTCCTGTCCTGAGAGGCAAAGCACTTGAAGGAAGGGACCCTAGAAATTGCTGCCCTGATGGGCCTGAGCAGCAGTTACGTGTCATCTCGCTGCTGGCTGCTGAGCATCACTAAGTGTCACTCTTTCCCTAACAAAAGGGGACTACACTGAAAAGCAAATAACTACGGTTTTGCACACAGATAAACTTGGTAGCACTCTGGGGTGAAGTCTCTGGCAGCATCACACTATGTAATGCTTCCAATATTGTATTGCCTCCAATAGTTTGATGATTGAGTGCCAATGTGGAGACCACTGCCCTTTTTCTCAAGAGCTGTGATGCTGAGCTGGGTTCCTTGCAGTTGAAACTGAAACACAACTGTGAACTTTACAGTTAAATGCAGTTTTACAGTGTGATGATGCATAGCATAGCGCATCCTGATAATACAGCTTGTTAGAATAGTACAGCCCTATGCAAAAATAGTGACATCATCTCTGGATTCATTTAACCTGTCTCTAGTTGCTTTGTAACACATCTTAATCTCAGTACCATGCAGAATTACCCACACTGGTTTATCATTCCTGTTTCTTCACTAAGCTTGGCTGGTGGCAGGTTGGGAATTTTTCAGCATAAAAGCAGCTCCTGTTTGTTTTCTCAGCATACTGGAAATTACCACTGCTCATTACAAAAGGATGAGGTAACTGGCCAAAGGTATGTGGAGAGGCTGTGGCAAAGGTCAGTACCTGGTCTTCTGAGTCCTAAAAGAATTCTTTTGTCATTGAGCAGCCTTACCAGCCAAGCTTTGTGGGAGTGGGTGGGGATGGATAGACCTTCCTTTTCCCTTCCTGGCAGTTGCTTTAAAGGATCAGAGATGTAGTGTACAGCACTCAAACATGTCTGGGGAAAAAAGAAGGAGGGGAAGTTATCTCATTCTTACATACTGCCTTAAAGCTTATCATGTGCAATTATAATTGTGCCTATAACGATAGTTTAGCTGGAATTAACTCCCACATGAATGCTGCCAAAGAAATGTATTTTAGTTTCTAAACACCTGTTTCTTTGTTCTTATGCATCTTTATTTTTGCCTGGGATGCATGAATGGTGGGGGAAAAAGTAACTCATGACAAGCTGCTGAGCACACTTGTGAGAAATAGATAGGAGTTGGTAAGCACTTAGGAGAAGCACTGGTTTTTCAGAACAATAAGGAAAAGTAAAAGATAAACTGTTTCTGTCTAAGTTTCTTGTTTGAGGCAGTGGGAAGGTTTGCAGGCAAGTAGGAGCAGTGTACAAGATGTTACTTACTGGCTTTACAGAAGCAGCTCACATGTTAGCTTTTGCCATTGGTATGCAGGATTGTAATGAATGTTCTGCTGTGGCAATGCACCACCTTTACATCTGTCTATTTCAATATATAAATAGTAAAATAATGATGTTTTGCTATGACATATGCATCCAGGCTGAAATACTGTTCCTGGTGTGAAGGCTTTAACTATGTGAAAGGCTTACAGGCGGATGAAATAAAAGAATGAAGCAAAAAATAAACTTATGGGTCATAAAATGCCAGTTGACTCTGTACCTGTGTCTGTTAGGAGCTCCTATTCAGTCTTGGTGCCCTTATTTTAATCCGGTTGGTGGGAATCAGAAGATGAAAGCAACTGTGGTCAGACGAGATGTTGACTGTCATTCTCAATGGGAATAAATTGCCATGGCAATCGCCAGCAGTTGGTGGTGGAGAGCTGGCTGATTTTGGCCAGCTGCTGGTAGCTGGAGATGGTGAGTCCCTTGGGGATAAGGTGTTCTTTTGGATAATTAGATAAACTGTGTTCAATCAGAGGCTAGTAATGATTGCTTCTGTTGCTTGAGATTAAGTAGTGGCTCTTGTTTAAAAATCAGTGGTTGAGAGGCAACAGTGGTTCTGAAGGAAGCAAATGGCAACTCAGTTGGAGCCTGAGGTTTTCCCATATGCCCAAGAGGAAGAAATGTAAGAGAGAGCAAGCTAGGTGCCTGCTATGGGAAGGATGCTGTTTATAGCACCATGGAATAAGCTCAGATTGGAAGGACTTCAGGGTGATCTAGTCCAACCCCTCTGCAATGAGTAGTGGCATCTTCAAAAAGGTCAGTTGCTCAAGCCCCATCCAACCAATAGTCCAACCAGATAATTTTGGTCTTTGTGCTCATCAGGTAAGGTTGGGTCCTCTGAGCTCAGTGTGCTGGGTGCTACCGCCCAGTGCAAGGGGTGTGGCTGCAGCAGGGAACAGGACAGAAAGTCTGCCCTGCCAGCACAATCTGCTTAATCAGCGATGAAATGGGATTCTGGGCAGTGGGTTTCCATGTTATTTAAGCCAACATACTGCTGATCACTCTATTTGCTGTGGAAATCCTGCCCTACTACCTGCTTACAGTAGGGGTCAGGTGCAGAGCTCTCCTGAAGCCTTGAGAGGCGCCATAGCCAGGTATTGAGGGTGAGAGAGAGCAGCTTAACTCCTCTTTCCCAGCATCCCCTACCCATTATTCCAGCTTAGCTGTAACATGAAAACTGCACCCAGAAGGACTGTTGATGTAGTAAAGAGCTACGGGTGGCTGTGATACCCGAACACGTTTTGTGGGAACAGTGCCAATTCAGTTCTCATATTCCTCAGCTGCAGTCAGTGGTAAAGCTGGCTTCATATGCCTGCCTAGCTCTCAGCTGGCACAATAGCTCCCTATAACCTTCACACTATGTCCTGTTGGACCTGATTGTTTGTTCCACTGCAGTCGTCTAAGGTAACCTATTGAAATATATCCTAATTGTTCCCTTCCTCACCACTGAAGCCCTCTGTGAGGGTCGCTGTCTTTATTTCTGACCTTATAACACTCCAAGAGGAGGAGGAGCTCCTGTCAAAAATGCAGAATGTGTTCATCCTGTTTCCTGTTGTGACTCTGCTTCCTGACCATTACAGACCATCAGTGGTGATGTGAGGTTGATGGTGGGCATCAGCAGGACCCAGCAATCCAGCCCAGCATCTCCCACAGCTGCCAAGTCAGTAGAAGGGCATCATGTAGCTCTTGTTTCCTTCAAGAGTGGGGTTTTTGTTCTGTGTGGGTTACAGCCACAAGTGTCAGTCTCTGAGTACCAGCAGAGGAAGCTGCTGATAAATGAGGTGCAGTAACAGCAGCTGCAAAATCACTGCCTTGGTGGCTGGGAAAGGCAAAGTCATCAGATAAGTAAGATGAACTTCTAAGCATTTTTTGCCCTCAGACAGCTTTGTAGGAAGGCAATGCCATGTAAAAGTTTTTCTAGCTTCTGCTGAAGCTACAGCTGTTGTTCTTCAGGCCTAATATTTTTCCATGAAATGAAGTGCTCCACTCAGTTTCTTCAAATAGGATCAAAAGGGTCAGCAGGAAAAAATCCATGAAGAGGTGGAAGAATTTGAAGAAGAATGCGAAGGCTTTGGGCAGTGGTTGCTCAGAAGTCAAATTGTGCCTTAACAGCTAGGAGTGCACTCAGGAGTCCAGACAGCTTGTACGGGCCCTAATGATGGTGACTGACTAGAAGAGTCCCACAACTCCTGTCCAGTGTGTGGAAAAGAGCCTGTACTCTGCCAGCAGAGAATAAGAAAATGTTGTCTTCCTCTTTCAAAGCTTTTTGCTCACATGTAATTGGGGCTTTCACGCTATTAAAAAAAATCAGTAGGCAACCTCAAAAGAGGAGTAAAGTAACCAACCAAGCTGTGCTGTGTTTGGCACATGGGAGTCCCACTGTGAGTGGGACTCAGTCGTCTTGCTAGCTTAGACAAAACTGTGTTAACAATATCAACTTTTAAATTGTTTTTAAACTTACCCTTCAGTGTAGCTTGTTCTCAGTTATTCTGGTCACATGTCCCTCCAGTTCAGGACTTGTGACCACTATTGTGAAATACCTTTTGCAGTATATTATTTCAGTCATACATTAAGTGTAGCAAATCTGAAGCTTCTGTGATTGACTTTGCAGCTAGCTTCCTTTGCCCAAAGGAACTAGAAGCTTTTTTAAAAATTGCCATAAAACCACCAACAGAAAGGAGCCTCCTGTATTTCATTCTTCATGCTGTAGTAAAACCTCTATTTAATATTACCTGTGAATATGACCAACTGCACATCTGAACTCTGAAACACTAAACTTTGAATTAGAAGCACTTTGTTAGTGTAGCTGTGATACCGTGCTGTCTTCAAGAATTACTCAAACCAGAGGAACCTGGCAGAAGTCTGTTTTGCTGAATTGCTGGCTCCGACTTGGTCAGTACAGGGTAGACTGACGCAGACCTTTAAAACTACTTCTCTCTGCATTTCCCACTCTGGAGCTCATGAGGGAGACTTGAACCTAGAAGGTCTGAAATTCAAAGACTGGCCTCTTCTAAATCAGGTCTCTGGAGGTGGGGATGCCTAACCACAGCCTCAGTGTCAGGATGCAGTTTGTGTCTCCTGTGTGTTTTGTCGGTGTCTGGGGGCTGCAGCAGGGCTTACACTTGTCATTTCTCCCTCAGGTCTAAAGGCATGCCCACTGTAAGGGTGTGCATGTTCATTACCCCATCTGAGTTCCTGGGTTAAGCCTCCTCCCTTGCATTGGTAACACTGGGGATTTTAGCACAGGGAAAGGCAACTTCATTCCAGGGGAGCTGGGAGTGGCTGCCAAAGGCATGTGGCTGAAGCAATGAATTTAGTCCTTTAACTTGACAGACCGAGGCTCTTGCACCATCTCAGTCTGCCCTGGGATTATGAAACCTCTTAGCACACTGCAAAATTCCTCAACAATGGTAATTCCCCTTTCCCAAAGGTATAATAGGGTGAAAAGCTGGCCCCTCAGCATAGCTTCTGTGAGGCTACAGGGCAGAGTACAGCTCTGATTCATTTCTCTTTCACAAGACTGCTGCACTGTGGTACAGAACTGCTTTGTTCCCAGGGGCTGCCTTTGCTGGAGTTAAATACATGCCTGCCTTTATCAAACGGCTCTCTGTGATTTGTGCATGTTTCACAACACGGTTAAGTTACTGCTGAGTAAAATTTACAACCAGAAACCTTGGCCCCTGTAGGAAACCAAAGGGGAGTTGGGAGGCATTGAGTGCTTTTCAGAAATTAGTTTTAAAGGTGTCCCTGACATGCAAGTTTAACGGATGCTAATGTCAATGTTTTGGGTTTTTTTAAATTTTTTTATTTTTTAATAAACTTCTTGAGGCTGAACAATGTTCATGATGGAGGCTGATGACTCCAGCAAAGCAAAGAGCATAACCTGCAGAAATGAAGTGTCTGCAGCCAGCAGTTTGGCTGTTTTAATAAACTCCCTCAGCTAACAGCCTCCATCCAGGCTGTCTTAGTATGTGAAAAATGTGCTTGGTGTCACAGTGATGTCAATGAGCCCTGAGCTGATAGCTGCTTTATGGCTTCCAGCTGGGCTGCTGAGTGATGGGAGGCATCACAAGCCCAAGCAGATCCCCATTTTGGTGGAAGCAGCATCCAAAACCTACCTCATTTCCATTGTGTCCTGACCCAAATCCCTGATCAGTCAGGAGAAAAGTTGACCTTCTCTCCTATCGCTCAGATGCAGCAGCCTCTCTTTACTTCTCTGAGCCCCTTCACCCCTCACTGATTGCTGCAGCTGGCTGGGCTCAGGTAACTTCTCTTTGCTGACTCAGACACTTGAAATCTGTACTGGTGGAGAAAGGTCTGACATGAGGCTGGCTAAGAGGTAAGGGCCAAATTTAGGAAGAATTCCTGTTCTGATGAGAGGAGAAACTCCAGGGATATGGGTAATCACTGCAGATCAAGTGATATTAATCCCGAAGTTTTTCTCCTGTGTGTTAATAACGAAGTGTTATGCTGTGTGGATGTGCACTGATAAAGTTATGCTGTTTCTTGCTGGCCAAAATCCTTTCTTTGATACCCATACTCTCTTTATAGCATTTTTTCCTCCTGTTCATCTTGGCATACCTAAAATTAGATGACTAGCTTTCCTAGGCAGGCACCTGTCCATACTTACAAAGTTTCTGGTGTACTGTGTGAAGGCTGCAAATAGATTAGCTGGGTCTTCCTCTTACTGTACTGTCTCAAAAGGGAAACTGCTGAGGCAAGATCACTCAGGAATGTAAATGGCTCTTTGTCTATGCTAAAAATGAAGAAACAAAGATAAATGTCACCCTTATGTGACTCCTCTGGAGACTACTCAAGTCCATCCAGATTGCTTTGGTTCAGGCATTCCAAGTCAAGACCATTTTTCATACCTGTATCAGGAAATCAAGGATATAACTGATGAATATGATGCATGGATTTTCAACAAATGACATATGTGTTAGGGATTGATCTGCAGTACAAGGCTTGGAGGTTGCTGGAGTGCTTCTCCTGACTCTGGAGTCTGGACTGGAAGGCAGGAGAAGAGCAATGGTGAAGTCCAGTTTTCCAGGCTGGTGATGTTCAGGACAGTGTGCTCTGTCACCCTGCCTACCAGCTGGGTATGGGCATGAGCAGAGCACAGTGCCCGTGTTTGCACACACAGTTTCAAGGATTCTGGCTCTTCTCTTGCAGTGAATGGTCTGGGGTCATCTTTTTCACTCTGGACAGAATAATTCTGATGTTTTGGGGTTTTATTTCTTTTGAGGTAGGTAATACACAAACCAGGATGACACATCCAGGCTGCAGTTTCAAGCAGAAAAACTGCTTGAATGTAATGCTGATAAAACTCCAATGTTCCAATTTTGAATCAACGCCTTATGTATCAGGCTTTTCAGCAGCATTAACTTGCCAATACCTCTAATAAAATCTTTATCCATCTGGCTATCCTTAGCCATAAAACAAACAAACAAACAAAAAATCTCAGCTACTATCCAACCCTAAAGCTGTTTTCTTAATGAACCAATCTGGATATGTCATATGCCACTTAAAAGCTCATATCAGTAAGAGTTATAATCAGTGCTTTTGTTTGAATATCTTGCCATTTAGAGCACTAATTTTCTCTCAAAACTTGCCTTGAGTAAGAGAGCATCAATTATGATTATTTTTTTTTTCTAAGTTGCATGGATAATTGATGTTTAAGATGTACACAGGCAATAAAGCCTGCATATAACTGATAAGAGGAAAAATTTATGTCCATGCAGAAGTTATTCTGTAGGGGTTCAGAATTTTTAGATTGTCAGCTCTTTGCTGATTATTTGCTTTCCTCATGTGCTTTGCCCCACAGTCAAATCTGATTTGTAGCAGCAAATGCTGCTACAGTAGGGATTTTTTATTACATTGAAAAAAACCTTAAAAATAAAATTAAGGTAGCAGAAACTGAAACAAAGTGTGAGAGAGAACTGATAAAGACCTGTTCAGTTCCCACCTCTACCTCTTTAGTTTCTGCCTTTTTCTCTTTTTCCCCCCTCCTCTGCTCCTGCTGTTGGTTTTGGGCTCTTCTGCCCCCGTCTTTTTCCACCTTCAGAGTCATCTTCTCTCCCTTTGGGTTAGTCCTTACCCTGTTCAAAGCACATGCAGGGCTGAGGATATTCCCTGGTCTTAGGTGACATTCTTATTGATTGTTCTGAGAATGATGACTTGCTTGCCCTGAGCTGTAGGGCTTGGTCAGGTGGAAACTGCAAAACCACAACCTCATCCTGACAGCAGCCTTGAGGTATTTTGTGTCCTTTCTGGAGTTATTAGGTGTGAGAGCTAACAATTCCTTTTACTTTATAGTAAGGGGAAGGTAATGTACTTTTCCATTCCCCAGATTCTGAGATAAAGGCGATCTATTATAACTGAATCTGGTAAAAAATGAGACTGCCCATCCCTCAGCAGCCTTTTTAATTGAATGGTTTCTTTGGAAAATATATAAATCAGCAAAAAGTTGTTCCTCATAAAGGAATCATAATTACAGGTGCTGCTGCCTCTAATACTTGATGTATAAAAGCCTGACTTACTTTACCACTTAGGATTTAAAAAGATAAGAATGGATATAATAGGCAGTACTGTATTTTTCCTCATCTATCCAGGCTGATAAATATTCATCTTTTTGCAAAGACAACATTTTAAAAAGACAAGAATTCAGTCAATGCAATCAGCAAAGTTCTCCTTCTTCATTATCTAAGTGCCCAAGAGACACATGGGCAAAGAGCTGGGCTCTTCTGTTCAAGAGGAGGTTGCAGATTGAATGATGTAATCAATTTACCCCAGATTAAAAGTGAATTTTCTTCTAGCATAAAAACCACCTTTTAAAGATGTTGGAAACTTTACAGGATGTAGGCTAAAATGATAGGAAACAGCACTTTGGAACTATGGATGAGATAGTGCAGAGGTGGTGGAATATCTGTGATAGTCTCCTTTATACCATCAGTAGAAACAGATTATTAGGGCTGCAGTCATTCAGGTGAAGTGGAGAAACTCCCTGAAATGGCAATTTGTCTTTAATATTTAAAGTTTAGTATCAAGTATCTGTCCTTGAAATAACTGCTGTGGATTGTTGTGCACAATGAGGTAAACTGCTAAAACCAACAGTTACTGTTTTTTTCCAAGACTATTGTTTTTTCCAGTGAGACTCTTAACAGTGCCTCTCCCACATGTTACTCACTTTATGAAACTGCATGTCTTGTTTCACATGTGCCTTATTTTAAATATTCAATAGTATGTGTTTTCATTTATGACCAAATATTTCAGCATCTGAGAAGGTGGGTAAGTGCTATTTTTCCCATTTTTTTTGTCTAAGGCGACTGGGGAATAGACAAGTCAATGCTTTGTGATATGATGTATTGGCATTTTGCTTGTGACTAGCAGCCTCCTCAGAACTGAAAGCATGACCTTTTGTGAAATGGCATTCTTTTATTGAACAAATGTGGTTTTAATGTATTCTGTTATAGCTGCTTGCTGTTGTGTTTCTATGAAACTGAACTGCGTTTTGCAACAAAGAACACTACAGCAGGAAAAAAAGGACTGAGCTGTTTTTAACTCTTCATTCTCTTCTGCAAATCTGCAACAGGGTTTGTTGAAGCCTGCACAAATCAGTTGCTGCAGATAGTAGATCTTGGCTTCCACAGTTTTGCTATGGAGTAGTCTGAAGTCATGAGTTAGTGACAAGAGAAATGAGAGAAACTTGAGCTGAGTGTTTTCAGAAATGTGGGTTTTTTGTTGGTTGTTTGGTTTTTGATTGGTTTTTTATTTATTTGTGGTTTTGTTTTAAAGTAAAAGCATTTTGTAAAGCCAAGTAAATCCTTACTAATTTGCTTGCAATTGTATCTCAAACTATAAACCAGCAGTGGCTGAGAACAGGTTATGTGAGTTCTTTGTGAAACCCCTTTATGCATGAGATAACATCCTCTTTCTCTCTGCTGAAGGCTGAGAAAATGGCAGGTCAAATTTCAAGCCCCATTTCTCCCTAGTCCAGCACCAAGCACAGCTTCAGCAATTGTAATTCCTGACATTTCTAATCTCAGGTAGGGAGGTGAGAAGGGTGGAGAATATCTATTTATTTTAGAGAAAAATGGAAGATATGTTCATCAGTAAGAATGTATCAGTGGGGGGCATGGAGAAGAAAATTTTTGTAGTTCCTTGCTTAAAACAAAAATATATTCTAGGTTTCACATATAAAGAAAACCTACAAGATTTGAATCAGTGTGCTGCTGACAGTGTGAAGGTAGGAAAACTAAATTCTTCCATTTGGAACAACACTGCACAGTGGGATGTGACAACTATGAGCACGAACTTCCACCTTAATCTCTGAACATGTCCATGTTTTGAACCATTTTGCTGCTGTTCACTTCGGTAGATATAGCTAAATACACAGCCAAAGCTCAAAAGAATACCAGCATACCCTTATCACTAGCCTTGGTTGCATTCATGGAGATGGAATCTGCTCAGACAGTACATGACTTCTTCATTACTTTTTCATTAGCTGTGAGATGTTAATTGTTGAGATATTTGTTATTTCTTTTTGTCTAAAAGTAAAAATGCATTAACATTGGGAAGACAAAGCCTCTCTGGATGAACAAATTGGGTAGACTATTAAACGAAGAAAACAGAAGACCGGAAGGACCCCATAGGGGCTCCCAAAGGTGTTTGTGACTCAGGATCGACTTAGGACATGGCATGGGTTGGTGGTTCCTGGGTCTGTTTGTGAGGATGTGTCTCCAGAACATCTCTGGCTTTGGCAGATCTTTTCTCCTCCTCTTCCACAATAACTCATAGCCCATCCAGAGAATATCTCCATGATATGCAATCACAACTGACCTCTGCACAGGGAGGCAGCTGCCAGAATTTCCCCCAGTAGCCATGTGGTGGCTGGATGCAGTGCAGCAGCTCTGTGTGTCTGACTCGTGGGGAACCTGGTTTTCTTGCTTTTGTTTTGTTGCCTTCTTATTTTTTTGTCTAAACTAAACACTAAAGACCAATGAAGAAGAAGGATGGTCTTGTGGTTAAATGTATTCAAATGACAATCTGGAACTGGGATCTATTTCTGACTCAACCACATCTGTGGCCAAGGCCAAATATTTTGAGGTCCCTGGATGTCAGGGTTTTCCCATTTAAAAGATGATAATAAAAGCCCTCTGGGGGTGGCTGACTGACTCACTTGAGTGCTTTCATTTCCAACAAAAGAGCTAGAGTAAATGGAAAAAAAAACCCCAAAAACATTTACTAATTGATAGTAAAATTAGATAGGAGATAATTATTCTGTCAGAGCAGTTCTAGTGCTCAGTGAGAAGGAGGATGCCCTGTGCCACCCACCCCACAGCCTGTTCTCCACAGCTGGTCTACTGCATGGCAAGACAGGCAGGTGCTGATCCTAATGACAGTGAGGTGTGAGACAGAAAGGATGTGTAAGAGTTTGGTTTTATACCTCCCTCTGTAGGTGTACCTGAGCAAGTAGTTTATCCTCTCATACACTCAGGAACAGCACTGAGCAAGAGTAAAGTAAGAGTTAATCTTTGGCTTTCTCTAACTACCCCAGTGGGCTTGACAACATTGATGGTAAACAGCAGAGAAATGGCGTCTTTATTCTTTCTGGTTTCACTTGCTCTAATGGGAAGCAATTCCCCTGAAGTCAATGAGATTGCAGTGGTGTAGGAGTTGTATCAGTTTCCTTACCCTCAGGCTGATAGAAAAATAATATACCACCACACCTTAGCAACTATGTGTATAAAAGGCCCCAGGGCAGGGAAAAATGCTGTAAATTATATAAAATCAACATATTCATGAGCACTTAAAAGTAGGAGCCTGAGGGAGGCCTGCTTTTTGGCCAGTATACAAAGGTCTCCCTAATATTTTGCCTTTCCACCTCAAGAGAGAGCTTCAGCTCTTCTAGAAGCAAGCCTCCTTCACTGCCAGTGGGCCAAAAAAGTTCACAACAAGGCAAAAATGTTTGATCCCCATAAAAGATGGATGTGTTGTAGGATAAATAACTGGAAAATGCAGCAGTCATCTTTCTGGCTGCTCCAGTTTCGTACTTGATGCAGGAAGGCAGACCAAAAGCTGAAGGAAAAAGATGAAGGAGGCTGAGGAGCAGAGGGGACAAAACTTGTTGCTGTAGCAGAGGGTAACCAACCCCCTTGTACAGGCAACCTTGGAGCAGCTTCCCTACTCTGTGGCACCTCAGCCTCTGGGACACAGGTGCTGGTACCCCAGGGGCTGGAGGTGATTGAGCAATGGGTAGGCAACAAAAACCAAAACAAAACTGAGCAAGCAAATGCTGGAATAATCTCCCCAGGTAAATTGTGGATTCCCCAGTGTTGAAAACTTATAAGAATTGGTGCTTGGGCCATCATGTCTATACTGAGCTTTTGCCAAGAAAAGTTGGACCAGATGATCCTCGAAGTACCTTCCAATCTGGTATCTGTGTTTCTATGATATGGGTCACCATTCCATAGAAAACCAATAAACGCATTTGATCTAGTTGCCCTGGGGTGATGTGGCTGCAGTTACTTAGGAGAAGCGGTGTGGGAAGGTGCAGAAGCCAAAGGCCACCAGGGACAACTGGGAGGATGCCTGTGTCAGGCAGATGATGAAGGACAGGGTGGGCAGCTGTGGAAGAAATTCCTTGTCTTCTGTGCTGTCTCTGCTTTAGTGCAATAGGACCTGCTTTGGTTCTGAAGAAGTGGGAAGTGGGAGGGAGAGAAAAAAAGAAGGCAAGAAGGCAGGTCCACACCTCCCTTTCTTTCCAGCTGATCGGTCTCTTCTCATCTATAGCAGAGGATCTGGGTACATTCCACACACAGCTGGCACCTGCTTAAAGGGGATTATATTAATGCAACATTGAGTGTAGGCAGTCTTAAATCAGCTTTAACTTTACAGGAGTATGTTAACTGCAGTGATTTTTTTAGTACTTTTTTTTTCTTTTTTTTTTTTTTTCCCCAAATCCCTGTGAATGTCCTCAGAGAAGATTGCAGTGGTTTTGCTGCAATAGCTAAACCCCTTGTGAGCTTTGTGAAGGGAAACCCCACAGCTGCCAGTCTCACATCCCAGTCAGAAAAACCCCTTTTCATTTCTTAAGTCAAGCCTTGGAGAAATTTTCCCCCAGGAGGAAACAGGTTACTCTGAGTGGCAGCTGTGGGAGGAAGGGGCAAATTCCTTCAGGGAGTTGGGGGTGGTATATCCTCACTGGAAAACTACTGGGGAAAAGTACCAGTGCTGGAAGAGCATAACTGGGAGATGGGGGAAGTATTTCTAACACGTAGAGAGAAACAGGGGAGCAAGACTGGGAGTTGGACTGGGGGATGGTGGTGCTAGCAGATATTTGAGCAACTACATCACCAGTCCAAAATATCTCAGTTACTAAAAACTGCCTACAACTTCGTTATTTCCCTGTTCCACAAGGAAAATATTATGTCTTGTGGGAAGTCATGAGGATGACATACCCAAGAACATTGCGTATTTGATCACTAATAGTATAAAGTAAGCATCTTTTAAAGATTTCCAGCAACATCTGTCCTAGTTTAACTACTGGTTCATGCTGCATTCCTTATGGAATAATACTCATCCCAGAGAGCAGAGCGTGTCTCGCTGCCATCCAGAATTAAACTTGTGGGATTTTCCCTGTCTATGGAAGCTGAATTCCCTTCAACCTTTAAAAAGCTCTTTCTTTTCATTTTCTGTCATTACATAATACTGATTCCCCAAAACTTTGAGTGCTTGTCTATGATCTTATGTACTTAATGTTTGGCTTGGATAAAGAGGGAGCATGGTGAGATAGTGATTTCATTCATCCTGGGGGGGAAAAAAATCCAGAAAAGGGAGCTGCAGCAGTTTAATAGGAATACAATTATAACCTTCAGGGAGGGGAGGGAGAAGGGGAAATAAAACATTACAACTTTGAGCCAATAGAAGATATTCTCCTGGGGGGGGGAGGGGGGAGTGGTGTAGTGTGATGGTTGGAATTAATAGCAACTTATAACCAAAAATAGCAAACAACTGCGAAGAAGAATGTGAACACAACTGCCTCTATAGCCACAGATGCTGAGACCACCATGGTAAGGCACATTTGACTTCTACTAAGGTACATGCATAATATGCCCTAAAAGTAAAAAAAAAATAATTAAAAAGTAATTTAAAAAGTTATTAAACAAGTATACATGTTAGCATTTTGGAAGAAATTATTTCAGTTGTATAGGTGAGGACTGACATCCTGGTAGCTTTTGCCATTTTTGGAAAAAAAAAAATGTGTTTTTTTTGCAGCGGTACTTATGATAGATTCCACTTCTGAGGAAAAGTGTAAGCACATTATAACTGAAATATTCCTTTTTTTTTGTGAAAACAGCCTTTCTTCCAGTGAAGGAACAACTTTTATTGTTAGAGAAAAAGAAAAAAACAATTCTGTAGTAAAATTCCATCAGCTTTAAAAAACTCTTGATGTGAATTCTCCATGACTTTGACTTATGCAGAAAAGTATTTAGAGACCGTGAAACAGAGGCAGATATTGGTCCTTGAACTACTTCTGAAAAAGTAAATGTTTTTCTCCGGAGATACAGAATGACAGAGGAAAATCAAAGCAAAGAAATGCAAGCACCTTGAAGCTTCATTGGTGCCATAAAGAAACTGAGGTGTGTCAAGTACCCATTTCCTTACAGGGGTGTGTAACTCTCTTGTAACATCCCAGGAATGTTACTGATCCAAATTTGGGTAAACTGTAAGATGAAGATAGCTCATGTTGTGCAGAAGGAGAAAGCTCAGGAAGGGGAGGGAAAACCCAAAATTTTTCATTAAGGCAGATGTTGCAAAACAAGATAGGCCAAATCTGTTCTACTGGGGTGGTACCAATCCTCCCACTCCCCGCCTATGGATTGTAAAAGCATTGTTTAACATTTCAGAGAATTTTGATGCTCTCACCCAAGCAAGAAAGAAACAAGGAGAGCACGGGCTTCCCTAGAGGATGTCTACCCCTGGGTGAGGCTGGCTTGCCTGCTGATACTTCTGTGTCAACTGTCTGGACTATAAGAATAAGTGCCCTTCTTTCTTGTTGGCATTGAAGTCAGTAACCTGTCACTGGACTGCTGATATCTCTACCTCTCTTCACAGTAAGGTTGTTGGACTCTGCTTTTGGCTACAGAAGTGACACAAAGGGCTACGCTTTCCCTTTTTTTTTTTTTTTTTTTTTTTTTTTTTTTTTTTTTTTTTTTTTTTTTTTTTTTTTTTTTCTTTTTTCTTTTTTTTTTCTTTTTTCTCTTTCTCTTTTTTTCCTTAAGATGAGATGCAGATTTTGCAAATCAGAGATAGCAAGACTGACCTAAAGATACAGAGTTAGTTTCCATAGCAACGAGGCCTATGAGTTCTCAAAATATTCAAGTCTTTATTAGGCTGGAAGCAGATAAAAATAATTTGCTTACATGAGGGCATGCCAGATCTCATCCAGCAAAGTGCTTGGTTTTAAGCACATAACTTATCAGATCATGTACCATATGTGCCTGACTCTTGTTTGCCTGGGGAAGAAACACTGTTGGAGAAAATTGTCCTTACATCCTTAGGTAGCTCTTTTTCAACCCTGTCCCACCAGTCCAGGATCTTTGCCTGTGCTTCCTGCTGTGCAGTTAGCTGCAGTGCAGACTTTGGGTTTCTCTGTGGGACAGATTGGTTCCTCTCCACTGAGAACAAGAGCCAAGGCTGAGCACCACTCCATCCAGCCTCTTCCCTAGCATGGTTGAGGGCACCTTGGACTTGCCCCTTCATCATCTGGGTGAGGTCAGATACACTTGCAAAAAGGAAAGAGCACACTCTGAAAATGTGTGTGCTGAATAGGTATGTACTCATAGGAAGTCTCCTCATCCCTTCTCCCCCCATCTCTTCATTAAGGTCTAGATGGAGTGATGATGATGATGATGTGACTGATTGCACTCTGTGTTTCCTAACCAGAAACTTGCTACAGCATGAAGACATCAGGGACAGCATGAAGGGAATGGGAATTCTCTGCCACCACACCACTCAGAGCACACCCCTGTCACAGTGTACGAAGGGGTATGTCTGGTGACTCTGTAGTGTCCTCAGTAAATGCCACACAGCTGATAATTAACCTTATGTAAGTTGAATGGAGCTTATCAGGAATGACAGTGCAAGGCACCACATATTCAAAAAGCTTCAGTCTTCCATTTCCAGTTGTTTTGCTGCCAAAAGGTGTAAGAAGCCACAGTGAACATTCTTGAGTTTATTTTCTAACCAGTGCTAAGTCACAGAATAGCTCATGAAATCGATCTCTAAGAACACCATGTTCTCTTAGAAAAATGTGAAATATGCTCCTTGTGCTCATGAATTGAATCAAAGTTATCTAGCTTAGAAGTGCTTCATGTGAACTAGCACTGATTTTAAGACTGAAGAGAATGAAGACTGAAAAATGTGGTAGGGAAATCAAAAAGCCTAGGGTGAAAAATAAACCCCTGAATATTTCAGAGTTTCTAAATTAAAAAAAGAAAAAAAAAGTGTTAATAACTTAAAGAATCTCGGCATATTAGGAAGAACTAACTTAATTTTCTATAATAGTGCACCCTTTTTTTGAGACACTCCATTAGCTAATTGAATGCATTTATTTGGTTCCAAGTGAGGTGACTTTGTTTTCCTAACCACCTTCCTTTTGTGAAAAGCAAATAGAACATTCCCCAACAGCAAATTGCTGGTGCTTTGTTCAACAGTCATTTTAAACTAGGAATACTTTCCAAGTGCTTAATAAGGTGCATGTCTTATGGATGCTTTAAAAAAACGATGGAGCTGCAACTGCCTGATGGCACCGTCTGCCTTCCAGCAATGGACAGAAGACACCATGAGATCACAGATTTTGTGGAAGCAATTTTTATGATGTAGCTTGTCACCAGGCTATGAGAGTCTCAACAAGACATTACTGTAATAACCAAAATAAGCAGTGAGTTGATAATGACTTCCTACTCCTGGCACACCAGGCAGCATACCTGTGCCTCAGTTTAGGGAGCAATTAGAGCTTTTGGAGACAAGCTGGCCCATCTGTTCCCGGTACTGCTGCTACTACCAGCAGTGAGGAGTTCAGCTCGGAGGAGCTGCTCAGGCTTTTCATGGGGTCTCTCTATTGCACCCCATGGAGCTCCCAGCAGCTGTGGCTGCAGGGCTGCTGCTCTGGGTTGTACCCATGGGTGAGAGAAGTAAGGAATTGCCTGGTAGGTTGTGAGAGCTCCTTGCAGCATGGGAGCTGCGTGAAGAAGCAGTGTCCTGGGGTGAGAACAAAGGGGAGGGAGGAAGAGGCTGAGAAGATCCCTGTCTGTGTGTCCAGGTGGCCTTGCCCTCCTGCAGCCCTGTGCTGCTTAGTGCATCCCGGGCAAGGCAGAGATGCAGTTAGTTGTGCTGAGCAGGGGTAGGAGTGCTTTTCCACAGCTCTGGGAGCAGCTGGGCATATTTGGAGACATGCTGTGATTGTGGATGCACTTCAGTCATTACCTGCTGCTTCCCAGATGAGTTCTAGGGAATTTAAGCATCTCCCATTTTCCAGTGGAGGTCATTGCATTTGCACTTGTTAATATACTGTATTTCCCAGTGGGTTATTCTTCGGGGTAGGGAAAGGAGATACAACAAAACTCCTTGAGCAATCCTTCTCTAGAAATGCTGTGAGTCCTCTTCATTAGTCGATGTTTTAGCAAGGTTTCCTTCATGAGGGCCTCAGCAGCCAAAGCTCCTGTCAGTGAACCTCTTAAGTCTCATATATTGCTGGCATGGTGTAAGCTCTTTTCACATGCATGGTTTTGCTGAACAAGCTCTGTGAATCTCATAAGGTTTATCCTGCTCTCACTGTCCAATTTCTGTACCACATTCCTAGCTGAAGATGATTATTGCTAATTATTATTTTATAACCCTGAGATTTCTTTCTAGATTCATTAACTGAACTAACTGGAAAAATTAATTCTCACTGAAAACTAAATGGGGTTCTGTGAAACAGGGATCTCTCTTCAAAGGGGATTAAATATTCCCCAGAGAGCTTTTCTAGCTGCTTGAAATGTATTGTAGTTTAGCTCTGGGATACTTCTATCAATTTATGACACAATTTCAGCTAAATACTTTATTCTCAATGGTTTCCTGCAACAGTGAGCACCAGCAGTAGGCTTTTGTTGGATCTGTTGAGCTTCAAAGTCAAATATGCCATTAATTGCCAACTGCATGAGTGCTCAGAGAACATCCTCATAGGGCAGTGATTAGAGCAAATTTTTTAAAACTGGTAAGCGGTTACCACGGCCTTTTGTACCAATATATGTCACTTTATCTTCAGCAGCCTGTCAAATTGGTCCTCTCTGTCAAAGAGAAACAGAAACAAAACATGGTACAATGCTAACCTTAAGGTATACATGTCCCCCTCCAGTAGTATTGGGAAGACTAGGTCCACATTCACTTTGAATATTTAGGAGAGGTTATAACAACAAAACTGTGAGAATGTGAAAAATAACAATTGTCACTTGCTTCCACATTTTGCAAGAGTTGTGGAGTGCTTGAGCTTGATAGCAGTTTGACTATTTTAAAATTTTGAAAATAATTACCCAAAGATGTAATAAAGTGTCAGTTAGATGAATGCCTTTCTACAGATTTTTTTTTTTTAAACAGAGGAAGGGCTGTTGGAAAGGTAAGGGGTTATTTAAAATACATCTAAAAGTCTGAAATAGAAAAGAGTGGATCCAAAGTCCATGACAGACTGTACCTCTGAGATCACGAGACACAAATGCAGACAGGATAGCAAATATCACTGTAAAGAAGTCAAGGTTCAGTCTTCAGTACAAGCTGTTTTTTAAAGCTAGGTTACTTGTTTGCTAGAATATATCCCATGTATTACATTTGTGTGGGGGAGACAAGTGACACAGTGCAGTGGATGTGTTTGTCAGCAGCACCTACCTGAGTAGTCTTGGTTTGAATTCTTGTCATTCTTATGTGGAAGCAGAACTTGGACCATGTGCTGGGTACAAATAACTGACTCAGACCTCTAAAACTCAACAAAATGAGGCAGCTTAATTGTGCTCCCTGAGTTCTCTGCTTCTTGGTCTTATTTTCTCAGAGTAATTGTTCAGGTCCTGTGCAATCAAACACTAAAAATCTCAAAGTGGTGACAAGTGCTTAGGCAATTTTTCCTTAACTCACAGAATACAAGCAGTGCTGAAGTTGTAGCTCATGACTTGTCCAGGTTGCACTTAGGTTGGTAGCCAGACAAAGGCTTCAAACTGTCCCGTGTCCTCCAGCTTGTCTCCCTTCTTACAACTCCCCTTCTCTTCATCCTTCCCCTTGTTCTTGCTATCATATTCCTCTCTTTCCCTTAGTTTCCTTAGGACTGTATCAAAACAATCTTGTCTATCTCATGGCCTTTTTCAACTGCTGAAGATTTTAGACATGCACTTGAAAAAATAAGCATCCCCATTCCCAACCAAAGGCTGAAAAGAAATCCTGGTTTACATCTGGATCAGTGCCACAGTTGCAGTATGAGCAAGTCTGAACACCAGGGAACAACTGCTCTGAGGGAAACCTGCATTTCAGTCATGTGGCTGTCAAAGCTCAGTTAAAGACACAGTGAGGAGGCATCAGGGTATATGCTGGTGCTGGAGCTCAGGCACTCAACTTCATCCCCTTTGCTCAGAAGGAGAGGGACTTGCCAGTGCTCCTGTGGCTGTCACAGCAGACAGCAGAGCAGAGGGGACACAGACCCTTCTCCCTGCCCCAAACACTGCAGGGCCAGGCTGCAGGCATCTCCCCCACAGCAGCCCCTGCACTGCCTCAGGTGACATCCTGGGGTCCCCTCCATGGGACTATCAACCCCAGTCTCTAGGAGGTACATTTTTTGCAGTTGTTTTTTGGTTTTTGTTTTTTTTTTTCTCCCCAATAAGACATGTTGAGAGATAAGGGTATAGTATATATATATATAGCAACTTGATTTCTCAGAGATGTCTGAACAGATAAGCCAAAATTTTCCTGTGGTTTCCTCTGGCAGACATGAACAATTCAGTGTATAAACTCCAGTAAAAGGAGCAGCAGCAAATGAAGCAAATTACTTTTAAAAGCTTTAATTGGGTTTGACTCCACTGTACCATTTGCACAAAAGGGAGGTGATTCCTGATTTGGAGGCTCAAGTTCACAGGGTCAAGTGCCTCAAATCAGTTGAGTCCATGTTGCTTTCAGGGTGCAAAGCACAGGTCCCTGACACCATCTCCTCTGTGCATGATTTTACTTGTCTGGACCAGCAGCCTGGCTATTTCTAGAAAGTGCAAGCAACAACAAGGGCCGGGGGGATTTGGGCCAAGCATGAGTAAAAGCCGACATGACAGAGCAATTAGATAATCAGCTTCTGAAATCAGAGGCTATTAAGCATACGTAGCCCAGACAACATGGTGATTGGCATGTAGCAGTGTTGATGCTGAGGGTCTGATACCTTAACCAGCAGCTCCTGCTCCTGCATCAAATCCAGGTGGTGTTCAGGAAGAGCAGGTCTTTCAGTCCTTCTCTCCCCACTGTGGCCACTAGGACATGGTAGAGCTGTCCTCTGGGCTGAATTTGACCTTTCTGTGTTGGGACAGAGCTGAATGCTGTAGAACTGTTGTTATCATTTGATATAAGATTAATCAAATTGGTGTTTTAAGAGGTTTTGTCATTTAGGGCCTGGCTGTCATGGAAACAAACATGATTAGGGAAGAATAAACTAGAGTAAAAGTAAGAAAAAAGAGGCAGAACTATTGGCTTGATCAGCTGCTTAGGGAATGCTGTTTCTTGAGACTTAGAGTGGGGTTTGTCAGGAGTGAGGCTGGGGAAGCCAAGCCAAGTGCGATTCCACACAGCAAACCCAACTCCAGACCCAGTGCTGACCAGCAGAAGTATCCCACACTGGTGATATGGGCAGGCTTAAACACACTTAGTCTGGAGTCACAAATTTTTCTGGAGGTCCCTTCTTATATTAAAATAAAGTCTGAGCTTTGCTATCGTGGTTATTCTTCCTCTCTCTTAGTAAGTGCTTATGAGGAATTATGAGTGTGCATGGCACTTCCCCACTCAGAGAAATGAATTCCCTGCACTGATTGCTCAGTGGTGGGTGGGGGCAAGGACTTCTTGCTGTGGGATTGCACAGCACAAAAAACAGTGAGCTGCAGAGGTGGAAGTGCACAGCCCTCTGCACTGCATTGATTTTCACTCTCTAGCTATTACAAAATAAGCCTGGATTGTTATTTTTGTTTTATTTTATTTATTGGAAAGCAGCTATCTATAATTACTAATTTGAGTTCAATTTTCCAAACTTTCTACTGGAAAAAAAATATTGTAAAACAAACAAAAAACAAACAAACACACAAACAAAAAAAAATCACACACACAAAAAAATTCTCCAAAATTCTGTTTGTTTGTTTGTTTGCTTGTTTGGGTTTTTTTTTGGTTGGTTGGTTGGGTATTTGGAGGTTTTTTTTGTGTTTGTTTTGTTTGGTTTTTTTGTTTTTTGTGTGTGTTTGTTTGGGGTTTTTTCTAATTTTGAAGGAAAAATAAGTGGGTTTGGTCTTCCAGTCTTGGAGAAATAATTTTAGTTTGGCTTACTCAAAATATTTTCCCTCTGGTGTTTTCAAGTTCATACTAATGAACTAAATACAAATAACAGGTTCTTTCATCCTTTTCCAAGGAGACAAAGAGAGTTTCTGTTCCAACTGTGTGTCATTTTAACTGAGGAATTTCCTTCACATTTATTCAAACTGATTGTTTTCTTTTTTTCTACTTACAGGGTTACTGTATTATTTATCCTGAAAAATTCACCATATGACAAAATAATTATTTATGTCTCCACAAAGACCTTATTTAAAACATCATCTAGAGAAATCATCCTCAAGAAACCAAAAGCATTTGTGTATAAGGAGAGTGCATTTATTTGGTGTAATCAAGGAGACATAAATAAGGGTTGAGGAGTGTCATCTCTATGGTGACAGCATTGAGGCCCTTGTTCATGTGCTTTCACTTTCAGAAATTTGGGGGTGTTAACACTGGCAGAAGCACTGTGAGTTAAGAATTACCACTTTGTACAATATGTTTGAAAGCATTATTCTAATAAGGCTGGGTGTCTTAAGCATGCTTGATTAGAATATCTCAACAGTGTCTTGCTGGTGTATAGGAGTGTTAAATATGCTCTCTATTTTATCTCAAAATTCATTGAAGATCATATTATAAGTAGTGAGCTAAATCTATTTTTCTAATAAGTTGTTCTAGAAGATATTTTAAAAGGTATTCATTTTAATTTCACAAAGCAACTTAACTGGTTTTCAGTTTAGTCTGTGTTGAAATCAGTATCTGCAAATCAAAAATGAGCTAAGTGAAATTGTTTGATGATGCTTAGATATTTGAGACACAGACTTGTAATCCATTCCTTCTATTGATTTTACCTGAAAAAAATGGTTCAGAAACATCTTAGTACCAGAAAAAGCCTACTTAGGAATATAAAGTAGATGGTAAAATCTATAGACTGTAAAAAGAAACCCAGTTGAATACTGAGAGTTCATTCTGTAGTGGATAGCTCATTGATGAATGAGTTGCTGATAAAGGAAAAACCCTGTTTTATGCCAAATTTAACTTTGTCCTATGCCACATAGGACAAGGGGGCAAGGGAGGAAGATGTGTGGTCACCTATGCAGAGCTCAGCTTATGTTGGTCTCTCATGGCCAGAGCCATAGAATGTGTGTGGTTGTGAGGGCACATTATAAGCCCTAATTCAGCATGACCTAGCATCCCCCTTCTCTACTATTAAAATTTGGATTGTGTGTCTGCACATGGCAGTGTCTCTGGGATGCAGGATTGGACAGGTCTTTCCTTAATGACTGCTGCTTCCTAGGAACACATGGCTCTGTGCAAAGGTACCAAGGTGCCCCTTGGTACTGCACATTGGCACTTTTTTTTATCAAGAAGGAAGAGAATTCAGGTGTACATTGATAAATTCAGAAAAGCAGTATCAAACCCCCTATGTATAGGCATAATACACATATGCCTATGCATGGAGGTTGTGGTTCTGTATAATACATATACATTTACTTATGTTTTCACAAGTTCGGAGTCACACCGGATTTATTTCATTATCAAATATTTTTTGAGACAAGGAGATGTTAATCAATACAACAGTTCTTGTCAGACTGTTCATCTATTCAGACTTTGCAGAGAAATATTCAGTGGTGATGGAGAGGTTGACCTAGAAAGGGGATGTACAGCAGCAACACAAATATGGTATCCTGGGGGATTAAATGAGGCTTGCAGTGTGTGAATGCTGCTTTTTTCTCCCTGCAATACCTCAAGTCACAAAGAATTAAACCCTAGAAACTATAGATTTGTCAGTTTTGTAGAAGATACCACTTCCCTTCAGGTCGATCTGATACAGTTGGGCTTCTTAATTACAATGGCTACTTAACTCTGTCTCCAGCTACTTTCATGCTGTGCTACTGATTATATTCCTTTGATTGTGAATAGCTGTGAGGAGGGTAAAACAAACTGGGAGTGTGCCTCCTCTGCCTCTTCTCTTCATCCAGCGATGAGGACAATGAAACAGGGAAGTCTACCCCTCTGTCTTTCTTTTGTCTCCCTGAAGAGGGGGGGAAAGTCTGTCACCTGCTGGGGAAGAGACTACCACATCCTTGTGAGGATCAAAAAGGAGAATTGTTCAGAATTGATAACCCAGGGGCTGGTCTTTGCTCTTTGAGGGGGTCTTCTTTTAAAGGCTTCTTAAGAGGCATAAAGAATACACACAGTTGGCTTCACATGAGCAGATATTACATCAAGGCAAATTTTATAACTGCAGAAAACTCAGACTGAAAACAGACTCTGAAAGGTTTGTACACACCTCTGCCCCTGCTCTGTCAGTCCATCTGGCATGGCTCCTCTCTCCCAGGTTCACTCCAGCTCTACTAACCTGCCACCAGCTCCCTGGATTACAGCAAATGTCACACACTGTCTTGGGATCCCCAAAATTATTTTTCTTTCTTTCACTTCAAGAACCTGTGTATCTGCCATTCCCAGCAGTTTCCTAATTCCAGTTATACCACAGCTCTCCAGTTCCCGGGATTTCTCATTTCTATTTGCTTTTTCTAGCTGTCTTGCTCTGTCCTTGGGAAGCTTCCTTCCTGTCAAGCAGGCTCATTTGCTCCCAGGAGGAACCAACTGCCCTTCCCCTCACCATGTCCACTTAATGAATTACATCTATTTTCAACACTGTATAACAGACAAAAACAATTAATAACTTACATAGTTTCTCTATTTTTGGTGTTTTAAGAAAGGTTGTCCTTGGAGAGATACACAGTGTTCAGTGCAGACATACTGCAGCACAATATAAGAGCACCTTAACTACAGAAAAGTCTTATTTTAAGAAAAAAACTAGTCTTTTTTCCATACAGCCCTAAAAAAAAAAAAAAACAGCCTATTTTGGGCTTCTGGAACTACTATGCATTAAGCATAGCAATGTTAAATATACCCATGTCACCAGGTGTGAATCTGCAAATGCATATATAAGAAAATGTGATGTATATCTACATATATAAATATAAATTGCTTCAGAAATCAAGCTGTGGGATTTTTTTATTATAACCTAATGCAAATATGGCTTCAGCTATAATAAGATGTGTAGTAAGAAGTTCAAAATGAGGATCTAGGACAAGTGGAAAGGGACAAATTTAGGTGTCCAAAGCTTGTTATCTATTTCTACAGCCCATGCTCTGCATGAGATTGAGCAGCATGTAGATTTGCAGAATTCCAGGGGGTCTTTAAGCACCCATGAGCACTAAAACCCTGTAGGATTCTGGTGACACAGAGATTGCAAACCTGATGCTTTGTCTGTCTCAGCAGCGTTTGGGAGTCAGCCAGGCAGCATCACTTGATGGCTCATGTCATGTTAGACCTCACTCCCTCAAACAGCTCCTCCCACATCTCTCTCTGCTCCAGCCATGTGGAAAAATCCAGTCCACAGCCACTCAGCCCTTAAAAGCAGCTGTTGCTTTATGTTAAGTGGGATGCTTTAGTCAGGTCATTTTTCAGGCAGCTTCATCCACCCGGGAGCCCAACTTTAAGCAAAGTGTTACAAAAATATTTCTTGAAGTTTCTGTTAGCCTGGGATGATGTTTTGTTTAGCACAGTTTTTTATCTAATAGTTGTTTCTTGCTTAGTCTGTGATTAATCTTTGCCCTAATGATGATTTAGAACGAAACTGCAAAGCAAAGCACAACTTTCTTCTGCCTTCTGCAGCTCAGGTAATCTGACATACAAGATCTTCCTCACCTTAATCTGCCCTCCGCTCTGGAGATGTTTCCTGGTCAAGAAGCTGAGCTCCTTCACACCCAATTTCTCTGGGATACTGAGGTCTGCAAGGTGATATGAATGCAGGGTGGGGTGCTGGGCATCCCAGGTAGTTAACATCACTGGTACCCATTGTCACTGGACACTACTGGATACTACTCCTATGTAGGTAGTAAGGTCAGGTTTCCTAGTTCTGTAATCACAGAGAGCATCTGTGCCTTCTAGAAATAAAGAGAAACTCTTTATTTAATTTATTTTTTCTCCTAGCTTATTTCAGTAGGCTTTAGGTTTTTTTATCTTACTTATAATACAAAATTTTTATATAGCTGTTCCACTTTGTAAGAACATTATACTTATTATACTTTTTCTTAAAGCGTGTCTCCTGGAGCTGGTGTCACATAAGGGTTTTTTTCACTTGACCATTCTTTTTTTCCTGCTCTGAAAATCTGCTTATTGAAACAGTAGCATGACATGGAACAAAATTAACCTCCTTCTTCTGGTAAAAAGCAACTTTTTGTTATTTTGGATTGAGTGCCTACATGTTGAAATGGTGCTTTCAGGTTTTTTATATGAATATGTTCAGGAAATGAGCATGCATTAGCAGAAGATATGAATTTAAAGTGTCTTTGGTTTACTAAATAAAGTGAATATAGATATTCTAATCCAGAATTAAAGTTGCTTTAATTAATTGTAATTTATTTCAGTGCCAAGTTAAAATATCACTGAGTACAAAGTCACTTTCAAGAACAAAGCCCAGTGATTTTAATAGACTCTTCAGGTCATTCAGAGATGTATCTGCAAGGAATTCAGTGCAGAATTATGGAAGGGTCTGAATTTATGGCATGAGATGCTGTTCCAGCTGATAGGTGCACATCCCGAGGGCACAGTACAAGAAATGCAAAGCGAAACCACACTCCCCTTTTTTGGTCTACTGAGCCTTCAGCTGGGACATTTGGGTGCCTGAGTTGTCCTTGGTTAGGACTCAAGACAGGGTAGGGTGGAGGCTGAGGCATGGAGCTGACCTCAGTTTTACTCAGGCTGAAGTTCAACAGCGGCCTCCACACCCCAGGTGCTCAGCCCACAGCACAGAGGCAATGGTGCTCTTTGCAAGGAGCACTGTGAGCTTCAGAAGCTGCTGTTATGGTCTGTATGCACTAAATATAGATTAAGTGAATTGGGTATTTAGAAAAATGCTTTAGCAACACAGAGCTAGAAACTTAACCTGAGGGCTCACGATTGCAAGCTGTGTCTTTCACCTCTGCAGGCAGGGCAGGAGTGTTATGGGACCTCATAAATCACCATAGTCTCTGTAGCATCAATTTACAGCCTGAGATTAGTATTGATATTTTTACTGTCAAAACTGAGGGTTGTTAGAGCTTGCCAGCATAAGAAGGTAGATTCTGCCTTAATGGTTATTATGAAGGACCTGGATAATAACTTCAAAAAAGATACCACAGATTTAGCATGCCTAAGTTGTTAAGATCACGACTGGCTGAGGGAGACAGTCTTGGTGCCATTTCCATCATTACCTCTCTAACTGGGGCTTTATAACAAGTCATCCATTGACCATCATTTAGCCAGACAAACCCCACACAGTTTTTCAGCTGGGGAAGAAATATCTGTCACTCACATTGCTGAGGGGGGAAAAAAACCAAAAGTGAAACTCTGTAAGTGTTTCATCATTGTAGAGGAAGACAGGTTTTTGGGCATCAACCAGAGCTCCTTTTGCACGAGGCTCAGCCCTAAAGCTTTTACACATAGATTATAGGCCATTGTGTGGGTTCAGGCCTCTGAAAAAGACACAAACCATGTTTTTAGTTTAAAGGACAAACCATTAGGAGTGTGCTGACAAAGTCTCCTGCTGGAGCAGCAAGTGATGGTGCCAAAAGACTTCATTGCTGGGATAGATTTAAATCCATTTCCTGCTAGGCTTCTGATATTTATGCTATTGCTTTAGCTAGTGGAGCTGTATTGATCCAGGCTGAGAGTGAAAAAAAAGACAAACCATCCTCCAAACTATCATAGTTATCAGGAAATAAAAAGAAAGGTACAATTCAGTAGTGTGAATTTTCACACAGAGAAGCTGTTGAAAATGGATGAAGCAAGACAGGAACTGAAAGGAACTATTTTTGCAGAACACTTAGGGAGTTATTCCAGAATAGTTTCTATAATTATATGTTAATCCAACTGAACTTTTAAGTGTAGATAATACTCAACTCCTATTCCTAGACAAGTGGTTCATTTCCAAGCCATGCATCTTCTCAGGATCTGCATTAGATGAAAATAGATCATTATGTGCACAGAGAGTTGAAACAAAGATCACTCCAGCCCAGTCCAAATTCAGGTTAGCTTCTCAGTAAAGGCTGAGGATTTTAGTTTTAAATATACTCAATGACAGGGAAAGGCACCAGATTCAGTCCTATTCAGCATAGGGCTAAATTCTAAGCATTGGTGGTCTGTACAGTGCTTCCTTTGAAATCATATCCATATTTTCAGCAGCCTGTAATCAACAGCTGAGCTCTGAGGAGGCTGCATCTCTGAGTTAATGGAGATGCACACTGTGGTTCTAAAGGCTCTGCATGATGGGGTCCTGCTGATGTATAATTTTTGCTATTAATTAAAGGTGATGAGGAAACTTTTCTGAGATTTTCACCAATCCAGTCCACAGCACAGCCCCAAAACAGTTGCATTAGTATGAGTGCAGAGGCAGTGGACTATGTCATAGGTGCAAAAATAAACAGCAGGAACCTCCTAAATCAACTCTGTTGCCAGAGAAAATGCAGAATGGAACTAGGTCCTGATTTTTTTGTCGTGTTTATTATTTTTCAACAGTGTGGATTCTCATGTAACCGTATATTCCCCTTTCTGGAGGAGAATCTTCAGTAATTGTGTGTGTTATTGTTCTGTCTGGGCTTTCAGAAGAAATAATGAATTTGAATAATCAGTTGAAATTGAACTGTAATTTGATAGAAAGTCAAGCAGCCTCTCAGTGTTTCCCGCTGTGTGATTAATACTCTGTAAGGAATGCCTCCTTGTTTGTCATGCAGAAAGCCAAATTTAGACTTTCATTCTTTCTTCTAGAATGAGGGAAAGGGTAAACAAAAAAAATCAATTATAAATGTTCCATTAATAAGGATGAAGATGGAATATATCTATCACTGGGAAAAGCCCTGGCTTGGTTCCCAAGGGACTGTCTCTCAACAGTTTTGGCTTAGCAAAGGCTTGTGAGCAGGCTATTCTTGGGCAGATAAAGAGAGGCTCTGCTGGCAGCACACACTCTGTGGAGGCTTAAAAATCTCTGCAGTATGCTCCCTAGTTTGGTCCAGATGCAATGATTCTCCAGGCACAGTGAAAGACATATTTATTTGATCAAAGTTTTGGAGAAAGCTGTGGGTATTTGGGAGAATAGAAAATGGTAAGAATCACAGCTATTCAAATAACACTGAGAATGGCTTTCCTTTTGTTTCACTGTTACTGCTGAAATATTAATTATAAGCTAGGCTATTTTATTTTATTTAGATTAATGTAAATAAATAATCATATAAAGGCTAGCAGTCTTACTCCCCAGCAAGCACATATGCTACTAGGGTATACTTAAAAGCACAGAAAACTGAACCAAATCATTGCTAAATAGGGAACCACTCCTTGGATTTTCAACACCCTGTATGGAAAGAGTGTCCTCCCACTCCCTCAACAAGAGTATAAATAGTTCTAGTATAATAGTATAAATAGTTCTTCCTACCAGCCCAACAGTAAATTCCAGATGACAATAGTTTGACCAGCTGAGGCTGGTGGTTAGGATTACTACTAACAATGGATAGAGTTAAGCATATTTTATGTAAAGTTTTGGAGAATCAAGGCCAAAATTGGCCTGGTCACCCTCTGATGAACATCTTTAACCTGACATAACACATCTTTAATAACCTCACATCTTTAACCTGTGACATAAACACGTAGGCAATACATGGTATTGCTCTGATTAATTCTCCTGAAATGAATTCCATGTGTGAATTTTTTTTTTCTGGAGTTGCTTGTTCCACTTTAACTGAAACATCCCATTTACTTTGCAGCATAAAACGGCCACAGCTGGTGTTATCTAGGAATAGCTATTTTGTGAAGGCTTAATGAAAAGCATAAGCCCAAGATGTGTGTTTACAACAGGCCCTATTAATTTCCACATGAGCTGAAGATATGTTGAGATTTGTAGGAAGAGTGAGCAGCCCAGAAAAAAAGAGCCCCAAGGCCAGTGATTCTGAATCAGTGATAAGAAGATAGTCTATTTTGTGTTGAAACTGATAACTCAAGACAGAGTGAGTGCTAAATACTACTTCATGGAAGAGAAATTGAAAAAGAATGAAAAGCTTAATCTATTTTATAGACTATAACTTCAACCATTACTTCAAATGCAAATATCTCTCTCTGGTTGCTTCTGTTATTTTCTTCAAATGATGGAGGCAGAATTTCAGCATCTTAAGCTGCTTTCCATCTTTCATCCATGAAATGTATCTCCTCTTGAAAAGCACCAAATGGCAGTCAGTAAGTAGAGGCAACCACTCATCAGGGACAACACAGACATCAACAATGCCTGCATCTCACTGCTGGATTTTTGCCTTTTTTTCTGCCTTTCTTCAGAGAAAAAGATAGCTCAGCTATCTTGAACTCCTGGGCATACCCATGCAGATGGGACTTTTGGGTAAGAATTAAGGGGCAGGCTGGTGTGGGTGACACAGTTGTGGGGGTCTACTACAGACCTCCTGATCAAGGTGAAGAGGTTGATGAGGCCTTCTACAGGCAGCTGAAAGCAGCCTCACAACTTCAGTCCCTAGTCCTCATGGGGGATTTTAACTACCCTGATATCTGCTGGTTGACTCACACAGCCAGCCTTTCACAGTCTAGGAGGTTCCTCCAGTGCATTGATGATAACTTCTTAATGCAGATGGTGGACAAGCCGACTAGAAGAGGAGCGCTGCTGGATCTTATACTAACCAACAAGGAGGGCCTTGTCGAAGAAGTGGTGGTCAATGGCAACCTTGGCTGCAGTGATCATGAGATGGTAGAGTTCAGGATCCTGTGTGGAAGGAACAGAATACCCAGTAGGACCAAAACCCTGGACTTCCACAGGGCAAACTTTGGCCTCCTCAATCAACTGTTAAGAGAAATCCCATGGGACAGGGTGTTAGAAGATAAAGGGGCTCAAGATAGCTGGTCAATATTCAAGGACCACTATTTGCAAGCACAGGATCAGAGCATCCCTATGGTTAGGAAATCTAGTAAGGGAGCTAGGAGACCAGCATGGTTAAAAAAGGAACTGCTGGGAAAACTTAAGTGGAAAAGGAAAATCTACAGATCATGGAAGGGGGGGCTGGTCACTTGGGAGGAATACAGGACTGTCGTCAGAGGATGTAGGGAGGCAATTAGGAAAGCTAAGGCCTCCTTGGAACTTAACCTTGCAAGTCAGGTTAAGGATAATAGAAAGGGCTTTTTCAAATGCATAGCTAGTAAAACTAACGCTAGAGGCAATATTGGCCCACTAAGGGATGAGATGGGAGCCCTGGAGACAGAGGATATAAAGAAGGCAGAGCTTTCTTTGCCTCTGTCTTTACTCCTGCAGAGTTTCCACATGAGCCCCAGATTCATTTAGCCCCAGAAGTAGTCAAGATAGATGAGGAGTTAGACATAGTAGATGAGGATTGGGTTAGGGATCAGCTGAGTAATCTGGACATCCATAAGTCGATGGGTCCAGATGGAATGCATCCAAGGGTGCTGAGGGAGCTGGCGGAGGTCATTGCTAGGCCACTCTCCATCATCTTCAGTAAGTCATGGGTAACAGGAGAGGTGCCTGAGGACTGGAGAATAGCAAATGTCACTCCAGTCTACAAGAAGGGCAAGAAGGAGGACCCGGGTAACTATAGACCGGTCAGCCTCACCTCCATCCCTGGAAAGGTGATGGAACAACTTGTTCTTGTCACTATCTCCAGGCATATCAAGGACATGGGGGTCATCAAGAGCAGTCAGCATGGTTTTATCAAGGGTAAATCATGTTTGACTAACCTCATAGCCTTCTATGAGGAAATTACTAGGTGGATATATGATGGTAGAGCGGTAGATGTGGTTTATCTTGATTTCAGTAAAGCATTTGACACCGTCTCTCACAGCATCCTTGTAGATAAGTTGACCAAGTATGGGTTTGGTGATCAGGTAGTGAGGTGGATCAGGAACTGGTTGAAAGGAAGGAGTCAGAGAGTTGTAGTTAATGGGGCAGAATCTGGTTGGAGGTGTGTGACTAGTGGAGTCCCTCAGGGGTCGGTACTGGGACCGGTGTTGTTCAATATCTTCATCAACGACTTGGATGAGGGTATAGAGTGTACCCTCAGCAAGTTTGCTGATGACACTAAGCTGGGAGGAGTGGCTGACACACCGGAAGGCCGTGCTGCCATTCAGAGAGACTTAGACAGGCTGGAGAGTTGGGCAGGGAGAAACATGATGAAGTTCAACAAGGGGAAGTGTAGAGTTTTGCATTTGGGGAAGAACAACACAATGTCCCAGTATAGGTTGGGGGCTGACCTGCTGGAGAGCAGTGTAGGTGAAAGAGACCTGGGGGTCCTGGTAGACAAGAGGATGACCATGAGCCAGCAATGTGCCCTTGTGGCCAAGAAGGCCAATGGCATCCTGGGGTGCATTAGAAAGGGTGTGGTTAGTAGGTCAAGAGAGGTTCTCCTCCCCCTCTATTCTGCATTGGTGAGGCCGCACCTGGAGTATTGTGTCCAGTTCTGGGCCCCTCAGTTCAAGAAGGACAGGGAAGTGCTTGAAAGAGTCCAGCGCAGAGCTACTAAGATGATTAAGGGAGTGGAACATCTCCCTTATGAGGAAAGGCTGAGGGAGCTGGCTCTCTTTAGTTTGGAGAAAAGGAGACTGAGGGGTGACCTCATCAATGTTTTCAAATATGTAAGGAGTGAGTGTCAGGGAGATGGAGTTAGGCTTTTCTCAGTGATGACCAGTGATAGGACAAGGGGTAATGGGTGTAAATTGGAGCATAGGAGGTTCAAGTTGAATATTCGGAAAAATTTTTTTACTGTAAGGGTGACAGAGCCCTGGAACAGGCTGCCCAGGGGGGTCGTGGAGTCTCCTTCACTGGAGACATTCAAAACCCGCCTGGACACGTTCCTATGTGATGTACTCTAGGTGGCCCTGCTCTGGCAGGGGGGGTTGGACTAGATGATCTTTCGAGGTCCCTTCTAACCCCTATGATTCTATGATTCTATGATTCTATGATTGATGTTCCTCTCTGAGAAATACCCAGAGATCACCATCTAATCAGAGCCACCAGCACCGGGTGGGATGCCAAATGTCATTTCCTTGCACCATCTTCAGCCCCTCTGCCTTCCCACCCAGGCTTGCCTACAGCACTGAAACAACTGCTTCTTTACCACCAGGTAAAACGGTTTGGGGGTTTTTTCCTGGTTATTTTTTACACAGGTCCATTCACTGATCTCATTTTCCGTGTGGCCTCGGGACAGCTTGGGAAGAAACAGTTGTGCCAGACCAAGGAGTGTGAGATGGGTGTGAGTGGCTGAAGGTCAGAACTGCTGAAGTCCCCAAGGGGGACAGCATCCCCAGTGGTCCTGGTGCATGCACAGGTGTAAATGCCTTTGGGTCCCTAGGGGACCACGTGCACACCACGGGCTGTAGCAATCAGCAGATGAAATCACCAATAGCCCATCAATTGCAGCTCTTGCAGAGAAGTTCAGACTCTTGTATAGTCAAGGATAATGGGGCACTTGGACCCTCAGAAGCAACGTTTTAATGTCCCAGTTAGGTATCTTCCAAAGGTAACACCTATCAGCTGGGATGACTTCAAGTAGTATTTAACTTTGATTTTGTTTACTTAGCTTTTCCTCCTGAATTTGATGAGAGCCTGAGGCTGGAAGAGAGCATCAAAAATTAAAGCAAACTCTACAATCCTGTCTCCTGATAGCAGTAATTCTAGCTGTGAATCAGGATTCTCTATGAGAAAAATTGAAATGACATAGTGAATAAGTCCTGCTTGATCAAGTTTCTCATATAGTTTATCATCTTTGCTTCCTTGAGAAGATGATTTCTGAAGGTATATGAGACCCTTTTGACCTTAGAGTTGCCAGCTGGAAGAGGAGATCAATAGAAATTGTAGGACATAATTGTGGAGGTATGTGAATGCATTATTATTATTTTTTTTAAATCAGATCATGACGAGGGAGTTTTATATTGTATTGAAATCCATCCCAAGAAGCTTACAGATAATATTACATAAAGAAATCCTATTTTATTTTTAAGGAATTATTTAAGGGATTTAGAAAAAAAAAAAAATTAATCTCCTAATCTTTAAACCACTGGAAATGGAACAGTAATCACAGGCCTATCTGGAATATCAGGAATTTAAAACACAGATGCCTGGCTCTTCACCTTAAGAATCCTCGAATGCTTATGAATGATATGCTAATTGTGAACCAATCTGCTAACTTGTAAATCTGTAATAACAGGCTTGTTCCATTACAAGCAACAGAACTCTATAAATAATCAGATGAAATTTACTTTTACCTTTACCAGCTATCAGTGTCAGTAATAGCAAGCTGTGCATTCTCCATCAGTGATTATGTTGCTGTGATTAAGTTACTTCTGGTGCTTTAAAAATAACCTTGACTATTCCACTTGTCTCCAAATTGCTTGGCAGGAATCATTCACAAGAGCAGTGCCTGTGTCACACAATACCATTGGAACATTATTGGATTTAAGAATGGTCAGCAAGAAGAGTCCAAAGCACTTTCCAAGATTAGTTACTCAGGAAAAGTGCTTTCCTCAGAAAATACACATTCCTAAGAGGGTGTAATCCACCATCTACTGAAATGCAATTTTACCATGATAGTAGATAGAAAGCAGGGTAGAAAAGCTCTTTGGTAGAAAAATCTCTTAGGACAGTATGTAGCATAATAGCTGTATTGAAGTAAGTTTATCCAACTTGACATTTTTTTCTGAAACTTGCTCTATTTTCTAATGGTATTAACAGTGCTGCAGAAGAGTTGAGTAAGTAAACTGACAAGCTGTGTTTGTCAACCCCGGGTGCTGTTTATTATAGCATACAATTTTACCACTCTGTCTTCCTTCTGACAAGGAGTGGGGATAGTATCATATTGTTTTGTAACAAAAGGCAACTCAACAGGGCCTCCGGATGCTATGTCACTGAACATAAAATGATGCTGCACCTATCCCTTTCATATAACATGTTGTTTTAATTCACCATTCTTACCAGTGTCATGAAATGGCCTGTTAAAATGACAAAACTTGTACTGAAAGTGGTTCATCTGGATGCACTGACCTACCTATGCTATTTTGTTGTTCTCAACAGCCAAAAATTAGCAGCGATCTGTAATCAAGGGCAATGTATTTGACTCCATGTTTTTAGGAAGTCTGAATAATCTCTCAGATATGTCTGAAAAGTCTGCAGTAGAGAGCTGTTAAAAAATGACCTTTCTGAAGAAGGTATATAACGAGCAATTGCAACATTTAATAAGCCAAAACCTAGAATTAAATTGCTAGGAATAGACTGAAAACATCAAAGGAAATTCTTTTCCATGTAACTCAGAGTTACATTGAGTCACCTTTTGCTGCAAAGAAGTTGGGAGGCAAAAACTGTGAATGAGATTTAAAAGCATTTCTGGAGCAGGTATTAGATCAGATGAATACTTAATCTGACCCCAATAGCAGGAAATGTGTTATATATAATTTGAAGGACACATACTCTTATATTCAGTGCTACTGGAATACATATACTGTATTGTAACACAATTTATACCATTCAGATACTGCTTCCAGTACCCTGGTTTTTGAGGAAGAAAGAGAGCATCAGTGAACAGCAGATACTCTTTAAGATGTGAGTGCACCAAAAGGCATCAGTCTCTAAATTTGCACTGTTAAAAAGTAATTATTAGTGTGAATCTGTATACAGATATTATATTATAAAAATATATATTAAGCATAATATATATAATTAATGTTTTATAACATTAAATTACATCTCTATAATTTAAAAAGCAGGCTCCAAAAAAAAATCAGATTCATTTCATAAGGGTACATATTTTTTAGTCCATCAGCTTTATTCTTCAGTCTGCTCTTTTATACTGGTGCATTTGAAATTCAAATGGAGCTGTGGCAGGAAAACCTCTCTGTAACTGCTGTTAAATGGAAACATGGAGAAATCCTTGCTGGCACTCGGCAGGAGGTTTTCATTCAGCCCCTCAGACCAGAACCACTTTCTCCCCTTGAGTGCTACCAGGGCTTTTTTTCTTCAATATGCAGGTCCAGGGCATAGTTTTAAAGTAATGAATGAGAACTGCAGGGCACAAAAGCTTCACAATTGAAGGAGTATCCAGTTCGTGTTACTGTGTCTGGGTGTGGGTGCATGTGTGGGCCTGGCACAGGGGAAATAATCTCTTGGGCTTGAAAAATACCCAAATTTGATGTGGAAAATGTAAACAACAAAATAGGTTGGGTTTTTTTTTTTTTTTCTATTTAGGCCTCAAGCCTGATAAAACAAAACTGTGACATCAGTTAAATTATATTTTTGGCCACTACTTCAATCTTTATCTGTGCTGCTTCTACTATATTCACCAATATAGTGAATATATGCTGAAGCAGCATCCCTGCCGTGTGAGAGGACACGAGATCCCTGTGCCATCCCCTACCTGAGAATATCACCCTTCCCTCCACGAGGCTCCAAGGGAGAGGAAGACATGGAGCAGGCTCTCCTTGGCCAGGGAAGATGAAGCCCCTCCTGCACCTGGGCTCCTCTGCCCGGAACCACAGTGGCTGGAGGCTCTCCAGCCCTGCACAGACCCTGAGCACTTGACACCCTGACATATCCCCTTGGCTAAAATAAGCATCCCGGGACCTGAGCCCATTCCTGGCCCATTCTCCCTGCCTGCAGGGTGACAGCCTTGGGCAAATGGCTCCTGCAGCTCTTCCTGGAGAGCTGACTCCAAGTGAAGTCCACATCTCACTTGGTGCAATAAGTCTGATGGAGATTAACCAGTAAAATGATTTGTCTTTATGAAAATATAGATGATTTGGAGATCCTTACTTTTGAGGTTTCAGCTGCTATTTTGCGCCTTTCTCCAAAATATGTGGCTCTTCAGGATCCTCCTCTTCATGGAAGTGGTCTAATTGAGGGCACGCAACTCTTTTTCTAGAATGACTTTTTTCTCTGGCTCACCCAGTGTTTTTTAATTTTTTAATTTATATTTTTAAGATTTTTTTGGTGTGCTGGCAAAAGACATGAAATAAGGGAGTTCCAGACAAGAGTCTGGCTGGTGTGCTTGTCAGAGCTGCCTTGATTTCTGCTGATCCTCCAGCTGCTGGTTCCATCTGTTGTCTCCTGTTTTTTTTTCATTTGTAAACACCTTGGGGCACAAGCCATTTCTAGTGTGTGAGTCCAAAGGGACTGCTGTGGTGCAGTGCAAATCCTCAGTGTTTCAGCAGTACATATAATATTAAAAATGCTCAGCAAAAGATTTGCAGTGTATTTCCAACCACATCTGAAATAAGACTTCTAATTAATGAATAATCAAGGGTAGTGTAGTGTTTGTTAGCACTCTACTTAAATATACAGAGCTGCTCTGATTTGTGTACTTGATTTGAGGCTTTTTTATTGTCGCTTTGATATTTTTTTTTTCCCAGCTGTTCCTAAAGGGCAGTGTCTGAGTGATTGGTGATCACTTGTCTGTACAAGCTTGCTGTCAAATGCTGATCTACTGAGTAAGAACTGGGCTCGTGGACAGTCTCTCTGAATCACCAAGAATTTCTTGTTCAACAACATTTTGCTCCGGGCTCCTCCTCTTGACTCTTCAGCTGCTCCTCCCAGTGTGACTTACTTTGGTCTCACCTCCTCTTCCCAGTCTGGTCTCTCCCATTTCTCACTTCTCCTCCCTTTGCTTTCTCAATAGCCTCTTCTCCATGCCTTTCAGCCAGATTGTTTTGTGCTCTGTCATGACAGGGCAGAAGCACACCCAAGCCTTTGCCTCCTGCTGTCATCCCCAACACTCATCCACAATGGTCACCTGCAAAGGTGTTGCCAAACTACCCTGCTCCTGGGAAGCAGAACACAGGTTCAGAGGCTGGCTACATCCTCAAGTCCTTGTCTTCATGGAAATGTGTAGCGTTTTAAAGTACCAGTGTAGCTGATGAGGTGTTACACAAGTGACGCTACACTTGTCAGCTGTGCTTATGTTGGTATTGATTCTCATATAAAGAGGTATAACCTTTGTTTTGATTCTCTGTCTTTATGCCATGCAAAATTCTTCCACCACTGATGGTACATGTCTGATTATGAAAATAAAAGACCACCTTTCTAATTGGGATGATTATATTTTGTACAGAAAAAGCCTAATAAGTCACAGAAAGATAAAGGAAAGGAAAATGTGACTGCTATGTAATCGAACTATGGATTAAGTATGATTCTGGACTATAGATCAAATCCTATGATTTCAAAATTCTCAGCAACAACAAAAATAGTAATGTAATTTAAAAGTTTTGCAAAAGCATATCAAGTTTTGATGCAGCTGCATGATGGACATGCAGGATTTCCTCACACCTTACAAAGAAGCTGTCTTGCTGAAGGGGTCTTTCTGAGATGGAGGGAGGCAGAAGGCAACACTGTAGCTGCAGCACATGTTCTGCTTTTTCTACCTACTTAGATTTGGTAGTTTGTTTTATTTTAAATGAGAGTTTCTATATCAGCAACTGTGACTTCTGAGTGCATCAATCTATGAAGAATGTCAGAACTTGCTGCCAAGGATTTTGCTGAAGGCTGGGGAAAAAAACCCTTATGTTTTACTTAATGTGAATTACTGGTAGCAGATATTAATGATGGTATTTATTTGGTAGCAATGCCATTGTAGGTGGTGTAAAGATGCTAAAGCATGATATAGACTTCAACCTTAATGTGTGATTTCCATGCTTCCCCAGGTTTGAAACTGAGAACTGTGCCTTGCCTGTCACTACATAGTATGGTTTTGTTTTGTTTTTAATTTGCTGTGAGAATGAGGATGTTTGTCAGTACTTATGGCTGGGTTGAATTTGGTTAAAAGAAACCCTGGACATCCTCAGGCAAGTTATTGTTTTATAGGAATATGTATTGACACTGTCTACATTTGACTCACTTCTGCCAAGCTCAAGTTAGGGCAGCAACACTACAAAATGCATCCAAAATAAGAGTGTACCGAATGCTGGTACTAAATTCCCTTTGGCATGCACAAACCTCTAGTGCCACTGCTCCCAGTTGCCAGCCTCTCTGCTGCAGGTTGCCAGTGGTGACTGACTGGGTGATCCATATCCCCACCTAGGTTAATAGTGTGAATAGTTTATGCATCAGCCCATGGCCTGGCATCTCAGTTTCAGCTGCAAAGATTTTGGGTTAAGATACCAGGGTCTGGACTGGAACAGCTGAGATGTGGACACATGCTCCTCTGCAGTCCCTGCTGCAAAAAGGGGGAGCTTAGGAAATCAAATGCTGGGATTAGTAACATGATATACCCTGGCAGGGAAATTCAGCAGGGCTCATTTTTTGGATCTTTAAAACTCCTGAGAGCATATTCCAAGTCTTCTGCTTTGGTGTAGTTTGTTTGGTTTTTTGTTATTTTGATTTGGGTTTTGTTTATTATTTTTTATTTTTTTTTTTCTTTCTTTTTCCCTTTTATTTCTCTTTTTACTTTTAAATTTTTTTTTTTAATTTAAATTGAGTTCTGCTCTGGTGAGCCCTGCCAGAGCTGGCCTGTTTTCCCTGGGCTCATGGAGCAGGAAGACAGTAAGAGGACTAACAGAACACTGATGTAGATGACCTGCAGCCACATTAATTATTGATCATGTTAGCAATTGATGAGATGTGCTAAACCGATCTGCAGTAAGATAACATGAATTAAAAGCAATTTAAATATTTAATTTTGAGATCTTTCTACATGACAGGAATTTGGATGAAAGGCTATACGTAAGTCATGATTGGAATCAGCTTTTTGGTAAAGAAGAGTTACCAGGACAAAAGGTATTATTTAAATGTAAATTATGACTTAGTAGAGGGAAAACATCTTGCAGATAAACGTTTTAATAAGTGACTGGAAAGCTTTCTAGATGAAAGTATTTAAATACATGATGATAGACGGAGATTTTCTTCTTCTAAGTTCAATTTCTGTCTATTTTACTTTAATTAAACCTTGCTGCATCCGAGGTAGTGCATGAGGCACTCTAGAGAGAGAGACTGAAAGGCTGTAGGAAGTGAAGGAGGACTATTGGCTGAAACTCCATATGCTTTCTGCAGCATTACAGCACTGTACAGCTGGAGCACAGCTTGAGTGAAATGAATCTGTAGATGACTGGTGAGAGGAAGTAAGGGGGCTAGTTCTGACATAGGAGATATATATACATGTGTGTGTATATATATGTATCAGGCAAAAGAATTAGCTGATGATTCTGCAAAGGGGCTTGTAATAGTAGGGGAGGACTCAGGGAGCAAGTGCCCTACATGTCAGCAGCACCAGTTTAGGTACTTTTGACAGGCAGATAAGTCTCGTTGAATAAAAAGCTCAGCATCACCCCATCTGAAGAAGAGCCACTCAAACCTCCTCAGCATGCTCTGATTGTGCTGCATTGCCCTACAAACTTTTTTGAAGGCCTTTGTGGCATTGTTAATACAGTTTTGAAGGCTGGCATGTCATCTTGATTGGCTTAGGTGCCAGATTTCTAAATAAATTCTTCCCAGGCTTCTCCCAGCCTCTCCACAGAGAAACATCCTTAATGTAAAGCAGGCCTGGTCCTGAAAGCGGAACTGTGTTTTATTTCATCTTTATTGTGCATCCAGGCGAGAGTTATCTTCAGTGAGGAAGCTCCTGCTTACTGCAGTTTCTTCCTTCCCTTTTGTCTCACTTCATTCCTCCATGTACAGGGGAGCACTTTGGCAGCTGAGGCTATTATTTGTCTTGCTTTTTCTCACCCTTCACAAAGGCTGTCCTCTGCTTAACATGCACATTTTTTTTCCCCTTCAGAACCATTTTCCTCCGTAGGCTCCCCGAGCTGGCCAGCTGCCAAACAGTAGGGTGAGCTGCATGAAAAAGCCTTGATCATTGACAGGCTGTCTTACAATTTCTTTCTTGTATTCAAGATGCAGATGGATGTTATTAGAAAGGTTTTTACTTCGAATGTGAGCGGCTTGACCACATGCCCAAGATTAGTGTTCAGTACTCATATAATGCTTCTCATCCTCAAAAGCGCTTTACAAGCACCAGCCTCAGAATGCCCCTGAGAGGTAGGTGCACATGTTTTGTTATGTGCTTTATAACAAGGGGGGACACATGTTAGTGATTCCTTCAAATATGTGTCACACAGCAAGTATTACAAAGGAAGCAAACCTTTATATTTTCTTAATGCTCTTCTGTGATGTTTTCCTGCTTAAAAAAATTACAGGATTTAACCATGGCAGCGTGTTTTTCCATGCAAAAACATTACTAGTGGCATAAAAAATTAAAAAGTATCTTGTTGTAATACTACTAGATAAATCTTCAGGATTTCTAAAATGCATGAGGAAATTTTGTGCTGCAGTAAGCTTCAATTAATATAGCAGAACTGGAGCATAAGGGGATCATCAAAGAGACCCAAGTTTGATAGAAGATTTGGAGCACTTACATCAAACTTCCAAACAGAGGCAAATGTTTTTAGAAGTGATGAAAAATGCCTGTCTTCTCAGCTGAAAAAGCACTGAAGGAATTTTTTTTCTGCTTTAACTGCATTATCATAATTAAAACAACTACATGAACAGCATTAGTCACAGTATGAACTTCTTTCTCCCAAAACTTCTTGTAATACCGTATCTTATTTTAGTGTGGGGGCTGAGATAAGCTGTAGCTGTGAAAGGCATCTTTATAAAAACGTATTCTCACTGAGCTTTCACTGGCATGGCTACTTGCACAGTGAGGCAAAAGAACATTTCAATTTTTGACCAGCATACATAATCTGGCTAGGGCCAAGATAACTCTTTGAGGTGTGGTTTCTAAACATGGTGCATAAGCCCCTGAAGGGTGTTTAAGAATCAGCATTAAGGTCTTTATAGCCTCAGAGCCTGCACAGGCAGCAGAAGGAAATTATCTAGGAAAGCAATAGCCACCTTAGCCCCAGAGGAACAGTTACTAAGGCTGTGAGATGGTGAGCCATTTGCCCTGAATAAATGAGAAGGGGTGGTAGGAGCCAGCTATGAGTACAATGATTTGCTTTTTAGACACACACCTACTTTATGCTTTCTGGGTATACAGGTTGAGAATAGCCTGCCTAGTTCAAGCCATGAGGAGGATAAAGTTAGATAGGATAAAGCAAGTGTTTGTTTTAATTCTGCTCCATATTTCCTATTGTTTTTAAGTTCTGTTTTCTTTAAGATTTATTTTTTTCCCCACTGAGTAAATAATTGCATAATTATGTCCAGTGAAAGAGAGGACTCTGCAGCATCTGAGGAAAGATGTTGAGAATTAGTAGTGAACTCTCTTGTGCCACTGAGAGGACTGTCTTCTCATGCTGCATATAGTAGGGCAAAGGAGTTGAAGGGACTAAACTAGTCATGCTTTCTTAACCCCAAAAAGATTTTCTATTTGTTTTCCAAAACAGTTCTGCAGTCAGATCTTATTTTCTTCTTGCTGCTTTGGGTAAGGTATCTGGCCCAGGAAACTACCCTGAAGAAGAGGGAAATGTAATTTTTTTCTTGGTTTTCTGACCACCATACAGTGTTTCAGATGAACTAAGAGAACCGATGGGCAGATAATTTAAAGAAATGTATTTGGGAAGGAATTACAGTTATCTTATTTTTATGGATTTCACATCTGCTGCCTTTAATGTTAGCTACCCAATTTCACTTTGTATCATGTAAGTAAATCTCCACCAATTAAGCATTTTTATTCTATGACTTCAAAAATCTTACAAATGCCTGCTAAAGGCTGATACTGTACAATTTAACATCAGACATTTGGGGCAAAGAGATGCTCTACCAGAGTTATGATGTACCTGTATGGTTTTGATGAAAAAACATATGTATGTTCATTGCAAAACCATGAAGTGTTTAAGATCTCAATGCTATGTAATGTATATAGTAGTAGTAGTAGTTTTACTTCTCCTTAAGATTTACAAAAAAAAACGTTTGCAAGCATTGCACTAGGTTCAGGCCACCTGTGCGTCATTTTTTTTTTCAAATGCCATCACATCTTCATCTACCTGCAAAATGCTTCCCTATTTCACATAAGATTTTTGGAAATGTTGGTTTTGGGGCTCCCACGAAGTGAAGTGCAACTTGATTTCCATACCATTATTACTGGTTTAAAAAAAAAAAAGTTACATATTTGCTTGAAAGGCCCCTCTTCGTATTTTGAGGGTGTTCTAATGTGTGTTTTTAATGAATTGTATTTATATTACCCAGGACTACGAACTCATTATCTGGCTCAGAGATTTACATTATATTGAGAGAGACCCATCCTAAAAGTATATTAGTGCTGAGTCTGAGTTAAGAATTACAAGTATTGCTAATAAAACCTGAAAAAGTCTATCTGAATATAACAAAATACCCATGCAAATACTTACCTTCTGGAGTATTGGTATGATTTTTGGAATACAAGGGACCAAGACCAAATTAATTGAAGATTAAATTTTCTCTTGTACATCATCTCCTCTCCTTCACAGCAAGAAGAATCTAACTTCATACCTGAATGCAATACTAATGCAAAGGCTGGAGGCAAAGTTGTTAGCTGTTCACATCAATGGAATGAGTTTATACAGCTTACTTCCACCTGAGAGAAGAGCCATTTAAAAATTTTGTGCATTGCTAACATGACACAGATGCCACCACTGGGTGAACAGAGGCAAGATTCTTTGTTTGTCATGCACCCCTTCCCTGAGATGCAGCTGAGCCTAAGTTAGGAAGGTCTCTCTTTCCAGGGGTTTAAAACAGTGCATAGTGTGTTTTTTTAGCTAGAGTCCAAGAGAGCCATACCTGTCATCTGTCGCAGCTCTGTGAGAACTTCAGGCAACCCCAATGGGGATCAGAGCTGAGGAGAAGCTACTTGGCTGCTTTAAACTTGCAGGATTTTCCTGAACTCACTGAAATACATGGATTTTAGTCAGATAAGGACCTGGGCTGTCATGCAAAGACTTACTGAAGTAGAAGAAATTATCTGCTCTCACCTGCTCTCCTGCAGAAGAATTTGCTTCCTCATGTGGACAGTCATTGCCCACGAACAGGAGAGTGTGGAGCCAGTCCCACCCTTCAGCTTATTTGAGGGAGGATACTTCTCAAGCATTTCAAGACTTCCTTATCCCAAGGACTAAATACACTGAGCTGTCTGCATTCCAGCTAGCTCGACCTGAAGGAAGAGAAGCAGAATTTAAATATGGATAAGAGGAGTGTGTTTTACTGTGGCAGCAGACAGCACTCTTGTCATGCTAGCCTGATGCCAGCATATATCAACTGTCCCTTCAGTTGTTAATAGTACAAAAAAAAAGGGGAAAATTCCTAGCAAAGAGCTTCCCTTTGACAAAATCTTTAAGAGTTCATGTGCTTTTCAGAAATGTGCATCCTCTAAACAGTCACTTGATTTCCTACAAAATGCTGATCCCAACTACCTCTTTCTCTGCAATTGCTTCCCACATTTCAGTTTCTCTTCCTGGCCCAGGAAACACTTTTACAAGATATACTTGGTCGGCTGCAGATCTTCATTGGCAACTTCCCCATGCTAGTTGCTCAGCTAAGCACAGCAACAGAGACCCAGTGTTTTCATCTTTATCTTATTTTTTTTAGTTTGTTCTGGAAATCAAAAGTGATCCAGGCAGCAGGGTCCCATGTTTTTTCAGAAGCAGTACAAGAGAATAATGGATGTTCTCAGCACAAATCTGTTGTTGAAGACTTTATCACAGCTACCTGCTGAATATTTAGAGAGTAATATGAGTATCTGCTTCATAAATGAAACAAATAGCAGAATTAATTAAAAAAAAAAAAAAGAAAAAAAAATGAAGGAAAGTGATTGTTGCTGTCTGTCTTAAATACCATCCAAGTAACACAAGGAAGACACTGTGTAAATTTTTACCCATAGTTAGTGATTGCTTACCTGTGCAGTGCTGGTTTTTTGTCTGTTCCTTCATGTTTTGGTATTAATCAAGGATTTTTTGATCCAGCTGAATTCAGTGCTTGCATTTCTCATTATGCATTTGCACAGAAGCAGCTGGAGATCCACTGAAAATAGAGATCCCTTTTTATTATGTTCCCTACACAGAAAGAAACAGAAAGCATTAATTTTCACTGCTGTCATTACTGGTGATGGTAGATTCTGTGGGGGAAAAAAAAAAAGCACTTGGTCATAACAACATTTTGACCACAAACTATTTATTTTTCTATGATATGTCTAATAAGGATATTCTTGCACTACGGGTGAAGTGAGAAGCTCTGCAGACACAGAGTCAGGCATACTGGCAGGAACTACTGGGACAGTTCCATGGCAAGTTTAGATCACCTTGGGAGTTTTCCTCAGTGTGGATCTATCTGTAATAAGCTCTCTTGGGATGAGGTAAAACCAAATTTTAATGCCATTTTATTCCAGGTACTAAATGCCTTCTTCCTGGAAAAAACAAATGCAAGTTAAATTGATGGAGTGTGGTGTCACTGATTTGTAAGTAACAAAAATATTAACTTTCCTAGTGTTTACTGAACTTTATTTAGAGTTAATTCTCTCTGTTTAAATTTGTACCTAGTACTTGTCACATTATGATATAGGTGTGAATGTGCTTTGCTAGGTTTCACTCAAGTTGACACCCACACATCCCCATATGCTTTGAGCAGAGCTACACAGTGACTGGAGGATGAAGAAAACTGAACTGCACAGACAATGTACACAACAACTATTAATTTGAAACGCAGGGAATAATTCATAAAGGTTGTTAGGAAGCAATGTAAATGCAAATGCTCCTCTAATGAGCACTGGTAGTATCATGTTGGAGCCTATTTGTGACACAGCACAGTGTGTTGAAGGGAGCAGGGGAGAGTGCAGATGATTCCTCTGGAAGATGGTGACAAGAGTAAAGAGGTGAAAGCTGCTGGGAATGCAGTATTCAGGGACTCAGTCCAAGGAATAATTCCAGCATGAACTGACTTAGCAGCGCAGTAAGCAATGCTTGGTGGCTGAGCGAGGACAGGCAATATCTGGAATAATTAATCAATAATCCATTATGGAAAAATGCTACCAGCTGTAAACTTAATTTGTAGAATAATGCCCTGTGGTAATGCCAGAAGTTATAAATATATTCATATTTTATGAAACAGCTCGTATAGTCTGAAGCCAAACACTTCAATCATATGTGATAAAGCTGAGGGTTTTTTTATAAAGGCTTCTGATAGTAGGCAGTGAAAATCAGGCAATCAGTAGGGAATCCTAATACTGAAAATAGCACATTTGGAGTGAAGGGTCTTAATAACAATGTTAACATCAAATTTTGTTCTTATAAATATTTAACATCCTTGTGCAGGAATAAGATTCCTACCTCCAGTGCATTTCATTTTCCCTGTAGAGCTCTACATATTTTATTTATCATTATGCGTGATCTATTAGACAACTTTATAATCTTACAGCGTTTTAGTAAAAGCAGCGTTGTTGGTTTTTAATAATCACCTGGATATCTACCATTAATACGTATGAGTTAAATTCTTTTAGAAACTTGGCCAGCTTTGAATAAATAGAAATCCTATCAGATTGACTTCCAGACAATTTCCCTCTTCATACTTCACCACAATCAAATAATGTTTGGGTTGTAGAAACTTCAAAAGATTATTTGAAATTACTTAATTACAGTTATTTTAGAAAGAGTATGTTTGTTTTCTCTTCTAGGAAAGAGATTGACTTTAAAACAAACTACCAAAATTCACATTTGAGCTTTAATTTGGTCAACAATTAATATTTCAAAGGCAGATAATAAGAATGAAATATTTTTTCTGTATTTGGGATGCTGCTTACTGAAATATAATATTAAAACTGTATGTGACACTGAATACATAGTTCACAAAACCATGTTATAATTTAAACAGCTGAAAGCACCTTTCTATATATCCTGCCTGTATTTTTAACCTGTATATAATTCAGAAAGTGTCATCTACCTGAAAGGACCAGGAGTTTATTCCATCTGAGATCTTTGCCATAGTGTGGTGGGTGCAATTCAGGAGCCACAGGAGGTCACCTCTCCTTCCTCACAGCCTTCTCTGGAGGCACCAGTATCCCACCAGCTGCTGGGAGCTTTGTGCCATCCCACTGAGATAACTGGTTTCACTACACATCCCCATGGTGACAAAAAATGCTCTGTTTCTGTTTAATTTTCCATTTAAAAAAACACCAAAATGCTGTTAGTGTTACTGTTAACAGGACTTTGCAGTGCTTTCATTATGGCTCAGAATGCTTTACCTAAGAAGCAGAGTCAATGCTCTTGTGCCTCTCTTTGCAGGAGGAGGAGCTGGAGGACATATGGTATTGAAGCAAAGTCCTGAATGCCACTTCCCCAGTTGAGGTCCCAGAGTAGGAGACTCACTATTGTCTCCCATCACTTCCACCCTGAGAGATAAGGGGAACCACTGTATCATGGGCACAAGCACAGATGACTCTTCTGTAGATGCACCTGAGCTTACTTCAGAAATACAGGCTTGACCATCAAGAAAGGGTTCCTGTGAATTTGTTCAGTGTTGACACAGTCTGTAGCAGGGGGGCCATGCCTGCCAGGAGGTGCTGCAATAGGGATTTCAGCCACCTTTCCTTTTATCTGGGCACCTTTATCAGTGCAGCTGCAGGAAATGGTGTGCTGGCTGGGAATTCCTCTCCAACCACCATGGAAATCACTTCAGGCTGCTCCCTGAGCTGCAGCTGCTGGTGTTAAACTACCTAGTTAAAGCTGGTTTGCATACATTTGCAGCTACAGCAGAAGCTGAATGATAAATATACCCAAAAGTAGCTCTGCAAATAGTAGAAAATTCTTAATTAATATGTGAAATCCATTATAGTAGTCAGGAATTATTTTTTTCCTTTTAAGAAAAAGACAAAAACTTCTGTATGGCCACAGGCCAGGCTCTTTTTTATAGCCTTGTGAATTTTGTACTGCTTTACAAGTACAAAAGAACCATAAACCAATAGTAAACATTCAAGAATTGTTTTAGCATGGACTTTGTCAACTCACTGTTCAGGTATACAGGGTGGTGGCTATATACTGTGCATATGGACTAGTGACTGTGAGTTGACAAATAGCCATGTAACTAGAGGATGTTGTGTAAAAAACCTTAATAAATAAAAAAAACTCAAACAAACAGACCAACCCACATGCCCTTCATCATATTGTAAAAGGTGATAAAAACTCTAGTTCCAAGTGGTAATAATACTATCCATATATAAATCCCAAAAGGTGAGGACAGTGTTCTTGGAAAATATTGCCTTCCTAGAGCATAGAGTCTAAGAAAATTTCCACTTGGTAGTGGCTTTCCTTGTACCTGAAATCATTCATCTATGACTTAAAATCCAATAAAATTGGCTTCTGCTCAGCCCAGTGGGGATGGCTGCTATTCTCAAGGTCCCTTATGAAATGGTTTGCCAGGATGGTACCTCTGTTCCCCTTTGCTGTCCACCTGCATGAACCTTTATGAAAACAACTTTCCATGGTTTCTGAGAAGGTGCCAGGAGAGAGCTGGGGAGGAAATGGGCAGTTCTGAGTACTGAGTGCCTCGGGAATCTTCTTCAGCTGCCACGCTCTCTCCAGAAGACAGATGAAAATGAGTGTTTATCCAAAGAAAGGGGATAAAAGAACATCCATGGGGTTATATCCATTCCAGCTGTATATAATTTACTAAACTCCCCAAAGAGGCAATGATCTGTTTTCCTACCAGGGCATAATGGCCTCCCCTGACTAAACTAAGCATTTACCTGTGGGTGACTGATAACTGGTGTTATGAATTAAAAGCTGTGTGGCTAAGTCAAGTGCAAGCCTTTGAAAGTGAGAGTATCTTTTTAAAAATGAGTGTTAGCAAATTAACAAAGAGTCAATAGAATAGAAATGTTGAATTTGTTTCCCTGGCATTTCAGAAGCTGACCTGACCATTTCCATTTATACCTCAAAAGAAACAGAGATATTAAGGAAGGCAGAAATTCTGTGTTTCTGAAGTAAAATATTTTTCAAGAATACCTTAGCATAGTGCTTAGTTATAGCTATTTGAAAGGATATTATGCTGAACTGTAATATTTTGACTTGCAGCCTTTTTATATTGCTGAAATATCAATTCTGTATGTACTGAATGTAATGTACATGGTTAACTCTTAGTTTCCTGTCTAATATTGGGTAGGAAACCTATGTAATGTCATAACATGACCAGTGGAAAAAAAGCCCTAAAAAGAAAAAATAAAAATCCCTTGTAAATCATTCTGGATACAGAAGAATGAGGAATAACCAAAAAGCAAATGCAAAATGAATGGCAGTTCATGGTATGTGTGTGTATTTTAAAGGATACTGATTTACTGTTGAAGTTAGAAACCAAGACAGATAGTGAAACTAAGTGAATGTGAAAGCTGCAAAAATGTTTGATGCTATAAACTGTATTTTGTTGAATATTTGCATGAAAAATATGAGTTTTGTGTGATTAAAGGGGGGGTGTTCTCTAATAACTATTGTTCTAGCTCTGTATCTTGATGATTATGTATTTGCTGGTTTTTTTCCTGTTCAAGTGTAAGAACTATTCTAATTCCAGATAGAAAAAAACGCCATACAAAACAGCATACAGGACAGACTTGTATCCCCAGTGGAGAATATAAACAATCAGAAATGTTTGCATTAGGCAAATACATTGCTTACAGTCACTAAAAAGGTGTCAATGCAACACATCCTTACACACAAGAAAGTGTTGAATGCATTTGTACCTAATTCTGTAGCTTTCATTCATTCCTATCTTGAACAGTTCATGTAATGTGTGGTAGACCATGGATATATGTCTATAAACATCAAGATTTATTACATATAAAAAGAGTCCCCAGAAATCCCAACTACTTCAAGTCTAATATTGCTGTGAATCATAGGTATTGTGTCGCCAGATAACACAACAAAAAATTAGTAGCAGTGAAACACTTTACTTAATGCTGTTAGAGCTAATAGGTCTGAAACGAAAGGTAATTGCATATTAAAATAGAGTGGGTAGCTCTGTTTTGATGGAGAGATACGAAGATGTCAGGCAAGCTACTCTGTAGCAGGAGCGAATGGGTGCCCTGCAGTGACTGAGGATCGGAGCCCAGGAGAGCATTCCTTGCATTCCTGCAGCACTTGTCCTATACAAATACCCCACAACAAAAGGGAATCTCAGCACTCCGCACTACCAACTCCAGTGCAACACCAATTCCAGTTCGTAAATCGAGCTTCAGAAAAGCTGGCACTTTGCTATAGCTGCAGGCTTGATTATTTTGAAGAAATTATATGTTCTGAATGATGAATGTGAGGCATATTTGAAACTTTTTTTTTTTTTGGGGGGGGGGGAAGGACATAACACTTTCAATCTGTTCATTAAAAAATATAATAAATAATCACCCTTAAGGACTACTAATAAGTACTGACAAGCAAGATGCAGTCAAGATATGGAGCCCTCTTTGGTCTTTTCCCATGGTCTGCCCCGTAGTACCTATAATAGCTGCAGAAATATTTTGCTGACGCATACGAGACAGATTAGACCAAAGAGTTATCTTTGTTAATGAGGCAAATGTAGAAATTCAGTGGGTTAAGATTACTATCTAAAGACACAGCCTGTTTGAGAGCCATGTGTATCTAGAAGCATAAGATTTTGTCTCCTGAGACCAGCAGTGTATGTTTTGTGAGGAAAACAAAGCGTGTTTATCCCTGTAAATTTTTGCAAATAAAAAATACAAATTACACTACTTTACTTGGGATTAAAATGTGTAAACCCCTGCTAGTGAATGGAAATCAGAGAGTTTTCTTAATGTTGACATTATTTACATTGCATGATCCATATCAGCAAAGGGTACACATCGCTTGTGAAAGCAAATACATTAATAGTATTACACTGCCGTTAATGGCACATTAATAATACTTGCATGATTTATATTTGTCAAGCTGCTGTTGAGATTTTCTCAGCTTCTTGGTAAACAAAGAAAATCAGCCATGTTGCAAGACTTTTATTCTTTAGAAACTTCGAGTTTCTAAACGTGAGAACAAGCCGCTGGATAACCCCACCCTGGAAAGTGTTAAATTGAAGATTTCACACCCTTCCCTTTCTCCATTTTACCCCATGTAGCAATGACAGGGGACAGCCGGCTGACGCGGATTACTTTGGAGAAGACTGACAACAGGTGGCCTCCCCAAAACGGGGAGTCCCTAGAACCAGCAGATTAAGTTTGGTGGGTTTTTTTTTTCTTTCTTTTTGAATTTTTAATGTCCAGCTTGCTCATCACCGATATCCGTGAGATGCATCACCGAAGCTGTGGTGATGCGCGTCCCTCGGGACGACGGCGACAGCCGGGCGATCTTTTTTGGGGGATAAGAACGACAGGGATGGCTTCCTAGGGTGGGTGAGTGGGGGATTATCCTAAGGAAACACTGCGGGGTGGGGAGCGGGTATCTGGGGGGCCGCGGCTGGCGGGACACCCCAGAGACCCGCCCCCCCTTCCCCGTCCCGTCCCGCCCCGACCCGCCCCCCCGCCGCTCCGCCTCCCCGAGCCAGCAACTTCCCCGTCGCCGAGGCGGGCGTGGAGCCCCTCATCATCCCGGATGGGAAGAGGAGGAAGAAGAAGAAGAGGAGGAGAAGAAGGAGGAGGAGGCGGAGGAGAAGAAGGAGAAGAGGAGGAAGAAGAGAAGCAACGACGACGTTCCCCGGGGGGATGCGGCGGAGCGGGCCGGCGGGAGGCGTAGAGCCGGTTCGGGTGGGATCGCCGAGCCCTTGTCACCGACGCTACTGGCGGGGCTCGGCCGCCGCCTCCTTCTCCGGGCGGCGGCGCTGCTGAGCCCGCGGTGTCTCCGCGCCGCGCCGCCTCCCAGCTCCTCGCCCAGCGGAGGCTGCGGCCGCGCAGCCCGCAGCGCCAGGCCGCGGCCGGTCCTCCCCCATTCCCTCCCTGGCCGGTGGTGGAGCCGGGGCAGGCGGCTGGAGGCAGGAGAGGCGCGATGGCGTCCTACGTGGATAACAGCTTCCGCCAGGCGGTGATGAAGAACCCGGCGGAGAGGAGCCCCCAGGTAGGCAGACCCGGACCCCGCGGCTCCCTCACAGCGCCCCGCTGCTCTCCGCCGGCGCGCCCGCCCCGCGCAGCCCCGCCGGAGAGGAGGAGGAGGAGGGAGAGCCCAGCAGCTCCACGGCCCCGCTTCTGGGGGATCGGAGCAGCTCAGGCGCGGGCTTCACACCCCCCACCGCCGCCACCTCCCCACCCCCCCTCCCCAGCGTGAATTCCCGGGCAACAGGAAAGGAAGAAATGCACTAATGTGAACAACTTTCCTCGCACTCCCTAATTTTGGGGGTGGAGGGGAGGGAGAGCGAGGAACACCCGCTGAGTTTATTTTGAAGGTTGCTTCCGGTAACAAGAAGAATGCGCTTAAACAAAACAAAACAAAAACCCAAATTATTCTGTTCTGTTGTTACCCCGCGGTACGCGGTGGCTCTGGATTTGAATTCGATCCCTACTTTTACATAGCTGGCTGGAGCTGGCAGCGCTGTTTCATAATGTTGGGGCTGAGGTCAGTGGTATTCTTGGCAAGTCCTTGCTCTCCAAAGTAGGGTGAAATCCTTACACAATGGCACCAGGCAGGAATTTTTTAGATACCTGCGCCGGGCTCCTGGAGCCCTCTTTGTTGGAGCACTATGCGAGATGAAGCTGTTTGTAAGCATAATTGCACATGGAGAGGCTGTGAAAGGTTAAACTGGGGACTGGAGTGTGTATAGAAACATTTTGACTTAACATGACCTGAAAAACAACTAAACTGAACGAGTTCCTTCTGCTGCCGAATGGTTGCTGCAGTGGCTGTTGCTGCCAACTGTCTAAAGACTAATAAGCTTTACACTGATCCCCGCATCAAGCTGCGGTTCAATAGCTAATGATACAAGGAGTTACTTTGCTTGGAGTTGTAATGCCATCTGCCCTATTTTCTAAAGGCTTGTGCTGCTCTCTGAGCAGTCCCTGTGTTCTGTTTTTGGGGAAGAGATGGTATTACTGATTCTTTTGGCAGGCGGCTGATTGGCTGGTGTCGTTTTCAAATTGGGGGCAAAGAGGAAACCTTGACTTTCGGTCGGCACCCATAAGTCATTTCTCCTACTATAGATACGTCATTGTGGTAATGTTATTTTTACCCTCGTGCTCATGGAATACGTGTGAAAAACCCCAGCCTCCCATGGAAAAATATACTGAGCGCATAGGCATCATAGTTAGTGTGTCTTTTTTGCAAATCTTCCCTTTTTTCCTTTTTTTCTTCCCCCCCCCCCCAGTAGAAAAAGCTGCTACTGGAATGTGTTTTTGTGCTACTAAAGTTGTTTCTCTGTCCTTGTTTGACCTTTTCCAAATGTCTGTTTGTCTTCAGTGCTGGACCCAGCCCTTCAGTGTATTGTGAAAGCTGGAGGACACAAAGTGCTCTCCCCTGGGGAAGACACTCTCTGCAAACTTGTAGGGAGTTCCCTCAAGTTGGTAGAGGCTTAAATTCCAGCCAGCAGAGCCTGCCAGTGGCATCCAGCCTCAGGAGATGGTTATCGAAGAATGGCATGGTGTTCAGGAGAAGTGACACTGGCAGATGCTCGGAAACCAGTTAGTCAGGTAGTGGGGCCACCAGGCTGGGCTTGTGACAAGATCTGTGCCATGGGAACTGTTAACCTTTCTCCTGTCTGGTTGGTTGACCCTGCTCTCCAGAAAGGATAACAAAAAAAAAAAAAAAAAAAAAAAAAAGAGAGAGAGAGAGACTGAATGTAAGTGAAGAAATCAACCCTAATGCAGGGATAAAGCTGGTGTGAAGGACATGGAGCAGTCAGCTTTGTCAGGAACACCAGGTCTGCTTTAGTGCTGTATGACTTCCCAAATTAGCAGACTGGAAGCCTGCTGGCAATAGCCACAGGAAAAGAAACCTACCCTTAAATCCATGAAGCTGACACTGGCCAAAGTAATTCACAAATAAGACCAAATTTATGGGAAACACTCGAAATACTTGAAACTGGTGATTGATCAGATGTGCTATTGCTCCTATGTGCTCCTATTGCTGCTGGAGAGAGCAGGGCTTGCAGCAGAAAACCTGGTTGGCATTTTTGCCAACTGCTCGTGTTGAATTATGTATGTTGAAGAGTTTTCTAAGGCTGGTTTTCTGTTCTGAAAATTTGCTTTTATTTTACATCAGCAGTGAAATTTGAAAGAAATATTTTTATGCTTCATATTTTTCAGTCATGGAGTAAAACAATAAGAAAAAAAAATTTCTGTAGAAAGACATGAAGTGGAAAGAGAATGTATTTATTATGTACATGTTAGTACAGGAAATGGCAAGAGGTGTATGTCAGTAGCGTGCTCGCTGCTTACTTGATCAACTGACAAACTGGGACTCAGTTTCTCACAGGTCACAAAGAGGTAAATGTGTGTTTGACGTTACTGTTCACCTTGGATGGTTGCGGTGCAAATTTGGCAAAATGTCTTCACTGCATGCTCAGTGGGATAGCCAGCTCCTGTTTGTGTCCACAGCGTTGAGAACTGCAAAATCTGATGTACATTGTCAGAGAAAGCAAACTTTATTTTGCATGAACTTATGAAGTGCAAAAGTCTCTAATTTTGGGCTGGAAAGACTTTTTTTTTTTTTTTTTTTAAGTAAACCATGTATTCTGCAGTTGCTTAATCTTAGAAATCTATCTTGCATCTTAGAAAACAGGCAATTCTACGCTGCTGTAATGTAATCTGAAAAAAAATAGGGCTGTTTTTATTTTCAAACAAGAGAAATGGAGGCCTGATCTTTCTTTATCCAAACAACTCATTTGCATGGCATGGTATATGAATAACTAGTTACCTCAGAAGCTCCACATACTGCTGCACTGTTTTCATGCCACGTAGTGTCGTCTGCAGGAAGAAATTTTTTTAATGTATGCCTTGTATGTTAGGTGCTTAAGTCATTTTTCTGGAAACTGCTGGTTTGATACATTGAGGCAATTCAGTATAGTTATGAATAGCAGTGAAGTGTCAGCATCAGACCATATCAGGAGAGGGGAGGGGGGAACTGTACAGTTACCCTTAGTTGGATGCTACTGCGTCATTTAATGTCAGGAGACATCTAAACAGGATGCCATTGTTAAGCAGATATTCCCTTCTCAAGCACTCAAGAGGAACAATGGTTTAATTATAGGATGTACCTATGCTTTTTTCCAAATAAACTTTCAGCTTGTTCCCCAGTTGGGTTATTTTTATACTTGTGACCAGTGGTAGCATGATTGTGTGCAATCTTCAGATAAGCCAGGAATGAACATTTCCTTCTTGCCATAGTGATCTCTTAGCAAATAAACACAAGGCAGTCTAGTTTCATGGGATCGTAGGAAATAAACATTTTATTTGTGAGCCTACCATAAGGATTATTCCGAGTCTTTAAATTCATGCTTATTGTATGTATGTGTATCAAATACACTTAAGGACTAAAATTACCATTTTCACAAGAGCCTATTTGTAATTTCTTTCATTAGGAAAAAAGTATTTATGAGCTTGGGTTTTGCTTTCAAGGATTTTTTTGGTTTTTTGTTTGTTTTTTACTGTCAACATGCATGTTAACTTATTTTTTTGATGCTAGTATTTAGCCAGAAAGGGGGTAATGCTGTTACCATGCAGCTGACAGGAGTGGAATGCTGAGAACTGGTTCTGTTACAAAGTTCTCGTGCTTGTTCTCTCTGAGATCTGACACCCTGAAAAGCATGGGGCTGTGACAGCTGATACCTGATATTTGGCTGTATTACATTGATAGAATGGTCTTTCCACCACGTGACTTAGGGCTTTTTGGTTATTCAGGAGTACCTTTAGTTTGCAAAATTTGGTGTTCTGGGTTTTGATGGTCGAGCCTGTTCGGAGAACAAAGACTCCTACCTGCGCTTCTCATGGTAGAGTTCAGGCTTTCTGCTGTCTACAGTAACTAATTCTCAAGTTTGGGCATGATTCTTAAATTTTTGTTAACATTTTGACCATGGTTAGTAATGCAGCTTAATGAACAAGGGCTGCTGGAAGTTCTTGGTAAAGGCACTTTCCTGTTGCTTGGCAGTTGGCTTGAAGTGAAGCTGCCATCATAAAGTCAGCTGTAAGGGTAGTTGGTCTGAGCAAGTGAAAAAGCCCTCTAGATGCTACAGAGTTTTGGAAACATTTTCCAAGTAGTTAAAAATCCCCCAAAATGTCTGAACTGCAAGTTAAGTGTTGTCTTTTGGTATCGCTTGGGCTGTAAGTGGGGGAGAGATGAATGCAGATAACACAGAAGTAATAATCACATGTATTTATAGACCTTTGCCCACAGAGGAATGTTTTGTCCTTTTTCAGCACTTTACTGGGAGGATATAAAAAACAAAGTAACTCTTTGGCAACTAAACAGATAATCTATTTGTTTACTACAGAGATAATATTAGAGAATTTAGTTTTGAAGTAAGCATGCATTTTTTTTCCTCTTAATCTTATATCTTGAGCTAGTATTATGATGCAACAAAACTTCATGCCCAACAAATGTAATTGTATGAATATATCTCTTTGTGGCTGGTAACTAAATCTGAAAACCCTTGTACAGCTCAGATTTTCTTGTGACCTCTATAATCTCAGTCTACTGAAGCAGCCCTGGAATGCCTGATTCTGAACTTCCACTGTCAATTTTCATGTCTTTTCCAAAGCTAAGGGTCTGTAGTTCAACAGGCTGCTCCATATCCTGTTTGTTTTGAAGGAATGTATATTTATTTTCCAGTTTTCTTGATGGAGAGTACATTTTCTCATAGTCATTCATACCTTTGTCACCAAGAGCTTTGAAATTGGGAAGAATGTAGAATTTTTTGCATTTTTTCTGCAACAGTTCTCTCCTGTTTCATAGTCTGATGCTTTCTGCCTTTATAGATGTTTCTGTGTCCTGTAGTAATACGAGTTTCACCATATGATCAGGAAGCCTTTACCCAGTGAGTAGAAATAGCTGATATAAAGTTATTTGTTATTGTAAACACTTGTCTGCTTTCTCATTACATCAGAAGTTTGCAGCTGGGTTAGCTGCACATGAGACAATTTCAAGCCACGTAACTTGGAAAGTGAGGGTTTAAATGTAGCACTGATAAGCTCTGCCTGATTTCCTTCTTGATTAATCATCTGTTTGGTAGAGTTTGCTTTTGGTTTCTGCCCTGTTGTGGCTGCAGAAGTGTTTGCATTGGGTTCAGGCTGAGTACTTTCCTGTGAGCTGTGAGCATGTTTTTGACAGCTCTGTGGACATACTCTGCTGCATGCAAAAGCTGGGAAGGTGATGATGCTGCCTTGCCTTCCCATGGCAGTCTTGCCTGGGAAAGTCACTGAAGTGAGCAGCCTGTATTCGTTGGGCCTGAAGCCCAGGGATCCTCATCCCAAGCTTTATTTTGTCTCTTGGTCTACTAACATGCTGTTGAGACATGAGTACATGGCAGTACCCTCTGCTGGGCCGGGCTGGTGCCCTTGTCCCACCCATCACTACTTGCCTGGCCGTGGGGACACTGGAGAGGCTGCAGAAGAGGATGTAATCACAAGGCAAGACTAATAGCTAGGCTTGCCCTTCTGCTAAGCCTAGTATTAAGCAAAGTTGTCTGTTGAACCTCTGAAGTAAAAAGACAGAGTTCTTTCTTGTCTCGGGAGTGAATGTGTCAGCAAAAGTAAATGGCACACAGGCATCTTCCCCAAATCATGTCTTTCCTAAATAGAAGGATACAGTGTTCTGTGGATTGTGAGATTATTCATTGTAAACACTACCTGGAAAAAAAGATTTAAATGTAATCTCTGAGGATGCTTTATTTTGTGCTTTTTACTTTAAGAGGTTAACCAAGGCTTTGTGAAAGTGGTTACTGTTTCCTAAATTTTATTATTTAAAAAAATCTACATACCCGAAAGTCTGTGTGCTTATGGGAGTTACTGAGTGGCAGCTACTAATTCATTCTGATGAATTAATGCTCTGATTTTGATAGCTTTTTTTCCCTAAATCAGAATACTGCTACCTAATCTGTTAGCATGTTTTAAGAATAACCATATGTATACTGAACAGGCATTGTAAGAACTTTGACTTCCTCATTGAGGGTTTTTTGTATCCTCATGAGAAAATATAGTTTGTCTTGTGTTTTGGGAACTTTCCCACAGTAGGAGATCTAATTTTTGCTAGGCATTGTTTGGGAATTCAAAAGGAGCACTGGCAGAAAGCTCTACAAAGATGCTTTGTGAAGGGCAGCTGAGCCTGCACGCCTTGTTTGCTGCAGTCAGTGTTGCAGATTTAATTTGCTGGATATATTTTGCATGAGGGGATATATTTGAATAAGTCTTGAAATAGAAGTGGTGCTCAGCTTTGCTTTTTTTTGAGGTTGGTGGAGTTGACCACTTCTTGAAAAGGGATGGAGAGGAGCTCTACTGCAGTGCTTTTCTTACAGCATGCTTTTGGAGTTAAAATTAGTGATTTTCTCTCTCTGGGTATCTCTGTTCTGCCTGTTTATCTGTAGATGTATTTCTTTTGCTCAGGTCAAACAAGACGGAGATACACAAAGTAATTTAATACTTGATTTTGAGCAGTTTTAAAGAATTCTGGCCTTCAATAATGAGCAGCATGTATATCGTTACCTGATCAGAACAATGAAAGAATAAGAGAAGGTTAAAATACTTAAATGTTATTAGGTAAAAAACCAAACCAAAACAAAAAAACCAACACAAAAACCAACCAGCATGAGGTTACTTTTCAGCATTGATAAAAATTGAAGGCATTTTTTTGTGTTGATATTTCTCTGGCTAGCAAGATTTCCCCATTTTTCTCTTATTTGTACATAGGCTGATTAACACAAGCTACACAAGATAAATGCACGTGGTATCAGGGTAAATTTCTTGGAAAAGGGTATATTAAGTTTCATGGAAGATGCATTGTTTGAGCATGACTGCTGTTGACTGTCTTTATCAGGCTGTTTGTTTCCATTTGCTTGCTTTTTGTGTGTCTTAAAATTTAAATAAGTTTGTTTTAATAAATAAAAATATTTACTTCAGGGTTATTTCTGGTTTACAAAGGGGGAAAATAGATCCTGTTTCCTGTGGGATGAGGCTTTAAAATTGTTGAGGGTGCTTTATTTTGTTCCTCTGGAACCCCTATTTTTAAGGGTATTCTTGTCTCATCTTTATTTTCCTTTTTTCTGTACCTGGGGAGAAAAACACTGGTACAGTCTTTTCCATTTGAAATTAGTCATTTGGACTTTGTGTCCTGTTAAGCAAAAAATAAAGCAAAATGTAGGGGGATAACACGAATATGGTTCCTAAGCAGTTGATGGGAAAACAAGCCTGTGTCACCAATATAGCTGGAAGAAGCTTCTTGAGATTTGACTTGTGGAAATTAAAGGCTAAATATTTCATGGTATATTGTATTTTTCTAGCAGCAAAACTTGTTTGAGAGCTTTGTTTCCCATACTGGTGTTCTCTGGTGCCTCGTCTGTGGCTATCCAACTGTTCGTGAGGCTGCAAAATAAACAGGATAAGTGATACAACCTCAGTAGCTGACCAGAACCAAAGTGACATATTTGAGAGGTTGTGCATGAAAGTTTTTTCCTCTCTGAAATCTAAGTGACTCAGTCTGGTTTAGATTATGTCTCCAAATGTCAATGTTGGTGCAGCTGAAGGTGTGAAGTCTTGTGTTACAAGACTGAGAATAAATGCTTATGGCTGTATGTAGGAACCTTTGAAACAGCTTAACCCTCCTCCAGACTGAACATGGTGCTCCATTTTTGAACACCATTTTGAGGTATAAAATTAAACTGGATGGAAAATTACCGACTTATTCTTGATGCATTTCCTAAACTGAGATTTTCTTTTTTTTTCAGCTTAGAGGCATATGCACCAAATGCTTCTTGAGACAGAAGTCTTTCATTTCAGTTTGTTCTTCCGAATATTAACCTTAAAGAAAACTGTAATAATCCTTTAGCTATATAAGGTTGTTCCCCCTTAATGCATTGCAATGGTAAGAAGCCTGGGTAGTCCACTGCCAGTCTTTAATCACCCTCAACAGGAAATCGCAATGTGTGACAAGATCCACTACATCACTTCAGCTTCAGGGTTGGTAAGAGATGCTAGGACCTGATACATTTTTGTATTTACATTGCTTTATTGCATGGTAGCTGCAAAATGCATGCTGGTGGGCTGTCTTCCTTGGTGGGGGGAACAAAGGTGTAAAGTGAAACTTAATTTTGCAGGTGTAGAAGTGAAGTGACATGCACAATTTTCTTTTTAGTATCTGAAGTCTACTGGGACTATAAGTACCCTATAATGTTGTTTTGACTTTGAGATAAGTGGTTAATCTTGTCAGGGAACTGTTCTCTCACCTGAACAGAACATTTTCTCAAAATAGCTAATATTTCTGAAATCAGTAGTCCTTAGGAATTGTGTGAGTAAGCAGCACTCATTTTAGGGGTACATATGAGAATATACAACATACACAGTAGTAAATATTTACATACCTTTTGAGGAGGAGATTTGGCTGTGCAATATTACAGATTTGTGTCTGTTGTTCATGTTGCTTTCAGTGCCCCAAGGGCGGGCAGGCAGGCAGGCATTGTTGGAGCAGTCACAGTGCCTGGTCACTCCTACCTATGTGCTGTAAATCCTTTAGTTTTTGAAGGTAGCATGGCTACAGTCATAGAAGAGAAGAAACATTTTTGTTGTAATGGTTATGTCAATATTTTGAAGCCATGGTATTTTATTGTGTTTACGTATGTTTAAGTATCATGGTCCTTGGTGTTGAATTAGTGTTGATCTTTAAGTTAGCAGCTGCAAAATTAAAATGTGGTTAAAATGCATTAGGTTGTATCATAAAGTAAGATAAGGCCCCACAGCAGACGAGGTGATAGTGTTAAAGTATTGCAGGATTCTGTAATGACAGCTGATTAGAAAAAGGTGTCATGAAAAAGTGAGAGGAAGGAGCTGACTGCCCATACTGGCTGTGCTGGGGAGCTCTGCTTGTGGAATTGTTCCTCAACTCTAGAGGAACCACAGTCTCTAAAAAGATTCAAAAACTGGAAGAAAAATGCAGGTGCCAGATGTTGCTGATGCAGAATGTGTGGCAAAGATGGTTTATGTGGTTAGGCTTTTTATCCTGGTTACTAAAGTCATAAGATGCTGAAAGCTGAAGTGGATCTTGACACACATTCTGATTTCCTGTTGAGGGTGATTGAAGACTGGCAGCTTCTCCAGTGAAAGCAGTAAGTGGCCCAATGATTGAATCACAATGAATGAAATCACATTCTGTAGTTAAATATTAATTTAGCTTGTGGATGGAATAGACGTTAAGAACGTGGAGAAATGCAGTTTGATTGTGCAGGTTCCTTTTTGACTGTAGTCTCAAAGGAACAAGTAGCAAATGTGTCTTAAAAACAATAAATGTGGTTACAGTTCATGGAGGATGCTCTAGGTATGAAACAATAAATAAGATTTTGCACTGATTAATGATGAGTGCTGATCAGGTGGTTTCTCTCTCTGCATTTCACATGTGCCACAGGTATGGCAGCACCAGCTCTGTGCTGACCAGGAACTTGCTGGAATGAGGGTAACTAAGTTTCCATCCTTGTCAGGGCTTCTCTGTTACCACTGAAAGCTGCTAATCAGTGCCAGTGCATTGTTTTAATTCATCCTGATTGAGTTTGCAGATGCCAACTACTTGGTCCCAGGCCACTGAATGACTACCAGATGACTGTCAGGTGGCAACACAATTCTAGCTCAGTTGTTAAGAAGTGTTTTCGGTAACAATGCCAAGGAAAGGCTGATAGTCATTGTTGATGTTCGCCAAGGTGGAGGGAAGGAATATATTCCATCTCTGCTCTATTTATGGTAAACATCTATTTTAGTGCTGCTAGCTCCTATTTTGCCAGACTGAGCATTGATGCATAGTGGTTCTCCACTAAATCCTTTTAAAAAGACTAATTAAGATGACTTTTAGAGGACCTATTACTTTAGATAGCTGAAAACCGTCTAGAGGACTGGACACTGGTGGAAAATATGGTTGTGTACGTGACACAGTGATGTATAAATGCCTTGTTAACTTTATAAACCAATTCCAGGGAAGAAAAGACCTGTTTTATAAGGAATTGGAGATTTGGGGTAGAATACTTTTTTTTAATCCATGTGAGAAGTCAGTATGTTTCTGAATGCCCAAGTGAATTAGTAATCCTTTTTTAAATTTCTACCTTCTCTTACTTATTCCTTGTACCTAGCCCTGTACAGTGGTTTAACCTCTGTCTTAGCTAATTTTGTGTCTTGTAGCTTCTCACTTTCTAAACCTCTCTAGGTGGTATTTTTAAATTTTTTGCCTGGAAGTCATCACTTCAGATACTTTTCTTGCTAGGAAAGCACTTGGAAAGAAACACCAGGGTGCTTTTGGCTAATGCTTTCATTCCCATGGATTAGTATCTGAGTGGAAAGTAAACTCCTAATCTGTGAATTGCAGCACAGCATACTTTATACACATTGCTGTGCATTTCTGAAACAAAAAGTAGAGATATTCTCAGTACATCTTCATCAGAATTGGCATATGTCAGATTTCCAAATGTACTAAGTCGATAAACTAGCAGTGCTGTTTAAAAATCTAAAGTTCTTATGTGAATTAATATTCTGTTCTAAGAGGAAATAATGGTGCTTTCTTACAGTCCATTTTAACTTGACAGTAAACGAACATTTAGCCATGACGAAAGTAACATGGTTTATAGTGACACAGCCTACAAAAATCCAGTTGGATTGGCTGTTGACATTGGCCCACGTTCCAGCCAGTGAGTTACCTTACATTTCTTTTGAACAAAGGAGACTTGTTTGAAACAGGTGCTCTACTAGTTACCCTGGCTTTTATAAATAGCTTTTAGGTGAAGTATTACTTCTGTTAGCTGTGGATATCTTCACAAGGCGTCTTGGTTTATTGCAAGAGGTTTGCATTAAAGAAACCCCCAACATCTTGGCTATAGCTTTGTCATGTTTACTGCCTCACACATTGCCATTTATTTTTAGAGTATGCTTGTGACAATTTGTCAGCCAGATCCTGGCCTGTCACCTCTGCTGTTAGCCACTGAAATGCTGTTCCCAAGATGACTTTTTAAAAATTATACATGGTGAGTTAATACCTACCCATGGTTGTTCTGGGGTACTCTTAATTTTGGTAGGAAATAACATAGCTAGAACTTGCCAGCTTTGCAAAAAACCATAAAGTGGTAGGAAAAAAAAAAAAAGAAAGACCGTCTCTTAAGTTTTGTGACCATACCATGATGTGTTAAACTGAATTCATGTGTTAGAATGCTTGTGAAAGTCTGTGGTAAGTTGATGGAGTGTGTTGAAAGGCTTGAATGTTATGTATGAACAGCAGTGAATCATATTTCTAAATTATTTGTAAAATGAGCCAGGAGATAGGGAAGGAATAGCAGGACTGGTATCTTGGCTGGTAAGATGTGGCTACTTGCACACTGTGCATTGCTTTATGAAAACTGTATCAGAATTCTTGTAAGGAAAAATGAAAGTTCTGCTTTATACAAGTGACATCTGATATCTTACTTGATTTCTTTTCTTCTATTTATAGATTTCCTGAGTTTTGGATTTATCTGAAAGCTAAGGTCAGGAAGTGACTTCCTCCAAAAATACTGCTACTTGTGGTTTTCTGGCATGTTCTCTCCCCTCTCCTTCCCAAAAGGAACTGTACAGAAAATATTTTTCCACACTAAAACAAAGATCCTCAGTTTTGCAGATTTCATGCTCTGACTGTAGTATATACTGCTTCACTTTACCTAAAAAAATGAAACTTTTAAAATCATCTCTTGGTGCCCACAATGAGTTGTAGGATTTTGATTAACATGAAAAAGTCAGTAACCATTTAATTTGAGTCATTACTGCTTTGAGTGGAGTCTACACATGGGATGTGGAAGCAGAGGAACAGTCTGTATCCTGTTTGGTGGGACTTAGTTTTCCATGTGGTTTTTCAGATTACTTTAATGACTTTGTTTTAGAAAGGAGTGTGTATATACCTGGAGGAGATGCTCATCCCTTCCCTGTGCTTCTACCAGTCATTTAAGGTCGTGGAGGAACTTAAATATGAAAGGTCTCTCCCATCTTGGAGATTATGAGAATAACAAGCACACGGTCATGAAATCCATAAAGTTTTTGTGAGTTTTGGGGTGTGGAAGAGATTCTCCCCAGCTTGCAAACACAAGGCAATTACTTAAACCAGTCTCTGAGAGAGTATGGCAGTTCTGAGGGAAGCAACGATGTGGGAGTGCAATGAATTCTTCTGCAAGCATTTTTACATGCAAGTAAGTGGTTTTGTCATATCTGGGGTTCAGTGCAAGGTCTTAAACTCAGGATTGACTTCTCATAGCAGCCCTGTTTATTCATTAAAGTTTGTGCTTCAGAGTAATTTAACTTGCATGCTTATGGTATGACCACTTACAGCAAAATATGTGCCTTAAATTACTTTTGAGGAATAGCCATTGCTATGAAGAATGTAAAATTATGTGATATTTGAAGGCAACACTAAAATCTTTAACTAAAGGCTCTGTCTCCAAGTCTTCTTGTGGTGTTCCTCTCATTTTTTTTATTTATGTAAAACCACATGCTCACTGAAATTACTAATCACCAGGAACTTTTTGAGTTACAGATTCAAGAGTATGCTATTGACTTATTTGAACTCTTATCATGACTATTTTGTCATTTGATATTGTCTGATACTGCTTTATACTTCCTCATGCAGCAAACTAAACTGTATTTAAAGTTAGAGCTGTCAGCAGTAGTTGAGTATTTTCCTGCTTCTGTCTGTTGTGTAACTTTTTATAATGGACCTGATTTGTGCTTATAACTTTACCTTTGCTTTGACCAGACTTTGCAGTCTGTTGTCTTGAACAGGCTTCAAGAAAACAAATTGTAAGTTTGTCACTGTTTAACAATCTCATCCTCTCAGCCTCACCTCAGTGTGTGGTGCCAGTTGGAAGAAGCTTATGAAACCAGCTCTTTATTTCAAAGTTTTCTTAGGTGTTGAAATTCTAAGTACTGATCAAGCTGTTTTGAATCTATCCCAAAAGGTAAAGTGGTGTTTTTTAAGAAACAATCACAAGCAAAATCTTTTTCTATATTTAACCCAGCTTGGTGCCCTGAGGATAGGGATATCAATTTTTAATTCTGTATTTAACTAACAGATAAGGAAAAAAAGGAAATATTTTTGATGTGAGTCCCAGTGGGCTTGTGAACTGGACTTGCTCCTTTTTTCTTGGCCAACATCTTCTATAGACTCTCTAGAGGGAGAGTAACTCGTGTTTTCACAACTCTTCTTTTGCTTTCAAATAGCAACCATAATAATTAGGCTGCTTTAATGCTTTTCTTATATTCTTAACTGCTCACCCTGTAAAATAGCAGGGGAGCTACAGTAGAGACAAAAAAACCCTTAACATCTACGAACGTCTGTGTCTTGTCTTCCCACTGTAAAATGTAGAGGGGTGGCCAGCATCTTTTCAGGTGCTTTGCTCTCTCTTGAAAGTTGACCTTGAAACTCATGGAACCAGGTTGCATGTTGAAATGAGTAATTTTGTATTCAATTTATTGAGTAGAACTGGTAGCTGTAAAGTATGGTGAGGGGCCACGTGGTAAGTGCTGAAGGTGATACTTTCCACATCCACCCGCTTCTTAGTTTAGCATCTGGATGTTCTCTGTAATGTCAGAATAGACATTTACCTTTCAAAATGGATTTTTTTTTCCCGAAGAAAATGATAAAATAGTGGCTATAAGTAGCTGTAAAAGGAAGATCTAGTTCTTCTGTAGATGAGCTCTGATTGCATCCAATAGCAGACCTTCACCCATGGTTGTCTGCAGGCAGCTCAATGGTGTTTGGCAGTGGGTTGGTGACATTGAGGCATTTCAGCAAATTCCAGCTCTAAGGACAGCACAGATCTTGTTTATACCTGCATTGCAGCTGCTCTGGAATGATGACCTGCTCAGAGTACACGTGCAAAACTTGAGGGTGCTGCAGTTATGAGTCATTCAGAATATTTTAGTTAGGAGCCTGCGGTTCGGGAGCATACTCTGACTTATGGTAGCTTTTCAAATGGATTCCAACTTAATCACTCACAAATTCTTACTTTGAAAATATTCAAAGGAAATTATTCTTATGGAATTTATTTACTACTACAGTTAATCTACTGAGGAAGTCTGTGAAGAACTTAGTATAGGTTTTTACTGTAATTTTTAAAAAAGGGAAAAAAAAAAAAAAGGAAAAAGAAAAAAAGGGAGGGAGAAGTAAACATGTGGTGTGTGAGGCTACCTGCTAACCAGAAGGCTATCTTTTGGTCCAAATTAGATGCAGAAAATGGAATCTTCCAGACAGGGGCAAGATAGTGACCTGATAAAAAGCCAGATACAGAAAAAGTGTTGGACAGCTTGGTACAGCATCAGCCACATGATGAGCATAAGGCTTCTTTCTTGCCATGAGAATCTCCTAGTTAGTATGAACTATGATTTTTCTTTTATTTTCTTCTGTTTTCTAATTTTTCTGTATATTCTTGCTTTGTTTCCCATTCCCTTTACAATTGCAGGCATTTCTGTGTGGGGATCTTTTTCTGATTATTTTGTGCTGCCAGTATACAGCTTTCTAAAATTTAAGAATTACTCACTTTGATTAATGAACAGTTCAGGAAAAAATGCACTGCATTTAGGGGTGCAAATGTGGATTTGGTCTGTCATAATCACTAAAGTGTACTTGCTACTTATGGACAGACTCCTTCAACCTAAAAAAAAGCACCCTTTATGCATCAGATATCCTGTCACAATTGAAGCATGAGATATAGTGATTGCATTGACATCTCTTAGTGTGCTGAAATAAATAAAAAAAAAAAACCTAGGATTTTTTTTTCTTGTTACTTATGAAATATCTATTTAATCAATATTCTTTTCTTTACATTTGCGTTTTTATTAAAAAATAATATTCCTAGTAATAAGGATACTGAAATGACACACATAAAAATACAATCATAAACCATTCCTAAACCAACAAAAAATTCTGAACAGAATTAATGTTAACATCTGTTAACACTTTGATAAAATCAAGAAAATGTCCTTGCTGTGCTGTGGGGTGTGTGTGATTTCTTTGGTTTTGTTTTATTTTGCATTAAGAATAAATGAGTTACTGCAACTTAAACTAACTTAGCTACACTGAAACTGTACTGATTACTTGCATGAAATGCTCAAACAACAGCTGCGTGCTCTAAATATTCAATTGTTGAGTGTTTTTTGTTAGTTTGTTGTCATTATGTCTCTACATAGTGTGAATTGAACATACAGTTCAACATACATAGTACAGTTCAATTGATATAGGTGAAACATTTCATAATGATTCTGTTTCAACAAATGAAGCATGTTCTTTAAAAAAAACAACAAAACTTCTCCAGTTGGGTTTGGAGAACTGATAAATACCATAAATGAGTATAAGCCTGAGGATGTACTTTCCAAGTCAGTATTTCATATTTGGGGTTATGAGTATCAGTTTGTCTTTCCCCTGGTCTGTTAAGGATGCAATCTAGAAAATCAGCAAGTAAATGATTGCAATATTATGCTGGTTTTGAAAATACAGATGGCATCCAGAATGAAGTACTAATAAATAACTATTAATATGCTTAGTTGGATTTCTATGCAGTTCTGAGAAATTAGCTTTATCTCATGCATTTTCTGTTAGCTGCTACTTGTTTGGCACTTGAAAAAGCAGAGTTGGGAAAAACTGTGTCTCTGGATACTTAGACAAGTTCTTGTGGTCAGTATAAACCTAGAGTGAGAGTAAAGGGTGTATTTTTATGTGTGTAAGCAAATCTTTTAATGCCAAACTGTTTTTTTCTCTATTGTCACAAGAGCTGGGAGACCAAGCAGAGGATGTGTGCTTTTTTTTTTTTTTTCCAGATAGTTTCCCTTCTGATAAACAAATCTTCCAGTGTGTATTGTTGTGTCCTGATCCCTTAAGCATCACTGGAATTTACATTACAGCCAGTGATAAATGTGTAGAGAAAAAACCCTTTTTGGTGTGTCTGCATTCAGTCTATGTGGCTCTTCTGTAATTGCCACCCTGTGGGCAGCTGAAAGGTGTTGCCTGTTTAACAGGGCTTTATGTTGATGGGACTGATGGTAGAATGGTGTTTGGAGGGGCCTTAGAGCCATTTAAGTTAGCTGAGTCATTAATAAGTTAAATTTAAAACACCACAATCACCTTATCTGATCCTGTTTTTCTGCCACCCATAAGCACCTACTTTTAATACTCCCTCAAGAAAATGAGTTTTGCATATCTCCCAGTTCTTTAGGGATAATAGAAGATGGTTTTGATGCCCTGGATTTTGACTTGCTGTGACAGTGTATAAGGATGTGTAGTCTTTGGGAGGCAGTCCAGTTACTGTGCATCCTTAAGTGAGCTCTTGGGTCTCCACTGTTAGCCTAAATGTGAGGATGATTTAAAAGCTTTCACCAGGCAAGCCTAAGAGCAACAAAAATGATTGTTAATGAAACAATCTTTGCAATCTGGATGACTTAAACTATTTTTAGGGAGTATTTTATTATGTGTAGCCTGGTTGAGTCAAGATGTTTGTGTAGGTCTGGATTTTACTAGTGGAAATGGATGTTTTTTCTTATGCATTTTCAAGACGCTCTGCGTCAACCTGAGCATTGCTGTGCTGTTGACTGTGTAAGGCTTTCACTGAAGTAACCATCTGTAATTTTTTTTCTTCAGAAGGAGGAGAGCACCTTGTAACTCTGTAGCATGCATTTTGTAGACAATTACTGTTTTTCTGTGTTAATACAGCCTTTTCTTCCTAATGGAAGAGACAAATCCAAGAAAGACAGTTTGGTATCTATATTTTGTCCTGTTTATCTTAAGAGAAACTTAGCATAGCTTAATAGGGGGAAAAAGAAGTGCACACATGCAAAAGAAATTTTAATGACCAGCTTGAAAGTGTATGTTGGATCATATCTTATGAACAGGTGTTAATATTTAAGAATAAGATGTCTAGTAATTGCTCTCTTGGACAACTTGGAAATATTAGCTGCAAGCATTTAAAAATGTTAATAACCTTCAGCCCACTAGTCCAGACAGTTTCTGAAGGCTGAGGAAGCTGTTAAATAATGAAGTACAGTCGTGATTGCCAGAAACAGCTCTAACAGCCAGCAGAGTCAGTACTGCTTTGTGTGATGTTTTCACGTGTAGTAGATGAATATGAACCATTTTAGCAGAAGGATGTCTTTCTAAGAGCCTGGTGGTTTTTAAAAGGCTAATCCCCAGGTGAACAACATAGGAAAAGCAATGAAAAATGTGAGAATAGAAGGGTAGGTATACAGAGTACATGTTTCCAGGTAGCTCCTCTCCCTCTCCCCTACTCCCACCCCTGCATCTGTGAACTGTCCCCTCCAGCCATTTGGCATTTGATTTATGGCTCTGCAGCAGGACATATTGTTTCATTTACTGTCGTGGCACAAGAAAGTAACTTTCAGAGGAGGTTATATAAGGGGGAAGCAAAAGACTTGAATTCATATCGGCTGAGCCCATTTTGTGCTTAAAGACAACTGAGTTGGGTTTCAAGGTAATGTAAAGGTAATGTAATAAATTGTGATAGAAGCAAAGATGTGAATATCTTTTATTGCAAAATAGTGTGAAGAGCTTTTTCAATATGACCAGCTTTTTTTTTTTTTTTTTTTTTTTTTTTTTTTTTCATCAATGCTGTGTGTGTTTGCCCTCCCTCCCCTCCAGAGCTGTTGCTTTCTTTCCGATCTGGGTAGAAGTGTGCTTTAACTGGAAACAGATTTTAGCAGCTCCTTGATTTAAGTGAATGGTGTTGTTAAAGCTGTCCATCCATATACACTGACTTTAGAGACGATGGTGTCATACTTATATTGCATACAGCACTTAAGCTGTGGTAGTTTTTTATGTCTGGATTGCCATTCTCAGAGAAATGTCGATGTTCTTCTGCACAGCAGTAACAGCTGAACTTGTGCTCTGATCGGTTTTTACACCAGCAGAAATGCTTTTAATCATCTCATACCACCAAATATTCAATTTGTTTTGAGGAGTGACATAAACTGTACTGGCAAAGCAGCTTTTGCAGATGTCTCTGCTCTTGTCAGCTTGGTTTGACTGCCATCACAGGCTGTTCTTTTTATAGACCTGTCTGGAGAGAGAGGGAGCGTAGGCGGGATAATAACAGCTTTCATTTTGGTGAGATTTAGTGGAGTGTTTGCAGTCTTCTTGGTGTCTTCCTGTACAAGAATTGCTTTACCAACAAATTAAATAAGTGTTAAGCTAACTGATCTGCAGGTGTTCCAAACTTTTTGTATGTTTGTGATGTTGATAGGTGTGCCTCATCTCACAAGGCTGCTTATTTGTGAGAGAAACTTAAACTGAACTTTTTCCAATAGATCCCCAAAATATGGTGCAGCTCACTATGAACCCTACTGTAAAGCAAAAAAGGGTGAGAGAAGAATGCTCAGATGATAAATATTGGTATATGAAGCCATTCAGTCAACTAATGACTGTATTTCATATTTCAGGAGTATGAGCAGAGACAGGGGTCTTTTGTAGTATTTTTTTTCAGATCTTATTAGTCTGGTATGGCTTTCAAAAATGTAGTGCTGATATTGTAATGGGGAAAAAATAGATTTGGGATTGTAAGATTGTGGCAGGGGGCAACAGAGTTTCCTGTGTGGAGGCCCAGTATACTTTTAGAAAATTAATAAGGAAAAAAACACCTTTCTCTATTTCTATGCTTGGTTACATGATTGTGCTTAGAGGGGGAAAGTTTAGAACTAGATAACCTTTTTACCTCTCTGTAATTGACTATTTACATAGTATATGTAAATTCAGGTCTGATACTTGAAGTTTTTGTTGCTTAAAAAATCAGTTGTGACAATTTGAAATTGAAAGCAAGATTGCTAATGTTATTTAAAACAAAGAACTTCAAATTCTGATGAAGCTCTTTCCTTTCCTCTTCCTTTTGATGGAATCACCTAGGTTTTTATTTCTTTAAAAGCAGGCAAGCCCCAAGAAAACTGAAGGAAGTTACCCATGTTGTCATCAGTGAATAAACTGCTAGAACTGCTTCAAAACAGGGGGAACATCCAAAAATTAATAACATTAAATACAACTTCTAAGCATGAAGAAAGTTAATAACACTTCAAAATCTCCATTATCTCCCAGTTTCTTCTTTTATAGTGAAGATAGTCTCTCCTATTTCCATACAGAAATGTGATCTAAAACCTGACAAAGACCCAGTCTTTTGTTGACATTGGAAATGAAATACATTCTCTCCTTGGTATCTAAGACAGCCAAGCATTTTTGTAACTTCAAATGATCTTGAAATGTTAAGGGTAGGATCTGTATTTGTGTTTGGAATGCTCTTCTCTTAAAGTCTGTATTTTATGCAAACTTAACGTGGAAATAAAAATAATGACATAATGTTCAGAAATGCTTTAAAAGGTTTCTTTGCTAAGGTGCCCAGCTGTACTAAAGAGAGAGGTTGTATTTTGGTAATCTGAAAAAAATCTGTTTCCATCATAGCTGCACAGTAATTTTAGAGACAATGCAGCTTGTGTAAACTGTAAGGACAGAAAAATAGACTCCCAGTAATCGTAAGAGTTGTTTGTTTTTCATAGCTGCACTGATGCTCACAGGAAGGTTCATGATTTGTTAAATTAAAACTTGTTCTGTAAACAGTGGAAAAACTTAGAATTTTTTTTTTTTTTTACCTGATGATTCTTCCTATATCCTTTGAAAACTGGTGTGCCAAATTTGACAGAAAAACTAACTATGTGTTTTATGTTTTCTTGTTTCCCACACCTGAAGTTGAGGGAACTTCTTTAAGTAGTCATAACCTAGGTTTACCAGATTTAAATGTGAATCATTTGACTGCTTTTGACAGCAAGCATTTACCAGCACGTGCTGTGCGTAGCAGAAAGGGAGCAGCAAGTAGATGGAGTGATCCGTCAGCAGCTGCCAAAATTGTACACTGGATTTAAGCCATAGCTATTAATCAGCTCTGCTATGAACAGGGAAAAAAAAATGCATCAGAAGCCTTTAGGGCGTTGGGAGGGGAAATTCCTTCACTCTGCTAAACAGAAAAATATACTTTATTTGGTCATAGGGCAGCTTCTTAAGTTGTCTGGACTAGTGGAGTTGCCTTAAAACTGCATTTCACTTGGGTGAATTTAATTTGTTGCAAATGTGCTAATGAAAAAGTGTTTTCTGACAATGCAACCGAGACCATCAGGATTAATTTATTATCTTTTAATTGAAGCTGCAAAGGTCTAATCTACTAGTGTTTCTTTGTGTTTCCTCAGAACAGAGAAAGGAGGACATGAACCAGGATTTGTCCTGGTGCTTCTTTCAGGATTTGCAAGTTCACTTTCCACCTCTTCTGAATCCCAAGAAGATAATTATGTATTATTTCTAAATTATAGATTATATAACACTGAAAATCACTGAGGCATCCTTTGCTTGTGTGCTGATGCTAACAAAGCAAAAATTGTGCTGGATTGAAAGCAGAACTCTAGAAAGGGGTATCTTGGTGGAACCTGAAGAAAATGTGTTCTTTCAGGTTTATATAAGCTACCCATATTGCTGGAGATGTTCAGATCTAAGGGGATGTATCTGGCAAAACCCCCACAGTGAGTCGCAAACATTTCTCCCAGGAAATTTTGAATTTCCATTTGAGGAAGTAGGATATAAATAACCCCTAAGGAGACTGAAAATTCTTTATTTTATATAAAGTTTTAATAGTAGAAATGAGATTGCCCAGACTTAATCAAGCCTAAGTCAGTAGTAGTTGTTCAGGTTGCAAAAGATTATTTTTGTTTGTTGAATGTTTTTCTTGATCACTCGTGGTAAAAGAGTTGCAAAGATCAGAGAGATCTATTTATAATAGTTCTCTGTTTTGATTTGCTACTTAAAACTTATAATGAGGGATTTGGAAGAGAGGATAGGAAGTATAAAAAATGAAAGGCCTAATATGCACCAGTATTTCTCAGTAAAAGCTGGATTTTTCCTATGAAACTGTTCCTCATAAACTGAAAATTGAAGCTACTCTTGGGTCCTGTAAGGAACAGCTGCCAGGCAGCAGCCAAATGTCACTTGTATTGCATCGTGACTTAAATAGGTACCTGTATCTTCTGGTGCAAATCATAATACCAATTGTGCTGTCGTATTTAGCTGTTGAATCACTTACATGAACTTGCATATTAGGTTGAGTGCTACAAAGGGTGGTATTACTTCACACGAGACAGATATGTTAAAAGTTTTCAAAGATGTTTGGCAGATGGATGGATGGTTTTGCCTCTGGTTTTCTGCCTAAATTTATTCTAAAATGTGGCCTTAATATGAAAATAAACTTGATTGTACAAGTAACTGCATATTTCTGTTAATTTGGAAGTGGACAAGTCTGAGTTTCCCAGGTATTATCATCTGAAAAGATGTTTACAAAAAGGATATTTGTGTCTCATGTTTGTGAAGATACCTGGGGACAACTGGCAAGTTGAAGGTGATTTACAGCCTGCTGCATATAACTTTCTCATAGCATAAGAGAAAAATTACTTGACAGCAGCAAAATGGGAAGAAAGACACTGTTCTTCCTTTGAGATGTTTTATTACGCATCCACAGAGGAAAGTGTGCATTTGTTCAATCAGAGGGAAGGGAGTGGGGACCAGGTAAGAACTTAAAAATGGGACCTTGTAAATATTGGAAAACAAATTCCTGAAAGAAGAGGCCACTGTTAGTGAATGATGGATGCAACTTTTTACCTTTGAAATGAGTAGGAGTAGTACAAAACCAACTTGCTTGGCAGTACTGGCTTACAAGCTTCTCTACCTTATTCTGCAGAGTTCTTGTTTGCAACAGTGACTGAAGGGGAATCTTAATGTAGGACAATCCTAAATTAGTACCAAAATGTGCAAGAAAGAATGTTGCTGGTATCTTAGTCCTGACCCTCGTCATGCTTTGCCTGTTCTGTTCAGCAATTATGCTGTCAGGGATGCTGACTTATTGGCAGTTATGCTTTGTGTGTTGGATAAGTGGTTGATGGAAAAAAACCACAGTGTCTTTGTGGCTTTGAAAGAAGCCTGATTTATCTTCGGCAGAATACATAGAATCATGGAATTTTATGCCTTTATTTAAACGCAGGATTTAATTGAAATTAATACTTGTATAGCAAATAGGAAGGAAGTAAACATTGTAAAATAAATATGCAGATATATTGTTTTCTAGGCTTTTTAGCTTGCTTATTTATGATACTGCCTAGTAATGGGAAAACTATAAGTCAGAGTGAACTCATTTAGTTGAATTTTTTGAGGTGATTCTTCCACTGTCTCAAGTCAGTAAAAGATTAATATTACACTGTAATTAAATATTGAGTTAACTCATAGAGTGGTGTGGGTTGGAAGGGACAAGCTAGTTTCAGCCCCCCAGCCATGGAGAGGGGACACTTCCCAGTAGACCAGGTTGCTCAAAGGCCCCTCCAGCCTGGCCTTGAACAGTTCAGGGATGGAGCATCCACAGTTTCCCTGGGCAACCTGTTCCAATGTCTCACCACCCATGTAGTGAAGAATTTCTTCCTTATGTCTAGCCTAAATCTACCCTCTTCCGGTTTAGACCCATTACTACCCCTTGATGTATCACAACACACCCTTGTGGAAAGTCCCTCCCCAGCTTTCCTGTAGGCACCTCCAGGTACTGGAAGGCTGCTATACGTTCTCCCAGAGCCTTCTCCAGGCTGAACAACCCCACATCTCCCAGTCTGCCTTCATGGGAGAGGTGTTCCAGCCCACTGATCATTGCTGTGACCCTCCTCTGGACTCACTCCATCAGTTCCCTGTCCTTGTTGTGTTGGGGGCTCCAGAACTGGACACAGTGCTCCAGGTAGGGCCTTAAAAGAGCAGAGCAGAGGGGGAGAATCACCTCCCTCAACCTGCTGGCCTTGCTTCTTTTGATGGAGCCTAGGATATGGTTGACTTTCTGGGCAATGTGCATGCACATTGCTGGGTCATCTCCAGCTTTTAATCAACCAACAACACCGTGTCTCAGTGGAAGACTAAGTACTATTTGCCTGCCAAATTTGAAGACTTAGCATTGTCCTATCTGATGCTGATCTTATTATAAACACCTTTCTTACACCAGCTTCTCTTATATTTTGATAGTTTTAGGAGGCTTTGCTGGAATTTCTGTAGTACTGAAATATTTTGTTGTGTGTTTCATACTTCTGTCATTCTTCCAGGTGCAGGACTTTCCAAGGTAAAAATGCATTTTTCTCTCTCTGCTGGAAAGACTGTGCCGTGTCATATGAGCACATTTTTCACGTGCACTATCTTGATACTTATCAGTATGCTCAAATATTTTAAGCATGTTGAAGTACCTGACTCTTCCTTGCAGTTTTTCTGTGTACCCTTTCAGGTTGACTAAAAACCTTTAGTGGCCATGTGATTTCAAAGGATACACAAAGATGTCTTGTAATAAGGATTCTTGAACTCTGTGGCATGATTATACCAATCTATAAAAAACAATGTTGTTAAGAAAAGGATGTGTATACAGCTCTTTTGGGGGTGATTAAAAGAGGCCTAAAATGCCCTCTTCAGTCCTGATCCTGTGAATTAATTTAGCCTGCAGTCTTGAGATGTGAACTTCATGCCTTGCTTAGATGCTTTCCAACAGTAAAATAGTAGTTCTGAGTATATAAATTATATTTGTATTGCTTGGCATCTACCATCTATCACCTTAACCTCTGAGCTCCTCTTTTCACAAAACCTGTCTTTGTACGGAGTGTTTTTGTTCTACTTCTGTAGTTATTACGGGTTTTGGGAACCATGACCAGCTAGGTTTTCTAATAAGGTACTTTAAGCCTGTAGCTTGGTTTCACAATCCTGCTTAACACAAAATGTTGTAAAAATAATGATTTGATTTTGAATTATATTCTGAAGGGGAAAGTGAGATACTTTACCCCGAACAAAATAAGTAGGTAGGTTTCAAGGGAACTTAAGAGTTCATTAAAGGTTATTTGTCAAATGTCTAACTTCTTAGCTTCCCCTGTCATGCAGGTATTTTCATGTCACTGATGCATCTAAAAATAGTGAACACATTCCCATATTTTGGCACAGCTCCAAACAAAAAATGCATCCTGTTGATCATATGAAAAATCTCATGCATATGTACTTTAAAAAACAAAACAAACACAAACTGGTTTGTTTTCTTGAAGATTAACGTTGGGGTCAGGAAGAGAAATGTTCGCAGACAGGAACTGTCAGATTTTTTTTTTTGAAACAAAGACTGAATTTCAAAAAGGATGAAATATTTTATTCTGTTCTTTATGTTTACATGAGCCACTGAGTACCATATAATCTAAATGGAAAATAATGTAATGGAAGCTGTTTTCTCATAGTATTTTCTACCTGAAAACAAACATGAATGATTCATGCTTGGTCTTTCCAGATGAGAAACTCCTGTTGGGAAGTCTAACATGTTTAGACCAAACATAGCTCATTACAGACTATGGATATTCTGTAAGTTGTAACTTGCTTTACTGTATGTCTATGCTCAATCTTATACTTAGTCTTTCATTTTTAGTCAAATTGTGTAGTGGTTGGTTTTGGGTTTTATTTATTTATTTTTTTCTCTCCTCTTTTTTTGTTTGTTTGATTGGTTGGTTGGTTTGTTTTGGTTTTTCTTTCTCCAAAACCAGAAACAAAATTCTAAGTATATTTTATAAATGTCTTTTGTTTACTACTTCAGTTAACTTGTTTTATGTGGTAAAAATGAGTTGTACATAAAGTCTTGAAGTATAGATTGGTTCTTTTTCTCCTAGAAAATATATAATCCAAATAATGATGTTGTCATGAATTGGCTATCAGTATATGTCATGATTGAGGAGGAAAGGAGCGGTGGCACTGGGGGCAAGATGTAAGCCTGAAACATACTGGAAGGCTGACTGTAGCATCAGAATGGACACAGGCTTCTGTTGAGTTAGTGTACTGGAACCTCAAAGTATTGGAAAACCATTGGTAAGTGTTGTAGGGTAGTGCATACAACGTTTCAGTATGTCAAACTGTATGACAGGATGTAAATTTGACACCCCTGTTGGAACAGCATGTACAGAGAGATAGGAATTTGTATGGAATATACCATACACAACCACTGATTCTTGTCTGACTTGGACAAGTCACTACTGAAGATAGTCGTGCTGATTTGTAACACTTCCTAAAGGCAGCCTTCAGGTATTTGTCTAACTCTGTTCTTCTAGCCTTTTAAAATTATTTTATTTCTCACCTTCTTGTCATGACCCTTTACCTGCTTTGACTCAGTAAATTAACATTTTGTAACTGATAGTCCTTGGAAGGTGTCCCTAAACTCCACATTTTGAGTTTGAAATTAAAGGAGGTAAACACAGGAAGGATTAACTTTAGGATGTTTAGATGTTAGGTTTGCTCAGCTTGGTGGGGGTGGAGGGGGAGTGGGGAGGAAAGAAAGGAGAAAAGATGGTTGTGATGGCTTGTAAGTGTTTTCTGTCCTGCAAGTCAGAAAACCCTACAGAGGCAGGAAAAAAAGGTGTTTACAGAATTAATGAAAAAGAGAAAGGAAGACAAGATGGAATAAGAATATTCAGAAAGTCCATTTCTAATAAGATACTGCTCAGAGATATTTTTCTGTTGGAGAACATCAGAGATCACACTGACTCATTGCTTTTGGCTGCACGGAGTGGCCAAGGATGTGCTGTAAAGGAAACTGGTGTGCATGTGCTGGGGAGGGTGTGCCAGTTGATGCAGTGTTAATCTTCTTGGCTCTTAATTTCTCTGATTCAGTTTTACAGCACAGCTGCTATGTGGGACCAGCTCCTATGTGCCACTGTTGCAGTATTTATTTGCAGAAGTGCAAATGAGTAGGATTCGGCTTTGTTTGCGGCAAGGCAGGCTAGAGAATAATAAATGGTAATTGTTTGGTAATGAGAGAGGTGTCACTTCCTAAATGATCTTAAGCTATGCTTTTCTTTTAAGCAATTGTAGTCTGTTTGCTACAGAAAATGACAACTTTTACATAACAGAAAAAGATGATGTACAGATATTACTGCAACACTGAATAAATCTCTTCAAGTATGATCTCATTCAGTTCCCTAAATAGGTTTTGTCTTCACCTAAAGCAGCAGCTGGGATGTTGGGAAGTGTGAAACTACGGAATTCTGGCCCCCCAGAAAGTGCAGCAGTGCAGGTTTCTCCCTGTCTGCACCTCTTGAAGTTTTTGCCTCTAGAAGTTACTTTTTTTTTAATGAACCAAACACATTTGGGGTTTGAAAGCTGGGAAAAAAATGGGATAATATATTTCTTTTAGAAGTACTAATTCTTGGTAGTGGGAGTTACCACACTCTGCTATTAATGTCAGTATTTTTAAAGCTGGTTTGCACTGTGCGCACTTCTTAATGCTGAAGAAAAAAATTAATACAGGATATCCCGTTTGGATGCCGCTGGGAGGAAACAAAGGAGCCTATTGCAGAAACATACTTATTTGGCAGAGCCAACAGCTGGTTTTGAGCCCTTGTTGGCAGACATTGATATCTCTGGCTGTCTGGGGGCTTTTGTGTGTGTCAACATCATGGCTTCTGTTTTCCTGTTACCTTACTTGTACTGATGTCTTCTTGAATGCCATTTTTAACTACTACTCCACAGCACAATTATGAAATGGCCCCTTTGCATTCCAGGTTGTAGACTCTTATGAAATTAGAATAATGTCATTGGACAATTTTGACCTGGAATTTTCCTTTCTGTACTCAGTGCCAGGAGTGTGATTGTTGGATACATTAATCAAGTGAAGCAAATGAAGGGATCAATGGAGAAGGCTGAAGTTCTGTTGAAATTATGCTGGAGGATGCTGAATGACTGATATGCAGACCTTAAAAGGACAACCCAGAAGGCATTTAAATGAACCATTTGAATGATTTGAACTTTGATAGAAGCCTGGATTTTGCTGCTTTTACTTTTTTTGGGGGGGAGGTAGCTAATTAGCAGAAGTGTGTGGTCTAGTAGCACTGAGTCTGGGGAGACTGCCACTTACACCAGAGGAAATTCGTAATCTGAATAACTAGAAATTTTTACTTGTCAGTAAGTGCTTCAGGCAGGGGAAGAAGGTCTGGGCAGACTCACTTGCTTGGAATCTTAGATTGAGTATGATTTTATACTGGCAGGTGCAGAAGTTGTAGATACGCTTGTGTATATGTGGTCTGTGACCATCCGTATATGGTGGCCTATGGGAGATCAGGCTGGTGGTTCTGTGTATTTGACATGATTTAGTTGCAATCCAGCTTTTTGCCATGAAAATGTTTAATGAAGATGGGCAACTCTCCTTGGTGTAGGTTATCGTGATGTTCTCTGGTTTAAAGAATCTCATAGACTAGTGAAGTCTCTGTACTTGCCTGGCCCAGATGGTGTCTGGATTTAGTAACTGAATTATATTCCTTCGAAATTTCTCACTTGGGATCAAGAGGCTCAGTGTTTGTAACAAACTGAAGTTTTTATTAGCACCTTAATATTTGAAGTGTAACTTTACTAGCTCCTCTAAGTTTATTATTGTGTGCCTAGTTTTATTTGTAGGCAGAGGACTGAGTTTACAGCTCCATTTCCTCTTCTCCCCACTTTCAAAGGAATCTGTTTATAATTCAGCAAAGCAAACAATTTGTCAGTACCCCCCCCACCCCTCCCCAGAGTTGTATAACTGTTGGCAAGAGAACTACAGATCTGAGAAAATAGTTGTTATTCTCCTAAAGTTAGTGGTTTTGCCCACCTAAAAGTGGTTTTGCCCTTCTCACTTTGTATGAATGAGGGGACTGAATGGAAGCATTCATTTACAGTAGATATATTAAAAAAGGAATGATAAATTGGGGAAGTAATTTTTAATCTATGAAGAAAAACTTCCTTGTCTTACTGATTGTGGTGGGTCTATTGAATGCTGGAGTTACTTGTGAGGCAGCCATGCTTCCTCTGTTATCTCAAGTGCTGATCAAAAAGGATGCTGCTAAGGAGATAAGCTGGGTTTTTTTTAAACTTTGCAAATGTTGCAAAGTAATGTTGTAAATCAAATTTTTGAAATAATTGATACTATTCTCTGTGTTTAGAAAGTCCTTTGTTGTGGAGGCAGCTTAATTTTTTTTCTCAGTAGTAGAGCCCAGATTCTTACTTTTTTCCTGGTCCATCTCTCTAACTTTAATTTTTCTTTAAATACCTGAGTATCTTCAGAGTGCATTAACGTGGGAAACATGAGTTTAGTACAACTGTAATCAGTTCTAAATTTTTCCGAGTCTCCGTGGATAAAGCTCAGTGCTGGTGGGAGAAGGAGAGAAAGAACAAGAAATAGCTTGTCACCCAAATAGAGCAACAAGCTATTGCTTTATGTTTGAGAAATCCAAATTTTGTTGGTCTCTAGGAGGTGGAGCTTTAATTATACCATCTCAAATGATGCTTGCTTATCTTTTCAAAATCACAGTCAAGGTTTTTTGGTTAGCATTATTCCAACTTGGTACATGGTCTTCTTTCACAAACACAAGTGAACTTTAAATTTAATATCTTGGATCAGCTCAGTTGGAGGAAGAGGAGAATTAGAAGGATAAAATAAGTGCCCAGACAGAGCGAATTTTGGTACTGGTGGTTGATGAGTAGAGGGAACAAGGCCTTTTTTAGCTTAAAATTGTGCTAATTAGAAGAATCTTTTACTAGGTACAGTGAAGTGGAAGAAGGCCTACTTACAGGCTTTAGGTTCAGTGTTGATAGGTCTGCTTAATGCACTGAAGTTTTTGCCTCTTTCAACTGTTTTAATTCAGGAATCAGTGTAGTCTGTGCAACTCTTTTTGCTGCCAGAACCAGTCAGGCACAGTTTATCTGCAGTGGCACATTTTGAAAGCTTTAATAGTAAGAAGAGATCACTTGCCTGTTTGTAACTCATGGCTATCAGGGTGTAGGTGAAGGCTGAAAAAGGCCTCTTGTCTTAGAGGTATGCAAGATCTACAATTTCTCTGATTCAGCTCGTGGAAGAAAATTATCTATGGCTAAGCTTGTCACCTTCCTCCTCATTCAGATGCTGAAAGGTGGGAACAGAAATAGGGAAGGTTGTGTGCCAGATAAGTGTCAAAGATAGTTTCAAGGGAACTCAGCTTAGTGGTTTGAGAATCCTGAAACCGATCACCCTGTCTGGGCTGCTACTAAAGAGTGAGGAACTGGGGATACCACTCTTAGTAACATTAACTTCTTAAGTGTCAAATTGCCACTTGAATGTAATCCCAAGTGTCTGTCACTCAGTCATCTGCGTGTCCTATTTCTTAAGCTGAAAACAAGTAGCTTAGCTTGGGACAGACGGTGGACAGGGACTTGTGAGAAGTGAGTGGTGTCACTTCCAGTAGGTAGTATTACCCTTAGGGAGTTATACAAACTTCTTAACAAATCTGTTAAATTAGGATTACTAGTCCAAACAGTAGAGCATGCAACTATAAACACCTACCTGTTAAAATCCCCTGTGCAAAACAGGGCACTAGTCTGCATACTAGTAGTAGAAAATGAAGGAATTTTTTTTTTAACACGAAGTGCAATTCTGAAGTTGCCTGGGACGTTCAGTTTAAATTTAAAGAAACCATTGATGGTATTTCAGTCATGTTTTTTGTATTTCTTTAAGATTTTAAGTAACACTTCCCCATCCTGCAAATAGTTGAATATTCTTCTTGGTAACCATAGGAGTTAAACTAACTGTGCTTACTACTCTCTAGCTTGGTAAAATGTGCATGTGCTCTCCCTATTTTTTTATTTTATGGCAAGAATAACCATAATCTTAAAAGTTAAACATCCTAATTATCAAGGTAGCAAATGGTTGAAGTAGCTTTTTCCCAATGATACAGTGTCTTTGTAGCATCTCCTACAGGTGCTTTCTAATGAAGGGCAGATGGTTTATATGTTACTAACTCCTCAGGGACAGCGTGTTAGAAGGCAGCTATAGCTTACTGCTTCTAGCAAATAAATTTAACTCCATTTAATTAACCTTTTAAAGGTTTCTCCTTGTTTCTGTCCTTGCTAGAACTTTGGAAGGCTTACATAGCTTGTATTAGAAGCAAAACAAAAAAAGAATACAGAAGTGTGATCTTGCTGTTTGATTTAAGTTATAAGCCTTTAAGAACTGCTTGTGTGGGTGAGAATGTGTAAATTACAGTAGTTTGTATGTATAATTTGTAGTATGTGTTAAGCAAAGATAAGCAATAATCACATGATGGGCATCAACTATGAAACTGTCAAACTCTATTCTTGCTTCATTAGTAAGTGTTGCTTTTCTGACATAATACACGTGGAGCCTTGTTTTAGGACTGAAATAGAAGAGCTCCTGGGTGACAGAATCCATCTTTTGCAGTTACAGACTGTTAGGCAGCACGGCATTTCCTAAACTGTTAACTTTCTGTCCCAAATTTCCATTGCAGTGGTGCTCATGTTATTAGGCCACCTTTTTCTTCTAGTAGCCTTCTGTATATTCTCTTTAGCCTGCAAATGCTCTGACTTCTTGTGTTAGCAGGCAAGTATTTTTTATTCATGAATAGTTTTGCATCTCATATGACTTTTTTTTTTTTTTTAATGTGCTTACAATCTATTTGTTTATGTTTGCTTTGTTCATTCCCTGCCTGTGCTGTCCTAATTCAGTACCCTTAGCAGCTTTTTTTTAGTTGTGGGCATAAATTTGGGAAGAAGTCTAATAATAGAAGGATTTACTTTAAAATTAGTCCGGAAAGTAGCTTTCTATAAAACTTCACTGTATTAATTTTTAACTAGATCCTTGTTCTTTATATTTCTCTGTAGTTATGTTCTCCAGCTTTACAAGTTTCCTATGTGGCACAGCATTCAATCTGCTGCTCATTGAAACAATCTCATCTTTCTGAATTGTGTCTAAGAAAGAAAAAAAACCAAAAAACCCGAAACCCTGAAGTAACCAAAATGTAACCAAAAATGTTTGGTTATTTGTTGCTTCTGTGTTTTAATGACTTTTTTTTTTTTTCTATCTGTGACCTTTAAATTTTTTCAGAAACCTTTTATGTTGACAAGCTTGGTTTCTTACATGTCCTATTTAAATGAAGCTCCTACAGGTGCTCTGTTGCTTGGTATATGTGCCCATCACTTGATAGATAAACTGAAAGTCCTAGTGTGGGTGAGCTCTTGGAGGTCTTGGAGTATTACGGGAAGAAAACTTGCTTGCATTTTCTGTATGGTAGTTTACACGTCCATATCCTTTTTTCCCCATCAGTGAGTGTGGTTTTGCTTTTTAAACCCTGTGTTAAGTTTTACTTTCCTCTGTTTGTAAAGATGCTGTTGATTTTGAAGACAGTGATGAAGTAGTAATGATAGATGGTTTTCAAAAATGATTTGCCAGATTTGTCATCAATGTTTTAAGACATTGCTGTGGTAGAATGGATTCTTAAGCTGCACTAGTAATGTCTGAGTGCTGAAGCATCTGCAAATAGCTGTAAACACATGCTGTTTGAAAGTAAAGCAATTTTGTGAAACAAGGGAAGTGAAAGTGGTGTTTCTCACTTTTTTCATGGTATCCAACAAAGTCATTCCCTTCATCCGAGAGATAAATAATCAGACTACATCTGAGTCTCACTTGGGTGATTGCAAATGACTTTGTACAGTCTGCATTGATTGTATCAGTATTCTTTTAAAAAGTCTTGCTATCTGGAACATATAAGCAAATTGATGCCAGTGTCACATAGCATATGCTGTGCTCTAAGCATCAGTGATGCCACATATAAAGAGAAAATTGTAGACTTGCTCATACAAATATTCAGTTTTGCATAAAATTATTTTTGATTTACTTTCTCTGGTTCATCTGGTAGTGCTCCAGCTTCTGGCTAGGTAGGTAAAAACAAGAACAATGTGAGAATTCCATGTTATAATGATGGTTATCCTTGAAGAAATTAAAGTTCAAACACTTCATGTTGAAAAAAGTCAATCTTATTTCAGTTAACAAGGTGAATGTAATGCGTCTGTAATTCTTAGGCTTCTGGGCTTAGTTCAAAACCTTTAATTAGTTGAGCAGACAGATGTCCTTTCTATGGAGGATGTCGATCACTGCTTTCTAACCACCTTTCCCCAAAGTGCACTTCTGCAAAACAATAGTAAATACTAACATTCTGCACTTGCAAGTCTGTGTTCAAAGTCAGTTTGGAAGAAAATAATAAAGGAATTGCAAAGGCTTATTCATTAATATCACATCCAGTGAAAGGTTGTAGGGCTATAACCATCATAATATTTTGTGTGCTGTTTTGGCATTTTTATCTCAGATGCAAGTGCAAAGTAAATTTGACCTCAAATGTTGGTGCTGTCTGAAAGAATATGAAGTGGTATATGAATTCTTTAAAGCAGAATCAAGTGAGATATTTCAATGTAAAAGGCTAGTTGTACTTAAATATTTGTGTAGAAGCGTCCTTGGGTTGGGAGTCATGCAGAGGAAAGAAGGAAGGAAAGCTGTGCCTTCCTTTATTTGCTGGTATTGTGATACCTTTGAGAAATAAAAGGTAGAGAGAACAGTGTAGGTCATGATCTTTCATGATCAGATTTTCATTGTGGCGGAAATGCGCAGAGGAGTTGTACTGCTAAAGCTGTACTGACAAAGAGTTTGTTTTGTTGGGAAGAAAGGGGATTTCCTTACACAGTAAGGAAGGTGCTTCCTTTTACACCCATGTCTTTGTTTCTGCTGCAGCTGACTAGCCACTCAAAATAGAGAGAAAAATTTGAGCTCTTTTTTTGGTGATATGGTGATGCTTTCAGTTGTCAATAACTCATATTTGTAAGAGTGCAACCTCAGTTTCTGTGGTATATAGCTTTGCCTCGTTTACTCATGTAAAGTTTAGAGTAGGAAAAAAAAAAATCAGAACTGGAGTATGAGTAGTTCCTTTGTACTTGGACCCAACAAATATACCTACATGAAAATCTGTCCTGAAGTCACCTGTCAGCTTTAGATTTCGACAGCTGGAAATATTTCTTTCTAATGAGAATGTTGTGCATGGACTTGTTACAGGGAACAGTCATGCAAGAAGAATTCTAGATATTCAGCTCAGTAATGTTATGTATAGTACCTAATTCAGATAATGAATTGAGTGCTGCTATTGTTTATCTGGAATTCAGTTTAAGTAGACCCAGTGTACTATTACTGTGCTTAAAGCATATGCTAGAGAAACAATGTACATGGGGTTTTTTTCTTTTTTTTCTCTTTCTTTTTTTTCTTTTTTCCTTTAGTCTAATACCATTTCTGTCAACTTGATCTGAAACTAGAAAAAACCCTCTTTGTTATTGTATGGTGTATGATGCTTCATAGTCTTTTTTTTTTTCCTTTTTACTATTATGCCTTTTTTTTTTCATGGGTGAAATGTGTGTGAATGGGCAGTTGGAGGGAAAAGAATAAAATTATTAGATAATGAATGCAGTTTTGGAACTTCTTCCAGAGATCTTTCAAAAAATAGGACAGCATATTTTTTAGCATTAAGATAACTATTTAATGTCAAGACTCTTGATGCATTGCTGTACAAGTTAATGTCTTCGCCTATACAGTTGTAAAAGTATTTAAAATCAGTGAAATCCTTTAAATGATTGGTTCCCTAATGGTATTTTTTACTGTGTTTTCTGTGTTTTCTGAAAAAGGCTTTGAGAATTTGAATAATTAATATTACGTCATCTAGGTGTGTGTAACATATCCTCCTACCAGCTAATAAAGGACTTAGCATGTTTTATTACAGTGCCAGCTGTTTGTAGATTTGTGTGATTTGACACAAAGATGATTTTCAAATAGTTCTGGCCATGACTAAGAGGGAACTGGATGATCAGGAGTCTGGGGCTGTGCGAGTTGGTGCAGGGTTTATTTAATTTCGAACCCAGGCTTGAGTATTAATTTGAACATTTATCAGAGGGATGAATGTGTGTGGAGGCAGCACAGTTTGCTATAAACAAGTCTAATGCTTTTCTTTAATAAAAACATGGAAGTTAGTTATTTGAAGAATCCTGTAAAGCACTTGGTAAATTCCTGTTTCACTTTGCTTCTCTTGATGGAAGCCGTATTCTTCTGTGAGACACAGAGAGTCACTAACTGATGCTAGCAGCTTGTGGCAGTATTGAGTGTAAAAATGGGGCTTGCCTATTAGCAAGCACAGAAGTTTCTTCTTTTCTTCCAACGTAATACATGTGAACTTCTTAGATTGAAGAGAAAACCAGAATTTTGTTCTTAGTTGCTGTTCTTTTGTGTAACAACTCAACTAAATTTTAAGCACATAGTAGTGTCTGCTGCTTGTTCTTTTACTGTCAGAAATGCTTATGTTTTTCATTCTGATGGCACCTTGTTTCCTTCTTAAGTGCTTCTGATAGTTGTCCCTACCCCCATTTTTAGTTTGGTTTTAGGTTTTCTCCCTTCCTTTCAAGTCCCTGTTGACAACCCAAAATGTAAGTCAATTTGCCATTGTGGTATTGATCTGTGATATTTGTCTGTCACTACAGACAAACCACCAAAGATTTTATGTAGGTTGTCAGGAATATGTCTGTCTGTCTATCTTCCTTATGTGCATATATAAAAATAAATTATACATATATATTTTAGGCAGTGTGGAATACGTATAGTCTTTGCCAGCTCAGGTCCTTCTGCATTTGATGAAATAACAGAATTGGTGTAATGAAAAAAAAAACAAACACCAAAACATCCTAAAAGAAACCTTTGACAAAGATCAGTGAAGTTTCAATATTTGATGAGAGTAGATGTTGGTTTTCTTCTACTTCTCTGTGTTTGTGGATCCCATACTTCTCAGGACATGGCGATCCATTTTTGTGTCCTTCAGATGCAGTTTGATAAATTGGTGCTGAAGACACCTGGATTTCTGTGTCCATGAACTCCATGGGTTCTTTTGGTCACTCGGGGTGAGCTTTAAGTACTGGATACTACAGATGAAGTGTGATATATGTCAAATACTTCCTGAACTCATGCTCGTAATGGAATGTAGTCCTGTCTTGGTTGGCTGGTGATGCAGGCTTTTAGAGTGTATTTCTTCTATGTCCTCTTTGAGAATTTGAGGTATGATAAAAATACAAGTTAATATATAGTCCTAGCTACAAATTCTTAATGAAAGATCAGGTTTACTCTTCCCCACAGGTTAAAGCATTGGTGGATATACAGAATATGACAGCTCTGTAATCTGATAAATGAATATTAAAATACAAAACCAGTTTGACGCTTCAGTGGTTTCTGTCATTACTGTTTGGGTTAGTCTCACTCCAAAAAGGTAGAGTGTATGGGAGCTGACTTGTGTAAAGTATTGTATTTCTCTTCTGTTCACCTTTATGGTCGTCTTTTTTTTTTTTTTTTTTTTTTTTTTTTTTTTTTTTTTTTTTTTTTTCCTTTTTTTTTTTTCTTTCTTTCCTTTTTTCTCTTTTGCCTTCTTTTTTTCTTTCTTTTTTTTTTTTTTCTTTTCTTTTTTCTTTTCTCTTCTTTTTTTTTCTTTTCTTTTCTAAAGATGGTGGTCCTCTCAATTCCAAAATGTGTAGAAAAAAATACACCTTGGCCCATGCTTCTAATCTTCTCATGTAACTGGAATGCTTAAACAATAAGTAACATCTGATACAGCATCTTATTTATACATGGAAGCAGCTGCATTCTCTGTGTGTGCAAGAAGCCCTGTTGTTTTCAAGTCACTAGGTTAGTGAGATTGGGTAAGTGAAGGCTTACTATAAAAGCATTATTAAAGATAGTTATTTTAGACAAAAAGAAAGGGAAGATGTGGCTGCTACAATCTGCTCTTAAACTTGAGTTAGGTGTGGTGTAAATGTAGAAGTTACCAGCACTGACAATTTAAGCTATAGTATAGTCTTGAGTTTACTCATGGATTCTTTCATCACACTTACGTTTGGCTGCATCAGGAACATCTTTCTACAGAACTGCAATTTCTGAACTGCTGGGGGTTGAGCATTAAATAAGTCCAGTATGTAGGGCAAAGTCTCTGCCCCATTTTACTCCATTTCCACAACTGAATGTGTTCTCCTCCTGTGCTCCCCCTAGCTGGGTAACCCCCCGGGATGCCCTGAAGTGCAGTTGATCAGCAGATACTTCTGTCCCATCCTCACCGGGTCACTGGGGTTGGGAAGTGCTGAGGGCACTGCAGGGAGTGGGTGGCACTGTCTGGTGATACAGTTTTCTTCAGCTAGGAAATACTCCTCTGGGATCCGTGACCAGCTGGCTGGCCTCTGAAACTGGAGCATGGAATTTGGGAGCTGTAATAGGTTGTTAATCCCTCTGTTGTCATCCTAATTTTTCCCCTCTGTTGGATACCCTAGACAGAAGGAAGGATTTCTTCCTTCATACTGATGCTCGCCCAGGCTTATGGAGAGTGTCCTGAGCTTCATTAAGGGGCCCTGAAAATCTGTAGGTGAGCAGCTGGGACTTCTTTCCCTATCCTGTTTTGGTCAGGCGTAAGTTCATAAACCATAGCCTCTGAAGCCAGGAATACAGCTCAATCCAGCAATCATTTCTCACATGTAGCAAGTATTCTTAGCAGCTCTAAAGTGTTTCCCATCGAGTTCGTTCTGTGGAAAAAAACCCCAAACCATCAAAAAGCCCCCAAAAAACCCAACAAAAAAAAAAACCTAGATAGAAAATATCGAATGATGGGACAATTAAGAATGAGCAGGGTGAGGGTTTTTTTGTCTGTTTTCAGTGCAAACTCAGGTGAAAACAGTGCTAGGTTGGTTTAAAAATTTTAAACATTTTATTAAGAGCATATTTAAAAAATTTGTGTAAGTGGAAGTGTCTGACTAAATGATCAAGAATTTGTTATAGAAGATAAGAGTTTCTCTACAGCATCCAGGATTCCTCTGGCATCTTCTATAGCGTGCCTGGAATTTATAAGTAATATGTCTTCTGAAAGCTATATGGTCTTGGTGTAAAGTGATGGGATCATCCTTTGGGTGAGTGGACTGAATGTTTTTTATAATCCATAAGAAAAAAACAACAAAGACGTCACTAGCCCCTTAAGCTTCTAGTGTAAAATGTCTTGCTCCAGGTTCTGGGTTATTGAATGTTGCTTGTCCTCACCTGCAGCAAAACTGGGATTTGTAATTCTGACTTGTGATGCTTGCTTGCAGTCTAGGTACCTCAGAGTTGTCTTTGGGTTCAGTAAGGCTGAGCTGATCAGCTGGGTTTTTTTGTTTGTTTTTTTCTGTTTTGATTTTGTTCTTTTTAACTTAGTAAAATGCTTCTGTTCTAGATCTAACATCAGTTATTTGTTCTTCCTTCCCCTTAAAGTGATTCTTATAGTTCTTGGGAGACAATCTCATATATGAATTGTGGAATATGCAGAATATACGCTTTTTTACTTTTATTTTACAGTGGTATTTTTTCTAATTTCAATTAAAATTTGTATTATAGTTTACTGAATTGAAACATTGCACTGTTCCAAGATAACGATATTTTCTCAGGGGAGTGTGAATTTGGTAAGGCTTTTTTTTTTTTAATTTATTTGTTTGTTTTGACATCTACTCTTGATCTTTACTTAAAACAAAAGGACTTCTTTTACTGTTCAGCTTATTGGCTTGTGTTGTAATGTGTTTATAATAATGTTGGCTCTTGATTTAATCCATCTAGAGAGTTTGTTTTTTTAAATGTGACATTTCTATTAAAAGTCAGCAAGGTAGTGTCTTTTTCTTCTGGAACATGTTTTCAGTAGAAGCCATTATTAGGGAGATGTTTTGCACTGCTTAAGTCTCTTGACCCTTCTTATCTTGCTGAAAATCTTTCTTCAGTAATCTTTTAGTATTAGACTCCTTTGTTGCATGGATTCTTTGGTAAATAGATTAATCTCTGGGTCTTGTGACTGTATTAATCTTGCTCTGCTGCTTAGGTTTGTTGAAGGATTTCTAATGATTAGGACATCTTTGTGCTTGGTCTCAAAACAGTTACTGTTTTTCCCAGGATTCTAATGATGAAGTAGGAAACAGTGGAGACAACCAGATATATTAGTAGTAAGAGGTTATTTGGCCACTTTTCCTTTCCATGTTGTGTAAAAAGCTTATAAATATTTAAGTGGTTTTTGCAATATACTGACCAGAAACAGAACCTTATAAAGTTGTATTTACTGTGGGATTCAGTGATGATATGTTAATGTAGGAGATGCAACATTAAAAAAGCAGACTTCTGTTAAACAGTGTGGGCACTTTATTGCATCTTCTCTTACACAGTAGGCTGTGGATGCTTGTAAACTGTGAATTACTGCGAGGCTAAATCAAGTACTTTAACAATGTCAGAAATTATTTCTGCAGTAATATGGTTCTTGAATGACATCTAGGATTTGGGACAATCACATGGTGTTGCTTCTTGCTGAAAAATTTGTATTTCTCAAAAGAGCTTGTTTGATTTGCATTCATGCCTTTTATTAATGTAATATTCTGGACAGCAATATTGACATCAGAGCCAGGTAGTAAAAGGAAGTGGAATGTTTCTTGTGAAGAAGTGAAAGCTATCAAGTATGTTCTTTCATACATCTGTTTCAGTATATTTCTTCCAGTTACTTAATTATCAAAATACTACTGTTGCTTCAAATTATTTTAGGGTGCTTTTTTAGTATCAAGAGAATAGTAAATAAAAGAAGCCTTTGTTTTGCATGATACTGCTTTTTCAGTATTCTTTTTGTTCTTTGTGTAAGTTGTCAATCCATAACCCTATTTCCATATGAGATGCACGTTGTTGTTTTTAGTAAAGCATGCACTGACCAGCAAAGCATACTGCAGGAGTTAGCCTAGACACATGTGAGCCATCTCACATGTGAGTGCAGTTTGAGATTTTTCCTCTGCTGGCTTGAGGTCAGAAAGAAAATTTACTCTTGGTATAGTTGTATTAAGCACTCAAACAGCAGGCTATCCAAGTGAATGAAATGCCATTAACCAGAAGGGCAATGAAAGTGTGGCTGTGGTTTTTAAATTTTTTTTATTTTTTGTTGTTTTATTTTTTTAATTTGTGTTAAGAGAATGAGATTAAAGCCAGAAAATTATCTTGTCAGACAGCCAGATACTGACTTCTTGTTGTCTTCCATTGCCAAATGCTCAAGCTTCTCCAGCTTACTCCCTGAGTCCTTTGCCAACTCACCATGAGAGCCAAGAGTGAAAGCTTAAACTGGTCATTCCTTTGCTTGTTAGGCAAAATGTTATCTGTCAGAGCATACATCTAAGTATAGCTTTTCTGCAAGATCGTTTGGGTAAGATGTGTTCACTTATTGACTAAAAAAATCCCCATTTTGGTTTAGGTTACCTGTACTTGTAACTGATCTAAAAGTACACTTGTAACTCAAAAGGGAGTAAGGTACTCTGATTTGCAGATAAAACTTCTAGTGACTGTTAAGGAAAACTGTTATTAAGGAAAACTCGTTATTAAATTTTTAATTTAGAAAGCCTGGAAAAGCTGAACTTCTGGTTCAGGTCACTTAGGTTTGTATGAAGTACTTGGAAGGCTTTTTCATTTTTAAAAATAAGTTATTCTTTGACTATGAAGAACAAGTGTAAATATGTGTTTTTAAGTGTTTGATGTTCCCAACTTTTCCCTTCAGTGTTGTTCCCACTTCTTTAGTGTGTTGCTTCCAGATTCTTTGTATGTCTTGATTTCTTCCCTTCCTGTTGTAAATCTTCCATGCTGTCAAATAGGTTGGAAACCAGTTACTCAGCTCATAAGTGATGAAAATTGACACATGCAGGTTGTGTACAAAAGCCCTGTTTCTTCAATCAAAAGAATAAAGGTATTGAAATAAAAGATAGGGCCTTTGATTCACTTTTTTGATAGGTACCTTTGAAAAACTAGTACTTTGTGTCAACCTTAGCTATTACTCTCTTCTCTGAATTACCTTTTGAATTTTTTAGACCAGGTCTGGAAGTTTAATCAGTTCCTGTAAAGTTCTTAGCATAATCGACTTCTATTCTGCCAGGGTATAAAATCAAGCTTAAACTCCATTATTCTTTGCTGACAAATCTTCATAATTCAACTCAAACCCAAACATTTTACAGAAGTAATTTTTTTTTTTTTTAAGACTTTCTAGGTTTAATTGAATGAAAAAAGAGAACTATAAGCAACTGTCAAAAGAAGTCTGTGAAATCAGGCTTGCTGCAGCTCAGCTTATTACTGGGACTTGTGCTTTCTTCTTTGGTTATGTCTCTGGATCAGTTTTGAATAGAGTGTTTGTTCCCCTTTCCTTGTCCCTCTGGAATTCTAAATCACTTGCAGCAAAAATAAAACTGGTTGGCCTTACATAAACTCTCATACTTACCAAGTGAGACCATACCAGTGTTGTAAGATGCCCAGCTATGGCCAAAGCCTAAAAAGGAGAATTGTCTAAGGATGTATTACACAACATGGCTGCTCAAAGAAAATGCTTTATTCCACTGTTTAAAGTATACGAATAATGTAACTAGTTCCCCAAACAGTTAATATTTTTAAAGTAACTCCAGAGCTCTTTATTACATATAGCACAGTACAAAGTTAACCTGCAAACTTTCTGAGCATAGTGTTGTCCTGTCTTCTCCATGTACCCTCACTGTTGGGACCATTGCCCCATATGCCCCTGCCCAGCACCCCCTCCAACCCCAACATATGGATATGTTGTTGATTCTGAAGTACCTGGAGTTACTGGCTTGGTTCACTGAAGGGCTAATATTCTTTGCATGTACTTCTGTGGCCAACTGTGCTCAGTTCTTACACCACGTGGGTCTGTAGCCATAAGGCAGTAAATAGCTAACCTATCCTAGCCAACCTCTTTTACCTTACTTTGCTTCTACACTCTGTAAGTTCATAGTGCAAGTTAATAATTTCAGAGAGTATGTGTTGATGCATGCAGTCTTGAGTTTAGATTTTTTTCACATGCAGTTGGGAAGAAAATCTAGATATCCTTGGAGGGAATCTGCTCTGTAAATTCAGGTTATGTAGGTAGGAATCCGTGACTGCTCAGTATGCTAAAATGATAATGTAGTATTTTAGTGCCTTCAAAAAAACCCCAACAAAAAATGCCAAAACCAAAAAAGGAAGGCAGTTGCTCTTCTTGACTTAAATTCATTCATAAATCTTCCAATAAAAAAAAGAAGAAAAGTACAAAGGAGTGCGAAAAAGTGCAGAACTCTGACCTCTGGGTGAAACAACTGTACAGAGGCAGCTAAACCATGAGTGTAGCACTGGAGAATCTCCTGGCAAAACTTGCTGTGGAAACCTGAGAAGCAACTGCTTCTGTCTGTCAGCTGGGTCTTTTGTCTGTACAGTACCCACCCGAGCAGAGCTGGCAGAAGGGGAGCACACAGTACATGAGCTGTGTACATATTTGTGTACATAGCTTGTGACTGTAAAACAGTCTCTTGGGGGTACAAAAAAAGCCTTCCCAATCCTGCAGGACAGAATTTCAGTTCAGCAGAGCACCCATGAGTGCAGGCTCCCCTAAACCATATGCTTTCTCAAGGCAGGTTTTGGGCCACTCTAGCTACTAAATGGAAGCAAGCCATTAGGATTTGGCTGAAGTGGCATCAAGGTGTTGAAATCTTTTGCTTGTGATGGTGACGTGTAGATAAATCTTGCTTTATTTCTAATCTCTTGAGTTGTGGGAGAGTAAATAATCAAGGATAAGCAGTGCATTCTTGGTGTTCTGCATTATTAAGTAAGGAAGGGAAGGAAGCTGTGGCATCCCATATTTGAGAACAGTTATAAAGTATAAGAAAAAATGTCAGGAAAATTATTGCAGTGCTGATTTTTTTCACAGACACATTCAGCTGATGTGATTTTTCTAGAGCTCCTGGTTGCTTCCCGTTCCTTCACAAGTGCCAAAAGCTTTAGTTAAAAGTACAGCTGGAAGGTACACAGAACTTCTACCAGATTTTGTAAGATTTGGCTGGCCATAAAATGTGTGGGGCCTTGGAGCAGTTGCTGCATTCATTCAGTCTTTTTCTGTTATCTGAGGCTGCCAACAGAATTGACAATTTCTTTCCTCCCCTGGTAGTTTCTTAGGTCTATTTGCCCTGTAGCAGCTGCTTTCAGACCTCAAATTCATTTTTCTGCAGCCATCAACCCTGTGCTTGTTTGTCTGCAGCTTAATGCTAGTATTAGTGAAACTATGGAAGAGAACATAGAAATTTAAGCAATTACTTTATTTGATTTAAGGCTGAGGAAAAAACAAATGATAGATGTATTTTCCAGTCTACAGCAATTGTTAGGTTCATGAAGCAGCAAAAACCCTCAGATCTTTCTGAAAAATTCAAACTGGTGAAATGTGTTGAAATTGCTGGTGAGGGACAGAAGGTGGAGGGGCTGATGTGACAAGGTCCTTTTGACAGAAGTGCTTTAGTGTAATGCATATGTCCTGTACATAGAAATGATGATTTTATAACCTGAAAGCACTGTAGCTGTATCACCTGCTCCAGATGTGAAGTTTAGGCTGACTGCTGTTTCTTGAACTAGACAATTTGCCTGAGGCTGCTACGCACTTGGAGATTAAACAGAAAATCTGACAGAGAAACCACCCTTTGATCAGTGGACACTGGTAATAATAGTCATGATCTATGGGGGTGTTGTTTGCAAAGGAGAAAGTCTCAACCCTGACAGGGTTGTTACCTGTCTGTTGTTACCTGGATGATCTTTCAAAGAGAGGTCTGGTCCCACCAGATGCTTCCCTTCAGTGGCAGCACTGGGAGGTGGCAGCAGGCATGCTCTGAGGAAAGCTTGTGTCTCTGCGGACAGTGTGAGTAATTCCTGAGCCATGTTTCCAGACCTGGGGGCAGTGAGCAGGATGCAGCAACACCAGGGATTTCCACAGAACTAGTTTTGATCCAGCTCTGTTGCTCTTGAGAGGATTCCCTGTGGATCTACCTTTTGCACCTCATTCTCTAGGGTTTCTGTGGCTTCTTTTACCCTCAGAGAAGTGTGGTGTTAAATGCATGGAGACTGCTGTGGGCATTGCTAGGCTCCTGACTTAATGAGCCCTTCCCAGTGGGGTCAGAGAGCAAAGAGTAGAAACAGTGATTAGCTCTACTGGTACCAGCAGAAGCCCAGTGAAGGCCAAAGCTAATAAGGCTGCTGGGATCTCAGTTCCTTCTGCAGAACACCACAGGGATGGTGTCCTCCTGCTTTGCCCTCTGCAGCCTGGTATTTGATTTAGCTCGGTCATGGTGCTCAGCCTTTGCAGGAGTCCTATGTTTTTAATCACACTGTCACTAATCATCCCCTCTTCCTCTGTGCCCAAAGCTAAGGAGTGCTCCTGACCATGGCACAGCCACAAGTCCCACCAGAAGCTCCTGGAATAAGCCTTCCTGATTACTAGCTGGCTCCTGGAGGCAGTAGTGCTTCTGCATGGGTCTTCCATTTGTCATCTGGCATCATCCTAGGTTGTTGGATCTTTAGGAAAAGTTGACTGCTGTTTGACATCATATTTGTCACTCATGTACCTGTGCTAGTCTCAGGAAAAGGAGTGGAAAAGTTCCCCTCTCTTCCATGTTTTAGGACATTCCAGGGCTGTGCAAGCAGGTAATTCATATTGGTCGTATTTCTTAGTATACTCTTAGGAATGCTGAGTGGTGTTCAAACCTGTTTAGAATTGGGTTTCTGATAGCATTGCAAGGGCTTTTGTGGGGCACCAGTGGTAGAGCTCAAACCTGTTGTCCACCAGAGTGCTTTGGGGTAGGGTGCAATATTTCACTGTGATGTTTTAGATGAGCTCTGCTTGGAGTTGCTTTGAGTTTTAAAAGTGAGTCGTTAGGCTCAGTGGTAAATTACTAACTTGAGATAAGCTGTGATCTCTAATGAGGAATGTGCATACTCTCAACATCCAATTTTAGAGTTTGAATGCATGAATTTAAGCTGCTGTGTAGGTATTCACTCTAATTGTCACTTGCTCAGCAGCTGATAAGCAATGTTTTGTTAAGATTTAGTAAATTAATGGCTGTTATATGCTCAGTCTGAATTAGTTTTCAAAACAACTGATATGGAAGTTTTTCCATATCATGACTCACTTGGTTTAAAAGCTGGTAAAGAAGCTTAATGTCTGGGACCTTCTGTTAAGAAACCAAGGGTATGTCTTTTATTATGCATGAGGAATTCTGTATTAGAGATACAACTCTTAACTTACATGAAGCAAAGCATTTGACATAAGGTACTGCTCTGGAAAGACTATGGAGGTTGAAAAACCTGTTTCCTCTTAATATGGGTTGGGTTAAGATTCTAAGAGACTGCCTGCTGCTATCCTGTGGATAGGGTTTTCATGTGTTGGTGTGTTTGGTTTCTCCATCCCACAACACTTGCTGCTGGTCCTTTGGCGGCTGCACCACCTGCTGATTTGTAAATGTCCCTCTTTGTTGGGGCTGTTCAGGGGCAGAAACTGGTATAACAAATGGAAATCAGTTGTGGCATGACAGCCAGATATCTCATTAGCTGTTGTTAGAAATTAAACTCAAATTTAGTAGGCAGTTTGTAGACTAGCTATAATCAGCTTCTGCTATTGGGTGGCCTTGCATTCATAACTAGGAAGCCCCTGGTCACAAGGAAATAGCTGGCACTATCTCCAGCTTTTTTGCATGTTGGTAAAGTTACTGAACAAAAAATAAAGAGCCAGCCAAGTCAGGGAACGGAGTAAGCAGTACATCAGCTTTATTCACAACTTCTAGCCATTTCAGGCTCTGGTGTGTGTGACAAGAGTAAGTGAAAATCACATCCGTATGAACATCTCAAACGTGATGCAAATGCAGTGATTTAAGGCTCAGAGTTAGAGATTTGACAAACAATATAGGTGTAAACTCTTGGTGTTGAGCTGTCTGTATAGAAGTGCCTTTAGATCTGATGGATCTCTTCAGCAGGTGTGATGATATGGAAGGGATTTCAGAGTGCTGAGGAAGAGCTATTTGGAGCTCTAGTGGGGGGTGTTAGAAGTGTTTCCAAATTACCTCAGAGTATGTTTTAACAGTACAGCCAAACCAGTTTGAACGGCTTGTTCCAGAAAGGATTTTTTTTAAGTGGCTGGCAGAGCGTTCCAGTGAAGTTTCACTGTGTGACTTCTCTCTTAACATTCTTTAAGCTTCAGTGCTGTTCCTGATGGTTTTCCCTTGTGGGGGCTGTGCCAGGTCAGACTGAAGCAAGAGAGTGGAGTCCTTCCTTGCAATGCTAGTGATCCATTTCATGGGCTGAAGCTGCTCTATGTCACTTCATCTTTTTAGGCACAGGCAGAGCAGATGGACTGAACCCATCTCATCCACCTGCCTTCCTGCTAAGCCAGGGTGATCCCGCTTGCCCTTCGTGTTGGGGCAGCCTCACATGGGCTGTCCATATCTACACCTGTGTCTCTGCTAGAGTGGGACCATTGGGTTAGACTGACCCTGGGTCAGCATGTAAGCCTGAGTCCAGGAGGTGGCTTTGGCAAGTGGGGTTGCTTCACAGAGGCATCAGATGCTCATCCAGTGCCTACGAGAAAGTCCAATCCATTCTGCGGTGGAAGGCTGTTAGTTTGCTTTTTCCAATAATTTTTTTCAATGGTAATCAGGTTTTAGGTTGCAGGGTGTTTACCTGTGACAAGCCATGCTTCAACACCACTATAACCCTACAGATGATTGATCTCTGGGTTTTTCTCCATTTGACTTGAGCATTTCTTAAGCAGTTGGTGTTCTGCTTCTAAGAGTGCAAAAATCTTTTGAAATTGTATCAGAGCAATGTCTCCAGTAAGCTCATCTGAGATGCAGAAATGGATTCATCTCCCAATGACACATAAGAAAAAAAAACCCCAAAGTCGCTTTCAGAATCCTATTGCTCATAGGAAGGGGAAAAAAGCCCCAGAAGATAAACATTTGTAGTTAAAGAAATGCAGCCTCCATTTCAGGAAATAACCTGAGCTAAGAAATAAATTCAGACTTAGAGATTATTCTGTGGAAAGTACTTCAGCATTTTTGTAATGTTTGACTCCTTTGCACAGAGGATTAATCCTAGCTCTAGGAGTATGTGACCACTAGCAGCTTTTGAGATGAATTCTTTGGTGAGGATTGATTTGACATGCAAATATGTACTTCACTGTGATAATTTGCCTGATAAGATGGGAATAATTTTCATGTGACCTACTGTTGATGCTCCATTAATATCTCTTGGAATAAATGCTCTGAAGTATGCTGCTGTAAAATCAGTTACTCAAAAAAAAAAAAATAAAATTCTTTGCTATCTCCTTTTAAACCATATAATCAAATAACAAAGATTTTGTTTGAAGTATGAGCTGAACTAGGAGGAGTGGTATGTTTGAATGTTGGAGAAACTATATCCTTCAAATGAATCTTCATGTTTGTTTACACACTTGGATATAGAATATGTGTATCTGGGGTATAAAACTTAAAAATTAATTGTGGTATAACCTTTTCTCCCCATCTTTGTACTTCTATATATCTGCATTTATTTGATTCATAAATGCAAATCAACTGAGCAACAGAACTGATTTTTCTTAGAAAGAAAGCTGTCTGAATCAAAAAGGAGTGGTGCCATTTTATTTCAACAAATACTCACTGTTGCCTTGGTGGTTGGAAAGGCAAACTTTATTTTTGTTTTGTTTACTTTGTGGGTTTTTTTTTCTTTTCCTTTGGTTGTAGGCCAGCAATATAAAATGGTTGTAGGCCAGCCATAGAAAATAACTCACTGTATTTTCTCCTGATTATAGTACTACTGAGATATTTCTGTTGCAAGTTCTGGCAGAGTGCAGTTTCCAATGCACGCTGGTTTCTTTTGTTTCTGGATGTGAGTTGTCATGGTAATAAGCCAGCCAGCTGCCATGTGGGTGCTCCTTGCTGGCTCAGCCCTGTTTGCAAAAAGTAACCTCTGGAGGGGGTCCCCCAGGGCATCAAGGGCTTCTGGAAAATCTCAGTTTACTAAGTGGAGGATGCCCTGATGCTCTAGAGGATTCTGGAAATGAGCGTGCTGCTGGCTGACTTGGAATTGAATTGTTCCCGGGAGCTCATATTTCCCAGCCAAAGTGTGTGTTTTTGTTATGGTTTTGGATTTTTTCCTTGACAGGAGAGAAACTCGCTGAACAGAGGGGTTCAGCATGGTGATGATCAGCACTGAGGCTGAAAGCCTCGCTGGCGATTTGTTGCCAACCTTTTCCTTTCCAAAGGCACAAGGAAGCCAATTCCAAGGTCTCACTTCAACATGGTAGAATTCCAGTATCCCAGAGTATGTACATGAAACGGGTGCAGCTGGGACTGTTACAACTTCAGATGCAGACAGATGATCACCAGTCATTGTGCAGAGCTGGCTTACTGGGATACCCCTTCATCAGCCAAACAACATTGGCGCTTTATGCCGTTACTAAATTGAGCTTGCCAACAAGCTTTATGAAAAAGGTCACATGGGCAGTTGTTGCAGATCAGTTGGCAAATGACAGCACTTTAATGTCCCTGCAACTTCCCTGTCATTTGAGATACCTGCCCCATTTAACAAATCTGGTATGCTATAAAGCCCAGTATACTACAAAGCATGTGTAGCTGGGATTTTAATAATTTTCATGATGCATTCTAAAAAGGAGCATTGTGTAGCTGTGCTTACCACTTGGTTATGATGTTGAAATTTCATGACCTAGGCTTGACAGAAATTAAAGTTTGTTTTTTTGGTTTTTTTTTTTTGAAAACAGATTCCTCTTGCCAACAAAAGGAAAAATATAGGAAGATTTAATCTAGGTCAAGTCTGGAGAGTGATGTGCTTCCTTCATGGCAATTTGTTTGGTTAGTTATGCCTAGATTGTCTTGATGAGAGTCCTTGTGCTTGAACTGGTATCATGGATATTAACCCTGGTTGCTTTGAAACCTCTAGACTAATAAAGAACTCTAAAAAAAAACCCCACCACCAGCAAAAAAATTGGTGAATTGTCATGTCTTGATTTTGCCCTGATAGCTTTTAGGGAATCATCTAAGCACCCCTAACTGCTTAACCCTATTTTTAGGAGGCAACCCTACTTGATGTAATGTGGTCTCTTCTTCCTGGATGCCTTTTTGTTCTTCCTTGTGTTACTCTTTAAGCTGTAGTCCTTTTAAATGCTTCTGTCATCAGAGCTTGGTGACAACTAGGAATTACTTTTTGTCTGTTTAATCCAGAATTATTCTGTATCAATTAGTATCATCTGTTTTGTACTTTATTCCTGATTTTTAAAATATTTTTTATAAATTTCATTATTTCAAACTGCCAGTCATTACAGTCCTCTGTATTTGGACAGACTTATGTAAAATTTATCTCTGCTGCAAATGGTTATTTAAAAATGAGTATTCATTGTAATCACTGTATTTAATGAAGATGTATTTGTTAGAAGATTGATTTGCATTTAGTAGGATGTTGTTTTATTCCTTAGAGGTAATGGAAAAAATGGGATGAATAACGGACTGTCTCAAAAGAATTAAGGATTTGAAACTCTCCTTGGCATTATCAAAAGAAAAAAAAAGAAAAAAGAAACTCCTAGGAATTAGCATAACTATGCAACATAAGATGTGAATGCTTGTGCAGTGAATGTGAAAATGGATAGAAGAGCTTTAATACAAACTTCCAACTCCTGGCTATAAATATTGAAAAGTGCAAAAATGCAGCTCTATTTATTTTTAATGGGGAATAGCTTAAGTGCCTTTCATAATTATGAACTGTGCAGTCAGTAGGAGAGATCTTTTGTAGTGAAACCGTTTTGTTTGCATTTGGACATGCAGCAAACATTTGGATTTTTGACTACAGAACTTGGGCTTTTGTGTTAAGCATTTAATTGTCTGACTTCTGAGTGTCTGGAAAGCAGAAAAGAAATGCATGGTGCTACCCTGTAATTTCCTATGCTCATTAGTTTGTTCACTGATTTCTCTGAGATGGCAGGCTTTCATTTCCCATCTATGGTTTCCACCTTTACCCCATCTTATGGATGATTATAATCATGAATGTCTTAATTTCTTTACTTTATTCTTCTAAAAGCCTTATGACCAGCAGGATGTGTTGAATCAATTGTACTAATCTTGAGCTGGTTTTAGAAGTGTGCTAGTGTGGGTGGGTCATTGAACCTTCCAACTCATTTGATACATTTGAGCAGGTTCTGCTGGTGAGATTGAAAACCAAAAACTGTTTATGTATGTAAATCTGTGAGGCGTTGCATATAAGTAGAGGTTTTTAACCTGCTTCCTCTTGGGAAAAAAAAAATCTAAAATGCAAAAATAAACATGTAATGAAATTGCTGAGGAAATTTTGTTTAAAAAGGAAACAATTCACAAAATAAACAAAATATATTTGAAAGACAGGAAGGCTGATTTAAGTATCCCATAGAAACATCCTGTTTCTCCACAACTATTTTGCTGTGATCCTATGGTGTTTTTCTAGCCTCTGACTTTGAGGCAGTAATGTGGTTGAAGTCTCTTGAGAAGCATATTTTTGTTCTGTACTGGGACAGCCCCCAGTTAAGACAAACCAGGAAAATGGGATTTCTCCTTTTTATTTGAGGTTTTAAAGGTTTTTCTGATGAGCTTCATGTGCAGGTACTCAGTTAGATCTTTAAATTGCCTGTTCCTTCTATTTCTAATCCAGTTTAAAAATTCCACCCATAACCCAGAACAAATGTCCCTACCCTCCCCACAGCGAAGCTAAAAATAACAATTTTGGTGTGCCAACACCTCTTGAAGATTGATGCAATTTCCATATTACTTTCCCAGTGCCTAGCTGGAGCATAGGAAGTTAAGACTGGGATTGGCTTGATAGTCTGTAAACTTCCCTTCTGATGAAGGGTGATGCCTGAGCTTAGTTGTGCCTGGTTGCTGTGGAGTATTGTTTTGTCATGGATTTCCTCAATTATAATGCATATTAGTTGAGACAAATTTATACAGGTTTAAGATGGTAAATTATTTTTGGAACTTCAGTGGCCACTAGCACACTTGGCTGAAGTTCAGGTAACTAATTTGACATTTGATGGCTACAACAGACCTTTAAACTCAAATGTTGTTTTTAAATCACCTGTTTGGACTGGGAGTTTAAGTATTTGTTTTTAGAAACTCCTCAGTTTCAAATTGTCTTGTCACTGCCTTGGACAGATATGATTTTGAGATAAGCCAAGCTATTGCCTGGAACAGGCAGTTTGTGGAAAGGTAGGCTAGGATGGTGGGTGGTAAACTGGCAACAGCAAAGCTTCTATACTGTGGCTGCTTTCTTACCCATATACTTGGCTTTGCTTGTTTCCAGCACTTGTTCTTGCTTTTTTTACCCTTCCACTTCTACAAAGCAAAGGAGAGATAAGAAACGATAACGGCAATGTGGCGTGATGGATGGTGCTTATAGGAGCAACTCTACTGGATCTACCCTTTGGATCACTGTAATGAATTTTCAGTTTCCAGGCTTGCAGCTTATCTGGGAGCTGATGGTGCTGCTCCTGGGAAGGGGAGGGCTGTGTTGGACTAGATGGTGACTGGATGGGTCTGTCTTGCACTTGTCAGGAAAGCAGAAGTACTGGGGGTAGAGAAGGACAAATGAGATGTGAAGCTGTGTTAAATGTGAATGAATAGGAGAGGAACTTCTTGAACCCTGCTAAGAGATCATTGGTTAGGGCAGTGTCACCTGTAGATTTTCTGTTTGAAGAATAAGACCTCCATAGTAAAAAGTCAAATTTGATAAAGGAAACGCTAATTGATGGTCATGACCAAGATTTAGACCAAGATTTGCACCCTAAACAAGGCTTAGAAACGGAATGTGTTAAGAACTAGCAGTTTTCTGTATTCAGGAATGAATTTTTATTAGTCTTTGATAGTTTACTATTTTTTATATAATTCAAAATGAACTGATAGAAATAGTAATTTCAGGTAAATTTACAAAAGTAAATTACATTATCTATATTGATCCTTAAAGTATGGCCCATGGGATTTAATTCACAAATGTATCAATTTGGGCCATTTGTTACATGTAATTTCACTTAAATATTTCAGTTCTTATCCATGTAGCTGCCAATTCAGCATCAAGGCAATAAATAGTTTCCTATAACAAAGGAATGTAAAAAATTTGTAGTACATGACAAATGCTTCATTTTAATCTCTTCGACAAATCAGTCTTGGTGTGGGTCACTGATAAGTGCATACATACATACCTGGGCATGCTCCTGCACAGCTGCTCTGCTGAGGTTTTTCTGCTGGATACTTCACCTGTGAGTGGCAGGGAAGTTGGTATCAGCAATACTGGATTATTGTTATTATTATTACTGGATTATTTTTTTTTGGTCCCTCTCTAAATCAGCTCTTGTGGTTTTCTTTCTGCCTTTTGGCAGTACGTGCAAGATGTGAGCTCACCCTTGGGGTGACGTCTTGCCTTGGGAGAGAGGTTTCGCTGGGATTGCTGACGTAGTTTGCCCTATCACCTGGCCTGCCTTTCTTCCAGAGGTTGCTGTCTCTGCAGGTATTGACTTGGGTCATCTCCTGAGTTTTTGTTGGAGAGAGCCTGGTGTGACAGTGCAAACCAGGTGTGAACAAACCTACTTAAAAGTAGACATTTCTGTGGACAGAAATTCTGTTAAAGCCAGATGATGTTGATTTTGTGGCAGTCCAGCCTAGTTCTTTTGGTGATGCTGGTACTGCCTGGGACTTGGTAAGTCAGTAGAGGCATCCAGACAGGCAAGTGTTAAATGGGTGCTAGAGGGGAAAAAAAATATGCTTGACATAGCTACCTGAGTGGCTGAGGGTCAATTGATTTCAGGTGCTGGATGCAATCATGAAAGGGGAAAAAGATGGGATCCTGCTGCTATATATAGAGAGAGAACTTCAGTAACCAGGGCTTGGATTGTGGCTTTGTTCCTCGCTAGGAAAAAAAACCTTTGGCATTGCTGCTCTTGTTACTGAATCACAATTTGGGGGAAAAGTATTAAAATACTTCAAGAGAAAAGGGAAGTTTCAAGAGAAAAGAGGTATTGGTGAGGCTGTACCTTTTAATACTGTGTTCAGTTTTGGGTCCCTCACTACAAGAGGGACATTGAGTTCCTGTAGCAAGAAGAGAAGTGAAGCTGGGGAGGGGTCTGGAGAACAAATCTTAATAGAAACAGCTGAGGGAACTAGGTCTGGGAAAAGGAGGCTGAAGGGAGACCTTATTGCTGTCTCTAACTACCTAAAAGCAGGTTGTAGTAGGGTGGGGTTCGGTCTCTTCTAATTAACCACTGATAAGATGAGAGGAAATGGCCTGAAGTGGCACAGTGGGAGGTTCAGGTTGGATTTTAGGAAAAATTTATGTATGGAAAGAGTGGTCAGGTGTTGGAACAGGGGTCACGCTGCCTAGGGAAGTGGTAGAGCCATTGTCCTGGAAGTGTTCAAAAAAGTGTGGAAGTAGCACTTAAGGACATGTTTTAGTTGGCATGTGGTGTTGGGTTGACTGCTGGACTTGATCTTATAGCTCTTTTCCAAATTTTGATTTTATGAGTCTATCATTCCGCTTTGAAATAAATTAACTGTTAAGTCAGCCATATAGAAGCAACTAATGCCTCTTCCTGCCAGGGGTTTCATCACCTCTCTAAGCCCATCAAATACTTTGAGGTCCCACTTTTTCATCACTGTGTGAGTCATTGCCTCTGTGACCCCAAGACTGGACCTTGTGGGTCTCATGCTGTCAGCAGAAAAGTTGAAGTTGGGTCCTTGCAAGCAGGTGCCCTGGGGCCAGGGAGATGACAGGAGTGCAGCCAGGAGGGTAGGATGGGTAGGATGTCCCGTTTTCACAAGAGTGAAACCTGGGCTTGGGATGGAGTGTGAGCTGGCAGGTATGACAGGGAAAGGCTGTGCCCACCCACTTCCACCCTTGGAACCTGATGTTCCTGTGTTCTACTGGTGGCTGGCTGAATGTGAGCTAAAGATGGGTTATTTTGATAAAGATCAGCCTGCTGTACTCTTGGTAGGCAGATCTGTTTTGGCCTAAGGCAAATATTGAGTGCTTTGAAAAGTTAATTCCATTTTTCTTATTCCAAGACAGTGAATTAAGGAATTAGCTTGTATTTTAATTTACGCATTGGTTTAAAATTACACTATTATAAGAGGACAGCTTCTTTCCACTTGTGTGCCACTTCAGAGAATTGTATTTCTAAGAGCAGTGAATTTCTCAGCTCAGCATTTTGCTCTTTGTCTAAGATAATAGATGAGTTGGGCCTGTAGTTTCACAACTTAATGCAAAGCAGGACTGAAACCAGCATAAGACTGCAAGTTTTAGAGAGATTCAACTTTTTCAGTCCAAAGTAGCAAATTTTCACATCTCTTTACCATAAGTAAAAATTTCTTCATGAAGCTAGGGGGTGACTTTTTTTTCTCTTCTTTTTAATTTAATTATTAATTCATTAATTTGGGGGTGATGTTCTGGTTTGGGTTTGTGTAAGTGACATTGCTAAATATGTTTGAAGCACAAGTGAAATAGATAGAAATGTCATAAACAGGTTTTTATTAGAATGGAGAGCAGAGGTGTCACAGTTTAACCAGGACAGGAGGCAAGATGTGGGTATCTACAGATCTACTTGAATTTGAACTATGAACTTGGGTCTCTCTGCTTTGTTTCAAAGTATGGTCAGAACTTTAAACAGAGCCAGCTGACAATGTGGAAACAAACAAATTATGAATTAACACTGAATTAAACAAATTTTTGACTGTTCCACACACAGGAACCCAAGCATACGACTTTGGCTGCAGTACAAATTTAAGCATAGATTAGATTTCAGTCTTATAGCACTCATTTCAGTGAAAATATGCTCACAAACCACACTAATTTGGCTTTGCATGCAGTTTTGGTTTTGGAGTGTTTTGGTGGTTTTGTTTTTTTTTTTTTCCCTCAAGCTGTTGTCACAGCTTGATTGTGTAGAGCTTGATTCTTGAATCAGGATCAGCTGCAGCTGACCCTTTGCATTGCTTTTGCAGTTGTCTTCACTCAGTTCTTCTGGCTGGATAAAACTAGTAAGTTGGTGCTTCCTCCATGCTTCTGTATAAATGGCCCTTACCGTAGTAGAATATTTAACCAGTTGTGCTGGTGCTTATTAGCTTTGCTTCTCCTCATTTCTATAAATTGTTATAACGTTAAATTTTTAAATAAATAGAATAACTGTCAGGAATGCCGTTCTCTGAAGTTTTGATGGCTCAGTCTGCCATCTTGTGGAAACTTGTATATATGTTTTGTAAAAACAAAAAAAAAGGTATCAGACTTGCTGTCGCGTATTCTGGGGTTTGGTTGGAGGCAGCTCTCGGGGAGACTGGGAACTAGGAGAAATATTTGTTTAAGCCACAGTGGGGTTTGAATTTAGCTGCAGCTTTCAGGTTTTGCTCAACTTAGATGACTTATGGCATAAGTCACATAGGCAGCCTATGTCCTTGAAAGACAGTTAGTTTCCTGAGACTCTTACAATTTTATTTTTTTGGGACAGTTTATAGAATTTAAAAATAAAAATTTCATAGCTTACATGCTGTGTTTACATGCTTGCATAATTTTTGTGATGTGGCAGTAGTTAAACCACTGTTTCAAGAATTTGGAATCAGTTTAGCATTTTACAACACTTGGCACAAATATTTCTGTAGGACTCTTGGTGTTCTATTAATTCAGGTCTGATTAAGATGTTGAAACAGATATTTACATTTGATAATGAGTATATTTGCTAAGTAAGAGAAGCATTGTCTTCTCTGAAATAGATGGAAAACTGCAGAGGCCTATTGGCAATAAGTTGTTACTTTGATTTTGTCAGTTTGCTTTTTCAAGATGCTTTTCTACTTTTTAATGCTGCAGAATGACTGAAAGGGTGCAGTGTGTACAGGCAATATGTGGAAACATACAGCTCTTTTGACTCCCCTGGAGTTTTCCATACCTTGCACCATTATGGAGAATAAAATTGAAAACAAAGATGCCAGTTGTTAACTTGGATTTTAATACCAAACTTCTGATGCTAGAGGGAGCTCTCTTCTGCTAGAAACCCTCTGGAGAGAGATGCAGCACACTTCTCGGAAGCAGCTGTCTGATGTAGTGCCAGTGCATATTGGCTGCAATACTGTAATGACTGTTTCCTTCAACCACTCTGCCTGGAGCACTGCTCTGTTTTTCTTGCTGTCTTTTTTTTCTTTTAACAAAGAAAACACCTTAGGGCTCTCAGTGAAGAGCTGTCTTTAGCTTTGTCTTCCCTGTGCTACTGCAGCTAGCAGCCATGGTGGAAGCACAAGTAAGGATTTGTTTAATTTTGTTTGTTTGTTTAATTTTTTTTTCCTTCACACTCTCCTGATCTTCAGGTGCAACTTGAGAGTAAAGGAGCTCCACTACTGGCAGTTCCTGGTACTAAGGACCTATGGGATGTTGTATTTACAAATACTTGCCTAGTATGCTAATATTTTGAAGGGGGGTTATTTATTTTTTAAGATGTTTTCCGTGAATTTACACTGTCTGTTGCTTGGGAAACTGGTGAGAATGACACCCTTCAGTGGTTAAATGCATTCCCCCCCTATCTTTGGGTCACTTCAGCTGCATTTTTTCAAGTGCTGGGCTTTACTGCTTTGTACATCTACAAGGTTCATCACTAGGGTTGTGTCACCATGAAGTTTTGGAAACTAATTGTCCATTGACCCATTTGGTCATGCACTTACACTTTTATATCTGTGAATCCCTGTAAACCAGAATCTTTCATGGTTCTTTATTCATCTGTGAATCCTTTAGTGCACATAAAATCTGTGCCACTTGAGAAAAGTACAGGCTCGTGGCATCGGGTTCTTCCCCTTCTGTTCTGTGTCAGCTTGTTGCTAGACAAGCTTGCTGGAAATGAATTAAAGTAACTCCATATGGCCAGGCTCTTTTCCATGTAAAGCACTCCTTGGGGGTGCTGCTCCCCACTGGTCTGCTCCCAGCTTCCTCTGGCAACCCAGGGCTGGTGCAGCAGAGCCCGGCACCTCTGGATGAGCAGCAGTGGTGCCACAAGTACTGCCAGGTGTGTCCCCTACACTGTCACAGGGCTCCCAGGAGCTTCTGCTCAACCCCAGCCTGTCTGGCAAGCCAGTGGGTCACTGACTGAGCACACATATGCTTTTATTAGTATTAAAAAACCAAACCACACCAAAAGGAGGCTGGGGGCAGAAAAGCAAGCAACTACTGTATTTTCTCCTTAAAGCCTTCTATGTGCACGGTCCCTCCATCCCAAACCATGCATTTTTGTCCTTGGTGTATCCTCTGCTCCTCACAGGAGGACCAGAGCCTCTAAGAGGGCAAGGGAACAGAAGGAACTGAATAGAAGTGAAATATCAGCATTTTGGCTTGAGTGTTTCTTTCACTTCTCAGCCTAAGTATTTGGTTTCTTCATTGTGAGAAAAAGATGTTCTTTTAGCTACTGAGTGAAAGTCATCTATTTAGTCTTAATGACTGGGTGTAACTCCTGCTATCTTTTCTGAACTGTAGCATGGTTAAAGGAAGTGCAAAGTAACACTTTCTACATTAGTTGCATCTTAAAAAGTTTTAGTCTTGGATGTTGTTTTCATATTTTCATTAATGGTGTCTTAGGAGCTGGATATCGACAGTCTGCAGTGGCTGAATATAGGTTAAACGTAAAACTTTTTTTTTTTAATTAGGCCACTGATTTTCTCTTCATGCCATGCTTGTAGCCTACTTTCTGTTTGAAGAGGATACAGTTCTAGAAAAACTTATGTACAGCGGGGAATTTTGTTAGAATTTTGTACTTTTTTTCTTTTCCCTGAGCTTGAAAATACTAATTTCTTTGAGTTTGCTTTGTGTAATAAGTGCAGGTTTTTGGGTATGTTGGTATTGGGAAGTGGGACAGTGGTAGTTGCAAAGTAGCTCACTGGAATTCTGTGCCAGGCTTGTTTCCTGGACATGAGTAATGACAGCAGAAGCCGAAAGGTTTCTGTGTTTGTATTTTCTGATGTGGACATAGATCATTCTTTCCTATGTCAGGTTCCAACATGTAATCAAAGATATTCCTGCAACTTGCCTTAACCCTCCTGTGTTATTTCAAAAATCCCTGCTGCCCCTGTTAGAACAGCTCTGAATGCTTTGTAAAAATAGTATTTTAATAGCTGGAGAATCCTAATGATTTTTTCCTTATGTTTGTAGGATTTGGAGATTGTGTATTCCTATTTACATGGAATGGAAGCCTTGTCTAATCTGAGAGAGCATCAGCTAAGGTATGATAATTTGTCATTAAAAACATGTACAATAAATGCACTAACAAAGCAAAGGAGCAGTAGATTTTCTAACTACACACTACACATGTGTACTCGACTTTAAACTATAAAGCTGGCCATCACATACTAATTTCATTTTTTCTTTGTTGTTCTAACACTTCCTTCTTGTATGTCTGCATGTGTTATCCATAGTACACTCCTCCAAATTTGTTATGGATGTGCCTGTTTTCTCTTCAGGCTTTGAGATCAGAGGTAAATGCTTTAAGTACAGAGCACAATTTCCAGTCCTGAATGGCAGTCCATGTATAATCCAGATCATTTATGCAATGTGATAATTGAAATATCAGAGTCTGCTATTCATCTCCTGTTTCAGTTTGTGCTTGTTTTAGTGCAGAAGTTTTGGACAAACACTACATGTGCAAATGGCACATAGTAAAAAGTTGCTTATAAGTCATCCACAGAATTTTTATTTAATTCTCTTTGATATCTTCAGTTTAATGTCTTAATTCTGTTCAATATCTTTATTAATAATCTGGACAAGGGGATCAAGTGTACCCTCAGTAAGTTTTGCAGATGACAAAGTTGGATGGGGGTGTTGGTCTGCCTGAGGATGGAAAGGCTCTACAGCAGGATCTGGACAGGTTGGATCCATGGGCCAAAACCATTTGCATGAGATTCAACAAGAACAACTGTCAGGTCCTGCACCTGAGTCACAACAACCCTATACAACGCTACAGTCTGGGGGATGAATATCTGGAAGGCTGCCCAGAGGAAAGGGACCTGGGGGGTGTTGAGGGACAACTGGCTGCATACAGGTCAGCAGTGTGCCCAGGTGGCCATAAACAGCACCCTGTCTCTTACCAGAAACAGTGTGGCCATCAGGACTCGGGCAGTGTTTAACACCTCAAATGCTGTGTTCAGTTCTGGTCCCCTTACTACAAAAAAAGACATTGAGATTCTGGAGTGTGTTCAGACATATGCAATGAAGCAGGTGAAGGGTCTGGAGAACAAATCTAATGAAGAGCCACTGGGGGAGTTTGTTCAGTTTAGAGAAAAGGAGGCTGAGGGGAAACCTTATCACTTCTTACAGTAACCTGAAAGGGGGTTGTGGTGAGGTGGGTGTTTGTCTCTTTTCTCAAGGAACAAGTAATTGAAAGAGAGGAAATGACCTCAGAGGAGGTTTTGATTGCATATTAGGAAAATATTCTTTACTGAAGAAAGGGTTATCAAACACCAGAACAGGCTGCCCAGGGAAGTGGTGGAGTCACCATCCCTTGAGGTATTTACAAACTGTGTAGTTGTTGTGCTTAGGGACATGGTTTAGGGGTGGACTTGGATGTGCAAAGTTTATAGCTGAAGTATTTATCTTAAAAATCTTTTCCAACTGACACAATTCTATGATTCTAAGTCATAGAAATTCCAGATGAACTTTCTAATTGTTGTAAAGACTTCTGTTTTTTTAAGTCATTGTTTGGTTGTCTTCATATAAGACATTACATGTCCTACAGCTGACGTTTCTAAGGATATTTGGGCATGAGTTTGAGCCTAATGGATCTGAAAGGAGGCCAGCATATTTCTTGTATGCTTTATGGGGAAAGAAGGTGAATTACTATCACTTTGCATTGTGGGTTTTGCCAATGTTTGCTGTGTCTGAAGGTGCTTGAAGCAACTTTGAGTTGATTTATTCTGGATTGGGTTCTTCTGTCTGCCCTGTTGCTTTGTCATTCTGTCAGAGTCTACCTTCTCAAAAAAATGAATATTCTGTCATTTGGAGAAAATAAAATAATTTTGCAATGTGAACAATGACTTCAAAGTAGTTTGTGTAATTCTGCTGTGGAAAGAGACCACAATCACATGCAGTTATGGTGTTTTGTAATGTATGAAGACTTAAAGACATCAAGTTTTGCATTGCTGGAGGTGAACTGATGTTAACTTGCTTAAAAAGATCACAGTGTGCACATCTGGTTGTGTGGTATGTTGGTGTGTGCTTCTTGGCTTCCTGTGCAGAATGAGGTTCTTGCTGAGGAATGCGTGGAGCTCGGGGCAGAGTGAATTCCTAGAAGAGAGCTTCTGTTTACAGTACCATAGATGGAAAAGGCAGAGCTCTCAGCAGATGTGGGACAGAAAGCTTTTATAGTATCCTTTAGGATACAATGTTTCTTTTGGTGATGGGATGCCACAAAAGTCTCTGAGGTGCATTAAAAAATAGTGTATTAAATAAAGCCCCAAATAGTAGCAAATAACTTACCTCATGGCTTGCTGTTGATCTCATCTTGAATTTATTACATTTGTTTAGCAAGGTGACAAAGCGCACTTGAACAAAAATTAGACACAAGTATTGACCAGAAGTACTTCAATTTTTTAAATATTTGAGGAAGCAATCTGGCTTACACTACTTAGTCACTATTCCTTCTAAGCATTCCAGTTTAACACAAGAATCTAAACACTTGATTAACTTCTTTAAGAGGCATTTTCTCCCCTATAACTGTCCTAATTACAGGACTAAAGCACTTCAAAACTCACAGTGCCAGTGGTGAACTTGCATGACTTCATCAAGAATGTACTTCCTTTGCTCCCAATTCAGAGGGGAACAAAACTTGATTGTTAAAGTGATTCTGTTTCCTGTAACTCCTACTCCTAGATGGCCCAGTGCCCAGCATCATTTCAGACCAGTAGGGCACAGACTACCCTTGATAGTACTTTAATTTTTAAATCTGACTGCTAGCAATGACTTTTTTCTGGTATCTTCTCCCCAGTAACCTCATGTCTTCCCTCATCTCTCCTCTCTTGAAACAGAAGATGAGAGAGAGAAGATTGAGGACCCAGGAGGTAGAAGCAGGTGGTAGTTTTTCAGTGCCTTTTAAAGATTTTTTTCTTGCCTTTAGCAAGATCTGATTCTGTGGTGGGCAACAGTGTCTGAAAAATAGAAGGTTCTGTCATTCAGAAAGCTTTTTGTTGGGCTTGGAAGCAAAAACATTTTCCATTAGCTGAAACTGATATAGAGTATCTAATGCTTAATTAGATACAATACAGAAATTGTAAGAAAATTTCTCATAGGGAGTCTAGAGGGTTCATTGAAAATACCATGGCAGGTGCTAGTGCTAGTAAAACTTGACTTTTTTTTTTTTGTTTTTCCCCTTTTTAGCAAAGAGAATTGAGTTCTCAATTTTCTATTAGCAATTTATGATTTACCAAGATACTGCTACAAGTCACTTATGAACAGAAAAAAGCATTAGTTCTTAGTGGGCTGAAATAATAAGTAAAATCCTGAAAGAGAAGAATGATAAAGTAACATCTATAGCATCATGTTGGCTGTTGAAAGGAATGATTTAGGAAATTATGGGAAATGGCAATAAGAAGCTTTTTAAATGTCACATCAAACTTAGATCAACTCTTTCAGGCCTCGCATCAACTTTTTTGAGACTTGTATGTTTAGGAATTCTTGGGCTTTTTTTCAACTTCAGGATACCATTGCAGACAGCAGGTCATTGCTGTGCTGAGGTTATAATGACCGATCCTGCAAGGAACAAGAATTTCTTTCCTAAATCGAAATATAGTTCCTCATTTGAATATTCACAAGCCCCTTAGGCAAATTTCTGACTGTCTGTCAAATAGCCTTGTTGTTTGCAATCTGCTTGAGAGCCACACAAAGTCCAAGGGAGGTGGTGGGTTTGGTTTCCTTCCCAGCTCCCCAGTAACTTACAAGGTCCATTTTCTTAAGACAGCAGTCAGAAAAGGCATGTTGATTTTTTTAATAGCAATTTATCATTGCATTTCCTAGTATGTGGTAAGTTCTAACACAGTTGCTACATTTGTCAGGCAGACTGTGAATGCAAAAGTGCTTCAATCTTCCTCTCTAGACAGAGGATTTTTACTGCAGGAAATTCTCTCCACTTTGAGCCCTCTGAGATTTCAGCATTAAAATCTCATGGTAATTTTTAAGTTGCTGAATTTTAACAAAGTGAAAAACATCAATTTGCCATGCAATGTGGTTTCTTGCTTTATCTCTGGGGTTTGACTTGAAAAAGGAAGCAGTTCATATATTGTGGTATATCTGGTTAGTTTTACATGTTGTAGATTTCCATCCATTTCTAAAATGCTGAATTGCTTCCTCATAAAGCACCTTGCTTTTATCAGATCACTTTATAAAATGAGATCAGTATAGTTTTGCTGATTTCATAAAAGTTGTGGGGTTTTTTTTATGGGATCATTTACATGTAATGTCCTAAGTCAAATCTGATCTTGGATGAACTAAGAACTTTGATGCTTAGTCTTAACAATTTATTCTCTTAAATTAAATTAAATATCAGCTTAGCTTTAAATTGCTGGTTGTTTTCTGCAAGTGCTGGAGGCAACTTTGGAAATGCTGACTAACTTTAGAAAGTAAAATATTGTAATTAAAACTTCTTTCCTTTTCTTTCAGACTGATGTGTGAAACTGTTAGATATGAAAGGCATGAAGCAAATGAAGTTCTATACTAGTAAGTATTTCTTCTTCCTTTTGTAGCATGTGCAAAGAATTAATTCATTCTAGAGAGTATTAAGGACAGTGTTTAATGCCAACTCCCTTGCCCAGCACACAGTCTGGGAACATAAATGAGCCACTTCAATTTAATTGTCAAACAGTAGAGAAATTTGCTGGTGCCAGGGAGGGAGCTAACAGTGACTCTTGCTTGGTGGAGTGTGGTATATTAATTTTTGTAACCAGGGAGATTACACGGAGTTAAGGAATACGGGATGCCTTTGCATTAGAATAAGTTGTCATTTAGTCTCGCATTGATTTTTATCAAAGTAGTAGCTACCAGCTTTTTGTGCCAGAGGTGGCAAATCGACATATCTAACATGGGTTATAATTAGCAGGGATGTGTTCTGATGTCAGCTCAGATGTGCAGTAGAGATCTGAGGATTGCAGTAGCTTTGTTTGTGCAAGCATCTCACTAAAACAAAGGGGTTATCAGGTTTTCACTTGCAGCAGCTTAACCAGATTCTAATGAAGATGTCATGGGTTGTCTTGTTGATTTAAACATCGGTGCATTCAAGTGCACCTGTATGCCTTATTTTATACACCTTTTTTTTTCTTATATTGGCTATCAGAAAAACAGATGTGATTGGGCAAACTTGAATGCTAAGCCTTGACCATTCAGCAAAGTTAAATTAATGTCTAATGAAACCCAGTAATTGATTATGTATGGGAAATGCACAAGGTCAAAATCTATAGGTTGAAAGATAATTTTATTTAGACCAGTATAGTCTTCATTCATTTTACAGATTAAGTTTCTAGTAACCACTGTGCTGATGATGATTTACCCTTTTCTAGGCAGTCAGTTGGGTCTATTATGTGTATTAGAGTTTTTGTTTAAACCAAGTATCTTGGCTCATCCTAATTTGGTTAAAACTTGAAGTATAAGCTGACTGAATCAAGGCTGCTAGTTATGTGTATATTCAAGGAAGGCAAAAGCTACCAAGGAATATGTGGACAAACAGAAAATTGTGAAATCTGTGTTAACTTGAAGTGCTTTTTGCTATTTTGCACGGTTCTGATGTCACTTCTTCTGTGTAGCTTTTATCTGGTTGTTTGCCTGTCCCTCCTATTTACTCACTTCTTGGTGTTTTTCCTGCTTTGATTTACTCAGTAGGTTTAATGGGCAGCTTGGCAGTCTCTGGATGCAGATGATAATGCAAAATGTGCTTGCCATAGCATTTCACAAATCTGATTTAATACTTAATGCGATAAACTTGAAAGTTAACACTGCATATTTTTTCTAAAGAAATTTAAAAATTCAATATTTTAAAGCCAGACATGTTTCCTAGTTGTAGCTTTATAGTGTATTTCAACAATTTGAGATTTACTTTGTAAGAAAATCCCATGGAACCTTGGAACCTGTACTATAGTTTTAGTGGTCTATTTTAGGACAGTAAACTTGGAGGTATCATTGAGCGTATGTATTGAAAATGCATGCTTCTAAAAAACAGAATTCCAGTTCTACAATATACTTGTTCAGTAATAAAGTGCTATAGGAGAGAAGCAATGTGATAGGTTAGAATTAATCTACTTGGTTATAAACTGTAGGAGAGGAGCTCGAGGCATACAACCTGGTCACTTTTTACTGAATGTGCCAGAATTTCTAACTTGGAGATCTCATTTTGGTCATAAAGGCTAAGATGTTTTTATTGTTTTTGTTTTTTTTTTATAAAAAACCTTTAAATTTGAACTCTTCTAAGTCGCAACTTTTTTTTTTTGGTGGTGGTGCTATGATTTGCATTGACATCTGAAATTGGGTGCTAATTTTCTGTATTCATTAGAAAAATCTATTAAAATAGCTGCAACTGTTGGAGCTGTTAATTGACCTGTGTGTGTGACCTCCCTGAGGCACAACTTAATGCTTCAGTGTGGATAAGCTAAATCTTTATGCCTAAATGCTAACATGAAAACTTAAGTTTCCTCTGTTTGTTCGCTCAATTTTTTTTTTGTTGTGAAAATTTTGTTGATACATACTGCATGTACTAAATTTTTATTGCATGCATACAGTGCTGAAAATAATTGGCATTCAGTACAAACACAGTAATTTTCTTATCCTCCATTTTGAAAAAGAAATGGTTAATTTTCATATTATCTCTACAGATTTTTTTTAATGGCTAAAGGGATAAAATGGAGCACATTTAAAATAGGCTCATCTAATCTACATTTACTTTACTATCAGTGGGTGTACATGTTAGTGACAAATTCTCAAACCCTACGGCCATCTTGCTGCTTAAATGGAAACTGGGTTATTAAAGGTGGCAGTTCAGCTGAAGTTATTCTTCATGTGCCAGTTATCCTAGTACTTTCATTTGATGGGAAGTTAACAATAAGAGAGCTTAAAACCTGCAAGGCAAAATTCCAGAATTGAGGTTTACTTGACACGCATACATGATTTTCTTTTACCTACTACATGTATTTGAATATACTTAAAGTTCCTATTAAAAATACTTAGTTTGGTCACTTGATATATCATTTTTATTAGTAGTTTAAAGAAAAATATTTTTTCATGTCTGCATAATAGTAATTCTTGATGTTTCAAAACACAGTTTCTAATTAGCATTTTCTTTGGAAACAAGTCTTATCCACTTTGTAGAGGGTGTGTGTACTGCTTGACAGTTGAACAAATTTTTTCAGATCAAGATTTAAATGTTTGCTCTGGTGGCAGAGAAGATTCTTTGGCAATATATGTTTTGCATATTTTGTCTCTAATAAAAGAAGCATCTTTTTTTCCTCTCATAAGTCATACAAGGGCTGTATGTGTGGTTTTCAGCCATATTGTCTGATATTTCTGTGATATATGACTTACTCATTCTGTAAGGAAGCTTTCTTAAACTTCTTTAAAAATAGTGGATTGGCAAAAACTATTTTAACTCTCTACAGCCTGCTAACAATCCAATACATAATAAATAATGAAATAATAATTACAAAATAACTCACTAGTAAAATGTTTTGTGTTTCTGAATTGCCATATTGTAGCACAGCATGTTTTGTGATCACATTCCCTTTAGTTTTTGAGAACTTGAAACTGCGACTAATTGCTTATCATGTTTTTAAAGAGTACAGAGGAAACTCTTACATTGCAAGGTGTGTTTTAGTTCTTTAGAGAACCTTCCAATAGAAGCCTGAGAGTGCACATGCTCCTACCTCCCACATGTTCCTGCTGAGAAGATACCAACATGTTTATTTTGGATTTTAAGCTCTTATAAGAAATTTCTCAATTTGCATTACTTTAGTAGTATTCTAGTTGTCTCGATTGTGTTGATTTTTTAGAAAAGGGTGTTTAGAGAGAAGCAGTTATTTTGTGTACATCATGAGCTGAATTTTAGTGTTCTAATTTCTATGACTGGAAAAAGGTCTTGTCTGATGTCAACATGCTTGTGTGCTTGCATGTTTTTCACTTGTACAGCTTTCAGTGTTGTAGTGGAATTCATTTTTTTCAGAGGACTGCATTGTGAAACAAAAGTAGAAAGATTACATATGAATTGGAGATGGGAGAGAAAAAATGTTACATGTAAAATTGATGTCTACAACTGAAATGAGGAATAGCAAGCTCTTATTAGTTTCCAAACCATCTCCTTGTATTAAGACTTCTGTGCTTATATTGGGTGTGTGAGTGTCTGCAGATGAGAAGTGGAGAAGGCATAATTTCAGCTGGTTTTTTTGGTGTATTTTTACATGGCTTTTTTGAGTTAGATCACTGTTTCAATTCACAATACCCAAAATACTTGTTTTGGGCTAGCCATATGGGATCCTCTGGAGCTGGCTTGGGTCAGCCTTTGAATCCTGAAATGAATGAAATCTGGACAGGAAATATCACAACGCTTTGGTTGCTACTAAAATACTTCTTGGATGAACATGTTAGTGTCTTTCAAGAGGTAGAGCATAATGTTTGAGAAATGTTGGAGGGCACTGGCTTGGCACAGCTTTGGTTCAGGTTATGTTAGAGGATCACCTGAGGGAACTGGGGAGATGGAGTTGGGATCGTGACTTTCAGGGAACTTCCTCAAGAAGATGCTCGGTCAGATGTAGTCATTTGTCCATGTATCATGCCTTACACAAAACATCAAGCAGGGATTTTGGATGTAGCTGTAAAGCATCTGGGTATGTCTCAGCTTGACAGTAAAGCTGTAGTTTTATTTGCAGCTGTAGGTCTATGTAACTAATAGATGGTAGTTATACACAAGGGTAGGGGAGAAACAGAACTTTAACTAGTCTTTAAGAGCAGACGTCTGTCAAGCTCTTAATTTCTACAATAAAAGTGACATTTAGTAGATTGATGCCTCTTTCACTGAAAGAGGCATTGCCCTGAAGAGCCTCAGAAGAGGTGTATACAAACTAACAACAAGCAATCCACGTTTGCTGTATGGTTCTGCATATCCTGACTTCATTGTGCAATGAAGTGTGACAAAATGAGCTAGAAGCCTCTTTAGCTATTGGTGCATGGTTTTTAAACAGAACATCTCTGCAGAGACCACCTCACTCAAATTTGTCTTCTGACACACATTTATGTTATGAAGGAGTGCTTTTATGTTCTGTACGTCTTGGAAGTTTATGATGCTGGCATCATAAAACTAAGTTATGCAGTATACATACAGCCCATGTGATCTACAGCTCTATGTTTTTTATCTTATAAAATATAAAACCTAAAACCTAAAAGAGAGTATTTGCTAGATGAGTGTATGAGGATCATGCTTATGTTTCCACTAGTGATATTCTGAGTTATCTGTAAAATTATTCTCTTGTATTCTTTAGTACTTCACTTTTAATCAGAGATTCTGATTTCTGGACAGGATACACCTGTTTATGAAGGCTTGTGTCACCTTTCTGCATACTTTCTGTGTTTACTGAATGTTCTTGAGTTCAGAGAGCCCCTAAGAAAGAATAATTCACTGATTTTATAGAAATTTGGGACACTTTTAAGATTACTTAAAACACTCTGAATAAACACCAAACTCAGAATAGGTCAGTTTGAATCATATCTCAGGGTCAGCATCCTAATTTTCAAGTAGACCTCTGCAGGCAAAATATATATATGTTCATTCTGCTTGTGCATCCATGGGGCTTCTGTGAGAGTCATGCAGAGCAGATTTAATAACACAGAACTGCTGCAGCAGGGCTGGTCTATTCAGTCTCTCTGCTGTGATGTTGTCTGGTGTTGTTTGTTTTTTTTTAATTTTTGTTTTGTTTTGTTATTTTTTACCTTGGTATGAGGAGAGACTGAGTCAAGGCTGCTGAACTGTAGGTGATAAATGTTACAGTCTGTTGGCTTTGCAGAGCCAGTTCCAAATTTCTGTGTTATTGTTTAACCTGATTCTGAGATGACTTTGAATGAAGACTTAGATTTTTGAAGACATATTAATTTGCACCTGTGGTTACTGTGAATGTAAAGTAGAGGTTATCACATTTTTGCTGTTCTAATTTTGAGAATAAAAGCTTTGATTTTTGAGAAATTTTAGAAGCGTAATTAGCAGCATTGTTTTTATTGATTTACCACAGAGTAAATGTGGTGAATTTGGATGCAAGATGTAATTTTATTTTACTATTTATATCATTGTTTCCCCAATGATTTACAAATTTATCTTTTGATATCAAGGAATAATTCACTGTGCAAGTTTAATACCAAGACTCCAATGACAATAAGGTCAATTACCCTGCATGTGTATTTTTGAATAATGTATTTATCGATTGCCTATTTAATCAGGAATGTCTTAGAATGGCACTCCACAATAATCTCTGATTTGGCTGAATATGTGTTTCACTTTACTGATTTTATTTCAAAAGAGGAAAAGAATATATAGACATGAAATAATCTAAAGGAAAACAGGAAAACATTCTTCTGATTATTTGTTTTTATGTACACTAAGAAATTGTTTCCTATGGTTACTTCTTTATTTTCCACTTCTGCTATTAGGAGTCAAGACATCAGTTTTTATCTCGTGTCCATTAATAAATAATAGCCATAGTGATTGGTTGACATATGCACTTTAAGATGACTTATTACTGAAAATTACAAGTTCTGAATTATCAGAGTTATGACTGGAAATCTGCAAGTTTTTTTCTTACATGTAAAGTTTGGATTAAGAGTAAACATAATTTTAATGTCTTAGTCAAAAAAAAAAAAAAAAAAAAAGGCACTTGGAAATCTTGTTTGGTTGATGAACTAGTTACCCAATCTGCTTTACTTCTGTGTTGGGAATATAGCTCTTAATGTCAACAAAAGCATTTAAAATACTCTAGCTGATGTCAGGTGACTTGTTAACTAGCTTATTAAAGAAGGTTCTGGACAGTGCTGACAATATGTACAAATGGTGCTCTCACTATTCTGAATGTTACAACAATGCAGTGTTAGGGGGCAGGGTCTTCTGGCAATGAGATACCTGCCTGTGAGAACAGTTGTACTTGAAGACATTTTTGGCATCCTAAGGCACTTGAGGCCTAATGTCTCATTGTTGCAATGGTTATTCAATTAAACAGAAAACTACCTGTAACTTTCATCATGCAGAGAATTACCAAAGTGATCAAAGAGAAACAGACAGATTAATCTGCTGAAAAAATATTCTGTGGAGTGTAAACATGCAGAGCAATGTTTTTTCTAATATATTCTTGTGTGTAGTACATAAGTGCCTGAAAGAGGTCCCAGTTCTGCTATGTCGCATTCTCATTGTTTCTGTTCCTCTCAATGGAGATCTGGGAACATGAGCAATGTCTGTTCTGAACAGAGGTGCTGCTCTTTACTTTCTTAAATTTATTCCAACTTCCAATAACATTAAGTATTTCATGAAAATGTAATCTGCCAGGTGCATCTTTGTTTGTAAACACAAGTAGTTCTGTTATCAAAACAATTACAATGTTATAGCTTGTAGGAACAGTACTATATCCACTTTAAGTCTTGAATGAATATTTTAGAGGCTGGAACTTTAATGATTTATGGAGAGAATAATTGTAACTAGCTCCTTCAGAACAATAACAAAAAAATTCTGCTGATTTTAAGACCTCTTTATGAAGCAGCTTTGAAAACAGCTCTGAAGTGGAAAGTAAATCTGGGTGCTGATGTCTGGGTTATGTGAGGGGTCCTTCCAGTGTGTGGTGTTGCTGGGCCATTCAGTGCAGTGCTGCAAGGAGAATGACACCTCTTTTGTTTAGGTCTCAGGACAGACACATCTCCTGTAAAAGGAATGTTAAGCAGTAATTATATGGAAGCCATTTTTCTGCTTGTTTCCATTGAGGTCCGCATACTGCTTCATTTTTTTTTTCCAAGTGTTGTCTTAAAGGAGTTGGCTGAGAAAACATTGACCAGAAGGTGATCAGAGCAGCAAAGGCTTCTGTTTAGCATGTGATTACACATTCAGGTGCTGAATTTTGCAATGAACTGATGTCTTATTTGACAGAATTAAAGCATGTCTGAAAGCAGTCATCACAAAAACCTGTGAATTCTTGCCACTGTACATACTTATAACAAACATCTTACACATGAGTACGCATGTGCCGAATATGATTCATTATTTGGGGGGTTTTAGTAGTGCTACATCTCATCCTGATGGAGAATGAGGATTAAAAGGATTGCTCTCATTGAAATGCAGCTGTTGCTAAAGAAGTGTTACTGTGTCCAGTTCTGGGCCCCCCAGTTCAGGAAGGATATCGAGGTTCTGGAGCAGGTCCAAAGGAGGGCAACCAGGCTGGTGAAGGGACTCGAGCATAGACCCTACGAGGAGAGGCTGAGAGAACTGGGGTTGTTCAGCCTAAAGAAGAGGTGGCTCAGGGGAGACCTCATCACTCTCTACAACTACCTGAAAGGAGGGTGTAGCCAGGTGGGGGTTGGGCTCTTTTACCAAACAACTTTCAACAAGACAAGAGGGCATGGACTTAAGTTGTGCCAGGGGAAGTTTAGGTTAGATATTAGAAAGAATTTCTTTACGGAAAGAGTGATCCGTCATTGGAATAGGCTGCCCAGGGAAGTGGTGGATTCTCCGTCCCTGGAGATATTTAAAAAAAGACTGGATGTGGTACTCAGTGCCATGGTCTAGCAACCGCAACGGTGGTTCAAGGGTTGGACTCGATGATCTCTAAGGTCCCTTCCAACCCAGCCAATTCTATGATTCTATGATAAGTTTTAAAGCCAGGACTTCTTGGGATAGAGGAAGACAGCAGAGATTTTTTAGGGAGTTGATACTTATGAGGTCTCAGCAGGTTGACATATCTTTGTTGTAGATTAATATCTTGGAAGGTTTTGTATCATCCTACATGGTGAGGAAATCTGAAAGCTTGAATGAAATCACCTGTGCTACTGTAGACAGGTATCCTATAGAATCAGTACAGGTGGGTAGCGTGTATGGAAACAACTTGGGTTTCGTGCACAATTCTTTGTTAATTTGCTGTTAATGTTGATTTAGATTTATAGTTACAAGCTGCAGATTGCTTTAAATCAAAATAAAATAATTATAATGAGAAAAGAAAACTTCATTTTTAAATAGTGTATATGTAGCTAGCTGGGCACCTGAGAATAAGGAACTGCTCCTTTCTAGTTGAATAACCAGCTCGCAGCATGAAAAGTTTGATACAAGTGCTGAAGACTGAGAGAGTCTGCAATCTTCTTGGATCTTGGCATTCTGGAGATCAGTAAATGCACTTCCTGATTTTTCAACTCTGAGCATCTCTGAGTTCTCAAAGAGCAGTCATTTGCTGGAAAATGTGCAGGCTGAAGTCTGAAAATTCTGTGTAACCTTATCTGTGGTGACAGCCTGTTGATGTCATCCTAGGGTATTGCATAATTATGTAAATTAAATTTCCAAACAGAACACTTAGAGTGACAGCTATGAAGCTATTTTGCAAAGTTCTGTCTTCAGTTTTTCATGTTATTTTTGAAGTAGAGAAGTGGGCTGTCTGGCTGCAGGTTGGAGTTCTATAAAAGGAAGCTGGGGATTGAAACACAATGGAAGAGCATTGCAATCGAGTCTCTGGATTTCTGTTTCTAGCTCCCAAATTCCCACAAACCAAGTCCTCTTGCATCTGGGAAATTAAACATAGATTCCTCGGGAAATCCCCTGCTCCCAGGGTGTTGTAATACACAAATCAGGATTTAAAGCAGCTTTCTTTAAATTTTGTACAAGTAACTTAAGTGTAGATTATGAATTATAATGGTCTGCTTTTATTTTGTTATATATGCTAATGGCCTTACCAGTCTGCTTCTTGGTCACTGTTCTGGTATTGGCTTCCAGTTTCATGCCACTTGAAAGCTGTTGCTAGAATTTGAGTATTCTGAAAACTTAATCAGTAGGTAGCTCTATCTAGCAGTTTTAAGAAAAGAATGTCACATCTTGATAGCTGTCTTTTGTTGTTTTCTTCACAGAATACAAATCCTAACTCCTTCTAAAGATCTCTTGTCCTTTAAATCTGAAGATTTATGCTCTTCCCTCTGCACTGGAGGCAGATGCTTTGAGTGCATGTAGTCATACAGGCATTAGAAGCTGCAGTTTTAAGTGCAGCTGGTCTCTTGAACCTGGCCATAGTCCTGCTGGTTCTTTAAAGGATGGATGGAAGTTTGTGTCACTCAGGTTTTTGCTGGACTGGCTTTAAAATAGCCAGGACAGAATGACTACAGGTATTGATTTTGTTGCTCTGGCTGTGTGATTTCTGAGTTGACTTAGTTCTGATTCTTCTCAGGATAAATCGCCTGTGTCATCTTACTTTCTTGGTAATAAATCTTGTTTTCTGTAAATTGGGGAAGTGGATAGCTATGCTGCATTTGGTTGGCAATGTGACTTTAACGGTCCTGACAATATCCAAAAAATAGATGAACCAAGAAAAAACAAACAAAACAACCCAGGGAGCCCCCTACCAGTCTTACATGTTTGAAGAAATGGAATACATCACTTAAGGGCAGCAAGTAAAGTAATTTCTCACCTGCGAAGAAGATCTGTGAATGCCTGTTCAGAAATGTGCAACATGTGACAATAACTTTGGGTTTCAAGTGTTTCCACACCTGCTGTGCATGCAGCATTGCAGGACTAGAAGAAGGTGGGAAATGGAGCTCAAAGGTAGTTAGGAGAAGTTTTGCCTGGGTTGGGTGGGCTTTGCTTTTAGCCTGATGTGAATCATTAACTGTGCCTCCAGTCTCTTTGTGTCTGACAGCTGCAGCCTCAGTGGTGGTGGTGATGGACAATTAGGAGTTGGTAAGATCTTACCTAAGAATATGTCTTTCCTTTCTACATCAGCTAGACTGAGAGGTGCTACTGGACCCTCCCTCATCTGTTCCCAGACAAAAATCCCCTCAGTTTCCCTCTGTGGATGACTCTGAGTCATTAGCACCTGTTCTCCTTCATCAGCTGTTCATTTTTGGATGAAGTGCTCACATGTACATAATACCCTTCTGCAAACCAAGTCAGGGATGTGTCCTGCCCACAAAGAAACCTTTCTTAGCACTATTTGTTCTCTTCCCTTTGACAGAAGAAGTATGCTTAGGAGAACAAATACAATTTCTAGATACTGCTGTGGTTAACCAGCGGTAGGCAGTATTTCTTGCAGTGAAAGCAAACTTTTTTTTTTTTTTTAAAAAAAAAGCACAAAATGAAATAATTTCAGATATAAATATTCTACTTTGGGTAAAATATCTGCATGGGTCCTCCCATAGCTTCAAAAATGTTTTTCTAGTTCAGTGTAGGCTTCTATAGCTCCTGTCTCTCATTACAGGCACAAATGTCCTGAAGAATGAAGAATGAAAAAAGCTTTGTTGAACAAATGTCAGCCACAGCAGAGAAAACATGAAAACCTGATTGAAAGCTACCTTATGTTTGAATAGGATTGTGGAAAGCCCAGGATCCTTAAAATGGAAGAGCTGCAAGTGTGTTTTGTACCAGTAGTTGCTAGGAAAAGCTGGCTGCCAAATGGCTTTGTTGGGGCTTAATTCTGAACAACTGAAAATGTAGCAAGCATTGAGAAGTGCAGAAGTTAAATATATTTTCCTGTGAAAGGAACAGATTTAATTTGTCTGTGGGTTTTTTTGGAGGGAAGCATGTGTGTTCAGGAGGAAGGAATGTGTTTGCTATATGAGTATTTTATTTATTTATTTATTTTCAGATCTTTTATTCAAGACTATATTAAGACACTAGCAGTTGTAAGAATGAAGAGAATGAGAATCCAGCAGCGTTCCTTTTACTCTTGAATAATGCCTTGGAAATATTTTGCGTTTTGGCTGGTATTGAAATTTCAAAAGAATAAAGAGTGCATTTTGAGGAAGACAGACATATTCTGTGATAGCCTTTCACTGTTGTGACACAGCAATATTGAAGATCTGTTTTTTACTTTGATAATTTAAGGAATTTAGTACAGTTTCTAGTTTTTGTTTCTCGTAGCATCATGCAAATTCCTTTGAGCTTAGAAGTTCTCAAGCATAACTGTAAGAAAGAAAAGTTGCCAAAGTACACATAAAGCAAAAGGAAAGTAAATCAAATGAGATTATATTTATTTTTTTATTTTAATTGGCACTTTCAGCTGTCAAATAAATTCCTTCTTTTTGATTTTATATGAATTAGGTTATGTAGGATGTTCAAGACAGGTAGGTGGGAAGGAACAATTACTGAAGAGCTAACTTGCAGAGAAAGCATTAAAGTTGTGAAGTTCCCCAAGGAACACAACCCACCCCTTCCCCCCCCCCCAAAAAAAAAAAAAAAAAAAGAGGGGGGGGGTGTGATTGAGTAAAGTCATATTGTGTGTGATGAAAAGAGAAAAATGCAAACCACTGCAGTCAAATATATAATCATTATATTTGATTGTTAAATGATTGAAAGGTAACATTACAATTAATTTGGTATTGAACATACTGAATGATGCTTGTCAAAGCCAATAGCTGTCTTTCTCAGTTATGAGACATCTCCAATGAGAACAGATTGCTGAATTCCTTTAAAAATAGGTCATTCATTAGACAGAAGGATTTGAAATAGTTCATCAACTCTTAAAGGAAGAAGAGGAGAAAAAGATCTTGTGTCCTGCTAAGTTATAATGGTTTGCTATTAATTAAAATGTTTTTTTTTTTTACTTGTTTCAATTTATCCTTGGAAATGTTTTTCTGTAAAAGTATACACAGATGTTCTAGAGAGACTTTGCTATAGAGTCATATAGCCTGTGATTTCTGAAGTGTTATTTTTGAAGGTGTTAGGTCTTTGCTGATCAGTGAGGCTTCAGTGGTCAGGTCATAGGCTGGTGGAACAGAAATAGAGGCTCCATAATCATACTCAGTTTTTGTGTCTGTATCATAGATCATAACACTGTTCTCTGTTAATTCTCAATGGTTGTATGTTTGTCTTTTTTCTTATCTTTATTATAAAGTGTAAAGTGGAAACAGAGCACATTTGTAGATGTACTGGTTTGCTCTCAGCTCCCTCCTTCAGCTTTCCTTTTGGAAAGAAAGCATAATGAAGTGAGTGCTGAGGAAATGGCACCTTAGTTTTGAGAACCTTACTGTGTAGGTATTTCTTGATTTGATGTTTTTCAAATGAAAAACATGTTTTAACATGTACATAGCCTACTTAGATTCAAGATTGGTTTTTAATACTATGCTCTCATTGTTACTGAAAGATGTGGGTTGTTCTTGCTTGAAATTAGAACTAATTGTTTCTAGAGACTTAAGTTGTAATTTTTTTAAAAAAAGAAGGTGCTACAGGTTAATTAAGTAATCTGCATCTCTTGGTGTCACTGTAGACATGGATTTCGATGACAATGCTTGTGCAGTGTGTAATGGTGGACTTGAATCCAGTGAGTTTCTTTGGAAGCAGCAGGAGGGGTGGTAAAACTGCAGTAAAGTACAGATATTATGAGTGTTGATTATTGAAATGGCTCAGGCTCTATTGTGGCTATTTCTAATAACATTAAACTGTTTTTTTTTCTTGTTTAAACACTTACTTGAATTTATCCAAGAAGAGTCTAAGCCTATGAAAAAGATTTTGAGAAGCAAGATCTGAATCTGCAGTAGAATGACCTGTATGACCATGTCCTCATCCATTTGATTTATAGGTTGAAGAGGGGGGAAGAGAAACTGCTTCCCTTTTACTCAGAACTTACTCTTGTGCCAGGAAAAGGCATGAAAGGGACAGTGTGTAGTAGGAGCAGATAAAGTTGACTAATCTGATGTAGGCTTATGATCTGCAACTATATCCACTACTCTTTTAACTTGTGGGAAGTCAGACTGATGCCAAAAGGCAAATTTCTGTCTGAAAGAAAGGATGAAGGAGAAGATAGAATTGAGAAAGGAAGCCGTATTTGAAGAGAAGATGTTACAGTTCTTTTCAGTGAGAGCTAAGTAATGGATTTCATAGAATACAGTACAATATATTTACTGTAGCTTGACTTTATTTTGATCACTCTGTTATATTTCATTGGATTTGTCTGTTAACAAATAGCTAGATATATGCTTTTTAAGTAGTGAAATGAAGAATTCTAGTAATATATGTATTTGCAGGTGAAAATTCTGTTTGACAGAATGGTTTTGTAAGTTATTAAACTGTTGTTTTCTTTAATATTTTGGAGCATTTTTGCCATTTGGGTGTTTTTCGTACTGCAGATTTGGTAGTGATATCAGTAAATTAAATAAAGTGTCTTAAACTATGTTTTCTTTTCTTCATTCCAGCCCTGATGATATTGGTACCTGTTGGTATATCCTGCTGTCTGGTTCAGTCTTCATTAAAGAATCTATGTTTCTTCCAAGAAGCAGGTACGTCAGCTATAAGTGCACTAGATTCTGTATTTTAAGCAGAAATCATGACCTGTAGATAGTTTTTAGAATTAAAAGGTGATGTTTTATGCCTAAGGAAACACCGAAGTACAGTCATAAACACAGTTTTCCTACCTTTATTAGCTCTGGTACATGTTCTGTGCCGATAGGTGGAACTGAAAGCCCATTAATCTGGACAAGGACCCAAAATGTCATTCAAATGCTGTCAATTTAAAAATAAAAAACCCTAAAACCTGTCAAATGGAATGAAGTGCTGAAAGATGTGGGATGTTCCTGTGTTCCTGTGAGTAACTAAACATTGAATGGTAGAATGCACTAGAGTTTATGATGATTTCCTGAGGCTTTACACCCTGCACAGGTCTTTAATGTGTGTTTCAGCATACATGTTGATCATGTTACTGCCAGTTTTGATACTTCTGTTTAAGATTGTGGTTCATTTACATGAATTTGCTATGAAGAATGACATGTTACATGGAAAAAGATAAGCTTGAGTGTGAGATGCTCAAAATATGTATTGCTGCATTAAAAAAAAATAATTTGAGTGATGGAAAAAAATACAAGTGACTGCAGAGATTTTAGACTGGCTGAGCTTGATCATTGTAGTGGAAGCAGAGCATATTCACTTTAAAATTCTGGGTATATGCATATTCATTTAGGATACTATAAAAGACTCCTTTGAAGTACATAGCATGTAATAGAATTTGTGAAAAGCGCAATGGAATGATGACCCATCTCTGTATGGTATGAAGAGAATGAAAGCATTAGAAACTTCCTTACAGGTTTAAACAGTGGGAAACTAGTTGAAAGCTGGTGTTAGTTGGCATGGAGTCCTGAACAATTAGATGTTCAAATCTGCCTTTCAGTGGGAGAGCAATGCTCATTGTGAGACTTCCATTTGATGATGGTGGCATGTTCTTGTTGTAAGCAAGCATCTTGCATGTGAAAGAGGACAGGAACTGCTGATAAAATTATATGTTTGGTATGCCATTGAACAGTACCATCCATGATAAAGGGGCAGAGCTGGTTATTGTGAGAAGTAGCACAACAGATTATGGGATCCCTGCTGCTGGCAGATGGAAGAAAATTGTCCCATATGTCATCTGTGAATAGGCAATGCCAGGGAAAAAGCTGGCAGAAAGTGCTACCCATAGGTGCCAGGAGAAGGATTAGATGATATTTGAATTAATATAGGTTCTTTTGAGCATAGTCAGAGTCAAGAATCCCCTGTTCCTTTGAACTTATAGGAATACTTGAGCTTCAGACTTTTTTTGAAACTTAATGAGAGGGGAGATTTAATAGGGTAAACAATAAGTTTGTGATTCTTCCTGGAAGATAGAACAGCAAATGGCAGGTACTGTGACTGAGAAGAGCATTTAAGGCTGTTCCCCTGGAGAAATTAAAAACTGGCATCAGGGACACTACCTGAGATACTGGTGGATTTCAAGTGTGGAATTTGGCATTAGGAAGGTTCATAGTTGTGGATTGAGTCAAGGAGTTGCCAAAGGTGCTGTCTTGTCTCTTCTGTGTTTGCTTCTCAAGTTGTTAATTAAAAAAGATAACTAAGTCCATGAAAGCATAATTAAAAAACTCCAGTTTAATGATATCATAGAAGGTTTTTCTGGAGAGCGAAATCAGAGTCATTCTAGTGAGAAGCTTCATGCTCAGAATTTGTAGTTATTAGGATAGAGGAGTGTCTTTATCTAAATTTAGGACATGGCTGATCTGGATTTTATTGTGTAAATGAGTCCCAATATCTGACCCTTGGACTCATCCATAAATAAAAAAAACTTGGGAAAAGTAAGAGGTCATGCAGGTTAAATATCTGATTTGGAATAGTGGTGGGTTATAAGTGATATTAAAATTTTATTTTTTACTTATTTTGAAGTAAAGCTGAGCAGAAAACTAAGTTTTTTCTGACCTTGCACTGTGATTTGCTCACAAGGAAATACTAAACCACTCAGATAAACAGAGAGGGTAGAAGAGATTAATGAACAGCAATATTAAAATAAAATTTTACAGTGCCCTACAAAAAAGAGAATGAGACCTTCTTGAAAGGTCTCCAGAGGTGTCCAGAAAGATTTGACAGGGACATATTTGGAAACCTGAAGAATAGTGTCAAAAGCGGGCAAAGAGAAAGTTACTGGGTAACTGTGTGCTTCAACTGACTATTTAAACATACAAGGAGTAATAAATTAAAGAGGCTTTTCGAGCATTGCATAATTTGGAAGTTTTGATGTCTTACTGCCATTAAGATGAATTTGCAATGCTTGAGCAAAGGGAGCATGAACTGATGCATCATTTTCATAGGAACAGACCTAAACATTGCAAGGTAGAAATCATCTAATTTTGATCTTGTTTGCCTTAAACACTGGTATTTAAGTAAACTTATTTAGACTATTTTAGTTGTTTTTTTTCCAGGTTTAATAATTTTTACCTTTGCTTATCTAGAAAGCTGCTAGCTTTATCACTTTTTTTGCAACATGTGAAGCTTCTGGGTAAGAGAGCAGGATAGAGCTGAAAAGTCTGTGTAGGAACAGAAAGCAAGATGTTCCTCTGCTCAAAACTGACATGAAAACATGAGTTTGCTTTTCCCAGCTTGATCGGTAGATACTATCCCCCAAT